>NC_066581.1:415055858-415797545 GCF_024323335.1 Lathyrus oleraceus | reverse complement strand
GCACAAACTCGGCAGCAGACTTGCCGAACAAATCTTTACTCGAAGAGTCCTCAATTCCTTTCCGCTAGGAATTGGCTCGTTCATGGCGTCCATCTTTTCATGAACGTCTGAGCCCTCAGATGGCTCGGAGTGATAGATGGTGTCGTCTATCCTTGGCATGGTATGCACGACAGGAGGAGCGGGAACAGGGACCGGGCTAGATGTCGGCATATGAGCAAAAGTTGGCGCAGGCAGATCAGGCATAAACCTGGAGGCATTCCCCAAGGGAACCCGGGGGCATAGCATTGGGCACCTGATGAGCACTGACTGGCACAATTGAAGTGACGACCTCTGAGATGACCGTCCTCTGGGCAGGAGTTGCAGGCGATTGAGCAGGTTGATTTTGAGCAGCGAGGAGTTGCTCCATCAAAGCACCAAGTCTGGCGACCTCTTCTTTCAATTCTCTGTTCTCTTGTTCTAGCTGCTCCATCACTCTCGCAGAATTGACTCGAGTATAATACCGGTGAGTCAGCTTGTCTTCAAAATAAATGAAGAACACAGAGTTAGGACAAGAAGACCAGAAACAAAGGGTACCTGCTTATGCAAAAATAATGCATGAAATGCTTGTGCAGATGCTTTGTTTATTTTCAAGGAACCCTTAGGGTATTATTTGCAATATTTCGAATAGTTGAAGCATTTTAATTTCTCACGGAAAATATTTCATTCAATATATCGAGACGAAGAAGTACAACATTTTTGTTCATTACAAAGAGAAAAGGGAAATAAACATCCTATGGATCCCTAGAAGCTCGGGATGCTGGAAGACGAGAAGTACACAGCTTCTTGATCTCTCTCTCATAGGCCGCTTCCATATCTGCTTTCTCCTTTGCAAGTCGATCATACTTCTCTTCCAGAATTTGGAAGACTGAGGAAGCAGAGAGGTCCAAGTGTCGTTCGGATCGTCGATCACTCGATGCTCGAGGAACTCAATCATAGCGTCCTTCTCCTTAAGCTGCTGAAGCAATTCTTCTCTTTCACGGGTCCAAGCACGTGAAAGGTCTTCTTCTCTCAACTCCTCTACACGTTGGGTAGGGAGGGTTGAAGGCCCAGCCACATCCAACGGTGTAGGTCTCGGGTGATCATATGGCATCAAGTAAGTGGCAGCTCTCTGTCTGACCCAAAAGGTGTATGGCTCCAAAGCAATGCAGTTCTTTGGACCCAACTCATTCCTACTCTTCTTGTGAATACTGCGCCAAGCACGGACAAATCTGGCTTTCAGGCCTTGGGGATCTTTACCCTCCTGGAAGAACACACCTTCTAACAGAATGTTATGAGGTTTATCCTTTAGGGGGAACCCAAGCTGACGTCGTGCGAGAATGGGATTGTAGCTGATCCCACCGCATGTGCCAAGAAGAGGCACATTAGGGAATTCACCACAATAGTCAATGATCTGGACGGTATCATACACGCGATCATACCAAGTGATATCATCATTGGTGAGAGACATGAGTCTCTGAGACCACCGTAGACATCCCTTGTTCTCCTTGAAAGCAACTGTCTGCGGCAAGTGCGAAATAAACCACTTGTACAGCAGAGGTAGACAGCAGACAATGACTCCTCCACCCTTTGCGTTCCTCAGATGCAAAGAGACATAAGCATCGCCCAACAAAGTCGGAACGGGATTAAGAACTGAGAAGATCCTAATGGCGTTCATGTCCACGAACTTGTCGAAGTTGGGAAACAACACCAATCCATAGATGAGCAACACAAACAAAGCCTCAAAGGCATCCTCACTCATGGCCTTCCCATAAAAGGTAGCTTGAGCAATGAGGAACTCGGAAGGAAAACCCTGAATTCCGCCTTTGGTAGCCAGATTAGCCCTAATCAAATCTTCATCTATGTGCAACAAGCTGGCAATCTCTCGAGCAGTCGGAATACTCTCTAGGCCACTGAACGGCACTTGATCCAGAATCGGAATCCCAATGAGATGAGAATACTCCTCCAAAGTAGGCAGCAACTGGAAGTCCGGAAATGAGAAGCAATGATACAGAGGATCATAAAACTGGGCTAGAGTACTCATCAACCCTTCATCAACCTGAGTAGTCAGCAGAGGCAGAAGCTTCCCATAGCGAGCTTTGAAACCCAAGGGATCTAATACATAGGATGTCAGATTCCTTAACTCTTTTACATCGGGCTGTCTAAAGCTGTACTTCTTCGTATGCCTTTTTGGTCTTTCCATGTCTGAAAATTTTGCAAATAAACCCTTTTAAGTTCCTTGAAAATTTTCTTTTTTCTGATGACATGAAGTGCAGATGAATGCATGAATGCATGAATCACACTCAAGGATCAAAAAGTCACACCAAACAAAGGTCATGGGAAAGCTCATTGTATCCCTAATATCAATCATCCATTTTGGTGGATTTAGGTTTTCACCTTATCGACACCCAAGTTCCATTGATATTAACGGTACATGAACCGGCTCGAACATCCTTAATATCAATCATCTGTTTTGGGGGATTTAGTTTTATACCTGATCACCGCCCAGGTTCCATTGATATTAAGGTTGTCTGAACGACTCAACCACGAATCACGGGTTTGTTGAGAGTCACGAGCATGGAGTCTCGGTTAAGAACCACCCAAAGGGAGTGTACTAGGGTTTAAACCTGCCAGACATGTTCTACCAGAGGTTCCCATAATCATCGTTCCATCTTTCGAATATTATCAGAGGAAAGAATACTCGTATTCCAAAAATATTCTCAAGAGAAACTCTTATGAGTGTAGTATCGCGTAACAGTCGCATCAGAACTTACATCTGAACGACCTCCGCACTACGTCCTAAAAAAATAGGCCAAGATGGGTTTGGTAAACTACGGTCCTTGGCTTCTGCGGCACATGATTGAAAGAATAATGCCTAACCACAAATAACTTGTGTGACATTATTAATCCAACATGACCTCCACCAAGTGAATGGACTCGCAAGTCAACTGGCTAAGGAATACTCCACACCAGTCAACAAGACTATGCCATTCTCCTATCCTAGAGTGCACTCGAGTTCGGGTATAGAACTCATCTCACAGATCACCAAAGCAAACAGCAATTGTATATCAAGCAATTCAAACATTACAATCAATACAGTTATCCCAAATGGTACAAAAATATGTCATATAACAAATAACAATATAGCACAACAAGGGTGAAAAGTAGGCAATACCACCAAGGATTTACCCCAGCAGAGTCGCCACTTTTCTGTAGCGGTGTATTCGTCGCTATATGATTTATTGATTAAACCATAAGCAAAGCATACAATGAATCGAGTCGCCACCGCACTTTTATTTATCCAAAGGACTGGCTAAAAAGCGAACAAAAGCCTAAGAAGTTTTACGCGTAGAAAACTAATGAAAAGATCAGAGAGTCTGGGTAAGGGGTAAATTACGCAATGGGAAGGTGTTAGGCACCCACTACGTCCTAGGTACTCCTAGGGAGCCCTTTTCACACTTGTTGTATAAAATTGTTATTTGTTTGAAATATTTATTGTGCAAACATGAATGGGATGATGAGAAAAGAATATACAATTTTTATTGTTTTTGTGTTCGAACGGATGAACCCGTTGCCTACGTACCTTCCATCAAAGGTAAGGATCAAAACGCCGTAGTTCGGCTAAAAGATTTCCAAAAGTTAGTGGATTCAATTTTAAACACAAGCCTTAAGGTCTTACGTTATCCACGGGAGAAAAATCAACCTTATACAAACAACGAGTCCACCATGTGAGAAAAGCTTCAACTTGCTAGTGAGGGGTTAACCCTATAATAAGCAAGGAAGACTTACAATTCAATCAACTAAGGACAAATAGGTGAGATTAACATCAACCAACTAGGATAAATCAAACCTATGGCTAATGTATGAAAACTTAACAAGAATGGACAAAGCCACAAAACAATTGAATGGGTGAAGTTAATTGATTATGATTATTCACAAAAGAGGGTCAAAGTATGATTAAGATTGATTCAAAAGAAGTATTATGAAATGGAGTTTGAAAAGTCAAGGACTTAGGGTCCAGGTTTCTAATTTGAAAGCATGAAGATGTTTGCACAATATTTATCTCAAGTTTTGAAAAATGTGTGAAAAGGTTTAGGACAAATGGATGAATGGATGAAGATGGAGTGTAAAACTTCCTAGAAGGTTCACCTCTTGAAATCATATAGAAGATGACTCAAGTGTGTCCTTTGGAATAGGCAATGAGCAATAACAAACAAGCAAAGCAAAAGAGGAAAGTCAACAAAAGCGGATACCGGATGCCAATCACTGGACTTATACCAATCTCCTAAAACAAAACTGGATATCAGAGGCCACTCTATGGACTTATACCAATCTCCTCAACAAAGAAATAAAAAGTGGATACCGGATGCCAATCTATCTGGACTTATACCAATCTCCAACAACAAAGCAAACACTTGGATGTCAGATGCCAATCTATCTGGGCTTACTCTAACCTCCAACATATGATCATGGGAAAACAAATGCCAAATTACATGGACTTACAATTGCATCCTCACATACAACAAACAAATGCATCAAGCAAAGAGAAGATGAGTGGCCAATGAAATGGTCTTATACTCACTTCCATATCATAGGAACAATGGCCAATGAATGGTCTTACAATTGTCCTCAATGGGCAAACAACAAAGATATGTCACAAAGACAAATGAAATGATCATGCACTAATGAGCAATTAATGATGATAAATGCACAAAGCATGCAAGCAGACATGTACAAATGAACTAAGTAATCAATCAACCAAAGTCATTCAGCA
The DNA here is from genome assembly GCF_024323335.1 of Lathyrus oleraceus. Classification (NCBI taxonomy): domain Eukaryota; kingdom Viridiplantae; phylum Streptophyta; class Magnoliopsida; order Fabales; family Fabaceae; genus Lathyrus; species Lathyrus oleraceus. The sequence continues at coordinate 415,792,756 of NC_066581.1, read as the reverse complement.
CACTCTATAACCAAACAATGAGGCTCATACAAAGGGTAGGCATTGAAGCCAACTGGAATAGGGTTAATGGTGCTCTTAACCTTGACATTGAGAGCCAAGGTGAAGCAGATGAAAGGATATGAGGGGTGTGCCTCATGCTCTTATCCCTGGTCAGGGAGAGCTTTGAATATCAGAAGGTGTGGGAGTTCAGAAAGTAGGAACTCTCTCCACAGATTATTGACTCGATAGATCTTGGGTTTTTACTCACTATGCATCAACACATGTGGTGTGAGCAAGGTGAGTGACTCACAGAATAGTAGGAGATAGGCTACATATCTCTTTGATCTACCAATTGCCTCAAATGAGGACTTTTCCTGCTTGGGACAAAAGTAAACAAGCACAAACATCGCCTCTTAAGGAGGACTTCAGACAGTTGCCTGGCCAAGTAACAGGCCAGGTCTTCCAGACTACATGAAGACAAGAGATTCTACCTCAATGCAAATGCTATCAAGCAAAGCAATGCAAGTTCTCAAAGAACTAAGCAACTAATGGTACCTGAAATCAATCAAATAAAATCAGTATACAACTCAAATTCAAAACCAATATAAGATAAGGATCAACAGTCAACACAATCAGTCAAATGTGCAATGCACAAAGCTCAAAGCATATGAGCTAAGCATCCTACAAAACAAACAAGTTAGTTCATGATAATCAATCAAACTCAATCAACTTGCATAATCTCCTTAAAGCATTTGCTTCTTAACCTGAAAAACCAAACTAAACATGAGCAACAAGACCACTAGGACAAGCCTAGGGTCAAAAGGAGATAAAAAATCCAAAACAGCAAGTGAAAGCTATCCAAAATCAAGTTCAAACAATTAAGAAACAAACCCAAGTGGTTTTCATTCATATCATTCATCATTATCATTTCACAAACAAATTAGGTCAAAGCATGTCATATAGAACCTCAAAGAAGTCAACAGAAAGATTCACTCAAATCCAATCACAAACATTTCAAAAATCTCAAATAATTCATGATCAAACATCATCCATAACATGATAAGCATACCAAATTTCAGCTCATTTGGATCAAGGAAGTAGGTCAATGAAAATCAGAAAGTCAAAGCAAGTTCAAGCAAACTCATACCAAGCATCAAAACATGCACCAACTTCAATTAATCATAAAACAGAAACAACACATGATAATTGAATGGGACTAAAACCATGATAAACTTCAAGATGTCTACATTACTCATGCCAAATTTCAATTCCATCCAATTAAGCATTAGAATTTCACAAACCAAATACAAACATGTATCACAAAAAGTCAACAAATGACCAAACAGGGGAGAAACTTCCAATCAAATAGGAAATGCCATCAATAATTCCAGAAAAATTCACATGTATTCTCAACATCCATAAGTATATTCATGCAAAAATCCAGACCATTTTGAGTTCAATAAGCATGGTAATTAAAATCATGAAGTTGGACATGAATGGTGTGACACAAATTGTCACACCTCTATTCAAAAAATCATATCTCATAAACCAGCAATGATAAAATCACAAACTCTACACCAAAATCACCATGAACATGTCTAGTTTAAGCACAAAAAATTTCAGAGGCATTGGATTAAGTATCATCATTTCACAAGCAAATTGGCATGGCATATACAAAATGGACACACATGAACAAACCCTAGCACATTTAAAAATCCACACGTGCAAAAATCTGGAAAAATCACCATAATAAACTAGAGATCATGAGGAGCATTTCACAAAAAATCCCATCAAATTTGGACAAATATTGAAGAACTTATGAATTTTGAAGATTGGCATACAAAATGAAATAAATATTGAAAAAAGAAATGATTTAATGAAATTATAACACGGCAGTGGCATAACCGTAAATACTTGGTCCCTTAAGTGAAACGCTGCGTTTCACTTAAGGACGTGTTTTGCTCTGATTGGCTTCATGGCCAGTAAAATGAAAAACATGCAAGCACGGTTCAATGGATCAAAACGTTTCTGGGTTAAGAAATTAGGGTTATATGCAACAGTGACATGTTCATCAACACGAGAAAAAACTTCCCAGATTTTGGAAAAAAATATACCATTCGGCTCAGCTAACAACATAACATTAATTTTCACTAACTCAAGCTAACAAGAAAGAAATGAGCACAACAAAATTTGACAACCAAACTTTAATTCAAGTTTCTCTCTCAATACTCAACCATTTTCACGATTCAAAGTTCATTGCAATCAGCATGGAAGATCTTTAACAAGCATATCATGATTTCAACAAAAGCATGGTTCGAATTTTTACCTTGTTGAAGAACAGTGATGGAATAGTGGTTTCTGGCCGTGTTGAGCTGAAACAGATGCGAATGAGGTTTGTATTGATGAATAGAAGTAGGATCGTGGCTCAACAATGCTTAGTGAGGCTCCAACTCGAACTGCCATGGAAGGAAGCTTCAATGCAACAGTATGGAAATGGCTTTACAGTTGTGAGATAGTGCTTGCAAATGCTTCCAAAAGGATGGTGAATGATGGACCAAAGCACAGAAGCACGAATCCTTTGACAATTTTTTCAGAAAAGTTCAAGTGAAGAATGAGAGTTTTTGAGAGAAAATGAATTCAGATCTGTTTGTGAATAGTGGCTAGGGTTTTTCAATCAGAAATGAGTCATATATACTCTATTAACAATGCATAAGCTTGGTTAGTGGAATGGTAATGACATTAGCTCAAATGAAGTGTTTTGGTTAATTGGTGAAATCCACTCAAATTGCATGTGCATGGCATGCTACAGTGCGAAATGGGCTTAGCAATCTCCAAATGTAATTTCTGAACATTGGCAATTGGTAAAAGTGTAGGAAATGGTTATTTGAAAGTCCATTTTTCACCCCCTCTCTTTTTAATTCAATGCACTTGAAAAAGGCCATTTTGATTGGAGATTTTTGGTGAAATGTGATGAAGGATTTGGATAGAGCATATCAAATGTGACTTGTAGCAAAAAACCTCACTCAATTTGGCCAAATGGTTTGGAAGTTATCTCACTTTGAAGTTCAAAATTCTTGAGAATGATTTGATCATAACTTGCCAACCACACATGAGAAATGAGTGTTCTTGGACTTTTTGGAAATGGGAGAACAAGATCTTCAACTTTCATGTTGGACAAAAATTCATTTGAAGCTTGTATGATGAAGTAATTTTGAGGAGAAGAACTTTCCATTTTTGGCAAATTCCAATTACAGGTCAACTTACTATTTTTGGAAACTTTTTGTCTGACCTCAAATTCTTCACTGTGGATGTTTGACATGTTATATGAGGCTTATATGGACATGAATGAGACCTCTCAAACCAATTCCCACCATCAAATCACTGATTAAATGCACAGTTGACCACAGTTGACTTTGCTAGGGTTTTGGTTGACTGAACCATGTTCTGATGAATTCCAAGCCCCTACCACTTGAGATCTTGATTCAAAATGATGTCACAACTCATATGAACTCTTGATGAATGATCATGGTGCCCAAATTCTTCAAGAATGGCCACCATCTATTGCTCAATGACTGTTTTGACTGATTTGACCTAGCTTGCTTCATCTGCAAGTAACATGGTTAGATGACAATATTTTTGTACTTTGGTTAGTAAACAGATGAAAAGCAATGATATACAAATGCAATACATGCTTGGTGATCAAGAACCACACTCACAAGATAACCCACCCACTAGGAGGGAAGCAAAGGTGCACAAAGATCCTTGAGGCAATGATATGGTATGATATGATGCCATGAGGGATCTTAGGGACAAAATTGGGGTCTTACAGATGCCCCTATTTAAGGTCATTCTAGCCGGAGAAGTGAAGTTTAGAAATCTTCATCTCGACGCGGTAGAATGGGCTTAAATAACAGTAATGAGACAAATTTTGGTCCCTAAGAGACCTCATGATGCAAATGTATGCATGCAAAAGACACAAACTCTGTGGGGAATATGATTCACACAGAAGAAAAGACGATCCATCGGAGTAATACACTCACCAGGAACAGAGACTCTAACAAGACTCTTATTGGGGATAGTAAAAGAAAAAGAATGCGTGAGCAGGACACGACTTCAAGTTGGGGAAAAACAAAACTGACACAGCGTGAACAAGACACGACTCTGATTAGGGTAATAACAGAAATCAGACTGGAGACCTCACTGGGGAGTGAAGGACTCACACTGGGAAAAGAAAATTCCAAAGGAAGAACATCCATTGGAGAGACACAAGCTGACTCCTGGGAGAAGCAATAGGAAACTCCACTGAGGAAGCACCAAAGAATGAGGTGTTACCGGTATAAGGGTAACAAACTCAGGAAGAATGAATATCTAAGACCGGTATAAGGGTGAGAGATATCAATCAACCAAACATCTGAGAAAGACCTGAAAAAGGTACATAAACTCAGGAAAATCTGACTCCACAAGGGACCAAAGTCATAATAGGGAGCAGAAAGGAAGGAACACCAGGGATACCGAAGTATATAATAGGTGACCGACCAAAGCGTGAATTGGTATATATGCCAAAACACTCATCATCCGAAAGGAGGGCTTGAAAAAGCAAATCGACTTACAGGATGGACATTCGAATCCACAACGGGAAAACGAACCTTACTCAACTGGGGACACAAACCCAAAGAGTGCATGAGATATAATATCCATTACCGGCAGACCGTGGATAAGAAAACTCGCATGAGATATATTATCTATTACCGTCAGAACGTAGATAATAAACTCGCATGGTAAGAAACACCAGAGATACCGAAGCATATAATAGGTGATCTACCGAACACGTGAATTGGTATATATGCCAAAACACTCATCATCCGAAACACAAACTGGTTAAAGGATGGATATTCGATTCTACAAAGAATACGAATCTTGCTCAGCTGGGGAAAATCAACAAAGGATTCCAACTAAAGAGCGCATGAGACATATTATTCATTACCGGCAGACCGTGAATAATATACTCGAAAGGAAAAGACACCAGAGATACCGAAGTATATAATAGGTGACTAACCAAAAGAGAGACAATCGATACCAAGCATCCGGGTAAACGAAAGACAACTCAAAGGGATAAATTGCAAGCATCCGGCAATTATCCAAACAATAAAATTCGATTCCGCAAAGGGAAATAACGAAACTTACTCGACCAGGGAAAACAAAAGGCTTCGACTGAAGAGTGCATGAGATATATTATTCATTACCGGCAGACCGTGAATAACATACTCGCATGGAAGATTATCCACAACCGGTTACTGGGTTAATAAAGGATAAATCAACCGAAAAGAAAGGCATCGGGATACCAAACTAGGTATATAATGATGACCAATCAAAGGGAACAACAACATTACCAACACAAGGGTAAATGAAAGGAGACCCGCTGGGGATAAATTGCAAGCATCCGGCAATTATCCAACTGTACCACAAGGCACAAACTCCGCTGGGGAGAAACATCAACACTTGGGATTTACAACTACCGAATACGGGGTAGAAGACCACAAACTCAACTGGGGATAGAAATCACCACAGGGAGACACCAACTCTGTTAGGGATAAAACCACAACAACAGAAATCCACTTACAATCAGGACGAACCACAAAGGTTATCTCTGTTAGGGAAAAAGAGATAGGACTTACAACTACCGAATACGGGGTAATAGCCATACTCTGGTGGGGATAACCATGAATTAGGGTTTACATCTACCGAATACGGGGTAGAAAACAAAAAAAACTTGCCGAGGAATAAAAGGTATATAACCACCAATTCCGCTGAAAGGGCAAAGAAAATAGGACTTACAACTACCGGTATAAGGGTAGAGGCCCGAAAAACTCCGCTGGGGAACAACCCACTGGGAAGCACAAGACAGTTGACAAATAGCCAATTCGGGATAATCCGAAAAGACAGACTGAATCAAGACACGTCCTAATGAGGATGTAACTCAAATAGGAAAATCCATCCCAATATATATGTTGGGAGGAAACGGAAGAAACCGTCATCCACGAGGATATATCTCAATGGGGAACTGCAGAAGGAAAGACAAAAGACACTTTCTGCTTATGGGGCTGACTCTATATGGAGAGATTTAACACCCGACATCTGCTAGGGGAGATCTATTGGGGATCTGCACCACCATAGCAAGGAACAATCAACAAAAGATATATGGCGAGAAATGCAACATGAATATCTGAATGTTTATGAATATGCATGAATATGCGTGATTTATGTTTGATGAATGCTGACAAAACAGACATATCTAACACAAACAGGTCCAGGAATCAAACGCCCGGTACTATACTTCCAGGGGAAAACCAACTGGAAAGCCAATCTGCGGAGATCTACATGCTATAAAGCATAGATCTGCGGGTACTGCTGGGGAGCAGAGGATCAGAGATATCAGGAAACACCAAATCTCTGAGTGCTGGATCAGCAAACAACCCAACCAGGGTACAGAAAGTCACAACGGGCAAAACAGCCACCAAGACGAATCTGTTGGGGAACAAGAGAAAATCTCGAAGATCCGCAGGGGATCTCAGCATCAACTGAGAAACAAAGAGTTCTGCAACTCCAAACAACTCCGGGGAACAACCCACTGAAGGAGAATAACATCATCCAAGTAGAATCCAACTGCATAAGCAACTCTACTGGGGAAAACTGCTGCTGGAGAAAACTGAGTCTTCAACAACACTCTGCTTGCAACTATGCTGGGGAACAACCCCATCACAAGATCTGGAGAAAGAAGATACAACCAAACCAGGAATATGAACCAAATGTCTTACCTGTTGGAGATCATGCCACCCTTGGGAGAGCACTGAGATATTCTTGAGTATCCTTTCAACCTTATGGATATTCACTTTGTTAAAAACAGCAAATTTTGAAAAATTTGATTTGTTTAAAAACAATGATATTTTATCAATTAAAACATGCAAAACATTTGTTGAATTGAAACAAATAAGAGTGCAAATAATTGGATAAAAGCTCAAATTGATTTGATGGAATGGTAGCCTGCAAATGGCAAGACTCCATAGATCTGTACAAATTTGAAATCAGTGATATATATTGGAAGAGGGCTACATTGAACATAATGATCCTTTCTCTACCAATTTGAATCTCGATGTATTCGAAGCTTCAGTTGACGACGAATCGAGAATCCTCTGACGAAATGACAGCTGGAACAGAAAGTCTTGTCAGGATGCAGTTACTTGCCAAATCCCTAATTTTTGCCTAGATTGCCCCAGAGTGAGGTACTCAATCTAGCGGGATGCAAATATTTTTTTTTTCAAGTCTCTAATTTTTGCCTGGATTACCCTTGCGGTTCTCCACCGAGACGCTCATTTTTGCCTAAGCCGCCCTTTCGGGTTTTCAACTTAGCGAGCTATTCTGTTTTTCATTTGCATATACTTTTTTTTAGGCAAAGTATTTCTTGACTGCATCTGAATTCACAGGACGAGTGAAATCCTCCCCATCCATTGTTGTAAGCATCAAAGCTCCGCCTGAAAAGGCTCTCTTAACAACATATGGACCCTCGTAGTTTGGAGTCCACTTGCCCCTGGAATCGGGCGCGAAAGACAAAACTTTCTTGAGCACAAGGTCACCTTCTCGGAACACACGAGGCTTGACCTTCTTATCGAATGCTTTCTTCATTCTCTGCTGATATAACTGACCATGACACATGGCAGTTAACCGCTTCTCTTCAATCAAATTCAATTGGTCATAACGACTCTGAATCCATTCAGCATCAGTCAACTTGGCTTCCATCAAGACTCTCATTGATGGGATCTCCACCTCTACTGGGAGAACAGCTTCCATGCCATAAACAAGAGAGAAAGGGGTTGCCCCTGTTGAAGTGCGTACAGACGTACGATATCCATGCAAAGCAAATGGCAGCATCTCATGCCAATCTTTGTACGTGACAGTCATCTTCTGGATAATCTTCTTGATATTCTTATTAGCAGCTTCAACAGCCCCATTCATCTTAGGTCTGTAGGGAGAGGAATTATGGTGTGCAATCTTGAATTCAGCGCACAACTCATCCATCATCTTATTATTCAGATTAGATCCATTATCAGTAATGATCCTCTCTGGCACACCATAACGGCAAATCAGCTGGTTCTTGATAAACTTCACAACCACCTGCCTGGTTACATTTCGTACGAAGCGGCTTCAACCCATTTGGTGAAGTAATCAATTGCTACGAGAATAAACCTGTGTCCGTTGGACGCTTTCGGCTCAATCATGCCGATCATGTCGATTCCCCACATAGAGAAAGGCCATGGTGATGAAATCACATTCAGAAGTGTCGGAGGAATATGAATCTTATCCGCATAAATTTGACACTTGTGACATTTCTTCACATACTTGCAACAGTCAGACTCCATTGTCAGCCAATAGTAGCCTGCTCTCAACATCTTCTTAGCCATGGCATGTCCATTGGAATGAGTACCAAATGAACCCTCATGGACCTCAGTCATCAACAGGTTTGCTTCGTGTCTATCCACGCATCTGAGCAAAACCATATCAAAATTTCTCTTATACAACACTTCACCACTGAGGTAGAAACTGCCTGACAACCTTCTCAAAGTTTTCCTATCTTTCACAGATGCCCCAGGCGGGTAGACCTGGTTCTGGAGGAAATTCTTGATATCAAAATACCAAGGCTTGTCATCTTTCACTTCTTCGATTGCAAATATGTGAGCTGGTCTGTCCAAGCGCATCACAGTAATATTGGGGACATCATTCCACCGTCTGACCACAATCATGGAAGCAAGCGTAGCAAGAGCATCTGCCATCCGATTATCCTCTCGAGGAATGTGATAAAATTCAACTTCTGTGAAGAATGTTGAAATTCTCCTTGCATAATCTCTGTATGGAATGAGACCAGGTTGATTCGTCTCCCATTCACCTTGATCTGATTAACAACCAGGGCCGAATCACCATACACATCAAGATACTTGATTCTCAAATCAATGCATTCTTCAAGTCCCATAATACAGGCTTCATACTCCGCCATATTATTCGTGCATTTGAAAGTTAGCCTTGCTGTAAACGGAATGTGTGAACCTTGAGGAGTAATGATCACTGCCCCAATTCCATTTCCATATTGATTAACAGCGCCATCAAACACCATCGTCCATCTGGAACCAGGTTCCGGACCTTCATCAAGTGTAGGCTCATCGCAATCTTTCATCTTCAAATACAGAATTTCCTCATCAGGGAAGTCATACTGAACAGACTGATGATCTTCGATCGGCTGGTGCGCTAAATGGTCAGCCAAGATACTACCTTTGATAGCTTTTTGAGCTCGATACTCAATATCATACTCAGACAACAACATCTGCCAACGGGCAATCCTCCCAGTTAAAGCAGGCTTCTCGAAGATATACTTAATCGGATCCATTCTGGATATCAACCAAGTTGTATGATTTATCATGTACTGGCGCAAACGCTTAGCAGCCCAAGCCAAAGCACAGCACGTCTTCTCAAGCATAGAGTACCGAGACTCACAATCAGTAAACTTCTTACTGAGGTAGTATATAGCAAATTCCTTCTTCCCTGATTCATCTTGTTGACCGAGTACACAACCCATCGAGTCTTCAAGAACTGTCAAATACATGATCAGAGGTCTTCCTTCCACAGGCGGAGACAAGATCGGAGGTTCAGACAGATATTCTTTGATACTGTCGAAAGCTTTCTGGCAATCCTCGGTCCAATCATGAGACTGATCTTTCCGGAGGAGCTTGAATATCGGCGCACATGTGGCAGTCATGTGGGATATAAATCTGGAAATGTAATTCAAGCGGCCAAGAAAACCTCGGACTTGCTTCTCAGTTTTGGGTGCAGGCATCTCTTGTATTGCTTTGACCTTTGCAGGATCAACCTCAATACCTCTTTCACTTACCACAAAACCCAACAATTTGCCGGAACGGACTCCAAATGTACACTTGTTCGGATTCAGGCGAAGTTTAAACTTCCTCAAACGCTGAAAAAGCTTCAACAAATGCTCAATATGCTCAACTTCCGTTCGGGACTTAGCAATCATATCATCAACATAGACCTCTATCTCCTTGTGCATCATATCATGAAACAAGGTAGTCATAGCTCGTTGATACGTGGCTCCGGCGTTCTTCAAACCGAAGGGCATCACTCGATAACAGAATGTTCCCCAAGGTGTGATGAATGTTGTCTTCTCCATATCCTCTGGTGCCATCTTGATTTGATTATATCCGGAAAATCCGTCCATAAAGGAAAAGACTTTGAATTTAGCTGTATTGTCTACCAACATATCAATGTGTGGTAGAGGAAAATCATCTTTCGGACTAGCCTTATTCAAATCTCTATAATCAACGCACATACGGACTTTTCCGTCCTTCTTAGGAACAGGCACAATATTGGCCACCCATTGAGGATATGTAGAAGTCACCAGAAACCCCGCATCAATTTGCTTCTGAACTTCCTCTTTGATCTTCACTGCCATATCTGGATGAGTTCTTCTGAGCTTCTGCTTCACAGGCACGCACTCAGGCTTCAAAGGCAGGAAATGTTGCACAATATCTGTATCTAAACCCGGCATGTCTTCATAGGACCAAGCAAAGATATCTGAATATTCTCGTAGCAAACTGATCAAATCTTCCTTGACAGACCCTTCAAGAAGTGCCCCAATCTTCACCAGGCGAACACAATCCTCAGACCCCAAGTTGACTGTTTCCAAGTCTTCGAGATGCGGCTGAATGATCTTCTCTTCGTGCTCAAGGAGACGGGTAATCTCATCAGGAATCCCCTCAACGTCATCTTCCTCTGCCTCAAATACAGGGAATTCAAAATTGGGAGATGGCGTTGGATCATTATGTTCAATGGGTTTTAGGATCAACCTGCATAATGATTTTGGTTAATGAAAAACTTTAGAATTTAAACAACAAACCATTATGCAGATGAAAAAGATTGCTTTTATTCTTTTTTTATGGTTTTTTTTGTGATCACTGATTTCATGCAAAAAGCAAAAAGTGAAAACAAAGGAAAAACAAATGTTTAACAATGCATTAATTGAATGAAAACATCATTGTATATATGCTTTGCCAACAATGTCATCACTTCTCCTTTTGGCATGGGAGAAGGGTTTCAAACAAAGTGAACAATTACTCTGATCTATGGATGACTGTAGGAACATCTACAGCGACCCAATTGTGGCAGACACCACCAGGAATAACGAAGTTGTTCACGTCTTCTGCATCCTCTTCCAAGATAGCAGCAGCTTCCTCCTCAGGTTGATCATCATGGATGAATCCTCCACTCTTGAACAAACCTTGCTCATTACATGCCCCAGAACAGTAGCCAATGCCAGCCCGGGATCTATTGTCTTCAAGTTCAATCACCTTCCCTAATCCAGCAACTGCACCACATTCAATGGCCAGCTTCGCATCACGGTAGGAAGTGAATGAAGGAGACTTCTTCTCGATTGGTTCATCAATAGATAAAGCTTGGAACGGAGTTCCAACTTCATCCTCAGCGTCAATGTACGAGAAAGAAGACAGATGGCTAACCAGGAGAGCCTTTTCTCCCCCTACTACAACCAGTTTCTTATTTTTGACAAATTTCAGCTTCTGGTGTAGGGTGGATGTCACGGCGCCAGCCTCGTGAATCCATGGTCTGCCTAAGAGACAGCTATAAGATGGGTGGATATCCATTACCTGGAAGGTAACTTGGAAATCACTTGGTCCGATTTTGATTGGGAGATCAACTTCCCCAATCACGGTCTTACGCGACCCATCGAATGCTTTCACAACAACCCCACTCTGCCTCATAGGAGGACCTTGATATGACAATCTGGAGAGTGTGGTTTTTGGCAATACATTTAGAGAAGATCCAGTGTCCACCAGCACATTGGACATTGCATCAGATTTGCAATTCATGGAGATATGTAAAGCCATGTTGTGGTCTCTTCCCTCCTCAGGGAGATCAGCGTCACAAAAGCTCAAAATGTTGCAAGCGGTAATGTTTGCAACAATACTATCAAATTGCTCAATGGTGACGTCGTGATCAACATACGCCAGATCCAAGACTTTCTGCAGAGCCTCTCTATGGGGTTCTGAATTCAGCAGCAGAGAAAGAATGGAAATCTTGGATGGCGTTTGTAGAAGCTGGTCTACAACATTGTACTCACTCTTTCTGATGAGCCTCAGCATCTCATCAGATTTTTCATCTATAATGCCACTCTTTCTGATGGTTTGGCAACATCACGTGCCTGATTCTGAATATTCACAGCTGTCCCAACCGGACACTCAACAGTATCAGAAGCAACAGCCTTAGGAGGCGCAGAAAACACACGACCACTTCGGGTCAAACCACTTACATCAGCGACGTTGGTCACGGAAGTTGAAGGCAAAGGCACTTCTACCCCATCTTGCACAGCGACAGGGTTATATCTGAACGGTACGGCTTTGTCTGAAGAGTAAGGCACAGGGCCTGCAGGTTTAATGACCAAAGAAGGGGAAGCCTTCGGCTTGCTGCTATCATAGCGGATAACAACAGGCTCAGGCAGCTTGAACACTGGTGAAATCACATTCACCTCAGGCTCGTCTTCATCAACATTGCGATTCTGCAGAATCTTAATGGTACCCTTATCCAACATCTTTTGAAGTTCTCTTCGTACTTGGTTGCAACCCAAGCGGTTAACCGAGCAGACGCGGCACTTGTCGTGGTTATGCTCTAAGTAGCTGTACTGACACAGCAAACGATGTAATTCGACCAACGACTGCCTAATGTGGCTTACATATCTGACCTTGTACTTCCCAAGGCATTCCTGAACCATATTAACAGATTTCCCATGCGCAGGCAATGGGTTCTTGGTGACATTCGGGCGTGAATCTTCAAAACTCAAGATTCCACATCTCATAAGGTCTTGAACCTTAGTCTTGAGTGGGTAGCAATTCTCGATGTTATGGCCTGGAGCACCGGAATGGTAAACACAATGCTGATCTGGTTTATACCACCATTGTGGATTTGCAGGAATGGCAGGAGGATCCCTGGGAGAAACCAATTTCCTTTCCAACAAGGAAGGATAAAGCTCTGCATATGTCATAGGAATTGGATCGAAGTTGATCTTCTTCCTATCATAATTCAAGTTAGCTTGATTGGTTGTACTGCCACGAGGCTGGTAAGCCTGTTGCTGTGGACGATGTTGTTGCTGATACTGAGGCTGTTGATATTGTTGCTGATGCTGATATTGCTGATGTTGCTGAGCATTGTCTTTAAAGACAGGTGCTATATGAGCCACCTGGTGCTGATGATCGGCACGACGTGCAGGCTTCCTCTGAGCAGAGGGTCTTCTATGCTTGGGATGGGATTGCACAGCATGTGCTTCCCCATCCTTCCTCTTAAACAGCCCATATCGTTTAGAGGAAGAGCTCTCATCTTTCGCCAATCGTCCTTCGCGGACACCTTCCTCAAGACGCATCCCTATCTATCTATCTATCTATCTGCAAAAAGATCTTGGTCATTTCTTTCTCCTCCAGCGGTGGAGTAATCTGAGCTGCCAGCTCTCGCCACCTCTGGGCGTACTCCTTGAATGTTTCCTTGTCCTTCTGCGATATGGACCTGAGTTGATCTCGGTCAGGCGCCATATCGACGTTATACTTATACTGCTTGACGAAGGCTTCGCCAAGGTCATTGAAGGATCTGATATTGGCACTGTCCAAACTCATGTACCATCTGAGCGCGGCACCGGACAGACTGTCTTGGAAATAATGAATCAGAAGCTGATCATTATCAGTCTGGGTAGACATCTTCCTGGCGTACATGACCAGGTGAGCGAGTGGACAGGTGTTCCCTTTATACTTTTCAAAGTCAGGTACTTTGAATTTAATCGGTATCTTCACACCGGGAACAAGGCACAACTCGGCAGCAGACTTGCCGAACAAATCTTTACCTCGAAGAGTCCTCAATTCCTTTCTCAGCTCAAGGAATTGGTCGTTCATGGCGTCCATCTTTTCATGAACGTCTGAGCCCTCAGATGGCTCGGAGTGATAGATGGTGTCGTCTACCCTTGGCATGGTATGCACGACAGGAGGAGCGGGAACAGGGACCGGGCTAGATGTCGGCATATGAGCAAAAGTTGGCGCAGGCAGATCAGGCATAAAACCTGGAGGCATTCCCCAAGGGAACCCGGGTGGCATAGCATTGGGCACCTGATGAGCACTGACTGGCACAGTTGAAGTGACGACCTCTGAGATGACCGTCCTCTGGGCAGGAGTTGCAGGCGATTGAGCAGGTTGATTTTGAGCAGCGAGGAGTTGCTCCATCAAAGCGCCAAGTCTGGCGACCTCTTCTTTCAATTCTATGTTCTCTTGTTCTAGCTGCTCCATCACTCTCGCAGAATTGACTCGAGTATAATACCGGTGAGTCAGCTTGTCTTCAAAATAAATGAAGAACACAGAGTTAGGACAAGAAGACCAGAAACAAAGGGTACCTGCTTATGCAAAAATGATGCATGAAATGCTTGTGCAGATGCTTTGTTTATTTTCAAGGAACCCTTAGGGTATTATTTGCAATATTTCGAATAGTTGAAGCATTTTAATTTCTCACGGAAAATATTTCATTCAATATATCGAGACGAAGAAGTACAACATTTTTGGTCATTACAAAGAGAAAAGGGAAATAAACATCCTATGGATCCCTAGAAGCTCGGGATGCTGGAAGACGAGAAGTACACAGCTTCTTGATCTCTCTCTCATAGGCCGCTTCCATATCTGCTTTCTCCTTTGCAAGTCGATCATACTTCCTCTTCCAGAATTTGGAAGACTGAGGAAGCAGAGAGGTCCAAGTGTCGTTCGGATCGACGATCACTCGATGCTCGAGGAACTCAATCATAGCGTCCTTCTCCTTAAGCTGCTGGAGCAATTCTTCTCTTTCACGGGTCCAAGCACGTGAAAGGTCTTCTTCTCTCAACTCCTCTACACGTTGGGTAGGGAGGGTTGAAGGCCCAGCCACATCCAACGGTGTAGGTCTCGGGTGATCATATGGCATCAAGTAAGTGGCAGCTCTCTGTCTGACCCAAGAGGTGTATGGCTCCAAAGCAATGCAGTTCTTTGGACCCAACTCATTCCTACTCTTCTTGTGAATATTGCGCCAAGCACGGACAAATCTGGCTTTCAGGCCTTGGGGATCTTTACCCTCCTGGAAGAACACACCTTCTAACAGAATGTTATGAGGTTTATCCTTTAGGGGGAACCCAAGCTGACGTCGTGCGAGAATGGGATTGTAGCTTATCCCACCGCATGTGCCAAGAAGAGGCACATTAGGGAATTCACCATAATAGTCAATGATCTGGACGGTATCATACACGCGATCATACCAAGTGATATCATCATTGGTGAGAGACATGAGTCTCTGAGACCACCGTAGACATCCCTTGTTCTCCTTGAAAGCAACTATCTGCGGCAAGTGCGAAATAAACCACTTGTACAGCAGAGGTAGACAGCAGACAATGACTCATCCACCCTTTGCGTTCCTCAGATGCAAAGAGACATAAGCATCGCCCAACAAAGTCGGAACGGGATTAAGAACTGAGAAGATCCTAATGGCGTTCATGTCCACGAACTTGTCGAAGTTGGGAAACAACACCAATCCATAGATGAGCAACACAAACAAAGCCTCAAAGGCATCCTCACTCATGGCCTTCCCATAAAAGGTAGCTTGAGCAATGAGGAACTCGGAAGGAAAACCCTGAATTCCGCCTTTGGTATCCAGATTAGCCCTAATCAAATCTTCATCTATGTGCAACAAGCTGGCAATCTCTCGAGCAGTCGGAATACTCTCTAGGCCACTGAACGGCACTTGATACAGAATCGGAATCCCAATGAGATGAGAATACTCCTCCAAAATAGGCAGCAACTGGAAGTCCGGAAATGAGAAGCAATGATACAGAGGATCATAAAACTGGGCTAGAGTACTCATCAACCCTTCATCAACCTGAGTAGTCAGCAGAGGCAGAAGCTTCCCATAGCGAGCTTTGAAACCCAAGGGATCTAATACATAGGATGTCAGATTCCTTAACTCTTTTACATCGGGCTGTCTAAAGCTGTACTTCTTCGTATGCCTTTTTGGTCTTTCCATATCTGAAAATTTTGCAAATAAACCCTTTTAAGTTCCTTGAAAATTTTCTTTTTTTCTGATGACATGAAGTCCAGATGAATGCATGAATGCATGAATGCAACAATCACACTCAAGGATCAAGCAAGTCACACCAAACAAAGGTCATGGGAAAGCTCATTGTATCCCTAATATCAATCATCCATTTTGGTGGATTTAGGTTTTCACCTTATCGACACCCAAGTTCCATTGATATTAACGGTACATGAACCGGCTCGAACATCCTTAATATCAATCATCCGTTTTGGGGGATTTAGTTTTATACCTGATCACCGCCCAGGTTCCATTGATATTAAGGTTGTCTGAACGACTCAACCACGAATCACGGGTTTGTTGAGAGTCACGAGCATGGAGTCTCGGTTAAGAACCACCCATAGGGAGTGTACTAGGGTTTAAACCTGCCAGACTCCTATCCTAGAGTGCACTCGAGTTCGGGTATAGAACTCATCTCACAGATCACCAAAGCAAACAGCAATTGTATATCAAGCAATTCAAACATTACAATCAATACAGTTATCCCAAATGGTACAAAAATATGTCATATAACACATAACAATATAGCACAACAAGGGTGAAAAGTAGGCAATACCACCAAGGATTTACTCCCCAGCAGAGTCGCCACTTTTCTGTAGCGGTGTATTCGTCGCTATATGATTTATTGATTAAACCATAAGCAAAGCATACAAAGAAATCGAGTCGCCACCTCACTTTTATTTATCCAAAGGATTGGCTAAAAAGCGAACAAAAGCCTAAGAAGTTTTACGCGTAGAAAACTAATGAAAAGATCAGAGAGTCTGGGTAAGGGGTAAATTACGCAATGGGAAGGTGTTAGGCACCCACTACGTCCTAGGTACTCCTAGGGAGCCCTTTTCACACTTGTTGTATAAAATTGTTATTTGTTTTGAAATATTTATTGTGCAACCATGAATGGGATGATGAGAAAAGAATATACAATTTTTATTGTTTTTGTGTTTGAACGGATGAACCCGTTGCCTACGTACCTCCCATCAAAGGTAAGGATCAAAACGCCGTAGTTCGGCTAAAAGATTTCCAAAAGTTAGTGTATTCAATTTTAAACACAAGCCTTAAGGTCTTACGTTATCCATGGGAGAAAAATCAACCTTATACAAACAACGAGTCCACCATGTGAGAAAAGCTTCAACTTGCTAGTGAGGGGTTAACCCTATAATAAGCAAGGAAGACTTACAATTCAATCAACTAAGGACAAATAGGTGAGATTGACATCAACCAACTAGGATAAATCAAACCTATGGCTAATGTATGAAAACTTAGCAAGAATGGACAAAGCCACAAAACAATTGAATGGGTGAAGTTAATTGATTATGATTATTCACAAAAAGAGGGTCAAAGTATGATTAAGATTGATTCAAAAGAAGTATTTATGAAATGGAGTTTGAAAAGTCAAGGACTTAGGGTCCAGGTTTCTAATTTGAAAGCATGAAGATGTTTGCACAATATTTATCTCAAGTTTTGAAAGCAATGTGTGAAAAGGTTTAGGACAAAATGGATGAATGGACGAAGATGGAGTGTAAAACTTCCTAGAAGGTTCACCTCTTGAAATCATATAGAAGATGACTCAAGTGTGTCCTTTGGAATAGGCAATGAGCAATAATAAACAAGCAAAGCAAAAGAGGAAAGTCAACAAAAGCGGATACCGGATGCCAATCACTGGACTTATACCAATCTCCTAAAACAAAACTGGATATCAGAGGCCACTCTATGGACTTATACCAATCTCCTCAACAAAGAAATAAAAAGTGGATACCGGATGCCAATCTATCTGGACTTATACCAATCTCCAACAACAAAACAAACACTTGGATGTCAGATGCCAATCTATCTGGGCTTACTCTAACCTCCAACATATGATCATGGGAAAACAAATGCCAAATTACACGGACTTACAATTGCATCCTCACATACAACAAACAAATGCATCAAGCAAAGAGAAGATGAGTGGCCAATGAAATGGTCTTATACTCACTTCTATATCATAGGAACAATGGCCAATGAATGGTCTTACAATTGTCCTCAATGGGCAAACAACAAAGATATGTCACAAAGACAAATGAAATGATCATGCACTAATGAGCAATTAATGATGATAAATGCACAAAGCATGCAAGCAGACATGTACAAATGAACTAAGTCATCAATCAACCAAAGTCATTCAGCACACTCTATAACCAAACAATGAGGCTCATACAAAGGGTAGGCATTGAAGCCAACTGGAATAGGGTTAATGGTGCTCTTAACCTTGACATTGAGAGCCAAGGTGAAGCAGATGAAAGGATATGAGGGGTGTGCCTCATGCTCTTATCCCTGGTCAGGGAGAGCTATTGAATATCAGAAGGTGTGGGAGTTCAAAAAGTAGGAACTCTCTCCACAGATTATTGACTCGATTGATCTTGGGTTTTTACTCACTATGCATCAACACATGTGGTGTGAGCAAGGTGAGTGACTCACAGAATAGTAGCAGATAGGCTACATATCTCTTTGATCTACCAATTGCCTCAAATGAGGACTTTTCCTGCTTGGGACAAAAGTAAACAAGCACAAACATCGCCTCTTAAGGAGGACTTCAGACAGTTGCCTGGCCAAGTAATAGGCCAGGTCTTCCAGACTACATGAAGACAAGAGATTCTACCTCAATGCAAATGCTATCAAGCAAAGCAATGCAAGTTCTCAAAGAACTAAGCAACTAATGGTACCTGAAACCAGTCAAATAAAATCAGTATACAACTCAAATTCAAAACCAATATAAGATAAGGATCAACAGCCAACACAATCAGTCAAATGTGCAATGCACAAAGCTCAAAGCATATTAGCTAAGCATCCTACAAAACAAACAAGTTAGTCCATGATAATCAATCAAACTCAATTAACTTGCATTAATCTCCTTGAAGCATTCGCTTCTTAACCTGAAAAACCAAACTTAAACATGAGCAACAAGACCACTAGGACAAGCCTAGGGTCAAAAGGAGATAAAAAATCCAAAACAGCAAGTGAAAGATATCCAAAATCAAGTTCAAACAATTAAGAAACAAACCCAAGTGGTTTCTCATTCATATCATTCATCATTATCATTTCACAAACAAATTAGGTCAAAGCATGTCATATAGAACCTCAAAGAAGTCAACAGAAAGACTTCACTCAAATCCAATCACAAACATTTCAAACAATTCTCAAATAATTGATGCTCAAACATCATCCATAACATGATAAGCATACCAAATTTCAGCTCATTTGGATCAAAGGAAGTAGGTCAATGAAAATCAGAAAGTCAAAGCAAGTTCAAGCAAACTCATACCAAGCATCAAAACATGCACCAACTTCAATTAATCATAAAACAGAAACAACACATGATAAATGAATGGGACTAAAACCATGATAAACTTCACGATGTCTACATTACTCATGCCAAATTTCAAGTCCATCCAATTAAGCATTAGAATTTCACAAACCAAATACAAACATGTATCACAAAAAGTCAACAAATGACCAAACAGGGGAGAAAATTCCAATCAAATAGGAAATGCCATCAATAATTCCAGAAAAATTCACATGTATTCTCAACATCCATAAGTATATTCATGCTAAAATCAAGCCCATTTTGAGTTCAATAAGCATGGTAATTAAAATCATGAAATTGGACATGAATGGTGTGACACAAATTGTCACACCTCTATTCAAAAAATCATATCTCATCAACCAGCAATGATAAAATCACAAACTCTACACCAAAATCACCATGAACATGTCTAGTTTAAGCACAAAAAAATTCAGAGGCATTGGATTAAGTATCATCATTTCACAAGCAAATTGGCATGGCATATACAAAATGGACACACATGAATAAACCCTAGCACATTTAAAAATCCACACGTGCATAAAATCTGGAAAAATCACCATAATAAACTAGAGATCAAGAGGAGCATTTCACAAAAAATCCCATCAAATTTGGACAAATACTGAAGAACTTATGAATTTTTGAAGATTGGCATACAAAATGAAATAAATATTGAAAAGAGAAAATGATTTAATGAAATTATAACACGACAGTGGCATAACCGTAAATACTTGGTCCCTTAAGTGAAACGCTGCGTTTCACTTAAGGACGTGTTTTGCTCTGGTTGGCTTCATGGCCCAGTAACATGAAAAACATGCAAGGCACGGGTTCAATGGATTAAACGCGTTTCTGGGTTTAAGAAATTAGGGTTTATATGCAACAGTGACATGTTCATTAACACGATGAACAAACTTCCCCGATTTTGGAAACAAATATACCATTCGGCTCAGCTAACAACGTACATCAACATTCCAACATTAATTTTCACTAACTCAAGCTAACAAGAAAGAAATGAGCACAACAAAATTTGACAACCAAACTTTAATTCAATGTTTCTCTCTCAATACTCAACCATTTCTCACGATTCAAAGTTCATTGCAATCAGCATGGAAGGATCTTTAACAAGCATATCATGATTTCAACAAAAGCATGGTTCAAATTTTTACCTTGTTTGAAGAACAGTGATGGAATAGTGATTTTCTGGCCGTGTTGAGCTGAAACAGATGCGCGTGGAGGTTTGTATTGATGAATAGAAGTAGGATCGTGGCTCAACAATGCTTAGTGAGGCTCCAAACTCGAACTGCCATGGAAGGAAGCTTCAATGCAACAGTATGGAAATGGCTTTACAGTTGTGAGATAGTGCTTGCAAATGCTTCCAGAAGGATAGTGAATGATGGACCAAAGCACAGAAGCACGAATCCTTTGACAATTTTTTCAGAAAAGTTCAAATGAAGAAATGAGAGTTCATTAGAGAAAATGAATTCAGATCTGGTTTGTGAATAGTGGCTAGGGTTTTTCAATCAGAAATGAGTCATATATACTCTGTTTAATAATGCATAAGCTTGGTTAGTGGAATGGTAATCACATTAGCTCAAATGAAGTGTTTTGGTTAATTGGTGAAATCCACTCAAATTGCATGTGCATGGCATGCTACAGTGCGAAATGGGCTTAGGCAATCTCCAAATGTAATTTCTGAACATTGGCAATTGATAAAAAGTGTAGGAAATGGTTAATTTGAAAGTCCATTTTTTCACCCCTCTCTTTTTTAATTCAATGCACTTGAAAAAGGCCATTTTGATTGGAAGATTTTTGGTGAAATGTGATGAAGGATTTGGATAGAGCATATCAAATGTGACTTGTAGCAAAAGACCTCACTCAATTTGGCCAAATGGTTTGAAAGTTATCTCACTTTGAAGTTCAAAAATTCTTGAGAATGATTTGATCATAACTTGCCAACCACACATGAGAAATGAGTGTTCTTGGACTTTTTGGAAATGGGAGAACAAGATCTTCAACTTTCATGTCGGACAAAAATTCATTTGAAGCTTGTATGATGAAGTAATTTTGAGGAGAAGAACTTTCCATTTTTGGCAAATTCCAATTACAGGTCAACTTACTATTTTTGGAAACTTTTTGTCTGACCTCAAATTCTTCACTGTGGATGTTTGACATGTTATATGAGGCTTATATGGACATGAATGAGACCTCTCAGACCAATTCCCACCATCAAATCACTGATTAAATGCACAGTTGACCACAGTTGACTTTGCTAGGGTTTTGGTTGATTGAACCATGTTCTGATGAATTCCAAGCCCCTACCACTTGATATCTTGATTCAAAATGATGTCACAACTCATATGAACTCTTGATGAATGATCATGGTGCCCAAATTCTTCAAGAATGGCAACCATCTATTGCTCATTGACTGTTTTGACTGATTTGACCTAGCTTGCTTCATCTGCAAGTAACATGGTTAGATGACAATATTTTTGTACCATTGGTTAGTAAACAGATGAAAAGCAATGATATATAAATGCAATACATGCTTGGTGATCAAGAACCACACTCACAAGATAACCCACCCACTAGGAGGGAAGCAAAGGTGCACAAAGATCCTTGAGGCAATGATATGGTATGATATGATGCCATGAGGGATCTTAGGGACAAAATTGGGGTCTTACATCGGGAACAAGACAATCCCATAGATCATGACAGCAAGCTGAGCATGAAAAGCTTCCCAATTCCCCTTCTCTGCTTCTTCTCTAGCTACCCTCAACAGAAACTTCAAAGGCAATCCTACAACATCCCCACTGGGCTTCCAACTATCACTGATCTCCTTGACACTCAAATGAAGAGCTCTAGCAATAACCCTGAAATCGACCTCCTTGGGCACGTCCAAGAAAGGAACCTGATGCTGAATCGGGACACTCAGCAGAATAGAATACTCCTCAAGAGTAGGCGCCAACTGATAATCTTGAAAGGTGAAACAATGAAGCTCTGGGTCGTAAAACTGAAGAAGAGTCTGCAACGGTACCGGATCGACTACCATCTTCAACAGCGTCAGAATATCCCCATACTGGTCAACAAACCCCTTCTGGTTACCACTGGTCATAAGGCTACTCAACTCTATCAGAGACGTCAAAGGCTCACGGTGAAAGCTGTAGGAACAAGTCTTCCGCTTCGGCTCTGGGACTGTTGCCATCTCTATCAGTGAACAGACTCTGGAATGTACCTGAGAAATGATATGCATGCAGAGATTAGTTTTTTCTTCTTTTTTTTTTCTTTTTTTTCATTCTTTTTTTTTATTTGCTTATTTTTTGAAAATAAACATGCTATGATGCAAATGATGCAGACAAGACTGGCTGGCTGTGCATCTCAGAACACAGGATCGAAGCTTCGGTTTAAACTCGGAACCCCAAATCCATCTGAAACCCAAAGCCAACTGAGAAACTGTCATCTGAACCCAAAGTCACCAACAGGACCACAAGTCACCAACGGTACCTGTAATAATTATCAATCCCTCCCCACTCATGGGTGTCGTCTAGGCCAGGGTAAGGTCGAAAGAAACACAGCATAAATAACCTTTCGCAGAATATCATCATATACACACCCGAAGTATGCAACGATAATATCCCATCAGGGTCTGAACTGCTCGTGATATCAATGTTCCGCTAAGTGGCGCGATACCACCCGCTTCCCATGAATCACTCTATTCCTAAGTATCCTAAATTTCACTCATGGCCTGGGTATTGGGCCTTTTACCTCAAGTGACTCCCACCCCAACAGAGAGAAACAGACCACCAGCCAGCCAGATGAACAATGAATATGAATGAATGCAAACATAAATGCAAACATAAATGCAAACAATAAATAAATGAATTCAATAAATAACACAGCAAAAGCAACCAAAACCCTAACCTAGAGAGCGCTAGGAGAGACTCGCTTAGGGAAGATGGACCAGCAAGAGGTCAACTTCTCTTTTTCCCCAGCAGAGTCGCCAGCTGTCGCATTACGCGAAAAACCGGCGGGAAACGAAAACAACAGAGCCGCCACCGTGCGTTATTTATCCCAAAAGAGGGAAAGGAAACGCTCGAAGTAAACCTGGGAAAGACATGGTCTCGCGACCAAAGAGAATGGGATCGGGAGTCGGTTATGCGAAGGGAAGGTATTAGCACCCCTACGCATTCGTCGTACTCGACGGGATCCACGCACAAAAGGAAGGAATATGGTTGCTAAACACTGCTCACAAACATCGTACACACTGGCTGAAAGAGACACAAGAAAACAAACGAGACTGACTCGGCAGGATATCGCATCCTGGGCCTACTTAGTCTATCAAGCATAGACATCAGAGTCTAAGTAGTTCGGACTGGGGGAAAACACATGCTCGCTAGGACATCGCATCCTATGCATACGTATCTTCTTGGACAAAGAAGAATCAGAGCATTCGTAGCTCGGCTCACGCACACAAACAAAACAGACACAGGCAAACGTGGAATCCGAATGCCAATCGCTGGACTTACATCAGATTCCGAACCAAAACACACCCACACTGGAAACCAGATGCCAATCGCTGGACTTACATCGGACTCCAAGCACACAACAAGAGGATACGGAATGCCAATCGCTGGGCTTACATCCATCTCCTGACACACACAAAGACAAAACAAAAAGGGTGCCCGGAGAGATCAGCTTATCTCCTGCCTACGTACCTCATCTGGTATGAGGATCAGGGCGACGCAGTTCCCCTACGCAGGGACTAAGGACTAGCCTAACCAGATAACAGAGGGAGACACAACTAGGGAGACTACGACTCGAGCCTAAATGTTATCATGCACATCATCCCTAAGTTATGGTTGCTATCTAACTTGCACAGGAAGCAAGCTAACCTAAACATGACTTGCACAGGAAGCAAGCCAAACTAACCCTAACTTGCACAGGAAGCAAGCTAAACTAAAAATGCACAAACACACAAGCACAAATAGCACACACTATATGCAATCAGTTGGCTCAATCAAGGTTAGGTTTTAGTCGAGGGGTCATATCAACCTCGACAAACAAACCACTGTAACAGGGTAATGTTAGCTCTTAACCTTAACATTGAGAGTTAGGGTGAAGCAGATGAAATGGTGAGTGAAGATGAGACTTCACAGCTCTTATCCCTGGCCAGGGAGAGCATCAAGACAATGAAAGTGTGGGTTCAGAAAGTTGGAACCCTTCTACACTTATGACTGACACAATGTACAATGATCTTGGGTTAGTATCTACAATGCATCAACACAGTGGTGTGAGCAAAGCAGATGACACACAGAATAGCAGGGGATGGATTGCACATCCCTGGTATCTGCCAATGCCTCTTCACTTAGGAGGTCTTTGGATATGTACAAGGACAAAAGTAAACAAACACAAACATTGCCTCTTAAGGAGGACTTCAGACAGGTGCCTGGCCAAGTAACAGGCCAGGTCTTCCAGACTACATGGAGAAGAGATCATTATACCTCAATGCTCAAGCTAGCAAGCAAAGCAAAACAAGTTCACAAAGGAACTATAGCAACTAAGGTACCTGAAATCAATCCAACATAATCAGTACACCAGACAAACAAAAGTCAAACAGACAATGGTCCACAGTTAACTATACATAAACAGACAAACAATGCACAAAGGTGCAAGCCACATGACACAAACTCAAGTTTCAAAACCTACAAAACAAATTCAAAGTTAGTCATAAACAAGCAACAAGCCACCTCCAATTGAGGGCACATCATCAAGCATAAGCAAATTGTGCTTTTAACCTGAAACAAAGCTCAAATGTGAGAGCACAAACCACTAGTACAAGACTAGGGTCAAAATGAGAGCAAAAAACCAAAACAGAACATGAAACTTATCCAAAATCAAGATCAATCAATTAGGAAACAAGTCCAAGTGGTTTCACATTCATATCATCAACCATTATCATTTCATGAAGCAAAGAGTACAAAGCATGCAATTTGAAGTTCATAGAAGCAAACAGAATGATTCAATTCAAATCAATTCACAAACATTTCAATAAATCCTCAAAACATTCATGGTCAAACAGCATTCATAACATAACCTACATACCAAATTTCAACTCAATTGGACCAAGGGAAGCAAGTCAATGAAATTCATCAAGGCAAGGCATGTTCAAGCAAGCTCATACAAGGCACCAAAACATGCATCCACTTCAAGCAATCATAAAACAGAATTAGCATAAGATAAATGAATGAAACCAAAGCCATGGCAAACTTCAAGATGTCTATAATACGCATGCCAAATCTCAAGTCCATCCAATAAACCACAAGAATTTCACAAATCAAATAAAATCATGTCTCACAAGAAGTCAACAATTGGTCAAACAGGGGAGAAAATCTCAATCAAATTGGAAATGCCTTCAAAAGAAATCCAGGAAAATTCATAAACATTCTCAACATTCATAAGTATCCTCATGCAAAAATACAGCTCAATTCAAGTTCAATAAGCATGGCAAATAAAATCGAGAAGTTGGACATGAAATGGTGTGACACAAATTGTCACACCTCTAATGATCATAGCATATCTCACAATCCAGAAACTCAAAAATCACAAACCACATATCAAAATGCTCCTTAAGGTGTCTAGAATATTCATACAAAATTTCAAGAATTTCCTATTAAGCATCATCATTTCATGATCAAAATGGTAACCAAGGTGCAACAAATGACATGTGAAAACAAACCCTAGGCCATTATTTTTTCTACACGTGCACAAATTTATTAAAAATCATCAAAAAATAAAGCACATTATGAGGATCATGGTGGAAAAAATCTCATGTAATTCGGACAAATATTGAATGAGTTATGAATTATGTAACATGGTGAAAAATTAAAAAAATGATGAACCAAGCATGTGAAGCATGGAAGCATGATGAAGAAAATAAATGCAAGGCAAAGTGAGAATTGATGCCGCCCGGATTCGAACTGTGTAGCATTCAAATAAGGCGCCACTTAAGTGAAACGCTGCGTTTCACTTAAGTGTGTGGCGCACTCTGATTGGCTTCATGGCCTACGAACACAATTCCCATGCAAACAAGCCAAATCAAAGATCAAACGCGGTCTGGCAATGAAAAAACTAGGGTTTCTGAACGTGTTCATCATGTTCTTCAATATTTCCAGCACATGAACGATTTTTCACAGAAATGAACAAAATATATATCATTGAACTCGTCTCATCATGCACATCAACAATCCAAGATTCATTAATCCTAATTCATGCTAATATGTCTTGATCGAGCCAAATAAAATTCACATATCAATCTTAGATGCACAATATCTCATTCGATTCTCAACGAAAATCAAAACTATAAAGTTCAGTGAACTCATGGATGCAAGATCTATCAAATACACATCCTAATTTCAACAAATATAAGGTTCGAATTCCAACCTTCAAGAAATGGCAGAGCTGGATTTGATGTTTTCAGGACTTGTAAGCACGAAACAGAAGTTCTATGGTGATTATGTTGATGAATGGAAGGAGGAATGTTGCTCAATCTTGCTTAATCGTTCTCAAATCTACAGTTGCCATTAATGGAGCTCTATGTAACAGTGCTTGAAACAGCTTGGAATCCTCGAATCCTTGCTTGCAGAACCCTCAAGATTGCTTGTGGATGATGGCACAATGAAGAACTAGGCAAGGAAATGGAAGAAACTTGCAGAAAAATGGAGAGAAAGTTTTGGAGATTTTTCACTTTTGGATCTAGATCTGAGTAGAAATGAATGCTAATGTGTTTTCTATTTTGATTATGCATATATACCATGGATTAATCATCTTTGCTAAACCAGATTAAGCCAAGCCAAAAGGATTAATGAAATGAGTGTTTTTGTGCAAATTGCTAATTCACCCTCATGTGCATGGGGTGCATGCTACAGTGCACGAAAATTGGGCTAAGCATACTCCAAATATCATTTTTAATCAAATGCAATTGATAGAAAGTGTAGAAAATGCTTATTTTTCAAATGGACTTTTTTCCTTCCAAATATTCAAATTAATTCACTTTGAAAATGCCATTTTTATGTGATGACTTTTGATGAAATATGATGAATGATTTGGATAGAACATGTCAAATGGAGATTGTAGCAAGAAACCCCACTCAATTTGGCCAAATGGTATGAAAGTTATCCCACTTTGAAGTTCAAAATTTCTTGATAATGATTTGATCATAACTTGCCAACCACAAATGAGAAATGGATGTTCTTGGACTTTTTGGGAAGGTGAGAGCAGGATCTTCAACTTTCATGTTGGACAAAATTTCATTTGAAACTTGTATGATGATGTAAACTTGAGGAGAAGAACTTTCCATTTTTGGCAATTTGAAATTACAGGTCACTTACTATTTTTGGAAACTTTTCCTCTGACCTCAAATTCTCCAATCTTGATCTTTGACATGTCAAATGAGACTTGTATGGACATGAATGAGGCCTCTCAAACCATCTCCCACCTTCAAATCCATGAATTCAAGCACAGTTGACCACAGTTGACTTTCTAGGGTTTCTGGTGGATTGAACAATGACTGATGACTTCTGAGCACCCAATCTTTGACCAAACCACTTCAAAAGGACCCCTAGGTCATGTGAACATGTTGAACCAACCTAGGGCTTTGCTTCCTTGAGAAATGCACTTGCTTGCTTGTTTGACTGATCCTCCTAACCAGTTGACCTAATCTTGTCTGATGGCTTGCACTTGGGCAAATGGACAATGCAATGCTATGCAGTGGACAATGTAATGTTAATGACCTAATGATGAAAATGTATATACAAAATGGGAGGTGCAAATTTGAGGTGCTACAGTGTGCTTTTGTGCTAGGGAATCCTATTTGAGCCAAATTGAAGAACCATTGCCATGTCCATCCAAAGTGAAAGATACAAGAGCCATTAGGGATCTTCTAAAAGCTTGCTTGATTAATTTGATTGCTTAAGTACACTTATTTTGCTTGCATATTCCAAAGGATGGGAGCTACTTGGATAATCAATATCATCTCAAGAAAGGAACTCCATTTGTGGTCTTGTTTCTTATCCTTCATCTCTTGTATGATTAGGACTTTAGCCATTCTTCTTCTTCCCTCCACTCTAACCCAAGCCAAAACTTTTTGTGCAAACATTTAACCATTGTTTTCAAACATTAGAAACCTAAGCATTATGCTTTTGATTTTCAAACTTTCTTTTCATAACACTTATTTTGAATTGAATCTTTAAGTCAACTTTGACCATATTTTGTAAATACTTTTCATTAGTAAATATAACTCATTCAAATACTTTTGTGGTTTCAATGGCCATTTTCTTAATCAAAAACTTTTTCATAACCTATAGCTATTAGGTTTGAGTTATCCTTGAGGTAGATGTAATACTCACCTATATCCTTAGTGATGGACAATGAGTCTTCCATGCTTATTATAGGGTTAACCCCTCACTAGCATGTTAAAGTTATCCTCACATGGTGGATTTGTGGTTTTAGGTTGAGTTTTCTCCCTTGGATAACAAAAGACCTTAAGGCTTTTGGACCAATCAATTCACCAACTTGTTTTGAGATTTTTACCCCGAACTACGAGGTTTTGATCCTAATCTTTTTTAAGATGGTACATAGGCAATGGGTTTATCCATCCAAACACAAATTGTAATTAACTTGTATATTCTCTTCTCATCTCTTCAATCATGTTTGCACAAATAAATTTTCACATAAATACCAACCTTACAACAAGTGTGAAAAGGGCTCCCTAGGAGTACCTAGGATGTTTTGGGTGCTTAAAACCTTCTCATTGCATAACCAACCCCCTTACCCCGATCTTTGACATTTTTACTAGTTTTTGATTCGATAAAACTTTTAGGTTTTTGTTCGCTTTCTAACCATTCCTTTGGATAAATAGAAGTGCGTTGGCGACTCAACTTGTATGGTTTACCTTGGATTTAGTCAATATCTCTACTGGTAATGAATACCCCGCTACAGAAAAGTGGCGACTCTACTGGGGAGGTTTGCCTAGTGGGTTTTGCCTACTTTTCATATTTGTTGTATTGTATTGTATATTATTTTTGTGACATATTTTTTGTGCAATTTGGGATTACAGTATTGTATGTAATGATTGAATTGCTTGAATATTAATTCCTTGTATGCTTGGTGATCTTTGTGAGATGAGTTCTATACCCGAACTCGAGTGCACTTAGGATAGGAGAATGGAATAATCTTGTCAACTTGTGTGGAGTTATTCCTTAGCAAGTCGACTTGCAAGCCCATTCACTTGGTGGAGGTCATGTTGGGATCAATAATGTCACACGATTAGTCATGGTTAGGCATTACTCTTTCCAATATAGACCTTGGAAGCCAAGGACCTTAGTTTACCAAGCCCATCTTGGCCTATTCTTAGGACGTAGTGCGAAAGTCGTTCAAGTGTAAGATTTGATACGATTGTTACACGATACTACACTCATAAAAGTCCCTCTTGAGAATATTTTTGGAATACGAGTAGTCGTTTATCCGATAATATCCGAAAGATGGGATGATGACTATGGGAACCTCTTGTAGAACATGTTTGGCAGGTTTAAACCCTAGTACACTCCCTTTGGGTGGTTCTTAAACGAGACTCCATGCTCGTGACTTGCAACAAACCCTTGATTCATGGTTGATCCGTTCTTGTATTGTTAATATCAATGGAACTTGGGTGTTGATAAGGTGTAAACCATAATCCACCAAAATGGATGATTGATATTAAGGATGACATGATCCACCCCATGACCTTTGTTTGGTGTGCTTTGCTTGATCCTTGAGTTTGATTGTTGCATTCATGCATTCATGCACCCATTTGCATCCATATCATCAATAATGAGAAAAAAATTCAAGGAACTTAAGAGGTCTATTTGCAAATTTTCAGATATGGAAAGACAAAGAAGGAATACGAAGAAGTACAGTTTCAGACAACCCGACTTGAAAGAGCTAAGGAATTTGACATCCTATGTATTAGATCCCTTGGGTTTCAAGGCTCGTTTTGGGAAGCTTCTATCTATTCTAACTACTCAAATGGACGAAGGATTGATGAGTGTATTGGTGCAGTTCTATGATCTCTTGTACCATTGTTTCACATTTCCAGATTTCCAGCTTTTACCCACGCTTGAGGAGTATGCCTACCTTGTGGGTATACCTATCCTAGACCAGTTGCCGTTCAGTGGCTTAGAGAGTGTTCCTACTTCTCAAGAGATAGCTAATATGTTGCATATAGATGAATCTCTGGTTGGTGCTCATATGACTACCAAAGGTGGAATTCAAGGTCTCCCTTCTGAGTTCCTCATTGCTCAAGCTACTATGTATGGGAAGGCCATGAGTAAGGACGCCTTTGAGGCCATATTTGTACTTCTCATCTATGGGCTAGTGTTATTCCCCAACATCGACAAGTTTGTGGATGTGAACGCTATTAGGATTTTCTCTGCTCTTAATCCCGTTCTGACTCTGTTGGGTGACACTTACTTTTCCTTGCACATGAGGAATGCAAAGGGTGGTGGTACCATTGTGTGCTATTTGCCTCTGCTGTACAAGTGGTTTATTTCGCACTTGCTGCAGACGGTCGCCTTCAAGGAGAACAAAGGATGTCTACGTTGGTCCACGAGACTTATGTCTCTCACTAATGATGATATATTTTGGTACAACCGTATATATGATGGTGTGCAGATTATCGACTCTTGTGGTGAATTCTCGAATGTGCCTCTTCTTGGTACATGTGGTGGGATTAACTACAACCCTATTTTGGCAGGTCATCAGCTTGGGTTCCCCCAAAAGGATAAACCTAATAACATTCTATTAGAATGTGTGTTCTTTCAGGAGGGTAAAGATCCCCAAGGCTTGAAGGGAAGAATGGTCCGCGCTTGGCGCAAGATCCATAGGAAGGGAAGGAAGGAGCTGGGTCCGAAGAACTGTATTGCTTTGGAACCTTATACCTCTTGGGTTAGGAGGAGAGCTTCTGAGTACCTGATGCCTTACGAGTATCCAAGACCTACACCTTTGGTTGTGGCTGGGCCCTCAACCCTCCCTGACCAAGGAGTAGAGGAGTTGAGAGACGAACACCGTTCACGTGCCTGGATCCGTGAACGAGAGGAGTTGCTTCAACAGATTAGAGAGAAGGATGCTTTGATAGAGTTCCTTGAGCACCAGGTTATTGATGAGCCTGATGATGCATTGACTTCTCTTCTTCCTCAGTCTTCCAAGTTCTGGAAAAGAAAGTATGATCGACTCGCTAAAGAGAAGGCAGATATGGAGGCAGCCTATGAGAGGGAGGTGAAGAGGCTTCGTGCAGCTTATCTTCCAGTCTCCAGAGCTTTAGATGATTATTTCTAGGGTTCCATAGGATGTTCATTTTCCTTCTCTCTTGTATTGTATTTGGTTACCAAGACTGTACTTCTTTGGTGTAAAAAAATATTTTCCAGATATTATTGATGTGATATTTCACTATATGTCTAAATGATTAATATTTTCAATATTTGCAAATAGGACTCTAAAGTTCCTCTGATATAAAAATAAATCATATTCACAAGCATTGCATGCATCATGTGCATAAGCAGGTTTTTCTCCAGGCTTCTTGTTCTATGGTCTAACTCTGTGTTCTTCATTTATTTTGAAGACAAGCTGACTCACCGGTACTACACTCGAGCCAACGCATCAAGACTAATTGATCATTTGGAGCAAGAGGGCCGTGAACTTAAGGAGGAAGTGGCCAGATTGACTGCCCTGATGAAGTCTTTCATGGCCGCCCAGAGCCAGTCGTCTCCGACACATTCAACTCCTCCCCAGAGGACAGTCATCTCTGAGATTGCCTCTTCAACCGTGCATGCGACCAACACCCACTTTGCACCAACATCTATGCTAGCCGGGTTTCCTTGGGGGATGCCTCCCAACTTCATTCCTGAGGGTCTTGCGCCCACCTTTGCTTCTCTGCCGGCATCTAGCCTGGTCCTTGCCGTTCCACCTCCTGTCGTGCATACTATGCCTATAGTAGACGACACCATCTACCACTCTGAGCCGTCTGAGGGCCCAGATGTTTATGAAAAGATGGATGTTATGAATGATCAGTTTCTTGAGCTCCGTAAGGAATTGAAAACTCTCCAAGGAAAGGACTTCTTCGGCAAGTCTGCTGCTGAACTCTGCTTGGTCCCAAATGTCAAAATCCCTGTAAAGTTCAAAGTACCTGACTTTGAAAAGTACAAGGGAAATACTTTCCCTCTTAGTCACCTGTTATGTATGCCAGGAAGATGTCGACTCAGACCAACAACGATCAACTTCTTATTCACTACTTCCAGGACAGTTTGTTCGGTGCTGCCCTGAGATGGTATATGGGCTTGGACAGCACGAACATCCGATCCTTCAATGACCTTGGTGAAGCTTTCGTCAAGCAATACAAGTATAATATGGATATGGCTCCTGATATGGATCAATTGAGAGCCATGTCACATAAGGACAAGGAAACTTTCAAAGAGTACGCCCAGAGGTGGCGAGAGTTAGCAGCACAGATTGTTCCCTCGCTGGAGGAGAAAGAAATGACCAAGATCTTCTTGAAGACCTTGAGCTCATTTTACTATGAGCAGATGATTGCCAGCGCTCCTTCTGATTTCACCGAGATGGTGAACATGGGGATGCGTTTGGAGGAAGGAGTCAGGGAAGGGCGCCTGACCAGAGAAGAAGGCTCTTCTGCCAAACGATATGGGACGTTTGGAAAGAAGAAAGATGGTGAGGCACATGTTGTGACCTCCCATGTTAAACCAAGAAGACCCTCAGTGAGGAGGAAGACCGTGCGTCCTACCGGTAATCAGCATCAGGTGGCTCACATAGCACCTATTTTCAGAGAAAATCAGCAATATCAGCATCACAATAATAACCAGCAAGAGCAACATCAACAATATCAACAACAACAGCACCGTCCTCAACAACAGGCCTACCAGCCTCGAAACAACAATCAAGCCAGTATAAGCTATGATAGGAAGAGGGTCACCTTTGATCCTATTCCTATGACCTATGCAGAATTGTATCCCTCTTTGATAGAGAGGAAGCTGATTACTCCACGAGACCCACCGACTATACCTACCAACCCTCAGTGGTGGTATAAGCCCGAGCTACACTGTGTTTATCATTCCAGTGCTCCCGGACACGACGTGGAAAACTGTTACCCGCTGAAGACCAAGGTTCAAGACCTTGTGAGATGTGGTATCTTATGTTTTGAGGATGTAGGTCCCAATGTGAAGAAGAACCCATTGCCCGAGCATGGGAAATCCTCTGTCAACATGGTCCAGGGCTGCCCTGGTAAATATAAGGTCAAATATGTCATCCATATTCGACAATCTTTGGTCGAGATGCACAGATTGTTATGTGAGTACAATCATTATGAGCATGACCATGACAGATGTCGTGTTTGCACTGTCAATCAAAGGGGATGTCGCCAAGTCCGCAAATACATCCAAGAAATGCTGGATGAAGGAGTAATTGAGATACTTCAAAATCGAGATGTTGACGATGATGATTAAGTCAATGTAATATCTCTGGTATTTCGGATCCCCGAGCCTGTTGTCATCCGGTATGATGGCAGCAAGCAGAAGGCTTCTCCCTCTTTGATTATTAAAACAACTGGCTCTGTGCCATACTCTTCTGATAAGGCGGTTCCCTATCGCTACAATGTTGTGGAATTGGAGGATGGGAAGGAGGTGCCCCTGCCCTTTACTTCTGTTGTTAATATTTCCGATGTCAGCGGCCTGACCGGTAGCGGTCGTGTTTTCTCGGCTCCGCCGAAACCCCAAGCCGATGTCCGAAGGGCCGATGTTGTTGATTATGCTGAACATCCGATTGGGAATGCTGTTATTGCTCTGAATCCGGCACTTGTTGCTAATAAACCTGCCACTGTTGTGAGAACTCCTGTCTCTGCTGGCCAGAATGGCACCATGAAAGAAGACTGTAATGAGATGCTAAGGCTCATCAAAAGGAGTGAATACAACGTTGTAGATCAGCTTCTACAAACGCCATCAAAGATCTCTGTGTTATCTTTGTTGATGAATTCAGAACCACACCGAAAAGCTATACAGAAGGTGTTGGATATGGCGTATGTAGATCATGATGTCACAATAGAACAATTCGACAGTATTGTTGCAAACATTACCGCTTGTAACAATTTGAGTTTTTGTGATGATGATCTCCCCGAGGAGGGAAGAGACCACAATTTGGCATTTCACATATCTATGAGCTGCAAGGATTATGTCATGTATAATGTGCTGGTAGACACTGGATCATCACTAAATGTGTTGCCGAAATCCACTCTTGCTAGATTGTCATATCAAGGGCCTCCCATGAGGTAGAGTGGAGTAGTGGTTAAAGCTTTTGATGGATCCCGCAAAACTGTGATTGGAGAGGTTGAACTCTCAGTCAAAATTGGACCAAGTGATTTCCAGATCACTTTTCAGGTCATGGATATCCACCCATCTTATAGATGTTTGTTGGGCAGACCATGGATTCACGAGGCAGGCACCGTGATATCCACCCTACACCAGAAACTAAAATTTGTCAAAAACAAGAAGCTGGTGGTGGTAGGGGGAGAAAAGGCTCTCCTGGTTAGCCATTTCTCTTCGTTTTCTTACATAGATGCTAAGGATGAAGTTGGAACGCCGTTCCAAGATTTATCTATTGTTGAGCCTACTAAGAAAGGAACTTCTTCATTTGTGTCCTACAATGATGCTAAGTTGGCCATTAAGCATGGCACAACTACTGGTTTAGGGCAAATGATCAAGCTGGAAGACAACAAATCCCGGGCTGGCATAGGGTATTCTTCTGGCACTTTCAACAAGCATGGGTTGTTTAAGAGTGGTGGGTTCATCCACACTGTCCAAGATGAGGAAGCTGTTGTTGTTGAGGAAGAGGATGCAGAGGAAGATTCTGGCAACTGTGTCATCCCTGGAGGGGTCTGCAATAATTGGGTCGTTGTTGATGTTCCAACAGTTATCCATAAGTCAAAGTAATGTTCATTGTGTTTAAAAACCCTTCTCCCATGCCAAAAGGAGGAGTGATGATATTGTTGGGTCATAAATACAATGATATTTTAATTCAGTAAATTCATGTTAAATGTTTGTTTTTCCAATTATTTTCACTTTTTGCTTTTTGCATGAAATTGGTGATCACATAAAACCCTAAAAAATTAGAATAAAATCAATCTTTTCATCTGCATAATGATTTGCCTTGTTTGAATTCTAAAATCTCTTTTATATCCAAAATTATTATGCAGGTTGATCAAACCCATTGAACATAATGATCCAACACCATCTCCCAACTTTGAGTTCCCTGTATTTGAGGAGGAAGATGATGTTGAAGAGATTCCCGATGAGATCACTCGTCTACTTGATCACGAGGAGAAGATCATTCAGCCGCATCTTGAGAATCTGGAAACAGTCAACTTGGGGTCGGAAGATTGTGTGCGAGAAGTGAAGATTAGGGCACTCCTGGAAGAATCTATTAAGAAGGGGTTGATTAGTTGCTACGAGATACGTCGATGTCTTTGCCTGGTCATATGAAGACATGCCTGGTCTAGATACTGATATCGTGCAACATTTCCTGCCTTTGAAGCCTGAGTGTATGCCTGTGAAGCAGAAGCTCAGAAGAACTCATCCCAACATGGCAGTGAAGATCAAAGAAGAAGTTCAGAAGCAAATTGACGTGGGGTGTCTGGTGACTTCTACATATCCTTAATGGGTGGCCAATATTGTGCCCGTGCCTAAGAAAGATGGAAAAGTCTGAATGTGTGTGGACTATAAAGACTTGAATAAAGCTAGTCCGAAAGATGATTTCCCTCTATCACACATTGATATGTTAGTAGATAATACAGCTAAATTCAATGCCTTCTCGTTTATGGACGGATTTTCCGGATATAACCAGATTAAAATGGCACCCGAGGATAAGGAGAAGACAACATTCATCACACCTTGGGGAACATTCTGTTATCGAGTGATGCCCTTCGGTTTGAAGAACGCCGGAGCCACGTATCAACGAGCTATGACTACCTTGTTTCATTATATGATGCACAAGGAGATCGAGGTCTATGTTGATGATATGATTGCAAAGTCAAGAACGGAAGTTGAACATGTAGAGCACTTGTTGAAGCTTTTTCAGCGTTTGAGGAAGTATAAGCTTCGTCTGAATCCTAACAAGTGTACATTTGGAGTCCGTTCCGACAAGTTATTGGGCTTTATTGTCAGCGAAAGGGGTATTGAAGTTGATCCTGCAAAGGTCAAAGCAATACAAAAGATGCATGCGCCCAAAATTGAGAAGCAAGTCCGAGGTTTTCTTGGCCGCTTGAATTATATTTCCAGATTTATATCCCACATGACTGCCACGTGTGCGCCGATATTCAAGCTCCTCCGGAAAGATCAGTCTCATGATTGGGCCGAGGATTTCCAAAAGGCCTTTGACAGTATCAAAGAGTATTTGTCTGAGCCTCCGATTCTGTCTCCACCTGTTGAAGGGAGACCATTGATTATGTATCTGACAGTTCTTGAAGACTCAATGGGTTGTGTCCTTGGTCAGCAAGACAAATCAGGGAAGAAAGAATATGATATTTACTACCTGAGTAAGAAGTTCACCGATTGTGAGTCTCGATACTCGATGCTTGAGAAAACATGTTGTGCTTTGGCTTGGGCCGCTAAGCGCTTACGCCAGTATATGTTGAATCATACGACTTGGTCGATATCCAAAATGGATCCAATCAAGTATATCTTCGAGAAGCCTGCTTTAACTGGGAGAATCGCCCGTTGGAAGATCTTGTTATCTGAGTATGATATTGAGTATCGAGCTCAGAAGACGATAAAAGGTAGTATCTTGGCTGACCACTTGGCACATCAACCTATTGAGGATAATCAGTCAGTTCAGTATGACTTTCCAGATGAGGAGATTCTGTATTTGAAAATGAAAGATTGCGATGAGCCTACACTCGATGAAGGGCCAGAGCCTGGTTTCCGTTGGACCATGGTGTTTGATGGTGCTGTAAATCAATATGGAAATGGAATTGGGGCAGTGATTATTACTCCTCAGGGCACACATCTTCCTTTTACAGCAAGGCTAACTTTCAAATGCACGAATAATATGGCTGAGTATGAGGCCTGTATCATGGGATTGGAAGAGTGTATTGATCTTAGGATCAAGCATCTTGATGTTTATGGTGATTCCGCCCTTGTTGTTAATCAAATTAAGGGTGAGTGGGAGACGAATCAGCCTGGCCTCATCCCGTCTAGAGATTATGCGAGGAGGATTTCAACATTCTTTACTGAGGTTGACTTCCATCATATTCCTCGAGATGAGAATCGGATGGCAGATGCTCTTGCTACGCTTGCTTCGATGATTGTGGTTAGACTCTGGAATGAAGTTCCCAATATCACTGTGATGCGCTTGGATAGACCAGCTCATGTATTTGCAGTAGAGGAGGTACAAGATGATAAGCCATGGTATTATGATATCAAGTGTTTTCTTCAGAGTCAGATTTACCCGCCTGGGGCATCTGCGAAAGATAGAAAGGCTTTGAGGAGATTATCAGGCAGTTTCTACCTTAATGGCGATGTGCTTTATAAGAGGAATTTTGACATGGTTCTGCTCAGATGCGTGGATAGACACGAAGCAAACCTGTTAATGACTAAGGTCCATGAGGGTTCATTTGGTGCTCATTCCAATGGACATGCCATGGCTAGAAAGATGTTGAGAGCAGGCTACTATTGGCTGACAATGGAGTCTAACTGCTGCAAATATGTGAAGAAATGCCACAAGTTTCAGATTTATGCGGATAAGATTCATATTCCCCCGGAACTTTTGAATGTGATTTCATAACCATGGCCTTTCTCCATGTGGGGAATTGACATGATTGGCATGATAGAGCCGAAAGCGTCCAACGGTCACAGATGTATTCTTGTAGCTATTGATTACTTCACCAAGTGGGTTAAAGCGGCGTCATATGCAAGCGTGACCAGGCAGGTGGTTGTGAAGTTTATCAAGAATCAACTCATATGTCGTTATGGTGTGCCAGATAAGATCATTACTGATAATGGATCTAACTTGAACAACAAGATGATGAAAGAGCTGTGTAGCGAGTTCAAGATAACACATCACAATTCTTCTCCTTACAGACCCAAGATGAATGGGGCTATTGAAGCTACTAATAAGAATATCAAGAAGATTGTCCAGAAGATGGTTGTTAAGTACAAAGATTGGCATGAGATGCTGCCATTTGCTTTGCATGGATATCGTACATCTGTCTGCACTTCAACAGGGACAACACATTTCTCTCTTGTTTACAGCATGGAGGTTGTGCTCCCACTAGAGGTGGAGATCCCATCAATGAGAGTCTTGATGGAAGCTAAATTGACTGATGTTGAATGGATTCAGAGTCGTTATGACCAACTGAATTTGATAGAAGAGAAGAGATTGACTGTCATGTGCCATGGTCAGTTATATCAGCAAAGGATGAAGAAAGCCTTTGATAGGAAGGTCAAACCTCGTGTGTTCCGAGAAGGTGACCTCGTGCTCAAGAAAGTTGTCTTTCGCGCCCGATTCCAGGGGCAAGTGGACTCCAAATTATGAAGGTCCATATGTTGTTAAGAGAGCCTTTTCAGGCGGTGCTTTGATACTTACAACTATGGATGGGGAGGATTTCACTCGTCCTGTGAATTCAGATGCAGTCAAGAAATACTTCACCTAAAATAAAAACAGAATAGCTCGTTAAGTTGAAAACCCGAAAGGGCGGCTTAGGCAAAAATGAGCGTCTCGGTGGATTGAAAACCCGAAAGGGCGATCCAGGCAAAAGTTAGAGACATAAAAAATGAATGTGTATCCCGCTGGATTGAGTACCTCACCCTGGGGAAATCTAGGCAAAAATTAGGGATTTGGCAAGTAACTGCATCCTGACAAGACTTTGTTCCACAACTGTCATCTGTCAAAGATTCTCGCTCAGTCATCGTCAACTGAAGCTTCAAATACATCGGATTCAGAGTTGGTGGAGAAATGGTCATTATGTTCAATGTATCCCTTTTCCAATATATATCACCAATTTCAAATTTGTAAAGATCCATGGAGTCTTGCCATTTGCAGACTACCATTCCATCAAATAAATTTGAGCCTTTATCCAATCCTTTGCACTCTTATTTGTTTTTGTTCAACAAATGTTTTGCATGTTTTAATTGAGAAATATCATTGTTTTAAATAAATAAAATTTTCATAAATTATTTTTAAACAAAGTGAACATTCACAATGACAAAAGGATACTTGGGATGTCTTTAGTGCTCTCCCAAGGATGGTATGATTCCCAAAAGGGTAAGACATTTGTTCATATTCCCAACATACTTGTATCCTCTTCATTTGTCTTTCAGGCACAGAAGAAAGTTGTACCTCCCACCAAATCCCCAGGGAGTTTGGGAATTCTGGGTGTGATCACAATCTTCTAGATCCCCATTATGTCTGGATTTAGCATTTGTGTTATCAATTATATGGTTGTCATCCCTTGCGTGGATTGACCTAAAATCCCTTATAGATTTATAAATTGAATATGCTAATTTTTTCGAAGGAATTGGTTTGCCCTCACTTCGAGTTAGAATTTTCTCCGCCAGAGTGAGCAGGAAATCCTCCAGCATAAGCGGAATTATCATCCAATTTAATTTGTAGCTTTTCCCCTATGGACTGATCTACTTTGATCTCCAACAAATTTGCTCCTCGGCCATCCTCAGAGGGGTTGACCCCACTCTTACTCCCCAGTATGGTCACCATCAGGGTATCTCTAGTAGTTGCCTACGGATAATCCCCGATTCGGTCATTAGCGGTACTTCCCTAGTGGAATTGCCTGATCAGAGCCCGTTTGTGGTTTCCTCTCGAGCAGAGTGGTTGATGAAGATGTTTATCCTTCCTTCCTTAGCGGAGTAGTGTCCCTTCCTCCTCGGCAGATGTGATTTCTTTAGCAGTGCAAGAAATATGGTGACATTGGAAACTTCTGATTGGCGGTTGTTCCCCACAGAGTTTCATCTCCCTCTCCGATAATTTCCCCATTAGAGTTTATGTTACGGCGAATTTTATCCATGTGTTGATACTGTCCCCAGCTGGAGTGACTGATTCTCATTTCCCAGCAAAGATATTTGTTTCCTGTTATCTTTTTCTCCCATCAGATTGGATGTTCTTCAGTGGGCCTGGATTTCTCTCTTGAGATGTAGTACCGGATGTTTGTCCATTGATTCTTGGACCTGTTTGTGTTAGATATGTCTGTTTTGTCAGCATTCGTCATACATAAACCACGCATATACCTGCATAATTTTGACATCTAGATATTCATGTTGCATTTCTTGCCATATATCTTTGTTTGTTGTGTCCTGCTATTTGGGGATACATATTTCCCCAAGCAGATGTTTGTGTCTGATTTCCCCATGTAGAGTCAGCCCTATAGGCAGAAAGTATCTATCCTTTCTTCCATATTCCCCACTGAGTTATGTCCTCGTGGATGATTGTTGTTTCTGTTTCCTCCCAACACATATATTGGGATGGAGTTCTCCCCTGAGTTATATCCTCATTGGATTGAGTCTTGTTTCATTGTGTCTTTCTAGTTTGTTTCTAGACTGACTGCTTTTGTTACTTCCTCTACACTTCCCCGTAGTTTAGATGAATGATTTCTCAATAACCAGTAATTGTCCATCTTATCCCCCAGCGGAGTCTGTGGCCTTCTACCCAGTAACCGGTAGTTGTAAGTCCTATTTCTGTGGTTTTCTACCCTTATACCGGTAGTTATAAACCCCATTTTATCCCCTCTCAGAGTTAACCCCGTTTTGTTCATCTTAACCGATGACGGTTACTCTTCCGTGGTTTTCTACCCAGTATCCAGTAGATGTAATCCCCTCTTTGTTGGTTATCTTTATCCAATATTCGATATTGATATTCCTTCACCTTTTAAGTATATCTCCCAGTAACCGGTGATATATCTCCCGGATCATTATCTTTGTCAATGTATCCCCGGCGAGTCATCTTTCATTTACCCTTGGTTGGTAATGTTTGTTTCTCCCTTTGATTGGTCATCATTTTATACCTAGTATTCGGTATCCCGATGTTCCTTTCTTTTCGGTCGATTTATCCTTTATTAACCCAGTAATCGGTTGTGGATAATCTTCCATGCGAGTATATTATTTACGTTCTGACGGTAATAGATAATATATCTCATGCGCTCTTTGGCCGAAGTCTCTTTTTCTTCCCTAGTCGAGTAAGATTTGTATCCCCTTTGCGGAGTCGAATGCCCATCCTGTAATTGAGTTTGCTTCTTCAGCTCTCCCTTCGGATGATGAGTGTCTTGGAAATATTCCCCAATTAACGCTTGGTTGGTCACCTATTATATGCCCAGTAACCGGTATCCCTGGTGTTCCTTCCCTTTCTACTCCCTATTATGACTTTTTGTCCCCTGTGGAGTCAGATCTCCTGAGTTGAAATATACCTTTTTTAGGTCTTCCTCAGATGATTTTGGATATTTGATATCTCTCACCCTCATACCGGTCTTAGATATTCATTCTCCCCGAGCGTGTTGTTCTCTCACCCTTATACCGGTGTTTTGATCACATATCTCCTTGAGCTTATTACCCAATAACCGGTAATACCTCATCCTGTTGTTTCCTCAGATGAGTCCTGTTTGGACATTTCCCAGTGAACTCCCTTAGTGGATTTTCCCCCCATCTGAGTCCGGATTTTCATCTGAAGTATCCATTATGGATAGTTTTACTGTATTGGCATATTCCCTAATACATGCATCTTTGAGTCAGCTCGCGTCTTTCCATTGATTTATTTTCATGGAATTCCTCTCGTGTCTCAGCGAGTCTTAAGTCGTGACCTGCTCACGCATTTTATTCCCTTTCCTATCCCCACTAGAGTCCCCAAAGTCTCTGCTCCATTTATGAGCGTATCACTCATATGGATTTTCAGTTTCTCTGAATTTCTTTCCTCTTTGTGGACACATATCTCCGTAGAGTATCACCTTTTGCATACATACATTTGCATCATGAGGTCTCTTAGGGACCAAAATTCGTCTCTTTGTTATTATTTAAGCCCATTCTACCTCGTCGAGACAAAGATTTTAACCTTCACTTCTCCGGCTAGAATGACCTTAAATACGGGCACCTGTAAGACCCTAATTTTGACCATAAGATCCCTCATGGCACCATAACATTGCATTTGCATCTTGCCTCAAGGATCATAAGCATCTTGGCTCCTTACCTTTAGGTGGGATCCCTTGAGAGTTTGGTTGGAGATCACCAAGCATGCTTGAATTGTATATTATTGTTCTTCTCATTTTGTTTACTAACCAAAAGCACAAAAATATGTCACTAACATCTTTTGTTTGTAGCTTGAGCAGTCACAAGGTCAAAGCTTCTAGGAGATCCTATGTGCATTGATAGGGCCAATTGAAGATGAAGGCAAGCATGGCAATGGTTCCCAAAGCTCTCATCCATCAAATATGCCTCCCAAGTATCTCAATTCATCATTTTGATCAAAGCAAATCAAAGGGTTTGAGGCTTGTTTCCCAAGGAAACCCTAATTCATCTATTCATCAAATGTGCCTTGCTCATGAAGCAACCTCAACCCATGATCAAATGAAATCAAGGTAAGTTCTTTCATTCATCATTTCATGCATATTTGAACTTATTTGAGTGTCCTCAATCATCAATTCATCAAGATATGAGGTTTGGACTTGAGAAGTTGATCAGTCAATTCATCTGACTATTTTGAAATACACTGAGACCTAAAGTTTTATGTGTTTGTCAAATGGAGATGACCCCAAGAGAAAACATGTACTTAAGGACCATATGAACAACTTTCATGTTCATCAAAAATTTATTTAAAGCTTGGAAGATCATCATCCATTCCAAGACATTATAGGTCATTTTGACTGAAACCCTAATTTTGGGTCAACTTCCCAAGGACATACCTCATTCATATTTCATGCTTTTGAGGTAGTATCAAATGCATTGGAAATTTTAAGATGTCTACTTCAAATGTTATGTTAAACAAAATTTCAAAATCCTAAAAGAAATACATGTGATAATGCAAAGCATTATAGGTCACTTTGGACCAAATGCATTGAAATGTGAAAAACTCCAACTTCAAGTGCCCATAACTTCTTCATCAAAAATACAAATGATGCAAACTTTAAGTCCAAATTTACTTTCTTGAAAATATCTACAACTTTGACATTGAATATTTTGTCATTTGGAGCTTGTATCATTGAAACAAAAGGGCTAGAACTTTGGCCATTTTTGAAAATCTCACATGTACATGTTTTGCACCCTACACTTCATGATCACTTTTCATCAATTTCCAAGGCTCAAATAGAGTTTTGATCAACATAACATTTAATCCT
This sequence comes from Lathyrus oleraceus, assembly GCF_024323335.1. NCBI lineage: Eukaryota > Viridiplantae > Streptophyta > Magnoliopsida > Fabales > Fabaceae > Lathyrus > Lathyrus oleraceus. The sequence goes on along the minus strand of NC_066581.1, from coordinate 415,748,813 downwards.
CATGCAAAAAGCTTTCCAACCATTACTCATGAGGTGGTGTTTCAAGTTTGGAAGAGCCATTTTCAAAGACATGAACATTATGGTACAATTTTGGAAATTCATTAATTTGCATTGCATGAGGTGTTTATGCACAATTTTCACGTCCAGTTTGCTTCTATCATTGCTCATCTATCAAATCCAAGTGGAATTAGGCTTTCCATGTGTCTCTACAGGCCCATGCATGGAGGCCCTTTCCATTCATGCAAGGGAATGATCATGCATTTCAGCTTGCCTTGCCTATAAATACAATGCCATTTCTCTCCATTTTACTAACCTGAAGGCGCCCTACATGCTGTGCAATTGAATCCTCACCCTCACACCAAAGGAAATCTCTCATTTTTCTCTCAATTTTCAGATCTAGAATTCAATTACCTCGATTGTTTTGTTAGATCTAAAGTTCCTTAGCCTTCTTCTCTTTGATCTGAAGAACAAACTGCAAGCATCCATAGCAAGGAATTGTGACTCTAAGCTCTGCAAATCAGAGGTTTACCTCACACTTTAATTTCTTTGAATCTACTCATATACTGGTTATTTCTTGTTGTTATTGTGTGATCTGAAGTCTTCTGCATAGAGGCAACATTCTTGAGCTTCGAACTTTCAAAATCCATTAAGTTCATTGGAACACCACAGAATTTCCATCTCTGATTTCTCTTAATGTAGAAACCTAGAGTGGATTTGGTTGGTACAGGGGTGATGTATATCACCCCAGCTTTCGATTGGTGCCTGGTGTAACACCCTTTTTTATACCCCAACATACTTAACATATAATCAGAGTGAAAAGGCACGCATATAACAAAAGGGCGTCACGTCGACGTTTTCAAAAACTAAAAGCTTTCAAAAACCAACATCATTCATCATCAATATACAATACACCTGGTCATTTAAAATAACACATTTCAAATATCATGAATATTCAAGAATATGCGTTCGCAGCGGAAAATAATGAATACTCATGTATTTCATAAAATGATTCATGTTCCATACCATGATCATCTCTCAATAACTCAAGATAAAATAAAGCCATATCCTGACTATTTGGCACTATGGTCTCTCAAACATCAATTACAATTAAACATGTTCACAAGTAATAACATAATACATATCCAAATAAGATATGAGTTCAATACTACTAATCTACCCCGTGTTACATGACCAGAGCATTGACTCACTACCTAGTCTCTAAACCAAAACACGGAAACTCTCCGGCTAAATCTCGAGTGAACTACCTTCCACTTACTTCAGCAATACTACTCTTGAATATCTGCACGATGCCCATGTAAAGGAAACATTCAAACAGAAGGGTGAGAATTCGAATCATTATGAAGAAGTATAATAAAGCACAATGATTAAATCAACAATTAAAGGAATTCACCACACCTTGTATAGCCATGTAAATAATACTAACCAATATTTATTTCACATGTTTCAAGCATACATCAAAACTCAAGGTGTGTAATATTAAAATCCAACGCTATATTCCCAAATATACACCTAACTACAATTATCACATAATCATACATTTTACCAAGTTATGTATCCAAACATCACCAACTCAATTACCATATCTCATACACACATAACAATCACATCAATGCATATATTCAATTATCATATAACTCTAATGTGACTCAATGCAAGACATGTGACTCTATGCATGTGGTACCGCAATATGAACCCAATGTTTCACCGCTTTCCGATTTAATATCTAGAATCCAAGCCACGCTTCCAATCCGGACAAGATCAAAGCCACTACGTCTATTTCCAATTAAGGATCAACGTCTGCTACGCCTATTTCCATTTAAGGATCTACGTCTGCTACGCCCATTTCCATTCAAGGATCAACGTCTGCTACGCCTATTTCCATTCAAGGATCAACGTCTATTACCATGTGAACCCACAGTTTCACCGCTTCCACCATAAAGCTGACTATGCCATGAATGAATGTACAAATACCAACAATATATGCATTTAAGATCATCTCTACCATCTTAACATTCCACATATAACCATAGTTCAACTCTATGAATTATCCACCAATGGTACGTATACACATTCATAACAATATACCATTCACAAATATAGGCTAATTATCAAATACGCACACTTAGATTTTATTTCAAAATGGTTACAGCATTTAAAATCCTCAGTTTTCCCTTTTTCAACAGTGGTAACCGGTTAACGCTTTTGGGGTAACCCGTTAACCCGAAACAGAATTCAATTCCTCAGCAGATTTTTCAGCATGTAACCAGTTAACACATTTTGGTTAACCCGTTAACACAAAAACATAATTCAATTCCTAGGCAGATTTTCAGCAAGTAACTCGTTAACACATTTTGGTTAACCCGTTAACACGAAAAATAATTCAATTCCTAGGCATATTTTCAGCAAGTAACCCGTTAACACATTTTGGTTAACCCGTTGACACGAAAACATAATTCAATTCCAAACGCAATTAATCATCACAAATCAAAGATTATTCATCAAAACCTAACAATTCCAAAACCATAAAAATTAGGGATTTCAACCTAAACATATTTCTACCCATTGACCCAATTATAGTAACCCATAATAATAATGATTCTCCCCCTTACCTCTTCAATTTTCTGAAAACCCTAGCTTCTCCCTTGTTCTTCCCCTCTTCTCCTTACTTTTTCCTCTTTCTTTCTCTGTTGCCTTGAAAATGACCAAATGAGTGCTACTTCTCACTCTCCTCACCCCTTACTATTCTAGTATTATGTTTGGGCTTAAGGAATGATACCTCTAATTTAATTATTAGGCCCAATAAGACATAGTATTATAATATCTCTATTTAGTTCAAATAAATTCAACCAACACAATATACACACCAAGTTAATTAATATAATCAATTATTATACTACCTAACAACCAATTAATTAATTAACACTCCAAATAAATAAAATATAATATAATAATAATATAAGAAATAAATACTAAAAATTGGGTTGTTACAACTCTCCCCCACTTAAAAGATTTTCGGCCTCGAAAATTTACCTCAAACGAACAACTCCGGATACGATTCCTTCATCTTATCCTCGAGTTCCCAAGTGATATTGCCATTGGCGGCTCCGCCCCATATCACTTTCACCAAAGCAATCTCCTTACCCCGAAGCTTCTTCACTTCTCGATCTTCAATTCGCATAGGTGATGTATCAACCGTCAAATTATCCCTCACTTGAACATCATCTAATGGAACAACATGCGATGGATCCGCAATGTACCTCTTCAATTGACACATGGAACACATCATGAGGATTAGAAAGTGACGGTGGCAATGCAATCCGATATGCCACTTCACCTACCCTCTCGGAAATCTGATAAGGACCAATGAAACGCGGCGTCAACTTACACGACTTCAAAGCTCTACTAATACCCGTTAATGGCGTAACTCGAAGAAACACATGCTCATCTTTCTCGAACTCAAGAGCTTTCCTCCTCTTATCATGATAACTCTTTTGACAACTCTGAGAAGCCTTCATCTTCTCTTGAATCATCTTAATCTTATCCGTAGTCTCTTGAATCAACTCGGGTCCAACCACAACACTCTCTCCCGATTCGTACCAACACAAAGGAGTTCTACACCTTCTACCATAAAGAGCCTCAAAAGGTGCCATTCCAATACTCGAATGGAAACTGTTGTTATACGTAAACTCGATCAAAGGCAAGAAACTGTCCTAATTTCCTCCTTATTCCAAAACACAAGACCTCAAAAGATCTTCAAGTGACTAAATAGTCCTCTCTGTTTGACCATCAGTTTGCGGATGATATGCCGAACTCAAACGCAACTTCGTACCCAAAGCACTTTGCAAACCTTCCCAAAATCTCGAAGTGAACCTCGGATCTCTATCCGAAACAATGCTCGATGGAATACCATGCAAACACACAATCCTCTCGATGTACAACTTAGCAAGTCTCTCCATCGAATAATCCATCCTCATCGGAATAAAATGAGCATATTTCATCAACCTGTCCACAACGACCCAAATCGCCTCATAATTACTCGATGTTCTCGGCAAACCCGAAACAAAATCCATAGAGATACTATCCCACTTCCACTCGGGAATAGATAACGGTTACATCAAACCAGACGGCTTTTGATGTTCAATCTTTGACTTTTGACAACTCAAACATGAATACACAAATTCCGCTACATCCTTCTTCATACCTTGCCACCAAAACATCTTCCTCAAGTCTTGATACATTTTAGTAGCACCAGGATGAATACTCAGACCACTTCTATGCCCTTCCTCAAGAATCCTCTTTCTCAAATCCGCAACATCCGGAACACAAACTTGATCACGACACCTCATGATACCATTCTCATCAATCCGAAAGTCACCACCTTTGTCTTGATTAATCAATGTCATAGCATCGACTATTTTCAAACCTGACTGCTGACCTTCTCTAATCTCGTCAAGAATGCCACACATAAGCTTCAACATACCAAGCTTAACACACGAAGACGTCGCTTCACAAACCAAACTCAAATCTCTAAATTGCTCTAACAATTCAAACTCTCGAATCATCAACATAGACATGTGCAATGACTTCCTACTCAATGCATCGGCTACAACATTCGCTTTTCCAGGATGGTTATTCAAACCAAAATCATAATCTTTCAAGAATTCCAACCATATCCTTTGCCTCATATTCAATTCTTTCTGATCGAACAAGTACTTCAAACTCTTGTGATCATTAAACACATCAAATCTCGATCCAAACAAATAATGTCTCCAAAGCTTCAACACAAACACAAGGGCGGCCAACTCTAAATCATGCGTCGGATAATTCCTCTCATGAACTTTAAGTTTCCTTGAAGCATAAGCTACCAATTGCCCTTTTTGCATCAAAACACCTCCCAAACCCAACAAAGAAGCATCACAATACACAACGAAAAGTTCTAACGGATCCGGTAAAATCAAAATAGGAGCCGTAGTCAATCTTCTCTTAAGCTCTTGAAAAATCGCTTCACACTGCGAAGTCCAAATGAAAGCTTGACCTTTCCTAGTCAACTGCGTCAATGGAAACGACAACTTAGAAAATCCTTCAATGAACTTCCTATAATAACCAGCCAAACCAAGGAAACTTCTAATTTCAGCAACAGACTTAGGAGCTTCCCATTGAGATACAGCTTCAATCTTCGTAGGATCCACAGAAATACCACCACTCGAAATCACATGCCCAAGAAAACTTAATTCACTCAACCAAAACTCACATTTAGAGAGTTTAGCAAACAACTTCTTCTCTTTCAACACCGATAACACAACCTTCAAATGTGTAAGACCCCAATTTTGACCCTAAGATCCCTCATGGCATCATAACATTGCATTTGCATTGCCTCAAGGATCTTTAGCATCTTGGTTCCCTTTGCCTTTGGGTGGGACTCCTTGTGATTGGTTTGAGATCACCAAGCACGCTTGAATTATACATCATTGTTTCTCTTAATTTTGTTTACTAACCAAAAGCACAAAAATGTGTCACTAACATCTTTTGTTTGAAGCTTGAGTATTGTAGCGGGGTATTCGTTACCATTAGAGATATTGACTAAATCCAAGGTAAATCATACAAGTCGAGTCGCCACCGCACTTCTATTTATCCAAAGGAATGGTTAGAAAGCCAACAAAAACCTAAAAGTTTTATCGAATCAAAAAGTAGTAAAAATGTCAGAGATCTGGGTAAGGGGGTTGGTTATGCATGGGAAGGTGTTAGGTACCCAAAGCATCCTAGGTACTCCTAGGGAGCCCATTTCACATTTGTTGCAAAGGTTGTTATTTTTTGTGAAAATTTATTTGTGCAAACATGACTGAAGGGATGAGAAAAACGTGTATGTTTATCTAATGTACTACTTACTAAAAGAAGGGTCAAAAGAAAATGACTTGCACGGACGTCGCATCCACTGCATACGTATCTCATCTGAATCTGAGAATCAGAGTCTTCGTAGCTCGGCTACCTATGGGTTAAAGAGGAGTGTGCTCGCTAAGACATCGCATCTTATGCCTACGTATCTCATCTGGAATGAGAATCAGAGCAAAACATAATTCGACCACCTATGGGGTAAGGGTTGTGTTTTGGGGTGAACGACGTTACTACGCAATCTACCGGATGCTCGACCTTTGGAGACTTACTCGCCTGCAGTAGAAGGAGATAACGTGTTCTTAGGAGAATAAAAATCAATGAGTTTGGGGTGTTTATGGATGCTCATGCAAAAAGGAAGTCTTAGATGAAGGAACCGCGCTACCTTAAATGACATGCCATGAGAGGTTATACGAAACCTAAGAAATCAGTAACATGCGGGAAAAGTAAAGGGATCGAGAGATCTACCGTACGGATAAAGATCCGAAGTAACAACAATTAGATAAATAAGAAACCCAAAGACTCTTCCAAGCTAAACACCATCAAAGAAAGTGAGTCAGTACAGGTAATCGGAATAAACCTCCAGGTGGTATCCCACAAATAAAGTGGAACACCAGGCAAGCCATCTCTGCAAGAGTCATATGAGCCCTCACAAAACAAAACTCAACAAACAGGTTAGAGAAACAAGATAGGGTAATCAAGAGTTGCCCCCAAATCAAAATGTAACCACATGAATCATGCCATTAAAATTCACAAAAAACTCACAAAAAGCAACCAAGGGTAGGAGGCCTAAACCTCTTGTCAAACACATGCATCAAAAAGGTATTAAATTCACCCATAATACCTCATACATTCAGAGCATTCAAATTAAAAGCATAAAGTAATGGGAATAAGGCAAACCTGATTAGAGAGACCGATGAAATTGAATGGCACGGTTGGGGTTTGCAAAGCAATTTGAGGGTTTATATGAGAGGGAATTGGTTCTTTGCCGATGAGTTCCCTTCAGTCTCTGGAGGTTGCTCTGAACTCTGTTAGCTCTTCTCTCCTATCTTTTTCCCTGCTAGGGTAATAGGAATAGAATGGCCTTTTCTTTCACTGAAACTTTGAATTTATAACCTGATTTTTGTGGATCTGTGGGCTCAAATGAGAGAGGCCCAAGTCCAAAAAATTTCTGTTATATTTTATTTATTTATTTATTTTATTTTATTTTTATTTTTTATTTTTTTTTAAACACGTGGGCTTCGCCTAGTGAGCATGACAGTTCAAGAAATTCCTCTGAGCGTAGGTGATTCTTGTGGCTTTTCTTGGGACTCGCTAGGCGACCCATTCTGCTCGCCTAGCGAGCATGACAGCTCATGAACAAACGTTTGCTTCTTCAAGATTAATGTTTTGACTGACGAATAGACCCCATTTGAACCTGTTGGAAGTATCTCAAGCCATTCCCTTGTGTTGACTGATCATCTAAATAGAACCCACAAAGTGTCTTGGATGATACTCAAGCTTCAAACAAAAGATGTTAGTGACATATTTTTGTGCTTTTGGTTAGTAAACAAAAGTAAGAGAAACAATGATGTATAATTCAAGCATGCTTGGTGATCTCAAACCAATCACAAGGAGTCCCACCCAAAGGCAAAGGGAACCAAGATGCTAAAGATCCTTGAGGCAATGCAAATGCAATGTTATGATGCCATGAGGGATCTTAGGGTCAAAATTTGGGTCTTACAAGTATCATCCAAGACACTTTGTGGGTTCTATTTAGATGATCAGTCAACACAAGGGAATGGCTTGAGATACTTCCAACAGGTTCAAATGAGGTCTATTCGTCAGTCAAAACGTTAATCTTGAAGGAGCAAAAGTTTGTTCATGAGCTGTCATGCTCGCTAGGCTAGCAGAATGGGTTGCCTAGCGAGTCCCAAGAAAAGCCACCAGAATCACCTACGCTCAGAGGAATTTCTTGAACTGTCATGCTCGCTAGGCGAAGCCCACGTGTTTAAAAAAAACAAAAAAAAAGAACGAAAATTAAATTATTAAATAAATAAAATATAACAGAAAGATTTTGGACTTGGGCCTCTCTCATTTGAGCCCACAGGTCCACAAAAATCAGGTTATAAATTCAGAGTTTCAGTGAAACAAAAGGATATTCTATTCCTATTACCCTAGCAGGGAAAAAGATAGTGAGAGAAGAGCTAACAGAGTTCAGAGCAACCTCCAGAGACTCAAGGGAACTCATCGGCAAAGAACCAATTCCCTCTCATATAAACCCTCAGATTGCTTTGCAAACCCCAACCGTGCCATTCAATTTCATCGGTCTCTCCAACCAGGTTTGCCTTATTCCCATTACTTTATGCTTTTAATTTGAATGCTCTGAATGTATGAGGTATTATGGGTGAATTTGATACCCTTTTGATGCATGTGTTTGACAAGAGGTTTAGGCCTCCTACCCTTGGTTGCTTTTTGTGAATTTTAATGGCATGATTCATGTGGTTACATTTTGATTTGGGGGCAACTCTTGATTACCCTATCTTGTTTCTCTAACCTGTTTGTTGAGTTTTGATTTGTGAGGGCTCATATGACTCTTGCAGAGATGGCTTGCCTGGTGTTCCACTTTATTTATGGGATACCACCTGGAGGTTTATTCCGATTACCTATACTGACTCACTTTCTTTGATGGTGCTAGCTTGAGAGATCTCTGGGTTTCTTATCTCTTTAATTGTTGTTACTTCGGATCTTTATCCGTACGGTAGATCTCTCGATCCCTTTACTTTTCCCGCATGTTACCGATTTCTTAGGTTTCGTGTAGCCTCTCGTGGCATGTCATTTAAGGTAGCGTGGTTCCTTCATCTAGGACTGCCTTTTTGCATGAGCATCCCTAAACACCCCAAACTCATTGATTTTTCTTCTCCTAAGAACACGTTATCTCCTTCTACTACAGGCGAGTAAGTCTCCAAAGGTCGAGCATCCGGTAGATTGCGTAATAACGTCGTTCACCTCAAAACACAACCCTTACCCTTTAGGTGGTCGAACTACATTTTGCTCTAATTTTCATCCCAAATGAGATACGTAAGCATAAGTCGCGATGTCTTAGCGAGCACACTCCTCTTTAACCCATAGGTAGCCGAGCTACGAAGACTCTGATTCTCAGATTCAGATGAGATATGTATGTAGTAGATGCGACTTCCGTGCGAGTCATTTTTTTTACCCTTCTTTTCGTAAGTAGTACCTTAGATAAACATACACGCTTTTCTCATCCCTTCAATCATGTTTGCACAAATAAATTTTCAAAAAAAAAATACCAACCTTACAACAAATGTGAAAAGGGCTCCCTAGGAGTACCTAGGATGCTTTGGGTGCCTAACACCTTCCCATTGCATAACCAACCCCCTTACCCAGATCTCTGACATTTTTACTAGTTTTTGATTCGATAAAACTTTTAGGTTTTTGTTCTCTTTCTAACCATTCCTTTGGATAAATAAAAGTGTGGTGGCTACTCGACTTGTATGATTTACCTTGGATTTAGTCAATATCTCTAATGGTAACGAATACCCCGCTACAGAAAAGTGGCGACTCTGCTGGGGAATGATAAATCCTAGTGGGTTTTGCCTACTTTTCATATTTGTTGTATTGTATTGTATATTTTTTTTGTGACATATTTTTGTGCAATTTGGGATTATTGTATTGTATGTAATGATTGAATTGCTTGAATATTAATTCCTTGTATGCTTGGTGATCTTTGTGAGATGAGTTATATACCCGAACTCGAGTGCACTTAGGATAGGAGAATGGCATAGTCTTGTCGACTTGTGTGGAGGTTATGTTGGGATCAATAATGTCACACAAGTAAGTTGTGGTTAGACATTACTCTTTCCAATATAGACCTTAGAAGCCAAGGACCTTAGTTTACCAAGCCCATCTTGGCATATTCTTAGGATGTAGTGCAAAAGTCGTTCAAGTGTAAGATTTGATACGATTGTTACGCGATACTACACTCATAAGAGTCTCTCTTGAGAATATTTTCGGAATACGAGTAGTCGTTTCTCCAATAATATCTGAAAGATGGGATGATGACTATGGGAACCTCTTGTAGAACATATTTGGCAGGTTTAAACCCTAGTACACTCCCTTTTGGGTGGTTCTTAACCTAACTCCATGCTCGTGACTTACTACAAACCCTTGATTCATGGTTGATCCGTTCATGAATCCTTAATATCAATGGAACTTGGGTGTTGATAAGGTGTAAACCATAATCCACCAAAATGGATGATTGATATTAAGGATAACATGATCCATCCCATGACCTTTGTTTGGTGTGCTTTGCTTGATCCTTGAGTTTGATTGTTGCATTCATGCATTCATGCACCCATTTGCATTCATATCATCAAAAATAAGAAAATTTTCAAGGAACTTAAGGGGTTTATTTGCAAAATTTTAAGACATGGAAAGACAAAGAAGGAATATAAAGAAGTACAGCTTCAGGCAACCAGATTTGGAAGAGTTAAGGAATCTGACATCCTATGTATTAGATCCTTTGGGTTTCAAGGCTCGTTTTGGGAAGCTTCTTCCTCTTCTGACTACTCAGGTGGATGAAGGATTGATGAGTGTATTGGTGCAGTTTTACGATCCTTTGTACCGTTGCTTCACGTTTCCGGATTTCCATATTTTGCCTACCCTTGAGGAGTATGCTTACCTTGTGGGTATACCTATTCTAGACCAGTTGCCGTTCAGTGGCTTGGAGAGTATTCCTACTTCTCAAGAGATAGCTGACATGTTACACATAGATGAATCTCTGATTGGTGCTCATATGACTACCAAAGATGGAATTCAAGGTCTCCCTTCTGAGTTCCTCATTGCTCAAGCTACTATATATGGGAAGGCCATGAGTGAGGATGCCTTTGAAGCCATATTTGTACTTCTCATCTATGGATTGGTATTGTTCCCCAACATCGACAAGTTTGTGGATGTGAACGCTATTAGAATCTTCTCTACTCTTAATCCCGTTCCGACTCTGTTGGGCGATACCTACTTCTCTTTGCATATGAGGAATGCAAAGGGTGGTAGCGCCATTGTGTGTTGTTTGCCTCTGTTGTATAAGTGGTTTATTTCTCACTTACCTCAGACGGTTGCTTTCAAGGAGAACAAGGAATGTCTACGGTGGTCCACGAGACTTATGTCTCTCACTAATGATGATATCTCTTGGTATAACCATGTGTATGATGGTGTGCGGATTATTGACTCTTGTGGTGAATTCTCCAATGTACCTCTTCTTGGTACATGTGGTGGGATTAACTACAATCCTGTTTTGGCACGTCGACAGCTTGGGTTCCCCTTAAAGGATAAACCCAATAACATTCTGTTAGAGGGTGTATTCTTTCAGGATGGTAAAGATCCCCAAGGCTTGAAAGCTAGGATGGTTCGCGCTTGGTGCAAGATTCATAGGAAAGGAAGGAAAGAGTTGGGTCCTAAGAATTGCATCGCTTTGGAGCCTTACACTGTTTGGGTTAGGAAGATGGCGTCTGAGTATCTCATGCCTTACGAGTATCCGAGACCTACACCTATGATTATGGTTGGGCCTTCAACCCTCCCTAATCAAGGAGTAGAGGAGTTGAGAGACGAAGATCGTTCACGTGCCTGGATCCGTGAACGTGAAGAGTTGCTTCAGCAGATTAAGGAGAAGGATACGTTGATTGAGTTTCTTTAGCATCAGGTTATTGATGACCCTGATGATATATGGACTTCTCTACTTCCTCAATCTTCTAAGTTCTGGAAGAGGAGGTATGATCGACTCACCAAAGAGAAGGCCAATATGGAGGCAGCCTACGAGAGGGAGGTGAAGAGGCTTCGCGCATCTTATCTTCCTGTGTCCCGAGCTTTAGATGATTGTTTCTAGGGATCCATAAGAAGATTATTTTCCTTTTCTCTTGTATATGATTGACGATGCTGCACTTCTTTACCCTGATATTATTTGATGAGATATTTCCATATGTGATAAAATGCTTAATATTTCTAGAATTTGCAAATAAAACTCTAAAGTTCCTTTGAAATAAAAAACAAATCATATGCACAAACATTGCAAGCATCATATGCATAAGCAGGTTTTGTTTCGTGTCCCTTGCCCTGTGGTCTAGCTCTATGTCCTTCATTTATTTTGAAGACAAGCTGACTCACCGGTACTACACTAGAGCCAACATTTCAAGGCTGATGGATCACTTAGAGCAAGAGAACCGCGAGCTGAAAGAGGAAGTGGCCAGATTGACTGCCCTAATGAAGTCACTCATGGCTGCCTAGAGCCAGTCTTCTCCGACACCTTCAACTCCTCCCCAGAGGACAGTTATCTCTGATATTGTCTCCTCTACTGTGCCCGCTGCCAGTGCACACTTTGTTCCAACAGCCATGCCAACCGGGTTCCCGTGGGGGATGCCTCCCAATTTCATGCCTGAGGGTCTTGTTCCCACCTTTGCTTCTTTGCCGGCATCTAGCCCGGTCCTTGCCGTTCCTCCTCCTGTCGTGCACACTTTGCCCAGGGTAGACGACACCATCTATCATTCTGAGCCGTCTGAGGGTCCAGATGTTTATGAGAAGATGGATGCTATGAACGATCAATTTCTTGAGCTTCGCAAGGAATTGAAAACTCTCAGAGGGAAGGATCTTTTCGGCAAGTCTGCTGCCGAACTCTGCTTGGTTCCAAATGTGAAGATCCCTGTGAAATTCAAGGTCCCTGATTTTGAAAAGTACAAAGGAAATACTTGTCCTCTCAGCCACCTGGTCATGTATGCCAGGAAGATGTCGACTCAAACCGATAATGACCAACTACTCATCCACTACTTTTAGGACAGTCTGTCCGATGCCACTTTGTGTTGGTACATGGGTTTAGACAGCACGAACATCTGATCCTTCAATGATCTCGGCGAAGCCTTCGTCAAGCAGTACAAGTACAACGTGGATATGGCTCCCGATAGAGATCAATTGAGAGCCATGTCCCAGAAGGATAAAGAAACATTTAAGGAGTACGCCCAGAGGTGGCGAGAGGTGGTAGCACACATCGTGCCTCCGCTAGAAGAGAAAGAGATGACTAAGATCTTTTTGAACACTTTAAGTTCTTTTTATTATGAGCGGATGAATGCTAGCGCTCCTTCTGACTTCACCGAGATGGTGAATATGGGGATGCGTCTAGAAGAAGGGGTTCGTGAAGGACGGTTAACCAGAGAAGAAGGCTCTTCTGCCAAACGTTATGGGGCATTTGCAGAGAAGAAAGATGGAGAGGCACATGCTGTGATCTCCCATGAGAAACCAAGAAGACCCTCTGTGAGGAGGAAGACTATGCGTCCCGCCAGTAACCAGCACCAGGTGGCTCATATAGCACCTACTTTCAGAGACAATCAACAGTATCAGCAACATAGTAACAATCAGCAACCACATCAACAATATCAGCAACAACAGCACCGACCGCAGCAGCAGGCCTACCAGCCTCGAAACAGTAATCAAACTAGCACGAGTTACGAGAGGAAAAGGGTCACCTTCGATCCTATTCCTATGACGTACGCAGAGTTATATCCCTCTTTGATAGAAAGGAAGCTGATTACTCCGAGAGACCCACCGGCTATACCTGCTTACCCCCAGTGGTGGTATAAGCCTGAGTTACATTGTGTTTACCATTCTGGTGCTCCCGGCCACGACGTGGAGAATTGTTAGCCTTTGAAGACCAAGGTTCAAGACCTTGTGAGGTGTGGTAATCTATGTTTTGAAGACGTAGGCCCTAATGTGAAGAAGAACCCATTGCCCGAACATGGGAAATCTGTCAACATGGTCCAGGGTTGCCCTGGAAAATACAAGGTCAAATATGTCAGTCATATTCAACAGTCTCTAGTCCAGATGCATTGTTTGTTGTGTGACTACAGTCATTATGAGTATGACCATGATAGATGCCGAGTCTGCTCTGTTAACCGATTGGGTTGTTGCTAGGTGCGCAAGGATGTTCAGGAAAATGCTGGACGAAGGAGTCATTGAGATCCTTCAAAACAGGAATGTTGATGAAAATGAGCCTGAGGTCAATGTGATCTCCCCAGTGTTCCGGATACCCGAGCCTGTTATCATCAAGTACAATGGTAGCAAGCAGAAGGCTTCTCCCGCTCTGATCATTAAGCCTGCTGGTTCTGTGCCTTACTCCTCTGAAAAGGCAGTTCCCTATCGCTACAATACCGTAGCAGTAGAGAATGGGAAAGAGGTGTCCTTGCCCTCTTCTTCTGTTGTGAATATTGCCGATGTTAGCGGTTTGACCCGTAGTGGCCGTGTATTTTCAGCACCGCCGAAGTCTCAAATTAATGCTGATTTTGTTGAATGCCCGATCGGGAACGCTGTGAATTCTCCGAATCCGGCACTTGCTGTTAAGCCCTCCTCCGTACTGAAAACTCCTACTTCTGTTGGCCCGAGTGGCAATGAGAAAGAAGACTGTGATGAGATGTTGAGACTCATCAAAAGGAGCGAGTACAATGTTGTAGATCAACTTCTACAAACGCCATCCAAAATATCTGTGTTATCCTTACTCTTAAATTCAGAACCACACTGAGAGGCTCTACAGAAGGTGTTGGATGTGGCATATGTGGATCACGATGTCACTTTGGAGCAATTCGATAGCATTGTTGCAAACATTACTGCTTGCAACAACCTGAGCTTTTGTGACTCTGATCTCCCTGAGGAGGGAAGAGACTACAACTTGGCTTTACACATATCTATGAATTGAAAAGACGACGCCATGTCCAATGTGCTGGTGGACACCGGGTCATCATTGAACGTATTGCCAAAGTCCACTCTCTCAAAACTATCATATCAAGGGCCTCCCATGAGGCAGAGTGGAGTAGTTGTGAAGGCTTTCGATGGGTCTCGCAAAACTGTGATTGGGGAAGTTGATCTCTCAATCAAGATCGGACCAAGTGATTTCCAAATTACCTTCCAGGTTATGGACATTCACCCATCATACAGTTGTCTCTTAGGCAGACCATGGATTCACGAGGCAGGCGCCGTAACGTCCACCCTACACCAGAAGTTGAAATTCGTGAAAAACAAGAAACTGGTAGTGGTAGGGGAGAAAGGGCTCTCTTGGTTAGCCATTTGTCTTCCTTCTCTTATATAGATGCTGAGGTTGAAGTTGGAACTCCTTTCCAAGCTTTGTCTATTGCTGAACCTATTGAGGAGAGAGCTCCTTCATTTGCTTCCTACAAAGATGCAAAGTTGGCCATTGAGCGTGGTGCAACCACTAGTTTAGGAAAAATGATTGAGTTAGAAGACAACGAGTCCCAGGCTGGCATAGGTTTTTCTTCTGGTACTTTCAACAAGCAAGGGTTATTCAAGAGTGGAGGTTTCATCCACACTGGTCTAGATGAGGAGGCTGCTGCCGTTTTAGAAGAAGATACAAAGGATTCTGGCAACTTCATCATCCCTGGTGGGGTTTGCAACAATTGGGTCGCTGTGGATATTCCAACAGTTGTCCATAAGTCAACGTTGATTTCTAAACCCATTGAACATAATGACCCAACACCATCTCCCAATTTTGAATTCCCTGTATTTGAGGCAGAGGAAGATGATGTTGAAGAGATTCCTGATGAGATCACCCGGCTACTTGAGCATGAAGAGAAGATCATTCAGCCGCATCTTGAGAATCTGGAAACAGTCAACTTGGGGTCTGAAGATTGTGTGCGAGAGGTAAAGATTGGGGCACTTCTGGAAGAATCTGTTAAGAAGGGGTTGATTAAGTTGCTACGAGAATATGTTGACGTCTTTGCCTGGTCATATGAAGACATGCCTGGTCTAGATACTGATATTGTGCAACACTTCCTACCTCTAAAGCCTGAGTGCGTGCCTGTAAAGCAGAAGCTCAGAAGAACTCATCCTGATATGGCAGTGAAGATCAAAAAGGAAGTTCAGAAGCAAATCGATGCGGGGTTTCTGGTGACTTCTACATATCCTCAATGGGTCGCCAATATTGTGCCCGTGCCTAAGAAAGATGGAAAAGTCTGGATGTGTGTGGACTATAGAGACTTGAATAAAGCTAGTCCAAAAGATGATTTCCCTCTACCACATATTGATATGTTGGTAGATAATACAGCTAAATTCAAAGTCTTCTCGTTTATGGATGGATTTTCCGGATATAATCAGATTAAAATGGAACCCGAGGATATGGAGAAGACAACATTCATCACACCTTGGGGAACATTCTGTTATCGAGTGATGCCCTTCGGTTTGAAGAACGCCGGAGCCACGTATCAACGAATGGGTTCAAAGTTGTTATGACCAACTGAATTTGATTGAAGAGAAGAGATTGATTGCCATGTGCCACGGTCAGTTATATGAAGAAAGCTTTTGATAAGAAGGTAAAGCCTCGTGTGTTCCGAGAAGGTGACCTTGTGCTCAAGAAAGTTTTGTCTTTCGCGCCCGATTCCAGGGGCAAGTGGACTCCGAACTATGAGGATCCGTATGTTGTTAAGAGAGCCTTTTCAGGCGGTGCTTTGATACTTACAACTATGGATGGGGAGGATTTCACTCGTCCTGTGAATTCATATGCAGTCAAGAAATACTTCGCCTAAAAAAATAAAAACTGAATAGCTCGCTAAGTTGAAAACCCGAAAGGGCGGCTTAGGCAAAAATGAGAGTCTCGGTGGATTGAAAACCCAAAAGGGCGATCCAGGCAAAAGTTAGAGACACAAAAAATATATAATAATGATATATGTATCCCGCTAGATTGAGTACCTCATCCTGGGGCAATCTAGGCAAAAATTAGGGATTTGGCAAGTAACTGCATCCTGACAAGACTTTGTTCTACAACTGTCGTCCGTCAGAGATCCTTGCTCATTATCAGCCAAAGCTTCAAATACATCGGATTCAGAATTGGTGGAGAAATGGTCATTATGTTCAATGTAGCCCTTTTCCAATATATATCACCAATTTCAAATTTGTAAAGATCTACGGAGTCTTGCCATTCGCAGACTACCATTCTATCAAATAAATTTGAGCCTTTTATCCAATTATTGGCACTCTTATCTGTTTCTATTCAACAAATGTTTTGCATGTTTTGATTAAGAAAATATCATTGTTTTAAACGATCAAATTTTTTATAATTTGTTTTTAAGCAAAGTGAACATTCACAATGACGAAAGGATACTTAGGAGATCCTCAGTGCTCTCCCAAGGGTGGTACGATCCCCAACAGGGTAAGATTTTTGTCCATATTCCTGGCATGACTGTATCTCCTCCCTCCGGAACCCCTTGTGGTTTATCCTACCAAGTGGATTGCTTGTTGAGAGTCACCTCTCTTCCCTTCAGCAGAGTAGCAATCTTTCTTCCTGAGCAGCTTGGATCTCTTTGGGCAAGAGCGGTATTTGGTGGTTGATCCCGATAAATCCTTTATCTCCACGGATAGATTCCCCAGTAGAGTTGTTGGTGTGGTGGACCTTGTCTGTGATAACTCCCGTCCCCAGCTGGAATGATTGATGATTCATCCCCTGCAGAGTTCTTTGCTTCCTGGTATCTCTGATCCCCAACAGATTGGATACTCTCCGGTGAACTTGGCTTTCTCTCTTGAGATGTAGTACCGGGTGATTGATTCCTGGACCTGGTTGTGTTAAATATGTCTGTTTGTCAACATACATCATACATAAACCACACGCATACATGCATAATTACAACATTCAGATATTCATGTTGCATTCTTTGCCATATATCCTTGTTTGCTGTCTCCTGCTATTTGGTGATATACTTCCCCAAGCAGACGTGTGCGTCTGATCTCTCCATATAGAGTCAGCTCCATAGGCAGAAAGCTTCTATCATTTCTTCCATATTCCCCACCGGGTTATATCCTCGTGGATGTCGATTGTTTTTGTTCCTTCCCAACACATATACTGGGATGGTTTTCCCCATTGAGTTATATCCTCACCGGGACAAGTTTTGATTTGGTGTGCCTATCTAGTTTGATCCTAGATCGGTCTCTTGAGACTCTTTTCCTGTTTCCCCGTGGTAAATGAATAATGGCTTAATAATTAGTAATCATTATCCCTAGCGGAGTCTGTGTTTCTCTACCCTCATACCGGTAGTTGTAAACCCTATTTCTTCCCTTTTTGCAGAGTAACTATTTTTGCTCATCTTTAATTGGTGACAGTTATCTTCATCCAGTATTCGGTGATGATATCCCCTCATCTGCTTGGATAATTGCCCTGATTACGCAATTTATCCCCAGCGGGTCATCTCTCGTCTACCTTGTTGTTGTTGGTAACGATTGTTCCTCCCCTGAATTGGTCATCATTATATACCTAGTTTCGGTATCCCGATGGCTTTTCTTTTCGGTCGATTTATCCTTTATTAACCCAGTAACCGGTTGTGGATAATCGTCCATGCGAGTATATTATCTACGTTCTGACGGTAATAGATAGTATATCTCATGCACTCTCGGGTCTGAAGCCTTTTGTTCTTCCCCAGTTGAGTAAGATTCGTATCCCCTTTGTGGAGTCGAATATCCATCCTGTAATCGAGTTTGCTTTTAGCCCTCTTTTGGATGATGAGTGTTTTGGGAATATTCCCCAATTCACGCCTTGGTTGGTCACCTATTATATGCCCAGTAACCGGTATCTCTGGTGTTCCTTCCTCTCTTCTCCCTATTATGACTTTTTGTCCCCTGTGGAGTCAGAATTCCTGAGTTGAAGTATACCTTTTAGGTCTTCCTCAGACGTTTTGAAGTTTTGATATCTCTCACCCTTATGCCGGTCTTGGATATTCATATCTTCCTGAGCATGTTGTATCTCTCACCCTCATACCTGGCGTTCAGATCACATGTCTCCTTGAGCTTATTACCCAGTAACCGGTAATACCTCGTCCCGCTACTTCCCCAGGAGTGTACTTGTAGACATCCCCAGCGAAGTCCCTTAGTGGATTGTTTTCATCCGGATTTTATCCGAAGTATCCGCTGTGGATAGTTTTTTGCTGTATTGGCATATTCCTCAATACATGCATCTTCGAGTGAGCTTGAGTCTTTCCGTTGGATCTTTTCCCTTTGGAATTCTAGTCCCAACGCTTTAAGTCATGACCTGCTCACGCATTTTTATCCCTTTTCTATCCCCAGAAGAGTCCCCAGGGTCTTGGTCCCATGGAGTGAATTGCTCACATGGATTATCAGTGGCTTCTGATTTCTTTGCTTTTGTGGACACATATCTCCACAGAGTGCTACCATTTTTCATGCCTACATTTGCATCATGAGGTCTCTTAGGGACCAAAATTCGTCTCTTTGTTATTATTTAAGCCCATTCTACCCTGTCGAGACGAAGATTATAACCTTCACTTCTCCGGCTAGAATGACCTTAAATAGGGGCATCTGTAAGACCCCAATTTTGACCCTAAGATCCCTCATGGCATCATAATATTGCATTTGCATTGCCTCAAGCATCTTTAGCATCTTGGTTCCCTTTGCCTTTGGGTGGGACTCCTTGTGATTGGTTTGAGATCACCAAGCACGCTTGAATTATACATCATTGTTTCTCTTACTTTTGTTTACTAACCAAAAGCACAAAAATGTGCCACTAACATCTTTTGTTTGAAGCTTGAGTATCATCCAAGACACTTTGTGGATTCTATTTAGATGATCAGTCAACACAAGGGAATGGCTTGAGATACTTCCAACAGGTTCAAATGGGGTTTATTCGTCAGCCAAAACGTTAATCTTGAAGGAGCAAAAGTTTGTTCATGAGTTGTCATGCTCGCTAGGCGAGCAGAATGGGTCGCCTAGTGAGTCCCAAGAAAAGCCACCAGAATCACCTACGCTTAGAGAAATTTCTTGAACTGTCATGCTCGCTAGGCGAAGCCCACGTGTTTAAAAAAAAAACGAAATAAATAAATAAATAAATAAATAAAATATAACAAAAAATTTTTGGACTTGGGCCTCTCTCATTTGAGCCCACAGGTCCACAAAAATCAGGTTATAAATTCAGAGTTTCAGTGAAACAAAAGGATATTCTATTCCTATTATCCTGGCAGGGAAAAAGATAGTGAGAGAAGAGCTAACAGAGTTCAGAGCAACCTCCAGAGACTGAAGGGAACTCATCGGCAAAGAACCAATTCCCTCTCATATAAACCCTCAGATTGCTTTGCAAACCCCAACCGTGCCATTCAATTTCATCGGTCTCTCCAATCAGGTTTGCCTTATTCCCATTACTTTATGCTTTTAATTTGAATGCTCTGAATGTATGAGGTATTATGGGTGAATTTGATACCATTTTGATGCATGTGTTTGACAAGAGGTTTAGGCCTCCTACCCTTGGTTGCTTTTTGTGAGCTTTTTGTGAATTTTAATGGCATGATTCATGTGGTTACATTTTGATTTAGGGGCAACTCTTGATTACCCTATCTTGTTTCTCTAACCTATTTGTTGAGTTTTGTTTTGTGAGGGCTCATATGACTCTTGCAGAGATGGCTTGCCTGGTGTTCCACTTTATTTGTGGGATACCACCTAGAGGTTTATTCCGATTACCTGTACTGACTCACTTTATTTGATGGTGCTAGCTTGAGAGATCTCTGGGTTTCTTCTCTCTTTAATTGCTGTTACTTCGGATCTTTATCCGTACGGTAGATCTCTCGATCCCTTTACTTTTCCCGCATGTTACCGATTTCTTAGGTTTCGTATAGCCTCTCGTGGCATGTCATTTAAGGTAGCGCGGTTCCTTCATCTAGGACTGCCTTTTTGCATGAGCATCCCTAAACACCCCAAACTCATTGATTTTTCTTCTCCTAAGAACATGTTATCTCCTTCTAACACAGGCGAGTAAGTCTCCAAAGGTCGAGAATCCGGTAGATTGCGTAATAACGTCGTTCACCCCAAAACACAACCCTTACCCCTTAGGTGGTCGAACTACGTTTTGCTCTGATTTTCATCCCAGATGAGATACGTAGGCATAAGACGCGATGTCTTAGCGAGCACACTCCTCTTTAACGCATAGGTAGTTGTAGCGGTGTATTCGTCACTTTATGATTTATTGACTAAATCAAAAGAAAAGCATACAAAGAATCGAGTCGCCACCGCACTTTTATTTATCCAAAGGAATGGCTAAAAAGCGAACAAAAGCCTAAGAAGTTTTACACATAGAAAACTAATGAAAAGATCAGAGATCGGGGTAAGGGGTAAATTACGCAATGGGAAGGTGTTTGGCACCCAAAACGTCCTAGGTACTCCTAGGGAGCCCTTTTCACACTTGTTGTACTAAATGTTATTTGTTTATGAAATATTTATTGTGCAAACATGGATTGAAGGGATGAGAAAAGAATATACAATTTTTATTATTTTTGTGTTTGAACGGATGAACCCGTTGCCTACGTACCTTCCATGAAAGGTAAGGATCAAAATGCCGTAGTTCGGCTAAAAGATTTCCAAAATATGAATGGGTTCATTTTAAACAAAAGCCCTAAGGTCTTTCGTTATCCACAGGAGAAAACTCAACCTTATACAAACAACAAGTCCACCATGTGAGAACAGCTTCAACTTGCTAGTGAGGGGTTAACCCTATAATAAGCAAGGAAGTCTTACAATTCAATCACTAAGGACAAAAGGTGAGATTAACATCAACCAACTAGGATAAATCAAACCTATGGCTAATGTATGAAAACTTATCAAGAATGGACAAAGCCATAAAACAATTGAATGAGTGGAATTAACCAATTAGAATTTATTCACAAAAGATGGTCAAAGTATGATTAGAATTCATTTCAATGAAGTATTATGAAATGGAGTGTGGAAAATCAAAGGCCTAAAGCCTAGGTTTCTAATTTGAAAAAGAGATGAAGATGTTTGCACAATGTTTTTTCAGGTTTTGGATTAACATGCAAATGGAGGTTTAAAGAAATAAAAGGTGGGTGGGTGAGGAAGTAAAACTTCTTAGATGTTCACCTCTTGAAATCATATATAGATGATTCAAGTGATTCCTTTGGAATAGGCAATGAGCAAATAAGCAAATGAGCAAAGCAAATGGATACCGGATGCCAATCAATGGACTTATACCAATCTCACAAACAAACATGGATACCGGATACCAATCAATGGATTTACACCAATCTCCTAAAACAAAACAAATGATACCAGATGCCAATCAATGGACTTATACTAGTCTCACAAACAAAGGTGGATACCGGATACCAATCAATGGATTTACACCAATCTCCTAAAACAAAACAAATGATACCAGATGCCAATCAATGGACTTATACTAGTCTCACAAAACAAAATAACAAGGATACCAGATGCCAATCAATGGACTTACACTAGTCTCCCACCATATCATAGGAACAACTGCCAAGCAATGGACTTATGCTTGTCTCCTCCATGGACAAAGCAAAAATGCTATAAAGCAAAGTTTATGAAATGATATAAAAATGATGATGATAAATGCACTAAGGCACACTCAAGCAGATATGCACAGATGAATCAAGTAAGCAAACACACAAGTCAATTAGCACACACTATATACAAGCAATTAGGCTCAAACAAGGTTAGACTTTACAGTCAACTGGAATAGGGTATGTTGTGCTCTTAACCTTAACATTGAGAGTTAAGGTGAAGCAGATGAAAGGAGATGAGGGGTGTGCCTCATAGCTTTTATCCCTGGCCTGGGAGAGCTTTGAATAATAGAAGGTGTGGGAGTTCAGAAAGTTGGAACTCTTCTCCACAAATAGACTCCATAAGATCTTGGGTTAATATCCACAATGCATCAACATGTTATGTGAGCAAAGGGATGACACACTGAATAGTAGGAGATGGACTACACATCTCTTTTATCTACCAATCGCCTCATAAGAGGACTTTTCCTGCTTGGCACAAAGATAAACAAACACAAGCATTGCCTCTTAAGGAGGACTTCAGACAGGTGTCTGCCCACATAACAGGACAGGTCTTCCAGACTACATGAAGAAGAGAGGTTATACCTAAGTGGTTAAGCAACCAATCAAAGTCAAGTTCAAAATGAACTTAAGCAACTTATGTACCTGTGGAAACATCAAACAAATCAGTACCACTATACAGACAAACAACCAACAATTAATATCAACAGTCAAACCCAATAAGCAAAGGCATAAGCCACAAGTCAAGCTCAAATGAGTTAATAACCCTACAAAACACACAATGTTAGTAGTCAAAGGCAAACATCAAATGCTCAAATGATGGAGCATCATGAACCATATAACTTGGATGTTCAACCTGAAATCAAAACTCAAAGATGAGAAGCAAACCACTAGGTCAAAGCCTAGGGTCAAAGATGGAGAAAAAATTTAAAACAGAAGCTGAAAATTAACATGAATCAACTTCAAACACATCTTGAAACAATCCAAAAGGTCTCACATCAATATCATATACCAAAAGCATTTCATGATCAATTGAAGTTCAAGACTATTTTAAAGCTCAAAAGTGACCAACCAGAATGAAAAATCTCAATTAAATCAGCAATCAATCAATAAATTCCCAGAAAATTCATGCTCATTCACAACATTCATAATATGTATCACACAAAATATCAGGACAATTGGAGATCAATAGGCAAGGAAAACACATCACATAAGATGAACAAGCAAAGGTGTGACACAAATTGTCACACCAACATTCACATGATCATAAAACAGAAACTACAAATGGTAAAAATACCAAATCAACACTAAAATGTCAGGACAAGAGTCTAGTTTCATCATGCAAATTTTCAGATTCATTGGATAAAATCTCAGCATTTCACAAATGAAGAAGCAAGGCAAGGTACAAAAAGCATACATGTTCACAAACCCTAGGGCAAAAGATTTTCCAGCCAAGCACAATTTATGAACAAATAACCAAAAAATAATAGACAGAAAATGTGACATCATGCAAAAAACCACATATTTTTTGGATCATTTTTGGATTTGATATGATTTTTAGAAGATTGCAAAAAAAAATGAAATGAAATGATTTAAATGAATTAAAGGAATTATTTAATTAATTTGAATTTGATGGATTTGGCGCCAGGGATGAAGCGCACCGTTTCACTAAAATAAAGCCTAGCCAATCACAGCGCGCGCATGGCATCAGCATGCAACCAATGGCGCTAAAACCCTAAGGAACAAAGGCAACGGTTTTTGGACGGATCAAAGCGTGGCCTAAAATTCTGAATCATCTTCTTCACAAGCACGCGATGAACAGTAATGCTTCAAGAACACGATGAACAAATTTTCCAAATCTTAAAACTAAGCACATGTACATGTAGCCTAAACATCCTAGGTCAAGAATCAAGCATTGGCTAAGCATCTAACATCGTATATCATGTGGATCGAGCGAAACAAATTTCATCATCAAGACTTTAAACAATCGAATCTCACTCAATAATGCATGGATTTCAGTGATTCAAAGCTCAGAACAACCACAACAGTGAGATCTACAACATAGCATAAGCAATTTGAGAAAAGAGAGGATTAATTTCGTGACCTCTTGAAGAGCAGCTTTGGAATTCAATGGAATCAGGCCTTGCAATGCTTCAATCTTCCTCTAGCAAGCTTGTACAAGTGTTTGGAAGAGATCTTGAGGTTAAATGGTTCTTGATTCGAGCAGAATTTGATTTCACCATTGATGCTTCCATAGCTTCAAGTATGAACAAAGTGCACGAAATCTCTTGAATCTACCTTCAATCTTGCTCCATGATGATTCCAGATGATGAATTAGGCAATGAATTGTGGTTTGATTTGAAGAAATGTGAAGAAAAATTTGAGAGAGAAAGTTTGAAGAATTTTCTAGATCTGAAATTTGTGTGTGTTCTCCTGAAATTCTGTTAGGGTTTTATGTTATATACTCCCTCCTAATCATGCTTAATTAAGCCTTAATCAAAATGCAAATGGATTAGTGAAGTTTGGAGGTGTTTTGGCAAAATTGCAATTTCACCCTATGCATGAAAATGCATGGTGAACAGTGCACGAAATCACTTGATTTTCACTTAAAACCACATTTTAAAATCAATGGTAATTGCCAAATGTTCAAATAATTCACCAATTTTAAATTTCAAAATTTCCCTCCAAAAATTCAAGAATTGGCAAATAATTATATGATGACAATTGATGAAATGCAATGCAAGATTTTGAAATTAGAGGTCAAAATGAGAAATTAGCAAAAAGAACCACTTGAATTGGAGCTTTGGTTGAGAAGTTATGCACATTTGAATCTCCATGTACACCTTGCCATGTTTTGATCATATCTCCTTAACCACACATGAGAAATTGATGATCTTGGACTTTTTGGAAATGGAAGAGAAAGATCTACAACTTTCATGTTCAACAAAATTTCATTTGAAGCTTTCTTGATGATGTAAATTGAAGTTGAAGTTAGGTTAAAACCTTTCTATTTTTGGCAAATTCCAATTATAGGTCACTTTCTATTTTTGGAAAGTTTTGACCTGACTTTATTTTCTTCAATGTTGATGTTTGAAATGTCAAATGAGACTTGTTTGAACATGAATGAAGTATTTCTAACCACTTCCCACCTCCAAATCCACAGTTGACTTGGCAGTTGACTTTCTAGGCCTCTAGATGACCTGGCAATGTTCTGATGAAGTTCAAGCCTCTACCACTTGGGATTTTGATTCAAAATGATATCATAGCTCATGTAAGCTCTTGTGAATGATTGTGGGGTCCAAATTCTCAAGAATGGCCACCATCTATTGCTCAATGAATGCCTTTGACTGCTTTGACTGTTGATTGCTTCATCTGCAAGACAAGGGTTAGATGACATATTTTTGTACTTTTGGTTAGTAGTAACAAGAAAAGCAATGATATACAAATGCAAAATATGCTTGGTGATCAAGAACCACTCTCAAAGAGATAACCAACCCACAAGGAAGGAGGCAAGGTGCACAATGATCCTTGAGGCAATGATAGGATATGATATGATGCCATGAGGGATCTTAGGGACAAAATTGGGGTCTTACAGTAGCCGAGCTACGAAGGCTCTGATTCTCAGATTCAAATGAGATACGTATGCAGTGGATGCGACGTCCGTGCGAGTCATTTTTTTTACCCTTCTTTTAGTAAGTAGTACATTAGATAAACATACACGCTTTTCTCATCCCTTCAATCATGTTTGCACAAATAAATTTTCAAAAAAAAAATACCAACCTTACAACAAATATGAAAAGGGCTCCCTAGGAGTACCTAGGATGCTTTGGGTGCCTAACACCTTCCCATTGCATAACCAACCCCCTTACCCAGATCTCTGACATTTTTACTAGTTTTTTATTCGATAAAACTTTTATGTTTTTGTTCGTTTTCTAACCATTCCTTTGGATAAATAGAAGTGCGGTGGCGACTCGACTTGTATGATTTACCTTGGATTTAGTCAATATCTCTAATGGTAACGAATACCCCGCTACAGCTCGGCATGATCTTCTTCACTCTTAGAATAAATCAATATATCCAGATAATCATGAAAAATTCTACTCATATACTCCATAAATACACCAGGTACATTAGTCACACCAAAAGGCATCACGGAGTACTCGTAGTGATCATACCTTGTCCGAAAAGCAGTCTTTTGAATATCCTCAGCCTTTACAGGAATCTGATGATACCCAAACCTCAAATCAGTCTTGCTAAACACATAAGTTCGAACCAGCTGATCCATCAGATCGTCAATCCTCGGAAGTGGATACTTGTTCTTAATCGTCACTTTGTTCAATTGTCTATAATCAACACATAATCTCATAGAACCTTCTTTCTTCTTGACCAACAGAACAGGTGCACCCCACGGCGACACACTAGGACGAATAAACCTCTTCTCAAGCAAGTCTTCAAGTTGACTCTTCAACTCTTTCAACTCAGAAGCAAACACTCTATAGGGAGCCATCGATACAGGACTAGTTCCAGGAACTAAATCAATCGAAAACTCAACCTCACGTTCCTACGGTAAATCACTTATATCTTCAGGAAATACCTCCGCAAACTCACAAACTATTGGCAATTCTTCAATCGTCCTCTTCTCACGAATATATAAAGTTGCCAACAACATAAACAACTCGGCACCACCTTGCACTGATTCATCAACTTGCTTAGCAGACACAAACCAATCTTCCTTAGCACCAACCTAAGGAAAAATAACCGTCTTCTCAAAACAGTTGATATACACCCGATTAAATTCTAACCAATTCATACCCAAAATCACAACAAGCTGCTCTAAAGGAAGACAAACTAAATCAATTCCAAAATCCCTACCAAAGATACTCAACGGGCAATTCAGACACACAGTATTGATCGTGTCAGATACACAAATCAAATACAACAGGATGGAAAACATTAACGACTATTGACCAACTGGTCGACCATGCTCTGATACCACTAATGTAACACCCCTTTTTATACCCCAAAATACTTAACATATAGTCAGAGTGAATAAGCACGCATATAACAAAAGGGCATCACATCGACGTTTTCAAAAACTAAAAGCTTTCAAAAACCAACATCATTCATCATCAATATACAATACACCTGGTCATTTAAAATAACACATTTCAAATATCATGAATATTCAAGAATATGCGTTCGCAGCGGAAAATAATGAATACTCATGTATTTCATAAAATGATTCATGTCCCATACCATGATCATCTCTCAATAACTCAAGATAAAATAAAGTCATATCCTGACTATTTGGCACTATGGTCTCTCAAACAGTAATTACAATTAAACATGTTCACAAGTAATAACATAATACATATCCAAATAAGATATGAGTTCAATACTACTAATCTACCCCGTGTTACATGACCAGAGCATTGACTCACTACCTAGTCTCTAAACCAAAACACGGAAACTCTCTGGCTAAATCTCGAGTGAACTACCTTCCACTTACTTCAGCAATACTACTCTTGAATATCTGCACGATGCCCATGTAAAGGCAACATTCAAACAGAAGGGTGAGAATTTGAATCATTATGAAGAAGTATAATAAAGCACAATGATTAAATCAACAGTTAAAGGAATTCATCACACCTTGTATAGCCATGTAAATAATACTAACCAATATTTATTTCACATGTTTCAAGCATACATCAAAACTTAAGGAGTATAATATTAAAATCCAACGCTATATTCCCAAATATACATGTAACTATAATTATCACATAATCACACATTTTACCAAGTTATGTATCCAAACATTACCAACTCAATTACCATATCTCATACACACATAACAATCACATCAATGCATATATTCAATTATCACATAACTCTAATGTGACTCAATGCAAGACATGTGGCTCTATGCATGTGGTACCGCAATGTGAACCCAATGTTTCACCACTTTCCGATTCAATATCTAGAATCCAAGCCACGCTTCCGATCCGGACAAGATCAAAGCCACTACGTCTATTTCCAATTAAGGATCAACGTCTGCTACGCCTATTTCCATTTAAGGATCAACGTCTGCTACGCCTATTTCCATTCAAGGATCAACGTCTGCTGCGCCTATTTCCATTCAAGGATCAACATCTATTATCATGTGAACCCACAGTTTCACCACTTCCACCATAAAGTCGACTGTGCCATGAATGAATGTACAAATACCAACAATATATGCAATTAAGATCATCTCTACCATCTTAACATTCCACATATAACCATAATTCAACTTTATGAATTATCCACCAATGGTACGTATACACATTCATAACAATATACCATTCACAAATATAGGCTAATTATCAAATACGCGCACTTAGATTTTATTTCAAAATGGTTACAGCATTTAAAATCCTCAATTTTCCCTTTTTCAACAATGGTAACCGGTTAACGCTTTTGGGGTAACCCGTTAACCCGAAACAGAATTCAATTCCTGGGCAGATTTTTCAGCATGTAACCGGTTAACACATTTTGGTTAACCCGTTAACACGAAAACATAATTCAATTCCTAGGCAGATTTTCAGCAAGTAACTCGTTAACACATTTTGGTTAACCCGTTAACACGAAAACATAATTCAATTCCTAGGCAGATTTTCAGCAAGTAACCCGTTAACACATTTTGGTTAACCCGTTAACACGAAAACATAATTCAATTCCAAACGCAATTAATCATCACAAATCAAAGATTATTCATCAAAACCTAACAATTCCAAAACCATAAAAATTAGGGATTTCAACCTAAACATATTTCTACCCATTGACCCAATTATACTAACCCATAATAATAAGGATTCTCCCCCTTACCTCTTCAATTTTCTGGAAACCCTAGCTTCTCCCATGTTCTTCCCCTCTTCTCCTTACTTTTTTCTCTTTCTTTCTCTGTTGCCTTGAAAATGACCAAATGAGTGCTACTTCTCACTCTCCTCACCCCTTACTATTCTAGTATTATGTTTGGGCTTAAGGAATGATACCTCTAATTTAATTATTAGGCTCAATAAGATATAGTATTATAATATATCTATTTAGTTCAAATAAATTCAACCAACACAATATACACACCAAGTTAATTAATATAATCAATTATTATACTACCTAACAACCAATTAATTAATTAACACTCCAAATAAATAAAATAAAATATAATAATAATATAAGAAATAAATAATAAAAATTGGGTTGTTACACCTGGATCGTAGCATTTGGTTAACATTTTTTCTCTGCAACTTTTGAGCTTGGCCGGAAGTTGGCCGGAGAAGACGGTGGCGCTGGTCACCGTCTGTTCTCCAGATTAGATCTGAGCCTTCCATTCCATTTTCCAGATTGAATCTTGTTCGTTCCATGTTATGACTTACAATAATGCTACATGTGATACATTGACCAATGAACATGGTAGGCGCGTGTGTGTGAGCCTCATGATTTGCCAACTCAATTAATGAGCTCAGTTCAGACGGTCCACGCTTTTTCGTATTTTCTAATTTCTGATTTTAATTTCTTTTATTTCTTTTAATTCCATTTCTTTTTAAAAATTCATATCTCCTTCATTATTGGTCCAAAAAATATGAGACTAATTTCATTTTTCTCCTTTTAATTTCTAGTTTCTAAAAATAATTTTTACTATTTTTTATTTTATCATTTGTTATTTTTTAGGAATTTTCTCTTTTCTGGTTATTTTTAATTCATTTAAAATAGTTTTGATATCCAAAAAATACAAAAATATTTTTCCAACCTATTTGAATGGTGATAGATCTATGAAAAATATTCTCATCAATTTATTAATTAATTTGAGATTTTAATTCAATTAGGTTATTTCTATGCATTTTTAATTGATTTAAAATAGTTTCTGACTTCTAAAAATGCTGAAATTTTTTGTCAAACTTTGTTTGACCTTGTTGAACTTGGGATAATTCACTTGGACTTTTCAAAGTTGATTTGAAGTGAGTTTGAAGTTTGACCTTTCTTCATTATTTTGATTCAAGTTTTATTTTAATATTGAAAAATACCAAAAATATTTTATTTGTTTCTTGACTTCTAATCTTCATTTTGCTTCTGTTTTCTATTGTTAGACCTTGATCTTCTCTATCTTTGGTCAATGCTTGTTGATTATCTCATTCCATTTCCATTAATGCACTTTAATATTCTTCTTCTACTTCTTCTTCTTCTTTCTTTTTTTGATCAATGAGTTAAAGATTGGCGGTTAGCATTGATACATGGAGGTTTAATCTTCCTTGATTCAAATCTAATTCATCTTGATCATGGATCAAGTGAATGGCTTTGCATTAAGGATAGGTTGTTTCCTAATCATGCAAAGAACCTAAATCAATACAAGATCATTTCTCATCTTCTTTTTGGCATGGCAAGTTGTAGGAGTTTGATTCACTAATCAAAATCTCTAACTTGTGTTGTTGCCTACATTATTATTGACCGGCCTCAGATAGTTGTGACTTCTACATAAGTCCAATTACGATTGCTTAACATAGCGTTAAATTGCCTTATGGCACACTAACTCTAACACTAACCATTAACCACTAACATTTAATTCTTACTCTTTACATTTATGCAATTTACTATTCTTGCACATATTATTCATTTGCTTTTTCCTTTGCTCATTTGAGCACATGTTTATGTTAATGCAATTTGACTTTTGCTCACTTGAGCACATAATTGTGTATATATTATTATGCTTGTGTTTTGTTTTGATTGTTGTGGACCAAATGCAAAAAATGGACAAATGGACTTAGTTTCTAGGACATTCCCTATGCAAATTGGAGTAAAAATGCCTAATGTTGAAGATGGATTAGAAGGACCAAATCTCTAAACTCACTCTTGTCCATTCTTGATTTGCTTCATAGAACCTTTTGATGTTGTGTGCTTTTGTGCTAGGGAATCCTATTTGAGCCAAATTGAAGAACCATTGCCATGTCCATCCAAAGTGAAAGATACAAGAGCCATTGGGGATCTTCTAAAAGCTTGCTTGATTAATTTGATTGCTTGAGTACACTTATTTTGCTTGCATATTCCAAAGGATGGGAGCTACTTGGATCATCAATATGATATCAAGAAAGGAACTCCATTTGTGGTCTTGTTTCTTATCCTTTATCTCTTGTATGATTAGGACCTTAGTCATTCTTCTTCTTCCCTCCACTCTAACCCAAGCCAAAACTTTTTGTGCAAATATTTAACACTTGTTTTCAAACATTAGAAACCTAAGCATTATGCTTTTGATTTTTAAACTTTCTTTTCATAACACTTATTTTGAATTGAATCTTTAAGTCAACTTTGACCATATTTTGTAAATACTTTTCATTAGTAAATATAAATCATTCAAATACTTTTGTGGTTTCAATGGCCACTTTCTTAATCAAAAACTTTTTCATAACCTTTAGCTATTAGGTTTGAGTTATCCTTGAGGTAGATGTAATACTCACCTATATCCTTAGTGATGGACAATGAGTCTTCCATGCTTATTATAGGGTTAACCCCTCACTAGCATGTTGAAGCTATCTTCCCATGGTGGATTTGTGGTTTTAGGTTGAATTTTCTCCCTTGGATAACAAAAGACCTTAAGGATTTTGGACCAATCAATTCACCAACTTGTTTTGAGATTTTTACCCCGAACTACGAGGTTTTGATCCTAATCTTTTTTAAGATGGTGCGTAGACAATGGGTTTATCCATCCAAACACAAATTGTAATTAACTTGTATATTCTCTTCTCATCTCTTCAATCATGTTTGCATAAATAAATTTTCACAAAAATACCAACCTTACAATAAGTGTGAAAAGGGCTCCCTAGGAGTACCTAGGATGTTTTGGGTGCTTAAAACCTTCTCATTGCATAACCAACCCCCTTACCCCGATCTTTGACATTTTTACTAGTTTTTGATTCGATAAAACTTTTAGGTTTTTGTTCGCTTTCTAACCATTCCTTTGGATAAATAGAAGTGCGGTGGCGACTCGACTTGTATGGTTTATCTTGGACTTAGTCAATATCTCTAATGGTAACGAATACCCCGCTACACATATTAATTGCTTGGATGATTATGCTTGTTTCTTACTTAAAAGTCCAAAGGAAATAGGTTTCTATCTGACATTCTTGTCTTATGGATTGCTTCCCATTGGTTAGATCTTTTCAACTCTAAACTTTTAAGTCTTGTTTAGGATAGTCCCTTCATCTCCTCCTCTCCTTCTTTAATTTCAAAATCTCTCCCTCATTTTCAAAAACTTCTTTGTTTGTATTTTTTAACTTAGACTTGCTTTAATGAGTAGAAACCTTGGCCTTATGCCATTGATTTTAAAAATATTTTCTTAAGTCAAACCTGTAAATGAACTTAATCCTATTGACCTTATTTTCAAAAAGACAAAAAGAACTAACAACCTCATCTAATCTTTTTGGAAATTTTGTGCTTTTTTCTTTTAAACTTTTTCAAAAGAGAGCATTTATATTTGAGTTATCTTTGGTTGAGATATAATTCTCCCATTCCATGATATATTGCTTATAAGTCTTTCCATTTATTAAGGGTTAGTGGCATACTTGTTGATTGAATCCAAGTTGGAGTCCTCCCTCTTAAATATTGTAAAGCATTCATTATCGATGGATGTTTCGTTGAGTATTCTCCCTTGGATAACAAAATATCCTTAAGCTTTTATAAAAATCAATCCATCCATTTCTTTGAAATTTTTACCATGAACTACCAGGTTTTGATCCCTCATTTTTATGTTTGTATGTAGGTAAAAGACTGAAGGTCTCATCAAACACAAAAATATAATAAATAAATTCTTTTCTCATCCCCATATTCTATTTTTTAGCAAACATCTTTTTAAACCAAAAAACACTTACACACAAAAAGGGCTCCCTAGGACACTTTGGGTGCTAATACCTTCTCTCTGTGTAACCAACCCCCTTACCTGTAATCTCTGACATTTTATTAGTTTTGATTTGAAAACTTCTTATCTTTGGGTTTTATTCGTACTTTTCCCTTTTCCCTTGGAAACAATAAAAGCGCGGTGGCGACTCTGGTTTTATTGACGTCGGGTTAACCAATAGCTCGATAGTCATGAATTTATCGCTACACCTCGCACTGTCTTTAATTTGTTTATTTCTCGCTCCGCTTTTAATTTGTTTACTTTCCTTGCACAATTACTTGTCAGATTTATTATCATCGCAAAAGTTTATTTTTCAAACCATACTTTGAATGTATCATTTTCGTGGTTCACTTTTAAAACCATTTGCACACTTAACACTTTATTTTCCTAGATGACTTATTCCATGAATCAATTATATGCTATGTTGTTTAACATAACCATGTCCAGCTAAATCCTTAGTGTTGGAATTTGAGGATCGTCGTTTCGATGGTACTCCGCATGTTGTATATGTAGGAATACTTTAGGGACTGTTTTGATTTTAATACAAGTTTTATGTGTTTAATTTGATCGGTTACTACGAAAATAGATCCCTGATTAAGTCGGGTAAGATCGAAAGTCATCCAACATTTAAGATAAAACTTGGTTAGTTTTTAATTGATAAAAACAAAAAACAAAAAAAATGCTTTGTTAAATTAATTAGGAAATTTTAATATTATTATAAAATGATTTTAAAACTATTTTTTGACACATTTATACGTTTAGGATCCGGTTGGCCGAGCATACCCTTTTATATTGAAAGTTTCCAATCAAAAGCACTTTGTAACAGAGTCTTAGAGGTAATTATATAAAAAAAGATTTTTTTTCACTTTAAAGCAATACGCGACCGATGCAACTTGAGTGGCTGGTATAGATTAGAGGTTAGGTTCGGTTCCGATTACGCTAACGTGATGGTTCCTTTTTTATTAACTCTTTTTCAAGGAAGAAAATATTGTCCCATAAGTAATTCTATTTAGAAACAATAAGAGTATTGTTTAATTGATGTGAATTAAATTCCAGTATCATTTTCTCTGAATTTATCTTCACTATTTTTAATTCATGTGCACTCTATACACCTGTTTGATTAGCCTTAGATAAACACCATAACGATAGTAATTGATAGATTGACATTGGTCTCTGTGGGATCGATAATCTTTTATATTACTCTGACACATTCCGTATACTTGCGGAAAGCACGCATCACATCATTTGAACTCAAATAAGTTACCACAATGTAGTCCTTCACTCTTTGTTGCTTTCCCCTAACTTATCTGGTGTTGAATGATCATGTTCATCATTTAATTTAATTTTTCGTGGCTTGCTTGCTTCTGAAACTTCTCTGAAATTCCCCTTGCTCAATTAAGATATATGAATTCGGAGCATAAGGTTGAATTCAGGATGAGAAGAGGATCACAATGGTGGTGGTCTCGTGTTCTGAATTTACCAAATGATGAAACTCCGGTGAGAGTCTGCCGAAGAAGATGACCGAAGTGTTACAGGTCGTCTGAGTTTGGCCAGACACGTTGGACAAATGAAATGCTTTCATTGGTTCATTTTAAATTGGACCATGTGTGTTGGTTATGTTGCATTCCATCGTGCGTCCTAACTTGAGGAGTGTTGGATCTGTCACGTCAACTAATGAGGAATGATCCAACGCTCCTTGTTTTTCTGATTTTTAATTATTTTTCTTTTATTATTTTTAATTGCTTTTTTCTTTTAAAATTCATAATAATTTCATTTTTCATCCAAAAAATCCAAAAATAATTTCTAAAATTCTCTTTTATTTTCCTTCCTCTGATTTTTATTTTTTCAGATTTTACTTAAATGATTTTCTATTTTTCATGAATATTCTCTTTTCTCCTTTGTTTTAATTGGTTTAAAAATACTTTTCTACATTTTAAAATTCTGAAAAATTTATTACATGCTTCTTATTTTATTTCCAACCTTCCAAAATTTTGTTGGCCATTTATTTGGTGTTTTGAAGGACTTTATGGATTTTTCATTTTATTTGTATTTTAAAAATCATTTAAAAATACTTTTGGTGCATTTTTATTTCATTTGATTGCATTTTATATTTGTGTGATCTTTGTGAACTTATGTTGGTCTTGGATCATGATGGTTTGGATCATGAGTCTCATCAAACCCAATGGACCTTGGATGTTGATGGGGTGAAAACCCTAATCCACCAAAATGGATGGTGCTTGATGAACTTTCATCATTTCAAATATACCTCCTAATTGATCATGGATCATTTATGGTACTTTGGAGGGATGCATAAGTTTGTCCTAAATGTCATGAAGTATGGGTTGAAGTAATGAACCATCCTCCTAGCCTTTGTGCGTGATCATTCATTCTTTTCTTTTTGGTGTGGCATGACTTTAGGAGAATGATTTACATATCATTTCTCTAGTTTGTCTTAACACTAACATTAGTATTTACCGGTCTCAGATAGTTGTGACTTCTACATAAGTCCAACGATTGCTTAACATAGCGCTAAATTTGCCCCGAAAGCAAATGCATTTTTATAAGTGAGATTGTAAGTCTCCTACTCCTCATGGTATTATGTGAAAATATTGCTCCCTTTTTATTTGTGAGAGCTAGTGGCATACTTGTTGATTTTATCCAAGTTGGATCCCTTCTTATAATGATGTATGGGTTCATGTTTTCATGCTTGTGGGTGAATAGTTGAGTGTTCTCCAAAGAATGACCAATCCAGCTTTCATTTTTTATTACTAACATTTTATTGTATTAACTTTTACTTCAATGTCATTTATTTTATGCTCTTTATTTTATGCAATTTACTTTATACTTTATATTTAGCATCCCATATCATATTATTTGTGATTATGTCATTTGTTCTTTGTCCATTTGTATTTTTCTTTCATTTCCTTGTAAAGAAAACATTAATAAAGAAAAACCCCCTAAAAAAAATTTATCCTCTTGGTTTATGGACTTGAGGTTATTATCCTTAGCATTGTTATGGAGTTATGAACTTCGAGCTAGGACTTCGACCTTTGCTTTGGGAGGTTCTAATTTGAGACCTTGGGATTCAACTGATGCCTTTGACTTTAGACTTCTCTGTGAAGACTTGGTTTGGTTATTTTGGTTTCATATGATACATGGATTTTTATTTGTTTATTTCACTTGCTCGTGACTTAATCCAAAGGAGGGAATTCTTGTTTGACTTGTGTCGTAAAGTTGGATATCTCTTGGTTAGATCTTTTCTCCCTAGCTTTTACTTTATGCTCTAGGATAGTCTCTTCTTCTCCTCCCTTTCTTTAATTTTCAAATCTTCCCCCTCTTTTCAAAAATCTTCTTGTTTTTTAACTTGCACCATTTTCTAAATAAACCTTGACTTTTTGTCAAGTAATTTTCAAAAAAAATTTCCTAATAAATGCTAATCCATTTTAAGCATATTCAGACCAATTTCAAAAGATTAAAAAATTCATAACTCATTTAAATTATTTTGTGCCCTTTGTGCACTTTTCCTTTTAAAACTTTTCTCAAAGTTTATACATGAGTCATTTCTATAATTGAGATATAATTCTCATATCCCCATAGTATTGATGATAATTATTTTCCATCTGTGAGAGCTAGACACATACTTGTTGATTCCTATCCAAGTTGGAGTCCTTCTCATGATGATGCAAAGATCTCATACTCGTGGGTGATTACTTGAGTATTCTCCTTAAAATGATAAAATGTCTTTCCATTAAAAATGAATCAAAACAAACATCTTTGTTATTTTTACCACGAATTACGAGGTTTTGATCCTCCATTGCACTTTGTTGGTACGTAGGCATGAGATTTCAAAAGTATTGCCAAACACAAAACTAAAAAAATAATATTTATTTTCCCATCTCTCTAATATTTTGAAAACAACACCCTTTTTCAAACTAAAATGTACATATTTTCAAAGAGCTTATCGTAGAGTACCATGAATGTTTAGGGTACTAATACCTTCCCTTTGCATAACCAACCCCCGGACCCTTAACTTTTTTTGTCAGTTTTGCTTTAAAACTTCTTCGGGTTTTGTTCGTACTTTTTCCCTTTTCCTTAGGAAACAATAAAAGCGCAGTGGAGAGTCTTGCTTTATGAGTTAAGTTAATCTATAGCTTAATCTCAAAAAAATTACCGCTACACTAACCTCTTTATTCTCTAGGGATTTCCATAAAATATCTATAGGAATTTTATCATATGCCCTCTCTAAGTCAATAAAAATTAAATATAGGTCTTATTGGTCCATCCGATACTTCTCCATCACATGTCGTAATAGATAAATCACTTCCATGGTCGACCTTCCAAGCATAAAACTAAATTGATTTTCGATGACTTGGATATCTTTTCTTAAACTTTGTTCAATCACACTTTCCCATAACTTCATGGTGTGAATCATAAGCGTATCCCCCATATAATTTGCACAATTTTGTATATCCCCCTTATTCTTATAGGTTGGAATTAAAATGCTTCTTTTCCATTCATCCAACAAGCGCTTTAACCTCATAATTTCATTAAAGAGTTTGGTGAGCCAGTCAATACCTCTATCTCTAATAATTTTCCATACTTGAATAGGTATGTTGTCTTGTCCAACCACCTTATTGTTACTCATTCTTTTCACTACTTCCCTTACCTTTTTTATTGAATCTAAAGATAGTAATTATAGTTCTAAATTACTTCTCTAATGTCGAGTTTACTAGAGCCTGATGAGATATCACATCCTTCATTAAATAGGCTATAGAAATACTTCTTCCAGGTATATTTTATATCTTTATCTTGAACCAAGTCATTGCCTTCTTTATCTTTAACTCACTTTATTTGATCCAAATCTCTAGTCTTTCTTTCTCTTCCATTAGCAAACGTATATATAGATTTTTCTCCCTCATTGGTTCCTAGAGATAGGTATAATCTATCAAAAGCTTGGGGTTCTTGCTTCACTCACCGCCTTCTTGGTCTCTTTCTTAGCTTTCTTGTACTTTCCCATGTGTCAACATTTTTACACCTAGACCAATCTTTAAAATAATCTTTTTACTTTAATTTTACTCTGGACACTTTTACTCCACCACCATGATTCTTTTCCCTGAGGTTCAAAACCTCTCGATTCACCCAACGTCTCTTTAGTCACTTTTCTAATATCTTGGGTCATCTTATTCCACATATCATTTTCACTTCCTTGTGGTTGTCCAACCCCTCCCTCCAAGATTTTGTGTTGGAAAATTCCCTGGTTTTCACCCTTCAAATGCCAGCATTTGGTTTGTGGCGCTACCATATGACTTATTCTCTTTGCTCTCCCCTTAATTCATACATCCATAAACAAAACTCAATGTTGGATAGTTAAGCTCTCTCCAGAAATAACTTAATAGTCTAAGAAAATCTTCCTATCGAACTTCTTGATAAGGAATATATTTATCTAAAAACATGACACCCCACTTTTATATGTGATAATATGTTCATCTCTTTTCCTAAAATATGTATTTACTATACTGAGATCCAAATCCAACAAAAACTCCAAGATGGATTCCTCCGCATTCATCTCTTTTCGTAGACCGTTAAGAATCCAAGAATGTGTTGAATAGGAAAAAGAATCACCAAAGACAATGAATTTGTTTATGAAATCAATGTTTCCACCTCTATTCATTCATTTCATGATATCTCTAACATGTAATATTTTCCAATATATTTTAATATTTTCATATCATCTTAAGCTTTTATTTTACTATTTTAAAACATCATCCACTAATTAATTACATATGAAATCATAATTAAAATGTAATTATCTTTAACCAAAAGAAAATTATTATCATAGATAGAAGTCTTAATTACCGTTTAGATCTCTTATTTTATCTCATTCATTAAACCATAGTCGTCTCAATTTTTTTGGAGACCATGTGTAAGTTAGCGACACTTTAACCATGGTAAAATAAATAAAAGACATATTTAGCAATGATTTAATTGTGACAAATATTTTATGAGTTTCTATTTAGTCATAGTTTAAGCATGACATGTTTTGGGCCTTGAAGGTAGCCTGTATTGCACGCACTCAAAGACGGACATGCATTGAACTAACCATTATTTTAAATTTAAATAGTTTCATGTATCTACTCATATTTTACGCTTAAAATTGATTATTAATTATTTTTTCAATGAGCTATAACATATATTTTTAATTTTAAGGTTTTTTAAGCTCTTTATGATTAGTGTCTAATTGATTGATTTGTCATTCTATGTGCATATCAATGACAATTTTATCATAGAATCCAAAATAATGATTTTTAAGATAAGAATTATGAAATGGAATAGAAATATGCAGAATTATAAGAACAAATAATAAAAAATATGGTAATAGGAATATGTAAATATGGAATAGATAAGAATGGAGGAGGGTGGCGCCACACTCAAACTTCTAGAGAAAAGATGAAATGATAAACCTTATGGGAATAATCACCACAAGAAACTTAATTTTTTGAAAAGATCAGAAGGAATTGTCTAATTCATAACCAAAAAGAGACATAATCTCACAGTACACAAAGTGTAATTTCTATCAAAATATTCATTAATTTCCATTGCTTTAGGCATTGCCTATTTATAGGGAAATAATTAGACTTGATGACTTACAAGAGAAGAGAAGATAACATATTTAATTAAAAATATTCTTTTTTTGCATAAGAATTATGCTTCTTAATCAAGTATTGTTTTGCTTGCTTTTCAATACTTTATCTTCTTGCTGATTAAACTTACTTGGGCATACCCCTCGTTAAGTATAACTTAATCCACTTTTATTTAACTACAAATATACCAAACAAACAAAACTTGGATTGGATCCCTTAAAAAATATCTCACGACTCAACTAAAACTAACACCAGCTTCTTACACGGGGTGTCTCAAAAGTAGGGGTGTTCATGGGTGTGGGTCGACCCATGAACCGGTTGACCCAACCCAACCCAATCCATAAATTACCCGAACCCATTCATTTACGGGTATACTCAACCCAACCCATAATAAACTGTATAGTTTTGGTTCGGGTATCCGGTTTGAGTTTTGCAACCCGTCGACCCGTTGACCCAATCCATTGATGTGGTTTTAGTAATTTATTATTATTTTTATTATTATTTTTATTATTATTTTTATTATTATTTTAAATAAAAATGTAAAATTAATATCTCACTAATAACTATAATTTTTTCAAAAAAATTATTCTCCACAAATAATACTACTAGACCAATGAGTTTACATAATTCTAAGATTAAATGTTGTTTCTTATTTTTTTTGTATCGTTTCCAACTTATGTATTTTATGAAAATAATGTGTCTTGTTGAATTTTATACTATTATAAAGTGTTATGTCGTGTAGATGAATTTTATTAGATATTATATGATGTGTTTCACTTAATTTGAGTTTTATAAATGAGTATAATTGTATTGAGTTGTGTTACATTTTTTTAGAACCGATAAAAAGAATCACACAAAATATTTTTTTATTTGAAACACAACCTGCGAACCCAATCCAACCCAACCCATTAATGAACAGGTTGGTTC
This sequence comes from Lathyrus oleraceus, assembly GCF_024323335.1. Taxonomy (NCBI): domain Eukaryota; kingdom Viridiplantae; phylum Streptophyta; class Magnoliopsida; order Fabales; family Fabaceae; genus Lathyrus; species Lathyrus oleraceus. Next base: position 415,708,059 of record NC_066581.1, on the reverse strand, counting down.
GGGTCGGTTTTTACAATGAAATTGCGGGGTGAACGACAAACTCAACCCATTGAAGTTTGAACTGATTGGATAGTGGATTAGGTCAAACCCGGTCCAACCCAACTCGTGTACACCCCTGACCCATGCTCAAAGGTTTGAGACTATTTTGCTCATAACTCCATACTTCTCCCTTTAAGTCATATGTCTATCTCGAGTCTCCTGAAGCACTTGATATCCTTAGCTTACATGAGAAACTCGTTGATCTTCTAAATATGATATTTCCACCACAACCTCATCAAGAACCTACTTCATTCATCTTTAGTCTGCTTAATTTTTAAAAAAAAACACCAAAATAGACTATATATATATATATATATATATATATAATATTAAGAATTTAAGAAGGTTTTGAATAGGAAAATGAATTGCCAAAAACAATGAATTTGTTCATTAAATCAATGTTTCCACCTCTGCTAAGTTATTTCATGACACTTCTAACATGTAATATTTTTCAATCTATTTTAATACATAAATAGTGAATAAAAGATATATTTCAATTTTCATATCATCTTAAGCTTTTATTTTACTATTTTAAAACATCACCCACCAATTAACCACACTGGCAAATTATATAATATTATCTTTAACCAAATAAAAATGGTTCATATGTAATCATAATTAAAATATAATTCTCTTTAACTAAAAGAAAATTATTATCATAGATAGAATTCTTAATTATAGTTTAGATCTCTTATTTTATTTCAACTTGAGTATACTCAAATTTTTGGAAGTAATGTGTAGGATAACAACACTTTAACTATGGAAAAATAAATAAAGGGAATATCTAACAATGATTTAATTGTGACAAATATTTTATGAGTTTCTATTTAGTCATAGTTTAAGCATGTCAAATTTTGGGTCCTGAAGGTAACCCGCGTTGCACGGCCTCAAAGACGGTCATGTATTGAACTAACCTCTACTTTAAATTTAAATAGTTTTATGTATCTATTCACATTTTTACTCTTAAAATGTATTATGAGTTATTTTTTAAAGAGATATAACTTATACTTTTTATTTCAAGGTTTTAAAAAGGTTTTTTAATCTTTTTCTAATGATCGTCTAATTGATTGGTTTGTCATTCTATGTGCATATCATTGACAATTCTATCATAGAATTCAAAATAATGATTATTAAGATAAGAATTATGAAATGGAATAGAAATATGCATAATTCTAAGAACAAATAAGAAAAAGATAGTAATAAGAATATGGAAATATGGAATATATATGAACGGAGGAGGGTGGCACCACACTCAAGCTTTTAAAGAGAAGACGAAATGATAAATCCTGGGAGAATGATCTCCATAAGAAAACTTAGTTTCTTAATAAGATCAAAATAAATGGTCCAATCCATAATCAAAAAAGAGATATAATCTCACAATACACAAAGTGTTATTCTATCAAAACATTCATTGATTTTTATTGTTGTAGGCATTGCCTATTTATAGGGAAATAATCTGACTTGTTGACTTACAAGAGAAGAAAAGATAACACATTTAATAATGAATATAATATTTCATGATTCAACTGAAACTAACATCAGCTTCTTACACAGAATTTCTAAAAAAATTGAGACGATTTTGCTCATCACTCCATACTTCTCCCTCTAATTCATATGTCTTTCCTAAGTCTTCTGAAGCACTTGATGACTTTGGCTTACATGAGAAACTCACTCATCTTTTAAATATGATATTTCCACCACAACCTCATCAAGAACCTACTTCATTCACCTTTACTTTGCTTAAATTTAAAAAAAAAACTCAATAATAAAACAAACAAAAAAGCAAAGTATGTAGTTAAAGACTTTAAAGTACTAATTTTTTCTTAATTGACTACTACATAAAGCAAAAAAATCTAAAATAAATATCATAATAGCTATAAACATCCAAAGCTCCGGTGAAATCATCACCACTAATATCTTCACCATCATCTTCATCGGTATCTTAAGTATCATCATCAAACTCTGTCCCAAAATGAAACACCTTTTTCATCATTAATCAAAGTTGGATTGCTTGAAGTTCCACTTCCACATAATTCAACATTGCCACCACCGCCACCACCACCACCACCCCACTTTTTACAATATTACACTACAAGAAAAAAGTGATTTGCGACGATTTTTTTGGCAAGTTACGACGATTCAAACTATCGCAAAATCTGTTTCGTGACAGTTTCTCAACTGTCGTAAAAGTGTGTATCGTGAAGTTGTTTTACAATGGTTCGGAAAACCGTCATCCCAACCGTCATACATATTTGCAGCAGTTCTAAACCGCCACAAAATTATCATAAACGTGTGAGCTATTTTTGTTTTAACGGTAAATTACGGCGGCTTAAACCGCCGCAAATTGCGAATATATTTTTATTAAAAGTTCCACCCTCATTTTTTTGCGTTATTATAAAAAAACAAAATTAATAATAATAAAATAAATTCTAACTCTATTCCAACTCTATTAATATTATAAAAAATTGTTATCGCTATTAACAGAACCAATACACCATAAACATGAGTAGATAGTCTAAAATATTTCTTGGATTGTTTGAAGTTCCACTTCCACCTAATTCAACATTTCCACCACTACCACCCCACTTTGTACAAGATTAGTTAGTAACAACAACATCAACTTCTATAACATTGTTAACAATAACATCATCTTACTCAACATTAACTTCAGTTTGCACATTTTTTTCATTAGGATCTTCAGTTATCCATTCATTATCTTTACGGAATAGAATAGACAAGATAATATACAAGAGAAACATCCAAGTGAAACATATAAGAAAATACTTACACAATGAATGATTGATTTACGGGAACGAACATAAACAAATCAAGAGACAAAACAAACACACACCTTCGATGATGGGAGGAAGAAACTTTGCTAAAATAAGAGACTAAGAGAAGAGCTTTCTAATTCCAGTGCAAGTAAAAAATAAAGGACTTTTTTTAAAAAATAAAATATTGTTTGGGGGGAATTCGGGCCTTTTTTAGATTTAAAAAACAAAATTCAAAAAAACTTATTAACTTCTAAACTTGCTATAGACTCACGAGTCTATACGAGTTTAAGTGAATCTACCCGAGTCTACTCGAATCTATCAAAAAATGATTTTATGCGTGAGTCTATTCATTTTTGCTTCCTAGACTCGTAAACTCGTACTAGTTTACGAGTCTATCCGCGAGTTTGACAACCATACTTCACACTGATTACCATTTCCAAGAATTCCTTAGCTTTCCTAGCAAATGATCTTGTCATTAGTCCTCATAGCTCTTGGAGTGCTTCAGGCGTATCCTTACTAGATATGTCCTCATCATTTCTCATTTTTTTCACTAAAAAGTAATAACGGATGTTATTACAATCACATCTAATTTATATTTTTTTCTTATAAGTTTTGTAAAAGTTCTTATATAATGATTTTTCATGTTTTATAAGTGACATTTCATTTAAAAATGGACTAATAATCAATTTAAATGTAAAATTTTGAAAGAACAAAATTGTTAGAATTAAAAAAAAAATCGTAAATAAAAGAAAAGCAAAAGTGTAATTAAGGCTTATTAGAAGAAACTTGTTCATTAAGTTTATAACGTGTTAAAATACCATTATTATACATAATAATTTTCTACATCCTTATTTGTAATAGTAAAAGTCATAAACACAAATAATAGAATTTTAGTCACCAATGGAATGATATTTTCTATCAATTCAAATTCAAAAATCATGATATAAACCATTAACTTCTAAGGAGACCTTTCACATTTTCAATCATTTTATGAGAATAGTAACTATTTTTTCAAGATATTTTAAGATAATTTGATCAATTTTGCTACTTCAGAAATTTATTCAAAGATATAAACAATTTCTTTCTTAATTTTATTAAATTTACTAATATCAAATTTTCTTTATAGACTTACAATTTAGTATAAGATATAGGTCTTCAAGAATTCAACCATAAATCTCTAACATAAGGGATGACCAAAACAAATTGCATTGAAATCATGCGAGAATGTTTGATATTAAGTTGCTAGTTCTTCAAGAACATATATACAATCAATATTCATAAACAATTATCTCAAAATTCATTATTTGAATAATCCTAATGGGATGCTTTAATATTTAGTTTTAAGTTGTTTATGAATTTTACCAATGATTTTTATAAATAACAATAAAAAATCATATTCTTTGAGCAGACATTTATAGATGCTACAAGAATTATATCACAAGGAATGTCTCTAAAAAATCATATTCTTTGAGCAGACATTTAAAGATTTTTTTTTTTGCAATCTTTCTAGAATGCTTAAATATTGAATTATTCCAAAAAAAAATATATATCAAACATGATAATGTACTAACTAAACAATATTTTCAATGAAATTTCTATGTATATGAGCATTATAAATAAAAGGTATGATTAAGTCTTCCCTCAATCGGTAGAGTCTTATGTTGATAATATTTTGTGAAACTAATCAAAATCAATATATTAAAAGAGTAAAGATAAGGGTTTAATAGTATAAAAAATGTTTACATCGTTATTTAAAAGAAATATATCATTTTATCATGTCATATAATTTAAAATTCTCAATCTAATTTAATATAATGCATGATTATCATTGATTGATCGTGTAAAATATATTTACAGTATCAATGCATCATCTATTTTCTCTAAAAATAAAGAAGAAAATAATAAAATAATATTGTAAGTATTGCATTATTCTCTTCGATGTATATGACATATAGATTTGTTTTAATGTCAGATATAAATCACAAGTAAGTGAGAAATCATATATCTAAATAATAATAACAGTCATTTAAAGAATATAAAAAATTTAAGAAAAATGACATTCCTATTCATATTGAATTATATTTATAACAAATTATTTTTTTATTAAAAATATTTTTATTTATTTATTTAGATTACATATTTAGATTATTACTGGATCTGTTTGATTTTTAAAATAGTAATAAGAATAATTAATATATGAACAATACTTTCACTAGTCATTTGAATGAAAGATTCACTATTTAAAACCGATTTTACTCAAAAACCTTCTAAATATGGAAGTTAATTAATTCTTAAAGTGTCACTTTTAGTATATAAAAAATCTTGAAATTTTATTTTCTATTTATGAATGAACGAAATGAGCCAAACAATGTAATCCACAAAATGTCCATAACTCCAATTCATTTTGATCCAGGAAATAGTCTTAATGTATTTTTAAATGACACTTGCTCTCCAAGAGAACCATAAGAAAGAGCAAGAAGTGAAGACAATGAGAACCTATAATTATATCGATAGTATTGTCTTTATATAGTTTTCAAATTCATGCATCTTTTAATTTACATTGAGAAATTATTTCGTTATAAAAAGTAAAGAAAAATGCAGGCTGTGAAAGATAAGCTGCAGGACATGAATGCCATGCGCAAGGCCAAAGCAGAAGCAAAGGCCGAGGAAAAGGTAATAAATAAAATAAATATAATTCTAGTTAACTACGGTTTAACTGTAATGAATATGTTAAGATCAGATTTTATTTAATCGTGACAAATTTTGAACTCTGTGTTATGGTGCAGTCAGAGAATGACATTATGCAAGCGAGAAAGGACATAGCTCGTGAGGTTAGATTGGCAAAAGAAGCTGAAGCAGCTATGGATTTGCATGTGACAAAGGCAGGAGAAAGAGCAGAGAAAGAAATAGAAAAACATGCACCCATGGGTCCAAATGCAAATTCAGCTGATGAAGTTGATACAATGCAGCCTCCATCAAATAATCCCACATACACAGCTATGTGATCAAGCACATGCCTCAAACGTGCATGGAGTGGATCATTAATATATAGAAAGATTTTGCAATCAATAAAATAGATATTATGAAATTAATTATGGAGGTTTTTTTTTGGCTATCTAAATAATGCTTATTATGTACTACTCCTTTGAGAATTTTATGTAATAATGTAACAAGTTAGCATGTGTAACTGTATGTATGTGGTTAGTTTTTTAAATAAATTATGTTGAAAAGAAGTTGATGGATATGTTATTTATACTATATAACTCTAACATTATGTTTAACCATCTTACATGTATATTAATCAAGCCCTATAACTAATTTACATGAATAAGAAGAATGTGTGTTAAAATTTTAATTGATTATCAATCTTTAATTGATTATCAATCTTTAATTGACTATCAATATAAAAAACATTTCATGCATGTAGATCAGTTATAGAATTTAAGGATTATTTACATATAAATGAGTTTAAAACATCACTCTTGTCAAGTAGGGTAAATAACAAACACAATATTTTTTTAACAACAAATATGTTTAAAAGATGGGTAATGTTAACATGTGTCTTAGGGCACAAGTTAAGAAATCCATAAATAAAAAAAATTATTGAAAAAAATAATAAAATTATTAATTATAAATTTGTATTAAATTCATCTCAAAAAATTTAAGATTTTGCTACTTTATTTATCTTTTAACTTGTGTCTTTGGAGCACAAGTTAACATTGTCTTAAAAGATTGTTGAAATAAACTCTTAAAGACTAAAATGATTAAATACTGTTATAAAAACATATTAATGACTAACTTGTTAAAAACATCTAACTTAAGGAAATACATTATGTATTTGATCTAGACTTAACATAAACATCTATTTAACTTTCAAAATAATTCTTAAGTGTGGTGATCGAAATTGACGATCAACAAGGAAAATAAGTAAGTTGAAATGTTTGATATGGTTGATAGTCAATAAAGTATTAATGAGTTATCATACCAAGGTAATAAAAATCAAATCGAACTGATTGATTTGATCGGTTGAAGCGTGAATCGAAACTTAGTCTAATCCATTTGATCACAAAAATCACTATGTTTAAGAAGTGGTTTGAAAAGCTGGTAATAAAACTAGTGAAATTGTGAAAACCCAAGGGTTTATCTGATTTTAGAGATTGAGATGTCTTCATTATTTTCTTCTAAAATGATTTTGTTTCAAAGCTACAATGATACGATATAACATATTCTTTTTTATTATGTGTTTTCTATGCATGAAAAAGATAAATGATAATGAACTTAATCATTCAGAGAAGAAGGTATAAAAAGAGCAAGACAACATAAAATATATAAATTGACAAATTATGTGGTGTGTTCCATTGAATAATATAATGACGTTATAATTCTCGCTACTGATGAATTGTAGAGTAGTATTCTTGTGCATCAACAAAGAATGAAGATTGATCAAGATAAGAAGGAAGAACGAGTGTTGGAGATCGCAAATTATAGTCGTGGTGGTGACAGTCGTGATAGGGGACATGGAGGAATTTGAGATCGTGGTAGAGGAAGGCATAGTAGATATCAAATTGAATGTTTCAAGCGTCACAAGATAAGACACTATCAAAGTGAATGTCTGACTTGGCATGAGTATGATGCAAACTATGTTGAATATGATGAAAGTGAATAACTACTTCTCATGGTGCAACGTGAATCAAGCACAAAGACCAAACGTGAAATTTGGTTTCTTGACTCGGGGTGCAGCAATCACATGATAGGAACAAAATAATGATTGTTCAATTTAAAGAGAAATTTAGGGAATGTATCAAGCCGGAGATGACTCAGAGATGCAAGTGATGGGAAAAGGGTAAATTGAAGCTTTACATGAATGGCATCAATCAAGTTATCATTGATGTTTATTATATACCAGGCCTTAAGAACAATCTCCTGAGTTTTAGCCAATTAATACAAAAGAACCTCACCATTATGTTCAAAAATGGTAGTTGCATGGTATTTCACAATGATAAAGGCATGATCATGTCCACTCAAATCTAACCCAACAAGATGTTTGTTGTTTTTGCTTTTGTAATTCTGCCAATGTGTTTGAAAGCTACTACAGAAAATGACACATAATTGTGGCATTGTAGATATGTCTATTTGATCTTAAAATGACTTAACACATTGATCAAGAATGAGATGGTGAAAGATGAAGGTGTGAAAAACACAAGAAATGGGGGTTTGAATTGAGTTTTCAAAACAAAAACTTTTTACCAACTCAAAAACTCCACGCAATCAAAAAAACAAAAAGAGAAAGACACAAGGATTTTTATCCTGGTTCGCTTGAAATCAAAGCTACTCCAGCCCACCCACCAAGGTGATTTCACCTTATACACAAAGACTTAATCCATTATAATCAAACAGATTATAAAAATCACAAAGAACAACTTTTTTGTCTTCTCAAGGATCCGACTACAACTTAGTCTTCTTAAGGAAATAAAAAATTACAATTTTCTTTGCCTTCTCAAGGATCCGACTATAACTTAGACTCCTTAAGGAAATCAAACAAACAATTTTGAATATAAATTTTGTGTTACAAGTTGCTTCTACACATGAAGATTTTACACAAATGAAATACAATCAATTAAAGAAAAGTATGCATAAATTTAAGAGTTTTTCACGTAGAAACAGTCCTGTAAAATGTTGTAGCATTATTAGCATTTTCTTCAAGTCTCCAAGTCCTACTTATATAGAATAAGAAAGAGATCGTTGGAGGGAAAACCAGGGATACCAAAAGAGCAGCTCTCCACTAGCAGATTAGTGACAGGTATGACGAATAGTAATATCCTTCACCTATGTTTTCAGGAGTGGAAGGAATATTTTTTATTTGTACTATGAACTATTTGATCACGTGTCCACTTTGATCTTATCTTCAAATTCACTGGCTTCTGATGAAAAGTTGATGAAGCATTAAGAGAAGAAATACAAAGTTGAAATCAAAATCTTCAGAATCTTTAGTCAGAACCTTGACCACGTCAGCGTCTGGCTTGAGATCTTTTGAGTCTTTAGATAAGTAACTAAACTCTAGAATCTTTAGAATCTTCAGTCAGAACATTGACAGCATCAGCGTCTAGCTTGAGATCTTCAAATTCTTCAGCTAAGTAACAAAACTTCAGAAGCTTGCCATTATTCAGAAGCTTGATAATCAGAATCACATCTAGAAGCAGAAGTTGAGAGATCATTGCAGCAACAACATAGCTTCTTTCTAGAACTTCTCGGGAGTGAATCAACACAGAAGTAGAAAGAACATTATAGCAGTAACATAGTGTCTTTCAGAACTTCTTAAGAGTGAATCATCATAGAATTAGAAAGAACATTACAGCAGCAACATAGTGTCTTTCAGAACTTCTTAAGAGTGATTCAGCGTATAAGCAAATTTAAGAACAAATGTTCAAAAACTGATGACATTGCACTTCATAAATTCAGAATCAGAACTGGATGTTAAAGCTACACAATAACAAACCGTTAGAATACCAAATTTATTCTCACACAAATACTACATTGTTATCATCAAAACTCAAAGGTATATATGCATATCCAAATCTTGTTCTAACAATCTCCCCCTTTTTGATGATGACAATACCATGTATTTTGATGAACAGTTTTGTACAGGGTAATCACAGAAAGATACATCACATAGAAGCACAAAGCTCCCCCTAAGATGTACAATCCCAAAAAGATAAAATCAGAATGAAATAACACTTTCCTAATTAACCTTTTTGTAAAACTAGAACGGTCTTCTAACAAAATCTGGTTTGTCTTCAGAGGTTGCTTGACCTTTTCCAAAACACTGGTTGTCAAAGTTAACACTCTGATGAACTTTACTTCAGAAGCTTGGTTCTTTTTGAAAGAGCTTCAAAGCCTGGTTAAAAACCTTTTTGAAAGAGATTCAAGATCCTTTAATGTTCTTTACTTTCCCTAGAAAACAACTAACAAAATATGCTTTCAAATAGTTGTTAGCAGAAACATTAAAAATGTTTGAGTTCTGATTCACGAACATATGTATATCAAAATCAAATATGTTCCTCCCCCTTTGTCATCGATCAAAAAGACATAGACAAAATTAAATAAGGAAACAACATGATTTTATTAATACCATATTCCATAAGGCATAACGGTACAAAAAAACTGAAACAAAATAACACAAAAGTGCATAAAATTTTGAAAAACTAAGGATTTGGATTCTGGGGTGAAGGAGGAAGCGAAAATCTGAAGAGAATCATTTCAAACAGAAGATCCTGCTTGTCCAAGTGTTGTCTGACAAGAGCACTTTCTTCCTTCATTTCACCAAGAGTCTTCATAATTGCTTCAGGAATTATCCTAGAAGAAGTTCCAACAACATTTTGATTCTCATAAACAACAATTTATTGTTCTGGCTCACTATTTTGAGCTTGTTGTTGATCTTCAAAAGCAACTTGCTTTCCTCTGTCAAGCTGACCAGAAACATCTTCCATGACTACCTTTGGATGTCTAGAAGCTTCCTTAGTCTCCTTTGCTTCTTCCTCTATTTCAGAAGTAGGAAGACATAATGGAGCATGTTGTAACTGTAAGGGTTCCATTATAGGTTCAAACCTTGAATGGAAATTCCTTTTAGAAACTTTATATCCAAAGTTCTTCATCTTTTAAATATTGGAATTAACCCATCTCCTATAGGCTTCCCAGGCAGCATCACTCTCTGCTGGATTAGTGGATAGAACACTAGTCCACATAGCAGTGTGAAGATAACTTTCTTAAAAATGTTACCAACATTGGGTTCTTTAGGCTTAGGTTGGATAGGATATCTAACATAAATATCAGTGATGTTGGGGTTAAAGTTTGGTCCCTAAACATTTGGAATGACAAGAGAGGGAAGGTCTGAATATTGTTCAACATCATCATGATCAGATACAACATGCTCTGGTTCGAAATTGAACAAGCTTTGGTCACCAGAATCATGTTGAAGGAGATTTTCTGGGTGTTTCATTTGGATTTTGAGATTGGGAGCAAAACCACTTTGAGATGGTGGTGTAATGGGTGGTGAAAGAATTGGGTGGGGTGGTGTTTGTGGTTTCTGTTGTTATTGTTGTAACTAGGTTTTAGAAACTATAGGAGTTTCTGTAACAGGTTCTAAAGTGGTTATATAACAAAGTTTTAGTAGATGTTGTTGTTGATAAGAAAAATATATTGGATTTAGACTTGATAAGGTGTTAGATGGATGTGGAAGTGGTGATGTTGGTAAGACATTTTCAGAAACATCAGTATCATAGACAAAAATATTTATGGCCGTATGAGACTTACTAGAAGTGGGTGCATCAGATTCCTTGGATAACTGCTGGGCAACACCAGAAGTATCCTTCAGAATCGTTGATTTTTGGAGCTCACTAAGAGGCACATCATCCAAAACCATTTCCACTTTATTCTTCTTCTTCGGTGGTTCAGAAGTCCCTTCTCCCTGGGCCACTTTATTCTTGCTACTCTTCTTCCTCTTCACATAAGCATCTGGGTAAGTTTCTAGAAGGTTGAATGGATAAACCAATGGATCACTGCCTTCTCCAATGCAACTAGCAAGGTAATATGCCAGAACATCTGGAGGATCAATCTGAGTGAAAATTGGGAAATTTGCAACAAGAATCCTCGTTCCATAAATATCTTCCTTGGTAGAACGTAATTTGGCTTAACCAATCTGAAAATAAGACCCGTGCTCTTCATATTCTTCCCCTAGAAATTTTTGGGTTTTGAGAACTTTCAAAATTAAAGGGTTGGTGCATATACACTTCTTCATAAATGTACCCATTTAATGCACTCTTAACATCCATCTGATACTATAAGACCCTAATTTTGACCCCAAGATCCCTCATGGTATCATAACATTGCATTGGCATTGCCTCAAGGATCATAAGCATCTTGGCTTCTTACCTTTAGGGTGGGATCTCTCTTGAGAGTGGTTTGAGATCACCAAGCATACTTGAATTGTATATCATTGCTTTTCTCATTTTTATTCAGTAACCAAAAGTACAAAAATATGTCATTAACATCTCTTGTTTGTAGCTTGAGCAGTCACAAGGTCTAAAGCTTCTAGGAGATCCTTTATGCAATTATATGGTCAAGAGAAGATGAAAGCAAGCATGGCAATGGTTCCCAGAGCTCCCATCCATCAAATATGCCTCCCAAGTATCTCAATTCATCATTTTGATCAAAGCAAATCAAAGGGCTTGAGGTTTATTTCCCAAGGAAAACCTTAATTCATTTGTTCATCAACTGTGTCTTGCTCATGAAGCAACCTCAACCCATGGTCAAATACAATAAAGGTAAGTTATTTAATTCATCATCTCATGCATATTTGAACTTATTTGAGTGCCCTCAATCATCAATTCATCAAGATATGAGTTTTGGATTTGAGAAGTTGATCAGTCAATTCATCTGACTATTTTGAACTACATTGAGACCTAACTTTTTATATGTTTGTCAAATGTTGATGACCCCAAGAGAAAAAAGGTTCTTAAGGATCATATGAACAACTTTAATGTTCATCAAAAATTTATTTGAAGCTTGGAAGGTCATCATCCATTCCAAGACATTATAGGTCATTTTGACTGAAACCCTAATTTAGGGTCAATTTCCCAAGGACATAACTCATTCATTTTTCATGGTTTGGAGGTGGGATCAAATGCATTGGAAATCTTAAGATGTCTACTTCAAATGTTATGTTGATAAAAATTGCAAAATCTTAAAACAAATACATGTGATAATGCAAAACATTATAGGTCACTTTGGACCAAATGCAATGAAATGTGAAAAAGTCCAACTTCAAGTGCCCATAACCTCTTCATCAAAAATCCAAATGATGCAAAATATAAGTCCAAATCGAGTGCCTTGAAAAGATCTACAACTTTCATGTTGAAGATTTTGTTATTTGGAGCTTGCATCATTGAAACAGAAAGGCTTGAACTTTGGCCAATTTTGGAAATTTCACATATGCATGTTTTGCACCCTACACTTCAAGTTCAATTTTCATTAATTTCCAAGGCCCAAATGGAGTTTTGATCAACATAGCATTTGTTCCTTATGCAATAAGCTTTCCAACCATTACTCATAAGGTTGCATTTTAATTTTGGACATGGCATTTTCGAAGACTTTAATGTAATAGTGCATTTTGTGAAAATCATTTCAATTGCCATGCATGAGCTCATACAGTCCAATCTGCACGTCCATTCTCATTCCCTTTGACATAAGCTTGCAATTCCAAGTGGAATTGGGCCCTCCATGCGCCTGTACAGGCCCATGCATGGAGACCCTTTCCATCCATGCACACGATTTGATCATGCAACTCAGCATTGCTCGGCTATAAATACAATGCCTTGGCCTCTCATTTCTTCAACCTTAAGGCGCCCCAATTGCTGTTGAACTCAAAACTCAACCCTCACTAAAGGAACTATTGCATTTTCTCTTCAAATTTTCAGATCTGAATTTTGATTTCCTTGATCAATCTTCAGATCTCAAAGTTCCTAAACCTTCTCCTCTTTATCCATAATGCTAACTGTTTGCAAAAGAATCCAAAGATCTTGACTCAAATCCTTGCAATTCAAAGGTTTTCTTCAACTGTATTTTGCCTCGAACCAACTTGTATATTGATATATTTGCTTTGTTCTTGTGTGATTTGAAGTCCTCTGCATAGAGGCAACATTATTGTGCTTTCAATTTTTGAAAATCATGAAGTTCATATGAACACCACAGAATTTCCACCTCTGATTTCTCTCAATCTAGAGATCTAGAGTGGAATTGAGTGGCACAAGGGTGATGTACATCACCCCAGCTTTCGAATGGTACCTGGATCGTGCATTTTGGTTGATGTTTTAATTTCTGCAAATTTTGGTTTGGCCGGAAGTTAGCCGAAGAAAACGGTGGCACTGGCCACCGTCTGGTCTCCATATCAGATCAGGACCGTCCATTGCTTTTTCCAGATCTAATCTCATCCGCCCAACGTTATGACTTTTTATTTGGCTACGTGTGATTCATTTGACTGAAGCGCATGGTGGATGCGCGCATGTAGTCCACATGATCTGCCAGCTCATTTAATGAGCTATCATCCAACGCTCAGTGTTTTTTCCCTTTTTCTAATTTCTGATTTTATTTTATTTTATTTCTTTTAATTCCATTTTATTTCTAAAATTCATATCTCTCTCATTATTGGTCCAAAAAATGTGAGACCAATTGCATTATTTCTCTTTTAATTTCTAGTTTCTAAAAATGATTTTTAATATTTTTTATTTTATCATTTGATATTTTTCATGAATTTTCTCTTTTCTGGTTATTTTTAATTCATTTTAAATAGTTTTTGATATTCAAAAAATACAAAAATATTTTCTCAACCTCTTTGAATGATGATGGATCTATGAAAAATATTCTCATCAATTTATTAATTGATTTGAGATTTATTTGAGATTTTAGTTCAATTAGGTTATTTTTATGCATTTTTAATTGATTTAAAATAGTTTCTGACTTTTAAAAATGCTGAATTTTTTTGTCAAACTTTGTTTGACCTTGTTGAACTTGGGATAATTCACTTGGACTTTCCAAAGTTGATTTGAAGTGAGTTTGAAGTTTGACCTTTCTTTATTATTTTAATTCAAGTTTTATTTTAAATATTAAAAATGCCAAAAATATTTTATTTGTTTCTTGACTTCTAATTCTCATTTTGCTCATGTTTTCTATTATTTGACCTTGATCTTCTCTATCTTTGGTCAATGCTTGTTGATTAATACATACCATTTCCATTAATGTACTTTAATTCTTCATTTTCTTCTTCTTCTTCTTCTTCTTTTTCTTTTTTTTATCAATGAGTTAAAGATTGGTGGTTAGCATTGATTAGGGAGGTTTAATCTTCTTTGATTCAAATCTAATTCATATTGATCATGGATCAAGTGAATGGCTTTGTATTAAATATAGATTGCTTCTTAAATCATGCAAAGGACCTAAATCAATACAAGATCATTTCTCATCTTCTTTTTGGCATGGCAAGTTGTTGGAGTTTGATTCACTAATCAAGACCTCTAACTTGTGTTGTTGCCTACATTATTATTGACCGGCCTAAGATAGTTGTGACTTCTACATAAGTCCAATTACGATTGCTTAACATAGCGCTAAATTTGCCTTATGGCACACTAACTATTAACACTAACCATTAACCATTAACATTTAATTCTTGCACTTTACATTTATGCAATTTACTATTCTTGTACATATTATTCATTTGCTTTTCCCTTTGCTCATTTGAGTACATGTTTATGATAATGCAATTTTCCTTTTGCTCACTTGAGCACATAATTGTGTATATATTATTGTGCTTGTGTTTTGTTTTGATTGTTGTGGACCAAATGCAAAGAAATGGACAAATGGACTTAGTTTCTAGGACATTCCCTATGCAAATTGGAGTAAAAGGACCTTAATGTTGAAGATGGATTAGAAGGACCCTCTCTAAACTCATTCTTGTCCTTTCTTGATTTGCTTCATAAAACTTTTGATGCGTGTGCTTTTGTGCTAGGGGACCCTAGGAGAGCTCAAATTGAAGAACCATTGCCATGTTCATCCAAAGTGAAAGATACAAGAGACATTGGGGACCTTCTAAGAGCTTGTTTAATTATGTTGATTGCTTGAGCTTATTACTTATTTTGCTTGCATATTATAAAGGATGTGAGCTACTTGGATCATCAATATGATATCAAGAGAGGAACTCCATTTGTGGTCTTGTTTCTTATCCCTCATCTTTTGTATGATTAGGAATTTAGCCATTCTTCTTCTTCCCTCCACTCTAACCCAAGCCAAAACTTTTGTGAAGACATTTAACACTTCTTTTCAAACATTAGAAACCTAAGCCTTATGCTTTTGATTTTCAAACTTTCTTTTCATAACACTTATTTTTTAATTGAACTTTTAAATCAACTTTGACCATATTTTATACATACTTTTCATTGGTAAATACCACTCATTCAAATACCTTTTTTGTGGTTTCAATGGCCACTCTCTTAATCAAAAAAATTCATAATAGCTATTAGGTTTGAGTTATCCTTGAGGTAGATGTAATACTCACCTATATCCTTAGTGATGGACAATGAGTCTTCCATGCTTATTATAGGGTTAACCCCTCACTAGCATGTTGAAGCAATCCTCACATGGTGGATTTGTGGTTTTTAGGTTGAGTTTTCTCCCTTGGATAACAAAAGACCTTAAGGCTTTTGGACCAATCAATTCACCAACTCATTTTTTAAAAATTTTACCCCGAACTACGAGGTTTTGATCCTAATCTTTTTTAAGATGGTGTGTAGGCAATGGGTTTATCCATCCAAACACAAAATGTAAATAACTTGTATATTCTCTTCTCATCTCCCCAATCATGTTTGCACAAATAAATTTTCACAAAATACCAACCTTACAACAAGTGTGAAAAGGGCTCCCTAGGAGTACCTAGGATGTTTTGGGTGCTTAAAACCTTCCCATTACATAACCAACCCCCTTACCCCGATCTCTGACATTTTTACTAGTTTTTGATTCGATAAAACTTTTAGGTTTTTGTTCGCTTTCTAACCATTCCTTTGGATAAATAGAAGTGCGGTGGCGACTCGAATTGTATGGTTTACCTTAGATTTAGTCAATATCTCTAGTGGTAACGAATACCCGGCTACAGATACAGAATGATGTTTTGATTTACTGCAACCGAAACTAAAAGATGGATAGACTCTAACCTAGCAATTGGCGCAAAGGTTTCCATATAGTCCATACCTTCTTGCTGACTATAACCTTGTACTACCAATTGAGCCTTGTTTCTAACGACTTCACCTTTCTTATTGAGCTTGTTTCTGAACATCCATCTGGTTCCAATGACATGGACACTCTTTGGTTTCTGAATAAGGTCCCAAACATCATTTCTGGTAATTTGATTCAGTTTCTCTTACATAGCTAGAATCCATTCATTATCCAGAATAGCTTCATTAATAGATGTGGGATCTATCAAGCTTTCAAACCCAGAAGAGTTTCTTAAGAAGTTTTGAACAAAGACCGAGTTTTAACTGGTACATCTTTATCTCCCAAAATCAATTCTTTAGAATGAGAAGTTCTTAGTTTACTCTTCTTCTTATATGTTGGACCAACGATAAATTCTGGTTTTGTCACTTCTGAGTCTTTTTCTTCAATGTCCTTAGCTTTGCCTTCTGAGTCTTTATCTCCAGAATCTTTATCCTTGGATTCTGAAAAGTTGATCTTCATATCTGCAAATTTCTCAACTAGCTTTGAATTTTTAGGGTTAAGCTTATCATTGAATCTAACATGAATTGATTCCTCGACAATTCTCGTCTCAGTGTTAAAGACTTTGTAGCCTTTTGAGCATTCAAAATATCCTAACAATAAGAATTTTTGTGCCTTAGAATCAAACTTGCCAAGATTCTCTTTAGTATTCAACATAAACTAATCACATCCAAAAGGATGGAAATAAGAAATGTTTGGCTTTCTATAATTCCACAATTCATAAGGAGTCTTACCCATAACAGGTTTTATAGAAATCTTGTTCTGAATATAACATGTTGTGTTAACTGCCTTTTTCTAGAAAGGCTTAGCCATATCAGTTTCTTGGATCATGGTGCAAGAAATTTCTTACAAAGTCTTATTCTTCCTTTCTACAACCTTATTTTACTGTGGAGTTCTAGTACATGAGAAATCATGGGAAATGCCATTTGTATCAAAAACATTTTCAAAGTTCTTATTTTCAATTTTGCCACCATGATCACTTCTGACTCTGGCTATTTTGCAATCCATCTCTGTTTGCACTTGTGAGTAAAAGATAGAGAACACAAAATGTGACTCGTCCTTATGTTTCAAGAACTTTACCCATGTCCAACAACTATAGTCATCAATGATGGTCAAATCATACTTATTACCACTTATATAGGTAGTTTCACTGGCCCAAACAAATCAATATGTAGAAGCTCTAATGGTCTAGAGGTAGAAACAACAGTTTTTGATTTGAAAGAAGTTTTAGAAAACTTTCCTTTTTGACATGCTTCACAAAGAGCATCTGAAGCAAACTTCAGGTTGGGTAAGCCTCTGACTAATCCAAGTTTATTTAGCTGAGAAATTTGTCTCATGCTAACATGGACCAAATTTCTATGTCATACCCATTGCTCATCATTAACAAACATTAAGAATTTTACATTTTGATCCTTAAGATTAGAAAGTCTGATTTTATAAATGTTGTTCTTCCTCTTTCCGTTAAAAAGAACGGTGTCATCTTTATGACTGGCAGCCTTACATGACTTTTGATTAAAAATGATATCATAACCATTGTCACTAAGTTGGATGATAGACAATAAGTTATGCATCAAACCATCGACCAAAATAATGTTAGTAATAGAAGGGAGATTACTATTACCAATAGCTATAAAGCCAATGATCTTCCCTTTCTAGTTTCCTCCGAAACCAATGAAGCCTTCAGGCTTAAGTTCTAAATATTAAAACATATGTCTTCTACCCGTCATGTATCGCGAGAATCCATTGTCCAAATATCATGACTGGTGTCTCAACTGAGCTCCTAAGGATGTCTGCAACATAAATGATCTTATCCTTAGGTACCCACTTTCTGGGTCCTCTTTTGTTAGTTCTCCCAGAGTTTTTTACAACCTTGGGTTTTTGTGAAGCATGATAATCAAGGGGAATTTGTGCATGATACTTGGGTTTTAGAATCGAGTTCTTCTTCCGTGTCTGTGCAGATTTCTATGTCTGTGTAGAACAGTCAAGCTCAGTGCCAGCAGGCACGAAATGCTCATAAAGAGGTTTCGGTTTTACCTTCTAACTTTTGTCAGGTTTTCCAATTTCTGTACAACCTAGACCTTTCTTCCCATTTACGCTAACTCCATAGATCATAGAATCCATTTTTCTTTTATCTATACTGTTATCCATAAAATACTGAAATGGTCTGTCATATCTGATGATGCAATCAGTACCAGAAGCTTCTGAGATTATATCTTCCTCTAGTTTTGAAATTATAAGCAGATTTTCAAAACATAGTTGTTACTTTCTAAAGATTTTTTTTTTCATTTAGGGAAGAAATATCCTTCTCGGGCTCACTACGAGTTTCAGAAGCAACTATTTGGACTTGTTTAAGGTCATTGTACATACTCAGAAGACTTTGGTACTTTTCCAGGATTTCAGAAAGACATGACTCTAGATCAAAACGAGATAGCTTAGAAAATACATCTTCAGAGTCGAGTTTGATTCTGACTCTGACAACACTTTGTCTTCTGGTTCTTCAGAACCTTTAGGATCAATTGTAGTTTCCATCAATGCAACATTGGCTTATTCCTCATTAGAATCTTCTTCTTATTATTTTGAGTCGTCTCATGTAGCCATAAGCCCCTTATTGCTTTAGAAAACTTTTTCTTAGGCTTTTTCTACCTCTTTAGCTTTGGACACTTTCTTTTGTAGTGATCTGACTGTTTTCACTCATAGAAGGCAACTTCTTTACCAGAACCTTGCTTCTTTGATCTAGAAGAAGAATCAGAATGACCAACAGTCCTTCTAGCTTCTCTAAACTTTCCTTGTCCATTTTGCATATGCCTCTAGAGTTTGTTGACCCTCTTGGAAATCAAAGATAGCTCATCTTCATATTTTGAGTCTTCATCATAATCTTCTTATTCATCCTTAGCTTGATAAGCCCTTGTCTTCTCAGGCTTCGACTTCAAGGCAACATATTTACCTCACTTCGGAGGTTCATCTTCCTCGAGTTCTATCTCATGGCTTCTTAAAGAACTAATAAGCTCTTCAATACTTATATTGTTTAAGTCCTTTACCAACTTTAAGGCAGTTACCATAAGTCTCCATTTATTGGGGAGACTTCTGATGATTTTCTTGACATGGTCAGCCGTAGAATACCCTTTATACAGAACCTTGAGTCTTACGACAAGCATCTGAAACTTTGAGATTATAGTCTCAACAGTTTCATCATCTTTCATTCTGAATGCCTCTTATTTTTGGATTAAGGCCAAACCCTTTGTCTCATTAACTTGAGCATTCCCTTCATGAGTCATTTTCAGAGAATCAAAGGTATACTTAGAATAATCTATGTTTGTTATCTTCTCATACTTAGTATAAGAGATGGCATTAAGCAATATCATTCTAGCCTTATGATGATTCTTGAAATCCTTCTTTTGTTGATTTGTCATAACACTTATTGCTATATTATTTCCTTCAGCATTTACTAGGTGAACATAGCCATCGACTACAAGATCCTAGAGATCAACATCATATCCTAGAAAGAAACTTTTGATTCTTTCTTTCCAGTAGTCAAACTTTTCACCATCAAAGACTGGTGGTTTAGCATTGTAGTGATATTTCTCGTTGTTGTTAGCAGCGGCCATTATTTCTCACATAAACTGGATCAATATTGAACATGGTGAAGTGTTGACAAAACTTTATCACAATCATAATCGAAGCTTTGATGCCAATTGAAGGTGTGAAAAACACAAGAAAATGGGGTTTGAATTGGGTTTTAAAAACAAAAGCTTTTTACCAACTCAAAAACTCCACGTAATCAAAAGAACAAAGAGAGAAACACACAAGGATTTTTATCCTGGTTCGCTTGAAATCAAAGCTACTCGAGTCCACCCGCCAAGGTGATTTCGCCTTATACACACGAACTTAATCCATTATCATCAAACAAATTATAGAAATCACAAAGAACAACTATCTTTGTCTTCTCAAGGATCCAACTACAACTTAGTCTTCTTAAGGAAATCACAAAGAATAACTTTCTTTGTCTTCTCAAGGATCTGACAATAATGTAGTCTCCTTAAGGAAATCAAACAAACAAGTTTGAATACAAATTTTATGTTACAAGTTGCTTCTACACAAGCAGATTTTACACAAATGAAATAAAATCACTTAAATAAAAGTATGCACAAGTTTAAGATCTTTTCATGTAGAAATAGTCTTGTAAAATGTTGTAGCAACATTAGAATTTTCTTCAAGTATCCAAGTCCTACTTATATAGCTTAAGAAAGAGACCGTTGGAGGAGAAATTAGGGATACCAAAAGAGCAAGTGTCCACTAACGGATTAGTTGCGGGTGTGATGAATAGTATTGTCCTTCACCCATGTTTTCAGGAGTGGAACAATTATTTTTTATTTGTACTATGTACTATTTGATCATGTATCCACTTTGATATCATCTTAAAATTAATTGGCTTCTGATGAAAAGTTGATGAAGCATGAAGAGAAGAAACACAAATCTAAAATCAGAATCTTCATAATCTTCAGTCAGAACCTTGACCACATCAACGTCTGGCTTGAGATCTTCAGAGTCTTCAGCTAATTAACAATTCTTCAGAATCTTCAAAATCTTCAGTCAGAACCTAGACAGTGTCAGTGTCTGGCTTGAGATCTTCAGACTCTTCAGGTAAGTAACAAAATTTCATAAGCTTGCCATTCTTCAGAAGCTTGATAATCAGAGTCACATCCAAAAGAACAAGCAAAGAGATTATTGTAGCAACAACATAGCCTCTTTTCAGAACTTCTTAGTAGTGAATCAACGCAGAAGCAGAAAGAATATTGAAATAGCAACATAACGTCTTTCATAACTTCTTAAGAGTGAATCAGCACAGAAGCAGAAAGAACATTGCAGTGGTAACATAGTGTCTTTATAACTTCTCAATAGTGATTTAATGCATAAGCGAATTTTAGAACAAATGTTCATAAACTGATGATGTTTCACATCATAAATTCAGAATCAAAATTGGTTGCTAAAGCTACACAATAACAAACCGTTAGAGTACCAAAATTGTCCTCATTTAAATACTACATTGTTATCATCAAAGATCAAAGATATAGATGCATAACCAAATTTTGTTCTAACAAAAGGGATGCCAAGTTTTATTAAATGGAAGAAACTTTCACCGATTGCTTAATGGGAAAACAACATAGATAATCCATACCAAATTGTGCATCATGTAAATCCAAGATAAAGTTTGAGCTAGTTAACTTAGATGTGTGTGGACCTATCAAACTTGAATCCAATGATGGAAGCAAGTACTTCATAACCTTTACATATGAATTTAGTATGAAAAACTAGATTTATTTCATGCATGAAAAGGCTAGTGTGTTTGTTGTTTTAAAAAAAATCAAGACTAGTGGAAAAAGAATCAGATCATCATGTCAAATGTCTTAGGGAAGATAAAAGGGGTGAATTTGCATCCACTGAATTTTATGATTTTTCCTTTCTTCATGGCATAAGAGACAATTGACTACTACCTACACTCCACAACAAAATGGATTTTAGAAAGGAATGACGAGACACTTATGAATGTGATCAGAAGCATTGTGGTAGGAAGGAATGTTCCTACTTTACATGTGAAAGACATGACTTCAGAGGAAGCTTGAAGTGGTGTAAAGCCCTCAGTTCCTCATTTCAAGGTGTTTAGATGTCTAGATTTTATGCACATTCCTGATGTATAAAAAAATAAGCTAGATGTCAAAAGCATCAAGTGTGTGTACTTGATAATGAGTGAAGAATCTAAAGCATACAAGCTCTATGATCTAATAGAAAATAAAAATTTAATGAGGAGGGATGTAGTATTTGAAGAATTAAAAGGTTAGGAGTGGGACAAAATCCATGAGAAGTATAATGCATAATCAACTAGAAATAAACAATGTAGATAGTGCCAGTGAATAGAGTGAAACTAAAGAAGAAATGCATCCTCAAAGGCAAAAGAAAAAAAAAACATGTTACTTAGATGATTGATAATTGGTTTTCGCATTGCTTTTATTAGTTATTTTATTCCATTATTTTCCCCTTTTCGTCTGATTTACTTTATTTTATTGCATTTTATGATTTGGTGTCATGTTTTTGGTCATTTCATGCTTTAAGAAGTATCTAGGACAAAAGAGGAACCAAAATGGAGAAAAATGCGAGAAAAAGACAAAATTTTAAAATTCTCCATATAATTTCCAGAGGGCTACTATGTGCGGTCGTAACACCTGCTATGGGAGATTGTAGCACCTAATAAGAGTTATAACAACCAAACACTAACTCCCCCCTTTTAAGCAAGTGCCTGTGCAAATTCTAAAGGCCTGCTACGTGCACCTATAGCAGGCACACGAGATATTTTCCGATTTGTTTCCTTTTTGGCATTTTCTGCCTGTTTTGGGATCTTTGTAATTTCTGATTTTGTCCAATTTCTTATTGTAATGAAAATTAAACTGGGAGGTTTATTCAACCTTTAAAATTTTGCTTAAAACTCATAGCCTGTCCTGACTTTAGGGATCGAGCTTTTCATTCTAGTTTTTACGTATTTTTATTTCACTATATTGCTTTGTACTTAAGTCTTTATTGGAGCATTAGATCTATCTTTATTCAAGTGGATTTCTTGTCAGTCAGGTTGTATTCACTCTTTTTTGCAATTGTTAATTTGTGATTTTACTATTAATCATGTTTTTAATTGCGATAATTTCTTTGATTGTATTATTCTTCACCATGAGTGAGTAGTCCACTAGGGACTAAGGGTCATGAGACCTAACTCATGAGCATTCACATGATTCTTCACTAATCGATTATGAGAATTTTAACTACGAGATTATTTTAAAACCCGGGTTTTTCATTTTAACTCTTGTACAAAAGTAAAGATTTCTCAGGTACCGATCGTAGTCTAAAAGGATATGTCTGGTACCCGAGCGCAATTTTTTAAACATTTAAGTCTGATACAACGAAAGTGCTCACACGCAAATGAGAAATATTCCATATTTATAGTTGTGCAAAAGAAAAGAATCTTTGACGAATAATCTGGTTGTGCGAAAGCAGATAAATTATTCGCCATAGATAGAACAAAATGCTAGTGAAAGCAGGTGTTGTCCATATTTATCTATTTTCTAGTTGTGTCAAAATTCTCATAATAGAAGTGAAGTGATAATATGAGTGTGTCAGATTGGCGATCGTGAACCCTAAGTCATGTTTGTCTTAGAGTATTTTAAGTGATTTTTATTTAAGCTGTTTTTCCAAAAGTACTTTTATTTAAGTTGTTTTACAAAAATCTAATTTTTGGTTACTCTAGAAATACACTGATAGAATAAAATTCGGTAATCAACCTTTGGTCTCTATGGTTCGATGACTTTTTACTACTTCGCACAGTCGTACATTTGCAGTGTGTCAAGTTTTTGGCGCAGTTTCCGAGGACCAATTGTACTTGATATTGAATTTCTATTTAGTCACACTATAAACTAGAATTTTATTTTTATTTTATTTAGATGAAGTTATTCGCTGCCTTTTTATGCGAATAACTCGCTTTTCTAAGAATTTAGTCACACCTATGAACAAAATCGAGCGTTTCTTTTGTGAGAGATGCTAAAATCTAAGACAGCAAGAGATGGTTGATCTAGTAGTTGACACTAAGCCTCTTAAGGATTATATGATTCCTAATGAAAAGGGATCGCACTGAAGTATTGTGCACCCTCTGATTGCGACAAATAATTTTGAACTCAAACCATCTTTGATAGGTATGGTGCAACAAAACTAATTTTCTGGGTTACCCTCTAAGAACCTGAACCTTTATTTATCTATCTTTGTTTATAATTGTGGTACTTTAAAGGCTAATGAAGTTGACCAAAACACCATCCACCTCATGTTATTCCCCTTCTATTTGAGTGATCATGTGCGGACTTGACTTGAATCCTTGCCCACCAATTCAATAACTTCTTAGACTCAGTTGAAAGTAGCCGTCCTTGCATGGTATTTTCTGCCAAGCAAAACAACCCAAGTAAGAAATGAGATTAATATTTTTAGGCAGGAAGATGGGGAATCTTTATTTGACACATGTGAGTGTTCTAAGAACTTATTGAGAGTGTATCCATTTCAAGGGCTTGAAAATGGATGATTATTCATACCTTTTATAATGGCCTCGTGAATATCCCCCAAGATATGGCATATAATTTAATAGAATAAATGGCTAAGAATTACCGCTGATAGGGGAGCGTGTGACAAGTCGCCTCTAAATATGCCCCTAAGACAAGTGGGCTTTATGAAGTAAGTGTGTTTGACCATATGAATACAAAGGTAGATGCTTTCTACCAGAAAATTTATAGTTTGAGAATTACACCCCCCACACCTATTCCATCTACCCATGTTGCTTCTGGTGCCCTGTCACTCTCTACTACGAGAATGCAGAATAAATTAGCACATTGATAAGGATTGTCAAATGATCTTTGTCGGAGGATCCATCCAGAAAAATCTTAGTTTTGTGAATAACAACCAGCTGAATATTCTGTATTCTAACACCTACAACCCAGGGTGGCCAGACAACCCAAATTTCTCTTATATGAACAACCACCCTAAGCAAGCTATGGCACCATCGGGTTTCCACTAAGCTGTGCTAGTTGATCCTAAGAAGTCTAACATAGAAACTTTGATGACGTAAACGCGTCAAAAAGATGAATTTATAAATCAGAACCTCCTCACTAATGAGGCACTTAGGTAGTTGACTACCAAAACTGACAATGTTGCTACCCATAATAAAATATTGGAGACTCGGATCTCCCGAAGTGGTAAGCAGGTAGTTAGTTCTGATGAGAGAAAAGGAGATTGAGGAGAGTGAACCAACACCACCTGAAAAGGAGGTTATTGAAGAGGTTGAGAACGAGGGACCATATGTTGCTCTTCCACCCTACAAACCACCCATACATTCCCACAAAGGCGTGTAAAGGCTAAAATTGGTAAAAAAAAATCAAAAATCAAAATGAGAAAAATAAAGAAGTCAAAGCAAATTATTCAAAAAAGTATGAGAAAAGCAATGTTTAAGACCATAAAATGTTAATCTCTAGTTCCAAAGTAATAAAGCAAGAGTTGATATGAAAAGGAATATGATAAAATAAGGAAAACAAGGTACCTAACTCCAAAGGCTCAAGCCTATTATCCCAAATTATCATACCCTGACATAAGCCTCTTTACAACCTTGAAAGACCTTTAAAAGCGTGTGTTTAGATGACTTTGATTGATTTTATTAGAAATTTTACAAACTTATGCTAAAATACTTTTGTACGTTGATTGTATGATTACCATGTCAATTCGACTGAAAAATTAGTAAGTTGAGAGACAGGTTGAGTACTTGTTGTGTTGGAAGAACTTTTCCAAATTTACTCGATTAAAGTAGAGAACTGGAATGATGATCAGGTAATATAATTGGTGACGTTCATTCATTATTATTGCAATTTGTTTTTCTGTTTGAAATGTGCAGTTGCAGGCGAGTTACTTGTGGACAAGCAACATATTAAGTATGGGGGTTGTGATGACAGATTGTCATAACATGATTTTTATGAGTATTTGCAATGAATTCAATGAAATGTCAATTTAAAGATGAGCTAAATATGAATAAGTATGAAGAAAATGAATAAGTTGAAGAAACAGAGCAAAGCCAAGAAATTAGGAAGAAATTGTGAAGAAACGAGTAATTTTCAATATAATTTACATCTTGACGCATGTCTAGTAAAATGATCATATATGGAGTTTCGTAACTCGTTTTGATGCAGGATTTTTTTTTAAATGAAGCTAAGAGAAATATATAATTTCTAGAATAATCACGCGCACGATGGAAAGTATTGTGCATGCAATGCAGGGTGTTCAAATCGTGTGTGCGATGGAAAAGTATCACGCGCGCAATTGGGTTCTTTCTGGGCTTTTCTAACGCATTTTGACTGCTTTAAAAGGGGAATTTTGGTACTTTTTTAAGGGTTCTGAACTTTACCTGAAAAGGGACGAATTTCTACACCAAAAGTGACGATTTACAACACCATAAGGCATATTTGGAAAGCATTGTAAGCCATTGGAGGCCAATTCTTCAAGGGATCTCATATACAATTCTTCTTAATTGTTTTTGGTATTGTAATCTGATTTATGAGTAGATAATTCTCTCTAGGTTAGGTTGTGTTTGATAAACCTTTTTCAATATTGTTGGGTAATACATTGATTTGACTTTGTATGAACCTTTTGATCTATAATCTTATTCAATTGCTTATTGTACTTAATGCTTTTTATGTGAGATACTCTTTTAAATTGATTTTGGAAATATAGGTAATATTGACCATTAGTTTATGTGTTGGACCTAGGGAAATTATTGTACTTACACTGGTTGAATAGGAATAGGAAACCCCGAGCAGTGGCATATGGAATAAACATTTTGTGCATCGCCTAATCCTGCTTACGCTGGTGGACTATGGATAGGAAGCTCCGAGTAGTGATTAGTGAGTTATTTCGTGAGGGATTGGTTATAGCGGTTTTGTTAATTCGTCGTGAGATTATAGTGATAAGATTATTCATGTCAGTCATCAAACATCAACAATAAAGAAACAGGGGATTCTATACACAACTTGACTACTTTCTTATATTGTCGGATCACTTGTTTTATTTTTGCATTGCAAACTCGAAAACCCCCCATTTACTATTTTCTATGCATTGCACAAATTTGTCTTGTTAAAAAACAGTTCTTGTGGATTCGATCTTATTATTACTGTGACATTATCGGTACACTTGTCGAGAAGTCATCAGAGGTCCAGTTTAAATAGTTTTTGGAACTCCTTAAAAAGATCCACACCAATGTACCTTTTACCGAGGCACTAACTCAAATGTCCTTTTATCCTAAATTTATAAAAGAAATTCTTTCTAAAAAAAGAAAATTAGAGGACCATGAAATTATGGCTATGATTGTTGATAGTAATGTTGTGATCCAAAATATGGTAATTCTTATGCTTAAAAATCTGGGGAGTTTTTCTATCCTTTGTCAGATAGGCACCATGAATTTTGAGAGATCACTTTGTGATTAGGGGCCAGTGTTAGCCTGATGCCCTTATCTGTGTGCAAAAAGTTAGACATGAGTGAGATGAAACCGATAAATGTCTCTCTGTAGGTGGCAGATAGATCGGTAAAATACCCTGTAGGTGCGTAAGAGGATGTTCCAGTGAGAATAAGAGAGTACTATGTACCTGTAGACTTTGTCATAATGGAGATCTAAACGTATTCTTGAATCCTGATACTCCTAGGTAGGCCCTTCCTAGCTATGGAGAGGGCCATCATTGATGTTAAGAGATGGAAGTTGACTTTTGAGGTAGGAGAAGAGAATACCGAGTTTATATTCGAAAAACTCATGAAAACCCCCTCATTGAGGGATTCTTGTTGCTTAGTTGATATCATCGATGCTTGTGTTCAAGAGAGTGCATCGGAACTTCCTCCGACCAATGAGTTGGAGGTATGTTTGCTTGATAGCGCTAAATTTAGTAAAAAGAAAACATTGAATCCAAGATTTATGAGGAAGTATTGGACAAAATCCCATTCCCACTAACCAAATCTTTGAGTCGCTTGCAACACACGGCGATGAACCTAAAAAACAAAAAACACGACTAGGATTGAAGCAAGGTAAGCCTAAGAAGAAAAAAGGAATGAAAGAGGATGTCCATGAAAAACCTAACCTATAATATAAGCTTCCATATAGAATGAGGGAGAAAAAGGAATAAGGATGTATGGAATGGATGAATATAATTAGTTGTGCCCCAAAAAATAGCTAAGGGAGATGCTAGGGACTCAAGTTTGAAGGAAGTACCCTTATGAGTTTGAGGGTCTAAGAGGTTAAGCTAAACAACCTTAAACAAAGCGTTACATGGGAGGAAACCCATACTTTTTGCACTATTTTTTTTTCTTGTTGTTTGATTTTTCTTTGAATTAATAAAAAGACTCACAATTGGGAAGTGAAACAAGTGATAAAAGTTGAAAAAAATCGATATAGAAATTTTGCCTGGAATAACCTGACAAAACCACAATAAAAATAAAATCCTCATGCAAAAACCAGGGAGCTACTACGGGTGGTCGTAGTAGCCCCTCCTCCAAAAACCCTAAAATCACAATCCCCATATGAAAACTAGAGACCTGCTGTGTACGGCCGTAGCAGGCCCTAGTGCCCTAAGTTTCAAATCTTTGAAATTTTATCCCACTTTCTCTTGGCCCCGCCCACCTTTATCTCACCCAATAATTCTTATTAACTCACCTTTAAACCTTCAAAACCTGATATTTAAATCACTTTATCCCAAATCTCTCTCTCTCTCTCTCTCTCTCTCTCTCTCTCTCTCTCTCTCTCTCTCTCTCTCTCTCTCTCTCTCTCTCTCTCTAATATTTCCATATTCACCATTATCTTAATTTTCTCACCACAAACCTCCCAAACCTCCATTAAAACACAAATAAATGCTTCAAACTTTACCCTTCACCCACTACCTAATCCAAAAAAAACTTCACAAAAGTTTCACCAATCATCACCATTATCACACTTCCGAGCATAAAATTCTCAAAAGGCTAAGTTCGAATTTATCAACTTTCATCAACATTGGCACACAAAATAAATGACAAAAGAAAACAAGTTATCAAATCTTCAACACCCAAAAAGAGAGGAAGCATTAGAGCCTTAAATCCTCATAACACCGTCTTCGAGAATGACGATCAAGCCAAAAGATATTCCGCCTCGATCAAGCGCAAACTCACACTAACAAGGTATATGTGTGAAATCACTCTTTCTACTCTTGGCTTAAAATCTGAAAGAAATAGAATGTTTCATTCCATAGGGTTGTTAGATTTCATGCAAAGGGAAACATCAACCTATAAGAGCATTACCCTTGAGTTTTTTATTACTTTAGATTTTAAATTGCTGAAAAAATGGATAGACGGTATGAGCTACTATTATGGTACTCTCAAATTTTGTTTGTTTAATCAAAACTTTGAGTTGAGTGTTGAAGAGTTGACACACATTCTCAGATTTCTTGTCTATAGGCCCAGAGATGTCCCAATCGATTTACATGTTAAGAACTTCTAGGCCGATATTTCCAGCGATCGCTTTTATACTACTGTTGGGGTAAAAGCCTTCACCATCCAAAAATCTTGCTTCTGGTACGTCCAAAAGGCCCTTGCCTACACCTTGTTTGGCCGAGGTAATAGTACCGTGTAGTCATCCAAAGAGAGTTATCTTTATGTAAATTCAACCTTTCAATGAAGATGTTTTGATAAAGACAATCAAGATTGTGAATACATGATTAAATGTTAAAGTATGAGGAACCTTCTCAAATGGTTATGTTATGGATGATCAAGAAAGATGGTAAATATGGTATCTCAAGGTTCATATAACCTTAAGTGTTTAAACTATTTAAATCAATACATGACGTCTCTCACATTTCATGACTTTGCATTCTATACTTGGAATTTTTTTTTGGGTAATTTTCATTTTGAAAAAAACTTATTTATAAGCCAAGCAATCGATTGCATTGCTGTGTTAATCGATTGTCTCTTTCAAATTTGGAATTTTTTTAAGCCATCAATCGATTGTATGTGATAAGCAATCAATTGACATGAGTTCAAATTTCAAATTTTTCAAACGTATCATTGAAGCAATCAATTGTCTATTCCTTGCAATCGATTGACACTCTGAATTTTCAGAAAAATACTTATTTAGATTGCATCTTTTCATGGCATCTTCATTGTATCTTTTCATAAAAAATCACACCTTAATTAATAAAGAGTTATGTTTTAATTCAAAAGGGCATGAATGACCATATAAATAGAGAGTATTTTATTTGATCAAATTCACCTCTTTCGAAAAATTCTCCCTAAGTATTTCATTCCATCACACTGCAACAGTAATTTTCAATCATCAAGAACTTGTGCATTATTTTCATAAATAAAATAACATGAAATTTCTTGAGAACTTAAATATATATTGTGATATACTATAATTCTTGAAAGGGAAGAAATCCTTTTGTTAGGATTTATTATATCCTACTGCTTTAAACTTATATTTATAAAAAATTTAGATATTTGTATCAGTACCTTGTTGTCCAATATTGTTGGAAATAAGAGAGATGGAAAAATAAAGGATTGTTTTCTTTCTCTGTGTTGTAAAATCACAAGGTGGTTTGCCTTGGTGATTTAGTTAGAAGCTTGTGTATAGAAACTAGGTATAGGATTGTACAAATTTCTAACAATAGTAAAATCTCTTACAGTGGTAAGGGGACTAGATCTACTCTCGAATTGTGAGGGGAGCTAGTATAAACATTTTGTGTTCTTTATTTTTTTTTGTATTTTACTGCTTTCATAACCTAACATAAAACCAGTAAAATAAAGATACACTCCTCTAAAAACAAGAAAATTTTGAAGTACCTAATTTACCCCCTCCCTCTTAGGTGCACTTTATACTTACAAATGGCATCAGAGCAAGTTTAGGTAACTTATTCCTAAAAGATCCAGGATGACTTCCACAAATCTAGTTTTTAGAGGCGGTGGTAGCAATAACAAGCCTCCATTGTTTTGTGGTGAACACTTTGATTTCTAGAAAATACGCATGAAGGCATGTCTAGAAGCACAAAGAGAAGAAATCTAGGATGCTGTAGAAAATGGTTTTATTGTTCCTACAACTGTTGCCAACAGTGTTGGGATAACATAGATAAAAATTTCATGGGATGAAGATGATAAGAAAAAAGTCATCTACAACAAAAAAAACAATCAATTTACTACAAGCGTCTCTAAGCATGGATGAATTCTTCAATGTCTCTCAATGTGCGATGACAAAAGAAATATGGGGTTTAAGTTACATGATCATGGGAAACGAGTTGTTTAAAAAGACCCCTGAAGTAGTTTTGCTCAAATGCCTAAGTGAGAGTTAAGCCTACTTGGAAATATTTAGTTCACATAGTGGTGTCATATCCCAAAATTTTCCCTACTTATTTCCACTTTTCATCTGGATCTTGGTCTTTGATTCACCTGCATGCTTCCAGTCATCTAGATCATTCATTCACAATTGCATTTTTCAAATAACATCATTGATTCAAAGGTTTCTTGTTATTTAAGATATGAGGCATTAAATTATGATTCGCAAGCTTATGGTCATTGTGTTTCATCTTGACATTGTGAATTATATGCACAACAAATTAGTGGTTGATATTTGTTCTTTAGTTAAATCTTCATGGAACCCTAATCCTTGGTTTCGTATTTCTAATCATATTAGTTACATTATGGCATTGATATTTGGGGAATCATTTTCAATTATTGATTCTAGTCAATAAAAGTCAAACATTGAGGATTGACTTTTTGTTGACCATTTTCATTTAAAATATTACTTAGTGATCACCATTGATTGTTGTTTGATTTATGACATAGTTTTTTATTCAAGTGGTCAAGCATATCAAGATTCAAGTTCATTCAAGCCCATATATTCAAATATTCAAATATTCAACTTGGAGGGAAACCATACTTTCTTGAAACACAAGTTACACACACAATTCAATTCAAGATCCATTTCATTACAAAACATCAAATCACATTACGAAATCCAATTTACAAAATTCTATACAAAAAAAAAATCCACATTTGACCTAGAGTTGACTTTTGGTCAACTATTGACTTTTTGGTCAAACAATTGACCAAAGCCAACTACCTAAACCTAAACCTTACTCTACTTTTATTTATTCACAAGGCATCCTTCCAAGCCTCCAAAGCCTTCAAGTTTATTCATAATTCTTGATCTTTTCCAAAACTTCTTCACTATACCATGACTTACTTCATGATCCATGCTTTCATGCCTTGTTCCATGCCAAAACATTCATGAAATTTGCCTCACATTAAGCTTGATATTATCCCTACAACAAATACGTTAAACACATAAGCATGAGAAGAATGCAACCTATCACAACATGACCAATTGATAATCCATGGCAAATCTCAACATTGAACTTCATTACCAATTCAAAATCACTAATTGTTACAACAGTTCCCATATTTCAATGAGCATTCACCAAGTACTACTTTAACATTCATTTAACAACCTGCCTAACATTCCTATTCCTAACATCCTAGTCCCTAACCAATACTTTAATGTAGCTACACATTAATTAACCAACCAATATGACCATCCTTTTTATAATAGCCATGCGAATATATTCAGTTCCATCCAAGCCTCATGATAGTTCATAACATCATTTCAATATAATTAACAACTCATAACAATCTAATGGCCAAGTTTGAAATTCTTCACTATCTCAATTCAGCAACTAACATGCCAACTGTCATAACAACTTAGCAAGTCCAACTCATCCTTTAACAAACTTCCAAATTCAAACCAAATAAGCCTAACTTCACTAACAGCTACAACTATCCCTAATTGTTTCCAACTAGCAATCTAACAGAAAATCTAACTCTGTTAATTATCATAACTAATTTTTTCATGAAATCAACTTAACCATAACAATGCCCTAACTCTAACAACCATTTCCCAGAAAAGTGCCCAAAACAATCAGGACACTCATTTATATAATCTCATTCATCCTCATTCATCAGGGAGCTTTGAACATTGTTTCTACAAATCACTCTCTCAATTCATCTTCTATAATTTCTCTTATTCACATCAAAGCTCTCCACCATTGGAGCAAGCTTCACCTTGAAGCTTTCCACAAAGAGCTAAGCATACACTTCATTACTATTCTCTGCACTACACTCTCACACACGTATAATCATCCATAATAACACAGATCACAACCTCCAAACTAGAATCACAAGGAGAAAAATAAGAACTGCAAAATAGAAAGCTAAGGGATTCGAAGAATACCTAGGGTTTCCTCCATCTTCATCGTCTTTAGGCTTCAACATCTTCCAAGATAATTCTCACAGGTCAGTGACACCTTCCATTTATTCCTTTCTTTGCTTTATTTTTTATACCACAATGTAGCTCTTGTCGTGGGGAATCAAAGCCCCAAGGGGGAGTGGCTTGGTTCCCCTCCTGCTCCATTTAATTTTTTATTTCATTATTAGGGTTCTTAACTTTCTTGATTCTATTTGGAGAATTAGTTAGTCTTTTATAGAAATTGATGAGAGATTGGGTGAGAGGACATTGAGAGGAGCAGTTTGGTGGTGTTTTTTGGAGGGAGTGGCAAACTTTGTCGCCTCCAATATGGTGGAGCAGAGTTTCTGTGGGGGAGTATTATTTGAGAGAGATAAACGCAAGCAACTTAAAATAATTGAAATTTAATTGTGTTGAATGATTAGCTCTGCACTCCCTCTTTGCATTTCGTTTGGGCCTACAAAGGCTTAAGCCCATGAGGCTTCGTGCAACACACCCTTAATCTGTCAGGCACACCCCCTCCTGAACCATGATACAACCAACAAGGCACTTTGGGCCTACTGTTAATCCCAAAGCCTCATTCTACTTAGTTGCACATCATTGGACCATGCACACCCCCTATTGTATTTAGCTCGTTTTCATTTGTTTTCTTGTTTTTTAATTATTTTTAATTCATGACAAAATATACATGTTAACTCTTAAAAATACTTGAAAAAAATACTAAAAATAAAATATTTTTTTGAATTAGACTTGGATTAGGTTTTTCTTAATTTGAATTTTAATTGATAACTTTTGCTTTAACTCCATTTTTTTAGCATGTTAGAAATTAGGATTAATTTTGATGAATTTCTTATTTTCATGCCATGTTTCTTCTTGTATGAAATCCATGTGCTTAATAAGTCTTTAGCATGATCGTCACCCTTTGATTAGTTGATAGAGTTCATTCTTGATCAACTAATTACATTTGACATTGGATTTTGTTTGACTTTGTCTTGAATAATCTCATGATCCCCTTAGGACTCATACCTAATTGAGTGATCATAAGTCCCTTGATCACTTGATTGAGTTGAGACATTTACAATTGCACTGAAATGGATCTCAATTCAATACTTTATACTCAAGACTCTAAAGACTTTGGACATCAAGACCACAACCACTGTCGAGCTTCATCCTTCAAGCACAACAGAAAGACTCTTTTAGTCCTGTATATACTTGTCATTTATGATGTGAATTACGTGCCACGAGCCTTAAGTACTGGAGAAGGAATAAGAGGGAGTATTCTTATCCTTTTTCTAAATATCTTTGGATATGGGATGCCTGACCCAGTTGTTCAAAGTATTTCACCTTCATTCATAGACTTTCATGCAATTCAAATCAAATAACTTTCAAGTCTTCTTACCCATTGACAACACTTCAATAAGCAACACCTACAATACCTTTCCTCTTTGGACCAAACACAATTCTCTTTGTACATCCATACACTCTTTGGGTTAGTCACCTTATCACGGTTAAGCACCCATCTCTGAACCATGCCCATCTCTTTGGGTTAATCACCTCTCATGGTTAAAACCATTTTCCTTCATGCATTATTACCCTGTGAAGCTCCGTGTTCTGGAAATCTTCATGCATTACCCTGTGAAGCTCCGTGCTTTGGAAACCTTCATGCATTTCCTTGTGGAGCTTTGTACTCTAGAAACCTTCACGCATTATCCTGTGGAGCTCCGTACTCTGGAAACTCTCACGCATTACCATGCGGAGCTCCGTGCTCTAGCAACTCTCATTTATTTACCTATGGAGATCCATGCTCTGGCAACTCTCATAAATTTTCCCATGGAGCTTCGTGCTATGGTAACCCTCGTGTGTTGCCATATGAAGCTCCATGATCTAACAACCCTCATGCATTTCCATGTTAAGCTCCATGCTCTGGAAACATTCATGCACCACCATGTGGAGATCTGTGCTCTGGAAACCTTCATGCATTTCCCTGTTGAGCTTTGTGCTCTGGTAACCTTTGTGCATTTCCCTGTGGAGCTTTGTGCTCTAGAAACCCCCATGTGTTGCCTTGTGGAGCTCAGTGCTCTGGTAACCCTCATGCATTGCCTTGTGGATCTTCGTGCTCTAGAAACCCTCATTTATTTCCTCATGGAGTTATATGCTCTGGAAACCCTCATGCATTGCCCAATTGAGCTTTGTGCTCTGGCAACTGATGACAGTCCGTCATTGCATATATTTAGTCAAAGAATCAGAGAAAAATAAGTGAAAGTTAAGCTAAAATGAAGAATAATGACCAAAGAATGAGGAAAAAATAGCTAAGTATGAAAATTATGGACTTAGTGGAAATTTTAGTGAAAAGGGAGCAAAAGCGTGCAACCACTAGAATAACCGCGCATCGCATCACACGCGCGATAATGACATAAAGGCTACACCGCGTGTGCAATGTAAGGTATCACGTGCGTGATAGGCACTTTTATGGGCTTTTCTGACGCGTTTTGGTCCATTCTGACGCCTTTAAATGGAAATTTTTTGCACTTTCACAAGGGTTACGAAATTGGGAGATCAAGACACGATTTTGAGAGCACAAGTGGTGATTTTTAGAGTATTTGAAGCCATTAGAGACCATTACTTTAAGGGATTTCGTATGTTATTTTCATCTATCTATTATGGTATTGTTATTGCATCATGAGTAGTTAAG
The DNA here is from genome assembly GCF_024323335.1 of Lathyrus oleraceus. Classification (NCBI taxonomy): domain Eukaryota; kingdom Viridiplantae; phylum Streptophyta; class Magnoliopsida; order Fabales; family Fabaceae; genus Lathyrus; species Lathyrus oleraceus. The sequence goes on along the minus strand of NC_066581.1, from coordinate 415,671,881 downwards.
CTCCTTTAGATTATGTTATGTTTGATGAACCTATTTCTATATTGTTGGATTCTATGTTGATTTGACTATTGTATGAACCTTTTTATTGTTCTTAGTGTTTTTAATGTGAGATACTCTTTTAATCTGATTTTGGGCACATAGGGAATACTGACCATTAGTCTATATGTTGGACCTAGGGAAATTGTTGTACTTACGCTGGTTGAATAAGAATAAGGGACCCCGAGTAGTGGCATAAAGAATCAACGTTCTATACATCACCTAACCCTACTTACGATGGCAGACTAGGGATAGAAATCTCCTAGTAGTGGTTAGTGATTTATTTCGTGAGGGATTGGATATAACTATTTGTTTAATTCGTCGTGGTGTTATAGTGATAAGACCATTCATACAAGGCATCAAATATCAACAATAGAGGAATATGGGATTCTAGATCATAACTTGACCGCTTTCGTGATACTTTTTTACTACTTTTCTATATTAGTCTTTCTTGAAGGTAGTCACTATGGATTCAGTCTTTTAATTACTTCAACATTAATGTTACACTTGCCGAGATGTCATCAAGTTTTGTCGCAGTTGCTGAGGACTATTGATTTTTCAATAAGGTGACGTTTGTGCAATTTTTTATTTTTAGTCTTCTTTATTTTTGTTTTATTTTTGTTTTACCATAGTGCTACTCAGGTATTTTCTATTTGTGTATGTGCAGTTCAAGATCAACATTAATACTATTAGATCTAGACATTGAAAGAATTGCACACGCTCTCAGAAAAGCAGTTAGAGGAGCAGCTCTAGACGGCGGAATACCAGAAGAAGAGCAACTATCAAGTTCTTATGACTCTGAAGAGGAAGTCATCATGGCAGTTGTACAACCCCTAACTATGGGGGATTACTGTAAACGAACCAATATATGACAGGTTTCAAAAGGGTTTGTACCGGCAGACCCTGTTAACTTTGACATTAAAAATCATCTACTTTCAGGTTTAAGAGAAAATTCGTTCGTTGGGAACGCGATTAGAGACCCATGGACGCATCTTGCACGCTTCTATGAAATAGATTCAATGTGCAAACCAACTGATGTCACTAAAGACCAGGTTAAATTGAGGTTATTTGGGTTCTCTCTAATTAGAAGGGCGAAAGATTGGTTACTTTGCCTTCCAAATAGAATGATACGGAATTGGAAGGAATTTGAGTATAAATTCTTGGAAAGATTTTTCACTAATACTCTGGTTACCTAGCCCCGAGCAGAAATTGTGAATTTTGAGCAGCAGGAAAGCGATTCACTTCTCTTGGGAAAGATTCAAACTTTTGTTACGCAGATGCCAGAATCACAACATGAATAATACAGAGCAGATGTAAAACTTCATCAAAGGTCTTAAGAGTCAAACTCGCATGTTATTGGATGCTTCTACGAGAGGTATTATCCGACAAATGACCGAACCACGAGTAAAAGGCCTTATTGAGAAGATGTGTATGAATGAGTACCGTTCTAAAAGTGAAAGGTAGGTCAAGATGGAAACTGTGGGCACGCCTAAAGGTATGTTAGCTATTGATACACATACTTCTCTTTTAGCTCAGATTGAATTGTTATATAAAAAGCTAGCCGAAAGAAGCTTAGTTAAAGCTAACGTGAGTCAGGTACAAGCACTTAGGTGCGATTTATATGGAGGAGAATATGCAAATGGAAGGTGTTCGTTGGAATGGTCAAGTGAGGAGGTCCAATTTTCTAATTTTCAAAAGAAAAACTCGTATTCTAACATATATAATTCGGGTTAGAAAGATCACCTAAATTTCCATTGGAATAATAATCAGAATTCAAATGCTAACCAAGGGATGCAACAAAGCCAACAAGCTTTGTTTCAAAAGAAGCCATCATAGTTGGAAGAGACCTTACTGAACTTAATTAAGGAGACTCAAAGTAGCTTTGATCAGGTAAATTAGAACCATGAAATTATGAGTAGAAACCATGATGTATCAATCAAGAATTTGGAGACATGGATTGGTCAATTATCCAAACAAATAAATGCTTTGCCAAGCTCAAGTGGAGGATTCACCGGTAGCACCGTTGATAATCCTAAGAATGAAACATGCAAGGTTGTGGAAACGGATTTTGGGGTAGTTACTAAAGAGGGTGAAGCTGAAAGAGTTAAAGAGGGTGGCATTAAGAAAAAGGAAGGTAGGCTTGAAAAGGAGGATAGTGGAAATCAATGTGACAAAGAGGAAAGAGGATTCACCAGTGATCAACTTATAGACAAAAATTCTCCTTGGAAGATAACAAAGAAGCAAATCCTGAATTAATCAAACTCACATTTACCAGATTACATAAAATCACCATATCCCATCATTACGAAGAAACGGGTACATGAGGATGAGGCTGGAATGTTTGAAAAATTTAAAGAAGTGTTGACACAGCTTCATGTAAGCATCTTTGTTCATGAAATTTTAGAATTAATTCTCAAGTTTTCAAAGTTAATGCAGGTATTACAGAAAGGTGGAAAGTTGAAGTTGACTCAAGAACGGGTCAACATGACAGAGAAAAAGTTGATGGCGGAATCGGAGGAAGTGCCACCAAAGATGAAGGATCCAAGGGAGTTAAACATCACTTTCACTATTGGTGGGTTGAAAATCTCACATGATTTATTTGACTTAGGATCGAGCATCAATGTCATGTCGATGAGAAAACTTAAGGAATTGAAGATAGGAGATATCATACTGCGTAACATGACACTCATTTTATTCAATTCTTCTGTGACACATCCGCTTGGTATTATACAAGATGTGCTAGTTAATGTCGATGGTTTGACCTTCCCTGCAGACTTTGTGGTGACCAACATGAAAAATGATTCAGAAGGGTCAGTAATTCTCGGGCGCCTATTCTTGGCAACCGGGAAGGCAAAAATAGATGTGGAGATAGTTGAATTGATTTTGAAGTTCAATAAGGAAAAGGTGGTGTTTAATGCATATGAGTGAACACCATATGTGGAGGATCTAGATACATTCTACCAATTGGAAGAAAAAAGGTAGTGAAATGCACCAAAGAATGAAAAAAGGAGTTTTCACCGGTGTGAGGGTATCCCTTGTGCCTTACGTGTTTTAAGCTTGGGACGTCAAGCTAATGACGGAAAAAAGTGATGGATAAGAGGTAATCAATCATTTTTAATCCCTTTTGGTTTTATATAATTTACTTTATTTCTATTCAATACCATCCTCAAGAGGAATTTGCTACTTAAATGTAACCCTGACTTGAAGATCTATGTTGTTTTTTATAAACAAGTTTGTAGTTGTTTTGATTTTTTTTTTCCAGATTTGCAAGTTTAGCACTTTAGAATTGAACAAATGATCCAAGAGAAACTTGATCATCACAATAGAAACTAGCAACTTGAAGGAGAAGGATAGCAAAATAATCAATGAACTTGTACTCAACCTAAAGATACCTCTCTCTTTGGAGTTAGGTAGAAGTATAGTTCCTAAAGTATATGAAAAGGTTTAAGTTTGGGGTTGCTCTTGGAAGTGAACAAAGTTTTAAGTTTGGGATTGGGGTACTAGAGAAGATGGTCCAAAATTGCAAAAAATTGTGAAAAAAGAAGTGGAAAAAGACACTTCAAAAAAATGAAAAAAGAAAAAAATGATATTATAATAATGACCAAAACTCTCTAGTATTGTCATAAAGGAACAAATAGGTATGATGATATTAGGAGAACTAGGCATCTAACTCTAAAGGTTTAAACCTACTTTCCTCAGAATATCCTGCCAAAACACAAGCCAATTTACAACCTGAAAAGACCTCTAATGTGTGTGTTGTGATTTCTATGACGAAATCCATTGGAACATGATCAAGCTAAGTGTAATTGATTTTGCATGTTGATTGAGAGATCATCCTATCTATTAAGTAAGTTATAATGAGCTGAGAGACATGTTGAGTACTCGTCAATATTGACGATGTTTTCCGAATTCGTCGGATAGAAGTTGGAAGCTAGAACAATGGTCAGGTAAAAGAAATATTTAGTTTGTTGATGCTCGATTTTTATTGTGTGACTTGTTGTCTGTTTAAATGTATAGTTGTAGGCGAGTTACTTGAGGATGGGCAACGATTCATGTTTGGGGTTGTGATGATAGTCCGCCATTGCATATATTTCATCGAAGAATTGGAGCAAAACAAGTGAAAGTTGAGCTAAAATTAAGAAAAATGATAAAAGAATGAGGAAAAAATATCTAAGTGTGAAAATTATAGACTTAGTCAAAATTTGAGTGAAAAGGGAGCAAGATCATTCAGCCACCAAAATAACCACGTGCAACATCATGCGTGAGATAGTGACATAAAGGTTGTCTTATTTTAAATTATGTTTAAGTAATGTACTATGTTTGATTATGTTTCAGTAATATATTATGTTTCTCTCTTAAAAATTATTATTTTTCAGATATTTTTATGTCTATCTATTATTAATTTTCATATATATATATATATATATATATATATATATATATATATATATATATATATATATATATATATATATATATATATATATATATATATATATATATATATATATATATATATATATATATATATATATATATATATATATATATATATATATATATATATATATATATATATTACTTTACCCATCTTTCTTTCTTTTTTGGAATAAAAGCATTAAATTTTATTTCTAAAAAAGATAATACAAATTGATCCAAAAGGATCCAGGTCCACAACAAACACTTCTGAATCTATATAAAGAGTAGTTGAATTTAAATGATTCTTTAAATCTCTATGCAATATTTTGAATAATCTTATCTATCAAGTAAGGATTTATATCCTTTTGGGAAAAAAAACTTATCATTCCTACTTCTCCAAAGCTCATAGACTGTCTCCTCTATAGCAACTCTCAGGATCTTTTTCTTCCCACCCCTTTTCTTGGTTTCTCTAATCAACCAAGTTTTCTCTTCGTGCCAATTCTCCGGATTCCTTCTAATGCCCATCGGCAAAAGAATTCCTCTCCAAATATTGTTAAAACGTGCATAGGCAAAGAAAAGATGGTCTACAGACTCATAATTATCACAGAAACAACAAATGCTACTATTAATCAGTCTGAATTTCATCAATCTCTCTTTAGTGGGGAGCTTTCCATTCAGCATCATCCATAGAGTAAACTTCGCTCTAGGTCTAGCATTATTTCTACACAATATTTTTATCCAATCCATTTGTTCCTTGGTGCCTCTAAGTTCTCGGTACACAGTAAAGGTTATGAATTTTCTGTCATGCTTAACAACAACCCAATGTTCAGTATTTGACATAATTTGTCTGCATTTCACATTTTCTGATCATCCAAGAACAAGTAGTGGGAATGACCCACCTCATCACATATTAGGCCTTGAGATAATATGTATTCACCCATCTAACCCAAAGCTTATCTTTCTTCGATTGGATGTTCCATAACAACTTGCCAAGTTTCGCTTGATTCCATTCTTTCAGGGATGTAATGTTGAGTTCTCCTGCATTTTTTGGGTCGTAGATTTTGTCCTAAGCTATTGTTGCTTTTTCTCATTATCACATTAGATCTAGTCCACATGTAGCTTCTACAAATGGATTCTATTTCATGAATAACTTTTTGAAGAATCAGAAAGATCTGCATCCAATAACTAGTGACAACAAAAAGCACACTCTTGATTAATTGAAGTCTTCCTACATAACTAAGAAGCTTTGAAGTCCAATGCATAATTTTCCCCATAATTCTATTTGTCAATGGTCTGTGTAACACCCCGATAATAATAAAATAATTATTTAAATTGAGTTAATAATTTATTTATTAATTTAATTAAATAATTGGAAATTTTATTATTATTATTATTGGATTATTATTATTATTATTTGGAAAATATATATAAGTTGGAAATAAGAGAAAAGTCTCATTTTTGGAAAAAGGTTTTCACGTGAAACAGAGAAGCATCGTGAAAGAGGAAAGGGCAAAGAGACAGAGCAAGGGCTGAAGGTTGAAGAGAGAAAAGCTTGGAGCTCAAAGATTTGCCGGATTAATCAAGTAAGGGGGGTTTATCGTCGATTAATGGGTATTATGGGATAATATGTGATGGGTAGTGATAAGCCGTTAATTTGACCCTAATTGGGATTGTTGATGCTGAAGAATTATGTTGGATAAATTGTGTTTAGACTGTAATTGAATCTGTGTTTGGGTTGGTTGTGAAATTCCGAACGTATAGCTTTTTACGGAATCGGTATCGGAAGTCCGGAAGTCCTCCAACGGCGGAAAATGCGGAGAATTCTGCATTCTGCCTTGTGTTAGCGCAGGAACTGCTGTTTTGTCTGCGTTAACCGGTTAACCCAGGGTGTTAACCGGTTAACACTGTTATAATTTGTGAAAATGTGTTGTTTTGCCTGCGTTAACCGGTTAACCCAGGGCGTTAACCGGTTAACACTGTTGCGTTTTGCCAGAAAATGTGTTTTTGCCTGCGTTAACCGGTTAACCCAGGGCGTTAACCGGTTAACACTGTTGCAGAGTGGAAAAATTGTTAATTAATGTGGTGTACATAATTGAGAGTTGGCCTATGTTGGCGTATGATGTAATAGGGATTATTTCCCGCTGTTCTGAGCAGGATAGGTATTAGTAGAGTGTGCTAATACTGTGTTTAATTGCTTGACATGATGATGATATGTTGATGATGTATAATGCTGTGAATGTATGTATTATGCATGTAATTGTGAATGGACTGTTGTATAGCTTAGAGTGTGAGCTTATGTCTATTGTGAATTGTTGTTGATGCTGCATTGCTAGATGATTAGCGTGCATAGTATAGCCTTCGGGGCTGTAGCTAATTCCCATGGTGAGGAATTAGTGAGTGAATCATTATGGATTTGTTGTTGATGTTGGCATACTAGGTGATTAGTGTGCATAGTCTAGCCTTTGGGGCTGTAGCTAATTCCCATGGTGAGGAATTAGTGAGTGAGTCATTAGATCTCAAACGAGTGGGACTAGTGAGCTTAGTAGCCGTATCTGGATTTGATCGGTGAGCTTGAGCTATATGTTCAAGAATAGTCGGTACCGCATGTGTGGAGTCTCATTGCATAATGTATGTATGGCGTATAATATGAATGGATGTATTCCAATATTATACGTGTGTTTGTGTTGTTGTAGAGTATGATTTGAGGTTATACTTGTGTGTTATGGAATGTTGAGTATGATGTGAGCTGATGTGCTGTTACTGATTGTATGTTGTGATTAGGGTGATTAATGTGTTAAATTACTTAACATTGCATGATATTTTATAATGCTTGTTATATCGATTGAGGAACTCACCCTTACAATTATTTTTCAGGTAACGAGAAATGAGTTGAGTAGAAGCAAATGCTTGGAGTCTAGTGTAGTCTCCTTAGTGGGTCGTGCTCTGATAGATGTAACATCGGGATGGGATGTTTACCTTGTTGAATAATTTACATGTGAATGTTACATGTTTTACATGATTGAGGAGATCTCTATCCGTTGCGTTTTATGCAAATGTTTATGTTTTGAATTAATAAAAGAGCATGACTGTTATATGGTTGAATGGTGTGAATATTATGTGTGACACCCTTGCATGGCATAATTACTCTGAATTGTTATATGTTTATTATTTTTAATTAAATATTTGGGGTATTTTAGAAGGGTGTTACATTAGTGGTATCAGAGCATAGTCGGTCGAGTCGAGTCGTAATTATTCTGTTTCCCCTGTACGGTATAGGTGTTGTGTAACCCTATCAGTACTCATTGTTTAGTTTGTTTGGGTTTTCAGAATAGAGATGGCTGGAAGAGGTAGAGATGATGCTGCGATTGCTGAGGCCCTGGGTATGCTAGCTGGAGTACTTGGAGGGAATCCGAATGTTGTGGGAATGGGAGCTGCTCGTCAACTGAGTGAGTTCCAGAAGAACAATCCTCCAATGTTCAAGGGAGCATACGATCCAGATGGTGCTCAGAAGTGGTTGAAGGAGATCGAGAGAATCTTCCGAGTAACTGAGTGTGCCGATAACCAGAAGGTCAGGTTCGGTACGCATATGCTGTCAGAGGAAGCTGATGATTGGTGGGTTGCTACCCGCACTGAGTTGGAATCTGCTGGAAATGCTGAGATCACTTGGGCTGTATTCAGAGAGAGATTTCTGAGGAAGTACTTTCCAGAGGATGTCAGAGGGAAGAAAGAGATAGAGTTTTTGGAATTGAAGCAGGGTAACAAGTCTGTTACTGAGTATGCTGCTAAGTTCACAGAGCTGTCGAAATATTACACTCCCTATAATGAGGCTGCTGGGGAATTTTCGAAATGTGTGAAGTTTGAGAACGGGTTGCGTCCCGAGATCAAACAGGCTATTGGATATCAACGGATCAGAGTGTTTTCTGACTTGGTTGACTGTTGCAGGATTTTTGAACAGGATTCCAAAGCCAGAGCAGAGAGCTATCAACAGAGAGTTGATAGGGAAAGCAAGAATGAGAATGATCGTGGAAAACCGTATGCAGCTGGCAAAGGTTTCCAGAAGCAGAGTGGGATGAAGAGGCCTAGTGGGGGAGACTCTAGTGCCCCTGCTAAGTGTTATAGATGTGGTCGGGTTGGACATCGTGTTCATGAGTGTACCAGTACTGAGATGAAGTGTTTCAAGTGTGGAAAAGGTGGTCATTTGGCTGCAGAGTGTCGGTTGAAGACTGTAACTTGTTTCAACTGTGGAGAGTTGGGGCATATCAGTCCACAGTGTCCTAAGCCGAAGAAAGAGAATCAGTCAGGAGGCAAGGTCTTTGCTTTATCGGGTTCTGAGACTTCTGCAGATGATCGTTTGATCCGAGGTACGTGTTATATTAATGGCTTTCCTCTTGTAGCTATTATTGACACCGGTGCTACTCATTCCTTTATATCTTTGGATTGTGCTGTGAAACTTAAGTTAGAAATATCTGAGATGCTTGGAAGTATGGTGATTGATACTCCTGCGAAGGGTTCAGTGACTACTACTTCAGTTTGTTTAAATTGTCCTTTGAGTATTTTTGGTAGAGACTTTGGGATAGACCTTGTATGTCTTCCACTAGTGCAGATTGATGTTATATTGGGTATGAACTGGTTGGTGTTTAACCGAGTTTCTATCAACTGTTTTGATAAGACTGTGATATTTCCTGAGATTGAAGAAGGAAAGGATTTGTTTCTATCAGCAAGGCAGGTGAATGAGGAAGTAGCAGGTGGGGCAGAGTTGTTTATGCTGTTAGCGACTTTAGAGGCTAAAGATAAACTGGTGATTGGCGATCTAGCCGTGGTGTGTGATTTTCCTGATGTGTTTCCGGAAGAGGTGAATGAATTACCACCAGAGCGTGAAGTGGAGTTCTCGATTGATTTGGTACCTGGTACTAGACCGATATCGATGGCTCCGTATCGTATGTCTGCTGTTGAGTTAACTGAGTTGAAGAGTCAGTTGGAAGATCTGTTGGATAAGAAATTTATTCGTCCGAGTGTGTCGCCGTGGGGTGCACCAGTGTTGTTGGTTAAGAAGAAAGAAGGCACTATGAGGTTGTGTGTGGACTACAGGCAACTGAATAAAGTGACGATCAAGAATCGGTATCCTTTGCCGAGGATTGATGATTTGATGGATCAGTTGGTTGGTGCGAGTGTGTTCAGCAAGATAGATTTGAGATCTGGGTATCATCAGATACGTGTGAAAACTGAGGATATTCAGAAGACTGCTTTCAGAACAAGGTATGGACATTATGAGTATTCTGTAATGCCTTTTGGTGTGACTAATGCGCCTGGAGTATTTATGGAGTATATGAATAGGATTTTTCATCCGTACCTAGACCAGTTTGTTGTGGTGTTTATTGATGACATTTTGGTGTATTCGAAATCTGAAGAAGAGCATGCTGAGCATTTGAGAGTGGTTTTAGAAGTTCTACGAGAAAAGAAGTTATTTGCTAAACTCTCTAAGTGTGAATTTTGGTTAGAAGAGGTTAGTTTTCTTGGTCATGTGATTTCAAGAGGTGGTGTTGCTGTTGATCCTTCTAAGATAGAAGCGGTGTCTAAGTGGGAAGCTCTGAAGTCTGTTGCTGAGATTCGTAGTTTCCTGGGATTGGCTGGTTACTATAGGAAATTCATTGAGGGATTTTCTAAGTTGGCATTACCGTTGACGATGTTGACTAGAAAGGGGCAAGCGTTTGTTTGGGACTCAAAATGTGAAGAAGGTTTCCAAGAGTTAAAGAGAAGGTTGACTACTGCTCCTATTCTGATATTACCGAGTTCGTCGGAACCATTTGAGGTTTACTGTGATGCTTCATTGTTGGGTTTAGGTGGTGTGTTGATGCAGAATAAGCAGGTTATAGCTTATGCTTCGAGACAGCTAAGGGTTCATGAGAGGAACTATCCGACACACGATTTAGAGTTGGCAGCTGTGGTGTTTGTTCTAAAGTTGTGGAGACACTATTTGTACGGGTCGAGATTTGAAGTTTTCAGTGACCATAAAAGTTTAAAGTATTTGTTTGATCAGAAAGAGCTGAATATGAGACAGAGGAGATGGTTAGAATTTCTGAAGGATTATGACTTTGGTTTGAATTACCATCCGGGTAAAGCAAACGTAGTAGCTGATGCATTGAGTCGGAAATCATTACATATGTCTATGTTAATGGTTAGAGAATTGGATTTGATTGAGCAGTTTAGAGACTTGAGTTTGGTGTGTGAGAGTACTCACAATAGTGTTAAATTGGGAATGTTGAGGTTAACGAGTGGTATTCTGGATGAGATTAGAGAGGGTCAGAAATCCGATATGCTTTTGGTTGATAAGTTGACTTTAGTGAATCAAGGTCAAGGTGGTGAATTCAGAGTTGATGAGAATGGTATTTTGAAATTTGGTAGTCGGGTGTGTATTCCGGATGTTACTGAGCTTAAGAAGAGTATTCTTGAAGAAGGACATCGTAGTGGCTTGAGTATTCATCCTGGAGCTACGAAGATGTATCATGATTTGAAAAAGTTATTTTGGTGGCCGGGAATGAAAAGAGAAATTGCGAGTTTTGTTTATTCCTGTTTGACTTGTCAGAAGTCAAAGATTGAGCATCAGAAGCCGTCTGGGCTAATGCAACCGTTGGCTGTTCCAGAGTGGAAGTGGGATAGTATCAGCATGGATTTTGTTTCTGGTTTACCGAGGACAAGTAAGAATTTTGAAGCTATTTGGGTGATTGTTGACAGATTGACAAAGTCGGCTCATTTCATTCCGATCAGAATGGATTATCCGTTAGAGAGATTAGCCGAGTTGTATATTGAGAAGATTGTAAGTTTGCATGGTATTCCGTCTAGTATTGTTTCGGACAGAGATCCTAGATTTACATCGAAGTTCTGGGAAGGTTTGCAGAGGGCTTTGGGAACTAAGCTGAGATTGAGTTCTGCATATCATCCGCAGACTGATGGTCAGACTGAGAGGACGATTCAGTCATTAGAGGACCTTTTGAGAGCTTGTGTTTTGGAAAAGGGAGGTGCTTGGGATTGTTATTTGCCTTTGATTGAGTTTACCTACAACAATAGTTTTCATTCGAGCATTGGTATGGCACCGTTTGAAGCTTTGTATGGTAGGAGATGTCGGACACCGTTATGTTGGTATGAGTCCGGTGAGAGTGCAGTGGTTGGACCGGAGATTGTTCAACAGACTACGGAAAAGATTAAGATGATTCAGGAGAAGATGAGAATTGCTCAGAGTCGTCAGAAGAGTTATCATGATAAGAGGAGGAAGTCACTTGAGTTCCAAGAGGGAGATCATGTGTTTCTTCGTGTTACTCCGATAACTGGTGTTGGTCGAGCTTTGAAGTCGAAGAAGTTGACACCTCGATTTATTGGTCCTTATCAGATTTTGGAGAGGATAGGGGAAGTAGCCTATCGTATCGCTTTACCGCCGTCACTTGCGAATCTGCATGAAGTTTTTCATGTGTCTCAGTTGAGGAGGTACATTCATGATCCGTCGCATGTAGTCCAAGTAGATGATGTACAGGTGAGAGATAACCTGACTGTTGAAACATCACCTATGAGGATCGAGGATCGAGAGTTGAAGCAGTTGCGGGGTAAAGAGATTGCATTGGTGAAGGTAGCTTGGGGAGGACCAGCAGGTGGCAATGTGACTTGGGAACTTGAGAGTAAGATGAAGGAGTCTTACCCAGAGTTGTTCGCTTGAGGTATGTTTTCGAGGACGAAAACTCTTTTAGTGGGGGAGAGTTGTAACACCCCGATAATAATAAAATAATTATTTAAATTGAGTTAATAATTTATTTATTAATTTAATTAAATAATTGGAAATTTTATTATTATTATTATTGGATTATTATTATTATTATTTGGAAAATATATATAAGTTGGAAATAAGAGAAAAGTCTCATTTTTGGAAAAAGGTTTTCACGTGAAACAGAGAAGCATCGTGAAAGAGGAAAGGGCAAAGAGACAGAGCAAGGGCTGAAGGTTGAAGAGAGAAAAGCTTGGAGCTCAAAGATTTGCCGGATTAATCAAGTAAGGGGGGTTTATCGTCGATTAATGGGTATTATGGGATAATATGTGATGGGTAGTGATAAGCCGTTAATTTGACCCTAATTGGGATTGTTGATGCTGAAGAATTATGTTGGATAAATTGTGTTTAGACTGTAATTGAATCTGTGTTTGGGTTGGTTGTGAAATTCCGAACGTATAGCTTTTTACGGAATCGGTATCGGAGGTCCGGAAGTCCTCCAACGGCGGAAAATGCGGAGAATTCTGCATTCTGCCTTGTGTTAGCGCAGGAACTGCTGTTTTGTCTGCGTTAACCGGTTAACCCAGGGTGTTAACCGGTTAACACTGTTATAATTTGTGAAAATGTGTTGTTTTGCCTGCGTTAACCGGTTAACCCAGGGCGTTAACCGGTTAACACTGTTGCGTTTTGCCAGAAAATGTGTTTTTGCCTGCGTTAACCGGTTAACCCAGGGCGTTAACCGGTTAACACTGTTGCAGAGTGGAAAAATTGTTAATTAATGTGGTGTACATAATTGAGAGTTGGCCTATGTTGGCGTATGATGTAATAGGGATTATTTCCCGCTGTTCTGAGCAGGATAGGTATTAGTAGAGTGTGTTAATACTGTGTTTAATTGCTTGACATGATGATGATATGTTGATGATGTATAATGCTGTGAATGTATGTATTATGCATGTAATTGTGAATGGACTGTTGTATAGCTTAGAGTGTGAGCTTATGTCTATTGTGAATTGTTGTTGATGCTGCATTGCTAGATGATTAGCGTGCATAGTATAGCCTTCGGGGCTGTAGCTAATTCCCATGGTGAGGAATTAGTGAGTGAATCATTATGGATTTGTTGTTGATGTTGGCATACTAGGTGATTAGTGTGCATAGTCTAGCCTTTGGGGCTGTAGCTAATTCCCATGGTGAGGAATTAGTGAGTGAGTCATTAGATCTCAAACGAGTGGGACTAGTGAGCTTAGTAGCCGTATCTGGATTTGATCGGTGAGCTTGAGCTATATGTTCAAGAATAGTCGGTACCGCATGTGTGGAGTCTCATTGCATAATGTATGTATGGCGTATAATATGAATGGATGTATTCCAATATTATACGTGTGTTTGTGTTGTTGTAGAGTATGATTTGAGGTTATACTTGTGTGTTATGGAATGTTGAGTATGATGTGAGCTGATGTGCTGTTACTGATTGTATGTTGTGATTAGGGTGATTAATGTGTTAAATTACTTAACATTGCATGATATTTTATAATGCTTGTTATATCGATTGAGGAACTCACCCTTACAATTATTTTTCAGGTAACGAGAAATGAGTTGAGTAGAAGCAAATGCTTGGAGTCTAGTGTAGTCTCCTTAGTGGGTCGTGCTCTGATAGATGTAACATCGGGATGGGATGTTTACCTTGTTGAATAATTTACATGTGAATGTTACATGTTTTACATGATTGAGGAGATCTCTATCCGTTGCGTTTTATGCAAATGTTTATGTTTTGAATTAATAAAAGAGCATGACTGTTATATGGTTGAATGGTGTGAATATTATGTGTGACACCCTTGCATGGCATAATTACTCTGAATTGTTATATGTTTATTATTTTTAATTAAATATTTGGGGTATTTTAGAAGGGTGTTACAGTCTGCATTGATGCATTGTGATTTTTCTAATAGAAAGGGGGGAATCCCAAGTATTTAAATGGAAACATACCTTGGTAGAAACCAATAGTCTTTTATCATAGCCTGCTGCACAATATCCTACACACCCCTAAAATACAATTTCACTTGGCTGAATGAGCTTTTAAACTAGTGGTTGTAGAGAGCTTCTTGAATTCTTCCATCAAGATCTTCACAGAAGTTGTGCCTCCTCTTGAGAAAAGTATTAGATCGTCAGCAAAAGAGATATTAATAAGTCGAAGCCTCTCGTACTTGGGATGGAAGTTAAAATCAGGAATATCTTTAAGCCTTTCCCCAATCATCTATGCAGATATTCCATAATTAGGACAAAAAGTAAAAAGGAAATGGGATCTCCCTATCTTAATCCCCATTGAGTTTGCAAAATATCAGTGTGATTTCCATTTATCGAGTACCTGTAAGAAACCTAAGAAACACAAATCATGATCTAATTTATGAACTTTCTAGGAAACTTCATCTCTTACATAATGTCTTCCATGGTTGACCATTCAATTGTGTCATAAGCTTTTTGTATATCCATTTGGATGGCACGCATTGGATATATGTGCTTCTTGTTATAACCTTTCTCCAATTCATGACCCATGATGATATTGTCTTGGATAACTTCTCTAGATAAGAATGCAGACTGGTTGTCATCAACAACTTCATTAATAACCTTGCTAAGTCTAACAACGAGGATTTTTTAGATGAATTTATAGATTGTTGTGCAACAAGCAATGGGCTTCATATCTTTCATGGACTTTGCCTATGAGGATTTTGATATCAAGGTAACAAAGGCATAATTTACTGCAAAATACACATAATTATCATATAAAAAACTCAAGCACTACTGCAATGAGGACCATTTTGGTTATTCTCTAAGTTGCCTTGAAAATTTTGGAAGTGAAACCATCCATACCAAGAGCTTTGGACTCTCCAATATTATTCATAGCACTCAAAATTTCCTACTCAGTGATTTGTTGTACCTACCAATTGTGGTGGTCTTGCAGCTAAGCACCCTTCCTCAGCGCCTCAATATCAAAATGTAAAAGGGTATGAGCCCTAGTACCAATAAGATCTCCACAAAAATTAAGAATTTATTTTTCAATCTCCTTGAAATCTCTAAGAACATTCCCATTATTATCTTTCCCTTCTTTTTGGTTATGTCAAAAGGTGGATAAAGGTGTATGCATGAATTGCTTGTGTTGCTTGTGTACTATCTCTCTAGGTATATGACAACTCTTAAGAATTCAACCTTATCAATATTCATGTATTAAGGGGGGGTTATCCAACATATGGGGAGTTTCTCAAATTATTGTAAAGCAAGCACAACAATCATGAATTGGTTTGTCATCATCAAAATTGGGGAGAATGTAAATTCAAGCTTTCAATGAAGATGTTTGATGAAGACAATAAGATTGTGAATACATGATCAAATGTTAAAGTATGAAGAATATTCTCAAATGGTTATGTTATGGATGATCAAGTAAGATGGTAAATATGGTATCTCATGGTTCATATAACCTTAAGTGCTCAAACTATTTAAATTAATCCATGACACCTCTCACATTTCATGACTTTGCATTTTAGACTTAGAGTTTTTTTTGCATAATTTTCATTTTGAAAAAAAAACTATTTCTAAGCCAATCAATCGATTGCGTTGTTATGTCAATTGATTGTTCTCTTTCAAATTTGGAAATTTTTTTAAGCCGTTAATTGATTGCATGGGATAAGAAATCAATTGACATGAGTTCAAATTTCAATCTTTTCAAATGTACCGTTGAAGCAATCAATTGTATATTCCTTACAATCGATTAACACTATGAATTTTCAGAAAAAATACTTATTTGGATTGCATATTTTTATGGCATCTTCATTGTATCTTTTCATAACAAAATCACACCTTATCATAATTAATCAAGAGTCATTTCTTGATTCAAAAGGGTGTGAATGGCCATATAAATAGAGAGTATTTTATCTGATCAAACTACCTTTTTCAAAAGATTCTCCCTAAGTATTTCAATGTATCTCACTGCATCAATAATTTTCAATCATCACAAACTTGTGCAATATTTTCATAAATCAAATAATGTGAAAGTTCTTGAGCACTTAAAGATATATTGGGATATACCATAATTATTGAAAGTGAAGAAAACCTTCTGTTAGGATTTATTATATCCTACTAATTCAAACTTATATTTATAAAAAAAATTGAAATATTTGTATCGGTACCTTGTTGTTCAGGATTGTTGGAAACAAGAGAGGTGGAAAAAGAAAGGATTGTTTTCTTTTCTGTGTTGTAAAATCACAAGGTTGTTTGCTTTGGTGATTTACTTATAAGCTTATATATAGAAGCTAGGTATAGGCTTGTACAAAGTTCAAACAATAGTAAAATATCTTACAGTGGTAAGGGGGTTAGATGTATTCTCGGATTTTGAGGGGAACTAGTATAAACATTTTGTGTTCTTTATTTTACTGCTTTCATAACCTAACATCAAACCATTAAAATAAATATACACTCATCTAAAAACTAGAAAATTTCAAAGTATCTAATCACCCCCCCCCCCCCCCCCCCACAGGTGCACTATATACTTACACTTTTACTTACACCGAGGAATTTTGGTAGGGGTTTGATTACCCAAATCGTCAAGCACCTCAGGATTGAATTTAACTTGGAAGAGGAACGTCTTGTATGTGGTAAAGATAACATTGACATGGATACCCTTGTGCATCAAGGCATGATTTCAGTTGACATAAACACCTGCACAGTGATGATATACAACAAAGTTATTATTGATTTGTCTAATCCTAGAAAAGTAAGGGTCGGTGTTATGAAAAATTAGCTCTACACGGTGGGCGCTGTTACTCAGGGTAAGTCTTTCGATGAGGAGGGAGACCCCGATTTGTCTAACCATGATGTATGTAACACTATGGAGGAGGGCATTATCCCGCCACCTACTTATCCTACCCAACATGAAGTTGGGCCTTCAAATGATAATCAAGATAGATGAGGTGGGTGCAATCGTAGATTTAAGGCACGAAGAAGGAGCAAACAACACAGTGAGTGGTATTGGATGATGTACAGATGATGTTGCAGTAACTTATGTTGTGCTTCACACCTCTCGAGTGAGGTATTTATGAGTTCACTCCCTCTTGTTTGCACTTAAACATTGAGTTTAATGTTTGGGGGGATTTCTTTACTTTTCTTTCGCTTTTTCTATTTTATGTGTTTATGTTTTTTTTATTCTTTTAGTTATTTCTGTTAATTTTAGTTGTTTTCGTTAATTTTTCTTTTGAAAAGACCATTTTTTCAAAAACAAATCTTGAATTATGACCGTTCAAAAATTTTCTCTTTAAAAAGCTTTGGTCATGAGGAAACCGGGAAAGTATATAGAGTTAGAAGGATGAGAGGCTAACTCTAGGGACATCGGGAAAGTTTGACAACACATGTATTACTCGAACACCCTAGGTTCCCCAAAGTAAGATGTGAGTTAAGCGTGTAGATTTGTACCATAATACTCATATTTTGAGAAGTACTCCCTGATTGGTTGAAAAATAAATAATTTTAGCACTAAAATGATGAAAAGGTGGTAAAAAGAAACTACACCTCCTAATTTTGGGTAACCATCACCTAGTTATTCAGCCTAACGGTGGTTGAACCCAAAACACCATCCCGAAGTGGACAAATAAACACACAAAAGTGTGTAAATTCATCGGTAAAAGAAAAAAAATGGTGTCTAAACAAAAATAATTGACTGGTCTTGTGCATGTGATGATAATATTAAGTCCAAAATGCCTTAATTTGATTGTCTGAATAAAGCATAGTTGGAGCAGTGTCTGAAAGGGATACTTAGTTCTGTAGTTTCACTATGATTAGTGTTCTTGTAAATACTTTTGGTGTCAAGTGATTATCGAGAGAACTAGATCTTAGCCAATCTGAACGAAAATTCACGTATGAGTATCAGTAGCTTCATTTTCGTAAACTTTTTCATCAATGAACCGCTTCACCCAAAAAATTTCATAAGCAGGCTTTTTTTCTTGAGGACAGGGAACAATCTAATTTTATGGGAGTTTCATAAATGGTTTTTGTAACACTTTTATAATTGTTTTACTCCATTATTTTCTCGTTTTCGTTCGATTTACTTTATTTTATCGCATTTTATGCTTTGGTGTTGCGATTTTGGTAATTTCAGGCTCTAAGAAGTATCTCAGACAAAAGAGGAACCAAAATGGAGGGCTGTTATAGGTTGTAGCACGCAAACCTAGACCCCCCTTTAAGCAATCATCCATACAAATTCCAGGGGCCTGCTACGGGCATCTGCAGTATCTGATGGGTTGTAGCAGGCAGACAAGAGAATTCTCGATTTGTTTTCTTTTTGGCATTTCCATATTGTTTTAGGATCTTTGCAATTTCTGGTTTTGTCCAAATTCTGATTGTAATGAGCATTGAACTGGGAGATTTATTCCACCTTTATAGTTTTCCTTAAAACTCATAGTTCGTCTTGAGTTAGGGGTCAATATTTTCATTTTAGTTTTTGAAGGTGTGAAAAACACAAGAAATAGGGGGTTTGAATTGGGTTTTAAAAAACAAAATCTTTTTACCAACTCAAAAACTCCACACAATCAAAAGAGCAAAGAGAGAAAGACACAAGGATTTTTATCCTTGTTTGCTTGAAATCAAAGTTACTTCAGTCCACCCGTCAAGGTGATTTTACCTTATACACAAGGACTTAATCCAATATAATCAAACAGATTATAGAAATCAAAAGAAATAACTTTCTTTGTATTCTCAAAGATCTGACTACAACTTATAGTCCTTAAGGAAATCACAAAGAACAACTTCCTTTGTCCTCTAAAGAATCCGACAATAACTTAGTCTACTTAAGAAAATCACAAAGAACAACTTTCTTTATCTTCTCAAGGATCTGACCATAACTTTGTCTCCTTAAGGAAATTAAACAAACAAGTTTGAATACAGATTTTGTGTTACAAGTTGCTTCTACACAAACAGATTTTACAAAAATGAAATACAATCACTTAAAGAAAAGTATGCACAACTTTAAGAGCTTTTCACGTAGAAACTATCTTGTAAAATGTTGTGTTATCTTTCTTCAAGTCTCCAAGTCCTACTTATATAGCATAAGAAAGGGACCATTGTAGGGAAAATCAGGATAGCAAAGAGCAGTTGTCCACTAACGGATTAATGACATGTGTGATGAATAGTATTATCCTTCGTCCATGTTTTCAGGAGTGGAAGGAATATTTTTTATTTGTACAATGTACTATTTGATCACATATCCACTTTAATATTATCTTCAAATTCATTGGCTTCTGATGAAAATCTTATGAAGCATGAAGAGAAGAAACACATATGAAATCACAATCTTCAATCAGAACCTTGACCACGTCAGTGTATGGCTTGAGATCTTCTGAGTCTTCAGCTAAGTAACAAAACTTCAGAACCTTGACAGTGCCAGAGTCTGGCTTGAGATCTTCAAGGTCTTCAGCTAAGTAACAAAACTTTAGAAGCTTGATAATTAGAGTCATATCCAGAAGCAGAAGCAGAGAGATCATTGCAGCAATAACATATCGTATTTCCATAACTTCTCAGGAGTGAATCAGCATAGAAGGAGAGAGAGTATTGCAGTAACAACATAATATCTTTTAGAACTTCTTAAGAGTGAATCAACATATAAGCAGAAAGAACATTGCAGCAGCGACATAGTGTCTTTCAGAACTTCTCAAGAGTGATTCAACGCATAAGCGATTTTCAGAACAAAATGTTCAGAAGCTGATGATGTTGCATGTTATAAATTGAGAATCAGAACTGGCTGTTGAAGCTACACAATAACAAACTGTTAGAGTACCAAAATTGTTCTCACACAAATACTACATTGTCATCATAAAAACTCAAAGGTATAGATGCAGAACCAAATCTTGTTCTAACAGTTTTTACGTATTTTTATTTCACTATATTGCTATATACTCAAGTCTCCATTGAAGTACTAGATCTATCTCAATTCAAGTGGACTTCTTATCAGTCTGGTTGTATTCACTCTTATTTGCAATTGTTTTTCACCATAAGTGAGTAGTCCATTAGGGACTAAGGGTCATGATACCTAACTCATGACCATTCGCATGATTCTTCATTAATCAATTACAAGAATTTTAACCATGAGATTATTTTAAAACCCAATTTTTTCATTCAAACGCTTGTATGAAAGTAAAGAGTTCCTAGGTACCGATCATAGTCTAAAAGGATATGTATCGGTGCCTGAACATGGGTTTTTAAACAATTACGTCTGATACAACGAAAGTGCTCATACGCGATTATGAAACATTCCATCTTTATAGCTACACAAAAGAAAATAATCTTTAATGAATAATCTGACTGTGCGAAAGGAGACAAATTAATCTCCATAGATAAGATAACATGTTGGCGAAAGCTGGTGTTGTACATAATTATGTATTTTCTATAACTGTGTCGAAATTCTCATAATAGAAGTGAAGTGATCATATGAATGTGTCAGAGTGGAGATCATGAATCCCAAGTCTTGTTTGTCTCAAAGTATTTTAAGTGATTTTATTTAAGTTATTTTTCCATAAGTGCTTTTTATTTAAGCTGCTTTATAAAATTCCAATTTTTGGTTACTCTAGATATACATCGATAGAACAAAATTTGTTAATCAACCTTTGGTCTCTGTGGTTCGATAACTTTTTACTACTTCGCACAGTCGTACACTTGAGGCGTGTTAATGATTATGTCACATAATTAAAAGGTGACGAAGAAAAGCAATTTCAAAACCTGATTGTGTTTTTCAGTCGCAAAAATCCCGTCACATAAGATGAACTAGTAAAACATGAAAATTTAAGAAAAGCAACGGATCAAGAGATTCATTCTATTTAGAAGAATAACACACGGGAATTAGTCAACCTACACTACTACAAAATATACCTTTGGTAACACTAAATTACAACAGTCTGACAGTTAACCTTGGTAAGACCTCATTATTTGACCCGTTTTGTGTCTTTTTTTTATATTTATGAAAAGATATTGCATTACGTTCGAAAGAATTAATTGTGATTATACATTCATGGAGTGACAGAGTTTGAATCTCAACTCAAATAAGTTTCTACTTTTTCGTTACAACGAGTATTGTCCTTAATATATATATATATATATATATATATATATATATATATATATATATATATATATATATATATATATATATATATATATATATATATATATATATATATATATATATATATATATATATATATATATATATATATATATATATATATATATATATATATATATATATATATATATATATATATATATATATATATAGTCAGGATCAAATGACACCATGGTGTCAAACTTAATAACATGATACCTTTAATAACTCCGTTATGCTTTTCGCCCTTTCATCTCTTTCAATTCAACCTTGAATATTTTCCATCATTCGATCACAAAGATAGATGAATCAGAGTATGGAGTGGGGGAGTGGTTTTCTCATCAGCGTCTTCTAAAGCATCCTCTAGCTTCCAAGGAACTTCCTTGGTTAACTCGTTACAGGACCTTACTAAGAAATCATACTTGGCTCGGTACAAAGCGGCAACAGGTTGCAATAAGTTGATAGATCCAGCATAAGTATCAAGAAGACTATTTATCCGAGCTTTCTCCTTGAGCCAGCCCAATCTCTCACTCTTCAAGGAAGAAAAACGATCTCTTCAATGTTTGATACTAGAGGTGGCAAGTTCAGCTTTGTGACATTTCTCTCTCCAGACTTGAGGGGTAATGTAGGAAACCCTGATTGCTTCCTCTTTAAGATGATGTTCCACCTCTACCTTAGAATTAGCCTCGCGGAGGGAAAGCTTGAGATTTTGAATCTCCAGGTCGGATTGATCTCTCAATGCCTTCTTCTCTTTGACTGCCAACTCGAACCAACAGTGGTTGTCACCTCTCTCCTTTTCTGTCTGCTTTAACTGTTTTCGAAGAGAACTTAACCCCATATCTGCTTGAGCTAAACCATCCTTGTATTTCTCTTTGAGGTTTTCCTTAATTTTTGCCTTTTCTACTTTCTGATAAGAGCTCAATATCTTATTCACTCTTTCTTTTCAACTTAGCATGATCTTTATCCAACGTAATGAACTTTGATCGTAATTTTCAATGGTCGGAGCCAACTGAAAGTCTTTGAATGTAAAGCATTTGAGTGGTGGATCATAATACTGGGATGAGGCCACCAAAGTTGAGACATCTACAGAGATAGTAAGAAGATCCAGGATCCGCCCATATCTGCAAATGAAGTTGTTCTTCTTACAAGGAGTAATCTTGCCGCTGAGAGCTACCAGGGTATCCACTCTTGGAAGCTTGAACTTGAGTGGAAAGGTGTTCTTTCTTTCTAATCCCATCTTGGAATGTCCACATGCACAATCACAAACCTTTAGGATTCTCCGAGAATAAGGCCTAAATATGTATGCAAATGCAATATGTTATGAATGCATATGCTACAAGAGGACATGATCACTATAGATTCAAGGTGTGTTGGAGGTTAAGTTTCCCTGCAAGAAACACATGTACCCTCACAAGGTGAGTGCTAATACTTATGAAGATGCTTAGATTCACGGGTCATGAGGCAAAAGTGTCGTCGTCAACACAAAAAACTTGTGGGCCAACAACACTTTCGGGATGACCTCCTCTAAGTAAAGTTTCCTTCAACCTCAAAAGCCAAGGATTGTCTAAAGGTTCTCGGAGTCATTGACCCTCTTTGGAAGAATGGATGTCAGCGCGAACGTGACTCACGTGCCAACAAAACTCCAAAAAGAATCTACTCCAAGCGGGATCTTCATATCTCCCCCTCAAGACAACTACGCCCGACTACGAAGAGCCCTCCTATCTTAGGTGAACTCTCTAAGCATGTGTATTGGGCTTTTCACTCCATAGTATCTATTCCACAAGGTCAAAGCAAGATAATATATAACATGAACATATACCACGAATGGATAAATAAAGCAAGTAATAACAAAGATAAACATCCAAGGAAAAGGATACATGCAAGCTAGGCTTGACTCGCTTATGGGAACTCCATGTCATCCCTAGCAGAGTCGCCAGCTGAAGCGCCGCGAAAAATACAGAGTCGCCGCCAAATTTTATTTATTCTAAAGGAAAGGGGAAATAGCGATAAAAACCCAAATTAGAGAAATGGTCTCGCAACCAAGAGTGGATTCGGAAGTCAGTTATGCAATGGAAAGGTATTAACACCCCTCACATCCATGGTACTCCATGGGAACCACTTGCTCGTATCAAATGCATATGGATGTTGTTCATCTGTAAGTTGCTTACTATTGGGAATGAGATGAAGGAATAAGATGGGGAAAAAATAAGTTTTAATTTAGTGTGCTCGCCAAGGATTTGGGCCTTTGTGCCTACGTATCCTCGTACGTGCAATAAGGAAATTAGAGCTTCGTAGTTCGGCTCACAAATGGAACATTTGTTTGGTTGTTTTTACTGAATAATATTAACATTCGTATGCTACTGTTCACTTGCTTGTATACACTGTCATGGGAGTAGAAAGTATTCGCTTGTTTACGGTAAAGTGGACACGCTTGGTTCGCACTCTAGCAGTTAAATATTACTTGCTCGCACATGAAGGCTTAAGCGTCGTTCACGGTAGAACGGAAGTAACATATTCCTATTGAAAGGTTTTGAATAGAAATCCCTAAGGCAAAAGATGATTTTATTTGTTGGGGTTGATTTTATGTACGGAGATAAGCATCAGACCCTTGGCTAGATACAGTCAACGGTCCAAGAACTCGGGAGCCGAGAGGACAATGTTGTCCTAACCACTCTTTTTCATCCAAAAAAGAGATTTGAATTGTGAAAAGATTTTGACAAGTCTAATCATTGGAACTTAGAGGGCGACAAGTATCTGACCCTTGACTAAGTACGGTCAACAACCAGAGTACTTGGGAATTTATAGGACAATGGAGTCCTAATTACTCTTTTTATCCCTCATAGAACCTAGATCTATCTTTTTTGAATCATTAGGTGTTTTAAGGGGGAAAGTCAAGTGTCGGGTCCTTAGGCTAGGTACGACCGACAACCCAAGTACTTGAATGTTGTGTACAAGCACATACACCCCATTTCGCATTCCAATTTGTTATGAAAATGGTTTTGAAAAAGGAACTTGACGTTGGATCAAGTGTTTGAGTTTATTATGAAAATAGTATGTGAAGAATGAAGGTGAGAGATAGAAAAATATTGAGAAGAGAATGGAGAAGAGATGATAGAATGGATCATAGAGTGGATGGAGAGTACTTGACGTTGGATCAAGTATCCACGTCGCAACAGTGTGAGTTTTATTCGGAAAACAACTTGACATTGAATCAAGTACCTTTTATTTCTTTTGAAATGCTTTATTTATCATTTTGTATTTTATCTTTTTCGATTAACATGCATGGTGAATTAACTACAAAGCAATAAAATTAAGCTATTACATGATCATGGGGTGGGGGGACATTTGACCCACAATGGGGGGATGGATCCACACAATACAAAATAAGGGAATGAAAAGAAAATACAAGTTACAAACTATTAAACCATGTACCATGCCTAAAGCATACAAGTGGCATGATACTTCAAACAATACAAGGTTATTGAATGAGAGTGAAATGCCTAGGAGCATGGCTAGCTAGGAGTGAACTTGAATCTCAAAGTCAACATGTGGAAACACAAAGCAACAAACGGGTTAGCATGAGATTAAGTCAAATGAATGAGAATTATGCAACAATATGTAAGCATATTCGATGGTTAAAATCGATTTGAACGGTAACAGATTAATCAATGAAAAATAATCAGAGATCTATCACGTGATCATGGTAAATGAAATTAGACATACAAGGCATCCATCGCCTAAATTGAAATGGGATTTTCAATTTACTCAAAATGATCACAAACCAATGGAATCGATTAAAAGTTAATTAAAATGAATGTTAATTCTAAAGATTAAAATCTACCAAAGCATGAATTAGGATCACAATCAAATAAGAAATTCACAATCCAAATTCAAAAATTGATTTCTAATCTACATGATCATACAAATCACCATAGAAAAATCAAATTGAATGAAAATTTAACCTAAGGTCTAATCATGGTAAAATCAACATTAACCATATTAATCCACACAAAATCCACAAAAAGAGATAACGAGAATCTAATGACTAAAACCTAATCATGACATGGTTAATCAAGTGAAAATTAATTCTGGAAAATTAAGAAATTAAATCTAATATAAAAATTGATTAAACCTAATTATACCTAATTATTCTAACTAAATCTAATTATGGATTAACTAACTAACCAAAATGAATTAGTTTCTAATACCTAAAATTAAGAAAGTTATAAATCTAACATGGGTTAACAACTAAGCATCAGGGTTAACAACAAAATTAAATGGAATTAAGATAAATTAAAAACCCTTAATCAAGAATTAAGAAATAATTATGAACCTGGAATGGGCTCAGAGGTGTATAATAACAGAGGGGGGGGGGGCATTGCAACACAAACTCACTTGGGCCCAAGTCTTCAAGAGCATGAACGACTCTAACCTGGTCCGGATCCATGGACGTATTACGCAAGGCTAGGTCACAATCAGAAAATTGATCCTCCATTTCAACCTTCTCCTATTGGCACGTTCGAATTGCCCAGAAACTATGCATATCCATGAATGGCTGAGAACTTAACAACAACTCCTTATTCTGCATCAATGGCTGAGAAATTAACAATAACTCCTTATTATGCATCAATGGCACACCAAGGTGATTAGCTTAGGGATACGAAAGGTGCGGTCGAGAACGGACACGGTTCTCCAATCCCAGCTTTGCATGAGAAATCAAGAAGGGCATTGCGTTCAGGATACATTACGGGATCAATTACTCCGGATTTCCCCACTCGCGCGCGACATCAAGAATGAACGAAATCACATCAGAATTTGACGATCAAGAGTAACACAACTTACCATAATCGACTTCTCTGAGGCAATGGTTTCAGGTGACAATCTCTTTCCTTCCCGTCTCCACTGTTCTTCTCTTTGCTATTACGTTCTTCGCTTCTG
Source organism: Lathyrus oleraceus (assembly GCF_024323335.1). Taxonomy (NCBI): domain Eukaryota; kingdom Viridiplantae; phylum Streptophyta; class Magnoliopsida; order Fabales; family Fabaceae; genus Lathyrus; species Lathyrus oleraceus. The sequence goes on along the minus strand of NC_066581.1, from coordinate 415,645,608 downwards.
ATTTTTCGTTTTTTTATTTTGGATTATTCTTGTCCTTTCTTCAGTTTCGTCGTGTGATGAAGGGTGGGTATTGGTGTTGTTCGACGCGTTGTGATGAAGTGTGCAAGGACATTGTATTCCTGTTCTGAAGAGTGAACAGAAACGCGTCCGAAGTGGTTTCGGTGACTCCCGATCGACGGCGATGAAGGTTTCCCCAAAACACCGTGAGTCCTCTCTTTCTCCCCTTTCTGTTCGGCTTTTTTTGGTTTCTTCTTGTTCTCTATCTCCTTCTGTTTCTGAATTCTGTTTTCTGTTGAAGGGGTTATGAGGGGCGAGAATGAATGGAGAGTTTTGTTGCTGTTAGGGTGAGAAGAAGAATGGAGGGTTGGTTAGTTGTTTAAGAAATGGTTATGGATGTGTCGATTGAAGGTTGTTCTGCAGGGTTTTTGGAGTTAAGGGTGTGAAATATTGTGTTTCTATTCAGTTATAAAGTGAGGGTTAGAGAGTGTTTTTTGGGAAGAAGGTTGAAGAGTTCATGGAGTGAAAAGAATTGTCCTTCTGTTCATTAGTTGAATGAGCTTTTTGAGATGTTACAGGTTGGTTAATTCGGTTAGGACGGTTGAGGGAGAAGTTAGAATTCGGTTGGAGGTTTGTTTTCAGGAAGGAGGTCAGTTAGAAGTTGTTTTGAAAGACATTTTTTTAGTTATCAATGTCAGTTACAGGGTGGTTGCAATTTTGCTGGAAATTCTGTTAGGGAGGTTAGAAATCGATTACATGTTGTGTTTTAGTTAGTTTTTTTTGTGAGCGGGATTTGTTATCTCCATATCATAACTTATGCAATTTTTTTCTATTATCGGTTTTTGTGTGTGCAGGAAGTTGGTTTTTGCTATTCGGTTAGGAAGAGTTATAAGGTTAGGGGGTATTGGCCATTGTATGGATGAAGAAACATAAACTTGGGCTATATGCCCAATCCCCAAACACATGACCCGAGTTCACATGAGGAAACCAAGTCCACCCAACCGACACAACCCAGGTTTAGCATGGTCGGCAAGAAATCTTCACCAAAGCCATGGTTCATCCTTCCAGTTCCTCATATCTTAATGTCCTAAACGCGCTTAGGTCTAACAACGACATGACAATGAATCTGAATCGAAAATCAATTGGGAGCAACCAAGAATCTGTTTTGATCATCCATCCAAGAACCGAAAATGAAACGCATAGCTACCCAACATCGGAATGCAATTGAGACCAGAAATATTCTTGCGCGTGAGAATTTAAAAAGCTGAAGAAAGAAAAGCTTATATGATTTTGTTGGTTCTAAGTGTTGGCAGCAATTTTGGTAAAACAAAGAGTGTTCACAAGATGTTGCATGTGATGTCTTAACATAAGATATCTTGTACCTGCTGGTGGTTAAAAATATAATTATGCAGGATTGTTTTAGGATGTCATACACGATGTCATGACATCTGATATAATGTACCTGCTGGATATTTAAAATGGAATTATGCAGGATTGTTCCAGGATGTCAGACCCGATGTCATGACATCTGTACACAGAACATTGAGTGTGAATGTTATGTGTTATGTGATTGCGCTTTTAATGGCAATCTATGTTTGATTGATGAGTTAATTGCAAACGCAATCAATCAATGATTACAACGTGATTTAACTTATTTTCCAAAGAGATCTATCCAACTATCATAAGAAGATTTGAATGGAAAATAGTTTTAGGGTTTTATGATGTCCAAGCCCAGTTGAATGCTTCTATAAAAGGGATATGAAAAACCTGATTTGATACACAAGAAATACAGAGCGAAATATTGAGAGAGAATAAGGGTTTGTATCTTGTGTGGTCGTGTGACTTGTAAGCCATTCAATTCATCCATAGATGATTGAATTGGTATGATTTGTGAGTTGTAATTTGTCACTCAAAGCTTTTAAGCATGAGTGTGTGTCTACTTGATTGAAGCTGCTAAGTAAGATTAAATGTGTGTCTTTGAAGAGTGTCTTCTTTTCATAAGTAATTCTTGTTTAATATCACTGGTGTGATTGAGGGGGAGTGAGTGGGATCTCATATATAAGAGTTCTTAGGTAGAAGTCATACGGGTAGAGATTAGATGAAAAAGACTGTAACTTGTGTAGTTTACTGAGAGTCTTTGAACTGATTCTATTTAGTGGATTTCCTTCCTGGCTTGGTAGCCCCCAGACGTAGGTGAGTTGCACCGAACTGGGTTAACAATTGCTTGTGTATCTTGCATTACTATTCTTTATCTTTATCCTGTTTGTTTTATTCAGATATTAGTATCGTGACATAACCTTTGACATCTCATATCTGATACCAGAATTTCATATTTGAGGTGTCAGGTGATTCCTCTTTTCTTATTATTCGACTATGCTTTTATTTGAATTTCTATGAAGAATTTCCTTCTCCTATTTTTGTTTTTTTAATTATTATTTCAAGATTGGAATCAGAGGGAATGTTGTGAGGAACTGATGAAAAAAAATCTTAGGGAGAATTCATTATACTTCCCCTTTTCCAGACAATTAGCAGTTTTTATCCAGGGTTGAAGTGAAGTCTTTAATGGAATTTTCTACTATTTTTGGTTCAGGAATCATTTTCGAGATGAGGTTGATGGTTCTCATAAAAGTCCGATTAGAAGTTTTTGAAGCCTCATGTATTTATGAAGTTGGTTAGAGAGAATTTGAGGGAGTGAGGTTCTGTTATGCACTGGCATGATGGTTGGTTTTTTTTTCTGTTTGAAACTAGTTGCTTGAAATTTCCTTACCGTTTTGATAAGCATTGCTGGTGATGTGAATAGGTTGTTAGAAATTGATGTAGTTAACTTTACGCAATGCTGACTGTTAGTTTTGAACATGACTTATGCTATGGTGAATGTTAGAGCAATGTTGTTAGAATTGTTATATGGTGATAATAACTTGCATTTTAGGTTCCATTTGTAGTTGGTGTACCATGGAGTTGCTTATGCGAGGCTTTGGAAATGTTTGGAATTTCGTCATGGTTTCTTTTTGTTGTAATGGTTTAATGTAGAGTTTATGTAAAAATGGTTATGTATCGGTTCATATTGATTTAGGAACTTGGCTTATGGACAATTTTGAATGTCGAATATATGGTTATGTAATGAAAATACAAAAATATAAGTGGATGGTTGAATATGTGAAATTGACGTAAAAAAGAGGTTGAATGATAAATGAAAATGCAATGTATTTGGAAATTGAATCGAACCGAACGGTTGCGATTCAGAATGTTGGAAATGAATGGAAACTTTATATGATAGTTGTATGGTTATTGTAATGTAAAGTAATTGTTGAATGTTTTTGTTTATGAAATTAGAAATGAATGGATATATGATTTGGATCGGATGGAAATGTATGGTTTATGGTCCAATGATGAATGGAAATAAGGTTTTGGTTTGAAATTATGATTTGGTTGATTTGGTCAAGGTTGACCAAAGTCAACACTTGGTCAAAGTTCCACTTTTTTTCGTATTTTCTCATGTAATGAATGTTTTATAACTTGTAATGGGTTTTGAATTTTGGGAATGAATAGATTGATATGGAATGAATAAATGACTTGTATTGAATTTTTAATGAATAAAATTCTTGAAATGAATTGATGAATTTGAATCATGATTCTATGGTATGAACATACTTAAAATGGATTGAAATGAACAAGAATGAACATGGATGGTAACCAAGGCCATGACTTGAATGAAACATTAGCATGAATCCCAAAGACACGAATTATGGGTGGGCCAAAACCAAACTAATGAGAATGATGGGTAGTACCAAGCATATATCAACTTATGCCTTAGCATGGACCAATGGGCAATGAGATTTCATGAACCAAAGGACATGTCATGAACAGACTATACACTAGAAATGAACAGATGAAATGAATACAAACCAGCCATGAACAAGCTATGGGCTAGAAATGGGAGAATGCCTGGATGACATGCCATGGGCTTGAACTTAACCAAAGATTGTGAACAAGTGGGCCTAGCCTGGGTCTTAGCCAAGTAAGTGACATACACACCATGTAATGATGATGGACCAACGAAATGGGGTCAGGGACACACACAGGGAGTGATAACCATGAACTAGGGTTTAGGGATACTAGATCAAGTGAGGATACCAATATAGGGTTTTTCTTCATCAAGAAGTCACAGTTGGATCACCAATGGTAAGAGCACGCATAAACCTCAAGAGCTACCCCCAATTAGGGTTTGATCGATTGAGCCACCCTTATCTGTAGAGAAACCCTAGCTTCCAATAGGTGCAAGCACAAGGCTCGGGATCCATGATACATGTCCTCTTGTATTGGACCATGATTATGCAGATGAAATGAAATGTCTATAAGGCTATGCATATGATAAAGATTAGTGACCTAGATGAACTTTATGAAGGGTATGGTGAATTTTGGGGTATGACACTATGAAGAAAAAAATACAAGAAAGGATGAAACTGAAGTAAAAGATGAAAACTTGTATGATAAACCTAGAATGACATCCATTCAAATTTAACACAAGTTTGCAGCTTTCTTCTCTGTTTCATCCCCCTTTCACTTTACAAGTTTGCATACTATGAGTGTGGTTCACATGATAGTTTGTCTTAATTTTCCACTAATTTTTTTAATTAAAAGTATGTACGTTATTGATAAATATTGTTGTATGTTGTTGATGTTGTTTTATGTTGTTTGTTAATAAGTGGTTTCTCATGTGCAACTAGCAAGTGGTTATGGTTCTTTACTTATCACTGATGCAACTGGTTGTGTGAATATGGATCTAAGAGAGTTGCGAACTTTGTTGTGGAAATATTATGAGTCTTTCATATAACATTCCCATAGAGAACACATGTTTTTTACTCTCCCTTCTACTTTATCCTCTTCATAGCTTCCAGGAACAATTAGTTATCAAGTTCTCCCAATCTATGTTAAATAATTGATGGTTTTGTTGATAAATGTTATTAGTGAGTTTGTTATAGCATATGTGATTGCTTGTTTCACTAACCCCTCATTGAACTTGAATTTATTTAAATAGATTTTTGAGATGATAATTAGAAATTTATTCTTGAAAATCAACTTAGACAATCCAATGTCTATTAAATTGCATGCATCTTGTAATTCATGATTTACTCTTTAGCCTATAGAATTAAATTCAATGTCATAACTTCTTCAAAACAATGATGATAAATGGACGTCATTCTAAGTCTTTCACATAAAATTTGATGTTTGCAAAATAAACTAGAAAAAAAAGAAGAGGAAATTATATTTTGTGTGAAATACTTAGAAGATATTCATTCATCGTCATTACGTTGAAGAATTTGGGATTTAATCAAATTATATGGGTTAATGAATAAATCGTGAATTACAAGATGCATGCAATTAGAAAAACATTGGACCGTTTAAGTTGTTTTTCAAGAATAATTTAATTTTTCTGATTATTATTTCAAAAATCTATTTGAATGGTTGTATATGGTTAATGAGTGACATGGAAAAACAAGCAATCTCATATTTTATAATAAAATCTTACACATACCACCATGGTTGGGACATATAACCATGGTGAATGTTATTTTTTATGCGCTTTAATTTGGTTGCATCTTGATATCGAACCCATGACCCTATATTTATGGCAATGGTTGTTTAAGTCAACCGTTGTAATAAGTAGCATGCTACATAGTTTATCACAATGGTTGCACGTCCGTGGTTGAAAATAACGAACTTACAACCACACCCTTCTTCACCACGGTTGGTCAGGCGTGATGGTATCCCTATTCCAACTGTGGTGAAATGGTTTTTTCGTAGTAGTGTTACCACCAAGAGTCAAGAAAATTGGTGTGAAGTGGGTTTAATAGACAAAATGAAATTAAAAAAGAGAGATTGGGAAGCATAAGGTAAAACTTGTGTCCAAAGGATACTCACAATAATATGGCATATACTACAATGAGTTTTTTGCTTCTGTGGCAAGATGGAACATTGTAAGGGCTATTATAGCTCTTGTAACTTGCAAGAATTGGTAAGTTTAGCAATTTGATGTCCAAAGTGTATTATTGCATGATGAATTGCTTGAAGATGTCTATGTGGATCAACCTTTAGGCTATGAGAAAGGAGGACGAGAAAAGGTCTATAAATTGAGGAAGGATCTTTATGACCTTAGGCAAGCACCAAGATCCCGGTACAACAAAGTTGAATCCTATTTTTGTCATGAAAAATGTCCTCGTGAACATACCTTATTTGTGAAACATAATGGAGACACCATCTTAATTGTCAGTATGTATGTAGATGACTTGATTTACACTGACAACAATGATGACCTGTTTGAATGTTTTAAGGAATCAATGAAAATAAAATTCACCATGACATGTATGGGTAATATGAGGTGTTTCCTGGGAGTGGAAGTAAAATAGGAAAATGCACAAATCTTAATACATAAACAAAATTATGCCGAAGAGATTCTTGCAAGTTTTGGCATAGATCAATGCAACAAGGTGTGTAACACCATTATTCCACGATGTAAGCTAACAAATTACGAGCATGACAAGCCTACTGATGCAACAAGTTACAAGAAAATGGTAGGATGCTTAATGTACATGCTTGCAACAAGGTCTGATCTAGCATACTCAGTGTGCTTGGTGGCTAGGTACATGAAAAGACCAATTGAGATTCATTTGGACACTGCAAGAAGAATCCTTAGATACTTGAAGGGAACTGTGAATCTTGGTGTCTTATATAAGAGAAGTGACATTCTAGAGATACAAAGGTTGTTGGGATTCGGGCTATGCAAGAGATAACGATGATAGAAAAAACACATAAGACTATGTGTTCATGCTTGGTCCAGGATCCATTTATTGGTCATCAAAGAAGCAACCCATAATTACTCTATCTACTACTGAAACAGAACTTGTAACAACAACTTTATGTGCTTGTCAAGGCACGTGACTTCAAAATATTTGTATAAACTTGGATAAGCTCATAATTATAACACAGTTATAACGTGTAACAACAACTCCACCATAAAGTTGTAGAAAAATTCAAGCATGCATGAAAGATGTAAGTACATTGATGTTAGGTTTGATTTCCTAAAAGACCTAACAAAAGATGGAATAATTGAAATATGTCATTGCATTTTAGAGAACTAACTTGCAGATGTTTTAACAAACCATTTGAAGTTAGATTGGTTTTGCACCACAAGGATAAGACTTGGGAGTATCTGGATTGGAAGAAATTAGATAATTAGTTGTTTTGTATTATTTGATTACTAACTTACTTTGTGTTTTGTGTTAGTTAGTTGAAGTTAGTTATCCACTTATGAAACATAACATTTGTATACAAGAACCTTTTCACTAACAATAGTACACTATAAAATTGACAATCTTTAAATAAATACAAAATCATATCTAAAAATTATATAAAAAAATTAAAATCATAATTAGTCATCGGGTCCCTTAAGTTAATTTTAAGTTTCAATTTAGTCTCTCAATAAAAAAATAGTTACAGTTTGGTCCCGCAATATTAGTTCTGTTAGCATTATTGATCCCTTTCGTTAGTTCAACTAAGAAAACGTTAGTATTTGCCAATATGTCATGCCAACTGTGTAATGACTAAGAAAAAAGGATAAGTAAACCATTATTTAAGGGTTTCAATTATATCAAAGGTCTTCATCTTTTCCAGAAAAGTGTTTGTGATATTCATTGTGTTGGTGTGACTTCTTGCTTTCTCAATCTCTTCATTTTTGTTGTATGGGATTGCATAGAGGGTTTAATAGATTTTCCTTCATTTCATATTGTCTCCATTTCTAGGGTTTTAATCTTCTCCAATGTATAAGTTGTCAAGCAGTACTTCCATTGGAACAGCTGTGTCGGTTATTCGCACAAACAAGAGGATGAAGTGTTTTTGCCAAGAAGAATGTGTCATCCGTACTGTGGGTGACATGAATAGTGTTAATTTTGGGAAAAAGTTTTGGAGTTGTAGAAATTACATAAATCATGTGAATAAGGGTTGTAATATATTCAAATGGTTAAAGGCAATTTTTAAATTACATAAGTCATAAACTACAAGATAGGCCAAAAGTGGCATAACTAGTACACATTAAAGATCAACATTATCAGGGTTGGCTCATAACAAGTTTTAGGCCTTTTTGAAGTCTCATTTTTTTGGGTGGTTGTGAGTTGAAACTTCAGTTGGTGTTGACTGATTTGAAGCAGCAGGAAATGATGAATGAGTTAAAGTAGCAGTTGGTTGACTTGAAGCAGCAGGAAGTGATAAATGAGTTGAAGCAACAATTGGGGTTGGCTAACTTGAAGTAGAAGGCAATGATGAATGAGTTAAAGCAGCAATTGGTTGTCTTGAAGCAGCAGGAAGTGATGGATAAGTTGAAGCAACAATTGGGGTTGGATGAGTTGAAGTAACAGTTGGGGTTGGATAAGTTGAAACAACATTTAAGGTTGGCTGAGTTGAAGCATCAGTTGAGGTTGGCTGAGTTGAAGTTGTATGCAGCTTGCAAGTGGCCTTGTTGCGACCATCCTTATGACACTGATTGCATTTGATACCAAATTTTGCTTGTTTTAGATGTGACTCATTTCTCACTTGTTCTCAGCGTCTTTGTTCCTTTTCTTCTTGCGTCTACTAGATTGCCTTTTTATGGGTGATGGTTGTAGATCAACAACATCTATTTTTGTCCATAGAGATTCTTCATTAACTGGATAAATCACAAGTGCATAACAAGCCTCATGGCACTCCTTTTTTGTAACAATCAGGGGCAAACTCATCAACTTCTAAATGCTGATCTTTTATGCATGAAATTGCATGACATCATGGCATCCCTGTCAGCATCCACCTTCTACACGAACATTCATGCTTTGAAAGGTTAATAACAAACTTTTCTTCATTGAATGATATATGGCTAACCTTATAGTCAAATCCACATGCATGCATGTTACAAAAGTGGAAAACAATTATCAACCAGAATGGGCCAATGCTAATTCAAGTCATATCTAATGTTTCAAATAATGATGAATCTTCATTACCTAACAATCCAATTGTTTGTTATTTGTGATTCCTTTTCCAATTTCTTTTTTATATTTGGTAGAATGTTATCATCATATTTGGGAATCTTCTTTATGTTGCACTCCCACCTTTGCATAAGGTATACTCTTATTTCCTCAATCATAGTCACAATAGACTTGGCTCTTAAAGCTACAAATACTGAGTTGAATGCCTCTGACATATTATTCACTAAAGTATCACATCTTCTACACTAGTGGTCCCTCTTTCATCAAACTTGTCACCTTGATTATTCAAATCTTCAAAGTAGCAAAATCATCAAAAGTTCATTTTACTCCATAGTTCAAATCATCTAAGGTGTCATCTTCCAAATTATCTTCTTCTATACCATTGGGTCCTACATTATTTTCTTCTATCACATCTTCCCCGTAAACTGGATACATGACATATAAGTGCACATTCCCATTAATTAGTGCTATCAATTTCATTCTATTTATTCCTGCATCATCTTTCAACAAAACTAACTCATTAATATCATTACATCATAATACCACAAACTCTCCATTTTTGGGTATCCTAAATCTTTTAAACCACCCAGAACCTCAAAATAACTCTAGAAATCAGGACCAACTTGTCAAACCTCCTATAACCCCTTGTAACCTAATCTGTTAAACTTAACACCCCCTTGATGGATAGCACACTCAAACCAATCACTAATGACCTAAATACACCAAATAATGCAGAAATGAGTTTTTGAAGAAGGATAAAATGAAGGGTTCACCTTTTAATATAGTAAACGCATAATCGTACCTTAGACTGGAAATGAATTAACAGATCTTCGTCTTCGTCGCTCCAAATCTCCAACTATCGTCGTCTTTGTCGCTCCAAATATTCTCATTCGCAACTAGAGTTTTAGACAATGAGAGAGTAGAACAATGACCCGTGGTTCGAAGCTGAACAATTTAGATAGAAAAATTTACTTTTGTTGATAGGTGAAGAGTTCAAACATTATGTTTCTATCCTTAGAAATGATATCAGATACTTTAAAATAAAATATGTTTATTAATAATTTCAAAAACTAAAACAGTATATCTTCCAATAAAATTTAACAAAAGGGACTTATAAGACTAACATAGGTGTTTTATGGGACTAGGTAACATTTTTGAAATAAGAGACTAAATAGAAACAATAAATTAAGTTAAAGGACTAAAAGATGAATTAAAGAAAAATTAAATAATGAGTAATAAGTTCACAATAACTATGTTGTAAATAGAATATATATATATATATATATATATATATATATATATATATATATATATATATATATATATATATATATATATATATATATATATATAAATTTTCCGATTCATTCAAACTAAATAATAAAATTAATCTATTTTATGGAATTTGTTTTTAAAATAATCAATATTTTAAAATTAAATATCAAAATAACCACATTTTCAAATTATTTATCAAACCAACCACTTTTCAAACAAAAAAAAATTACCGACAAAAGCACGTGCCACTGCCCTGTGACGAATGCATATTTTTTTGTACTAAGGCTCAACCCTAATGGCGCATGCATGCACATGATGCAATAAGAGCAAACGTCACTGACAATGACACATGTTTTGTTTTGTTTTTTTAATTATTTATTAAGGGAAGCGCCATGGGGAATGACACATGCATGTAAAAGGCTATTAAACATGCGTCAGGAATAGTGAGACATGCATGCAATACTGGTGAAAAACAATAGACAGTTGCGTCAGGAGAAGTGACACATACAATCAATATTAGCATTTTGCATGCATGTGTCATAGACAGTGACGCCTTAGTGCAAAAATATATGCATACGAAATGATATTTAAAAATGTGTATAAATATTGAGTATAAAAATAATTTAGTTGTGAATGGAAAAAAATAGAAAAAATATGTAAAATGAAATTTGCTTAAAATTTTTTAAAACGTATAAAAAGAATTCAGAACGCTAATCAAAACCTTCCATCGTGCTAAAAACGTTTCGCTCATCACTGCCGCTCACGACCGCCGTTCGCCGCTAGCTTCTCACAACCGCCGTCCACCGCTAGCTTCTCACAACCGCCGTCAGCCGCCAGACTCTCTCAATTGCGTTCGCTGCTCACAAACATCGCCCCCCTGGTTTCCGTTCGCATTAAGGTTAGATTCTCTTTATTTATCTCCCAATCCTTGAGCTCTATCTTGCAAAACCATCATACAAATCCTACCTTCTCTCCCCCTTTCTCAATCGAAACAGTACAGGGTTTTAGGTATTTAAAAGGTAAATGGGTTTAGTGTTCAATTTCTGTGATAGTCATAGTTCAATAGTTACTGTAACAATTTGATAGTTCAATTAGAGGTTTGATTTAGGTATTTAGGGTTTAAACCCCTAATCTCTCTCGATTTTGGTGATCCCTAGTAAAGCTCCTGCTGCACCATGTGTGTTGTTTAGCTAGTGCTGTTATCGCTCTGTCAGTAGGGCTGCTAGTTTTTTAGCTTGCCCTGCATGGTTGTGGCTTAGGGATTATTATCCTTTGTGTTACTTTCATTTTGGATTTGGTTGCTTGTTTGTATCTTTGTTGCTTTGTAGTTGTTAGCTGTTAAGATCGCACACTTGTTTTAAGTTGTTTGAAGTTTGGTTTTGTTCACCATTTTGTGTTTTTCACTGTCATGTACTATGTATTATCTTAATATGAAGTAAATCTCGAGTTTAAGAGTCTATTTTGACGTCATGGTGGTGTTATCAGGTGAGCTATGAAACACGGGCACCTCTAAAATTAGATGAGTTTAGGTGTCCGACACTCGTACGACACATGTTTAATAATTCAGACAATTGTTTTGAAAAACATGTTCTTTCTTTTGTTTCGACATTCCTTAGATGGGTGTCCTTATAAGTTATAACACTCGTAAGCCAAGTTTGAACAACTTGACAACTGGCCTACAAAAATATTCCTTTGCTTCGAAACACCTTGTACACTCTTTGGACACATCTCAGGCACTAATAATAGGGTCAAAGATGTGTCGAAAATGTTTAGTTTTTTTTTAAGATATTAAATTTGATCAACTAGGAACTTAAGACATTAAATTTGATCACAACATTTTTAATTCTTTTTTATAATATACAAATAGATAAATGCTCATTTTAAAGTGTCTAAGTCTGTGTCCACGTTGAAGTCTGTGCTTCATAATTGCTGAGACTTATATAACTGTTATATTGCATCCGCAATTGCGTTTGGCAGATCAAGTTCCTTACATTATTTTTATTTTTGAGCAGTGGTATACTATTCCCTCAATAGGGATAATGCACAGTTCTACTCCCTTTGATCTCATTCTTTTCCTGCGGTTTAGTTAACAGTATCCTTTGTTATATTTTGTGGGAATTATGTCTGTAATTGTGTTATGTTGTTTACTTATTTGGTTTTGTTGCAGGAGAGGCATCATTTCCTTCAAGAGATGAAAATGTATGTCACTACCATTCTTGTCAAAGTTGTTGTGCAAATGTTTCAAATGAATCTCTCTTTCTTTCTCTAATGAGATATTATTGATGTTTTTAATCATCTTTTCATAGCTTGGAGGCCAATGTTTCTGCACTTACAAATTTTGAGGTCCTTGATTTCATACGAGGTAAAGGAGCTTCAAAAGATCCAACACGGGTTATTGCCAAAGTAGCAATGTCCGAATACAAGGTTCAGAATTCTGCTGAGACAATAGATTGTAGATAACCCTTTTTTAGTTGTGATTTTATTTGTCTCCAATAGATAATAAAGCTTTTTATACTTTTTGTGATCACAGGTTTACGATTATTTGGTTAATACTGCAGCTGGTTGTCAAACAAGGGAGAACGTCAAAGAGTATTTGACAAGTATTAAACAGCATGAGCTGTCAGAGGCTGAGGTTCTCAATGTATTAAACATCAGACCAGCTGCTGAAGTTGAATTATTTCATGTAAGTATCATAACTATGTTCTTCTCATTTATTTTATGTCTGAGTAAGCTGTTGGATGCTACGTCAGCTACGTAGCTCTGCATTTTCTTTATGTGTCCACATTATCTGCAATATGTATTTTATGTTATTTGTGTTTAGCTTTGAAGTGTCGGGGTTTGAGGCTTTGTAGCTAACTGATATTATTTGAATTATTTATTACCCTCTTACATTTGTTATCAGTTCCCAAGAAGTGAATTAGCATGTATATTTATTCACCTGCAGAAGTAAGTTTTATGAGCATATGAAAACATGATGACCAATCTACAAGATCTTGTAATGTTTGTATTCTTCAACTTTTCCTTATTAAAAACAATGCTCATTTGTTTGCATCAAATTAAGGAGCAGCCAAAAATCTTCATAAGCATAATTTATCTCCATTTGCATCAACAACGTCAGAATTAAAACCTAATAGTACTTCAGAAAATGTAATGTTTCTTGTTCTGCTTCTTGTTCTTTCGAGAGTTAGAAATGATTGAATGTAACTTCTTTCATATCAGCAAATTAGACAATGTTTTTTTGCCAAATTAAAGCTCTTAGAGACTGTCATTCTTCGCGGCTGACTTGGGCTATCATTCACCTACATATTTTCACCGTAGAGTGACCTTGGCTCATTATCATATTTTTGTTTGCAAAATGCGCATTTGAGGTATATCAATTTCTGGCTGGTTGTTTTGTTTTGTAATTGTGTATAGAATCCAGGACCATTAGATTTGTGGCTCTGTCATGTTACCTTCATATTTTCATTGTAGAGTGACATTGGCTTATTTTTCATATTTTTGTTTTTGTAAAATACGCTTTTAAGGTATCTCAATTCATGGTTGGTTGTTTTGTCTTGCAATTGCATATGGAATATGGGACCATCAGTATTACGGGTATGTCGTGTTATCTACTGATTATGAAAAACTAGATGTGCATCATGAGTTAAGCCTAGATATTAGTGTGATGTGTTGTGTTTTTCTGGACCCTGATTACTTCCGCTCTACTTCTAGGTAATGTATTGATCTATATGACTAACAATCTGCATTTGAATGTCATGATTGTACCTTTGCATAATTGTTATCAGTTTGTTAACTTTTAATTATTATGCAGATCATAGAGGATTGCACAGTCCGTTTTCCAGATGAAGAGATAGCTGAAATAGTAGAACTGGTAGAAAAAACATTGCCAGCACCATCTAACAAAGAGACATCAAAAGAAATCTCTGAGGGTGAAGAAGAAACTGAAACAGAGAAACATGAAAACGTTAATGAGATTAGTCAAGATCAAACTGAAGATGGAGAACAAATGGACACAAGTTGAGGTCTAATCTTAACTTCAATAGTTTATGACTAGCACTAGAGGATCTCATTTAGGTTGTTAGGTGAAAAAGTTGAATTGGTGAAATGATTTTTATATGAAGATAGAGTAAGTCCTGTGGTCGTGTTACTTTTACAAGAAACTTTAGGAATTCAATTGCTGGCTTTGCTTACTCTAATATCAAAAGTTTCTTAAATTTTTTTAAATTTATTCTTCTAATGTTTGCTTTGTTTCTTGTCCAAAAATATAGAGAAATTCTTATCCTAACCCTATGGAGTCGAAAAACACCATATGAAAAATCCAAAATGCCCCTCAATTTTTGAAAATACATTTTCGGACGCACCTTGTCTTAAGTCAAAATGTTAACTGATATGGAAATGTATCTCCGAAATATTTTAAAACACACCTCATGCATCCCTCTTTGAGAGGGCCCATTTTAAACATTTATTGATCAAAACAGGGCAAATTAAATTAGTTTTATGATTTCTTAAATGAAAATGACGATTTATAAATGTCAAGACCTCTGTTATGTGATGAGCATTAAACTATGCAATCGATATGCAAAAAATGACATATAAATGTCAAGACCTCAGTTATGTGATGAGCATTAACTATGCAATCGATATGCAAAAAATGACATATCCCTCCTCTCATAACGATCAAGGCAGATATCTCTATCAATGTGTGTCTGTGCAATCTCAACAATGCGACGACATCTAGGCAACACATCATGAGCATGATCTAATTGTGTCTACTTCTCCTCTAGTATCTTCTGATGAGCTGACCTCGATGAATCTCTAGGAGCAGCCTGCACCATATACGAATGTGACACCCTGAAGAACCACCTGATATACCTGTCGACATAACTCCAGTCGCTCTTATTTATGATACTGCGTGCCTCCTCTGATACCAGATGACTGAGATAATCATCAAACATAACATCATATATCTACGTATTATAGCAGGAGGAACATAAACATCAGGGCGTATGAGAATAGTCTGAGTGTAGCTGAACTGCCTCATGACGCGCTCAAGCATATGAGGAAATATCAGACATGAACGACAAGTTAACCATCCCGAGTATGACACTATGTCGTCAAATGACCGCGTCTCACGGTGATTGACATACTTGTTAAAGCGCATATCCTCGACTATCAAGTGGTCAAGATACACTCGAAACAACTCTATCGTCTGGTTTCCTCTTAACGGGAAAGATGTAGAAGCACACAGAATATCCTCAGTATAGGTCGGTACATACGATCAGTTGAAGATGCGCAGGAAGTGTTGAAGGATCCAAGGCTGAAAAGTGTTGGAACGCACGAATCATCAGTAAAGGCGTTGCAAAAATGTAACGAAAATGACACATACACTAAAACACCAATAAATATTATCATCAAAAGTGTGATGATGCATGTCACCTGCTTCGTCTTCCACCTACAGTCCTCAAATAACTTAGAGTACAAGTAGACCAAACAAGCGACCCCCCAGTTGTACTCATAGATCCGTCAAAGTCCTCGAATCATCAGTAAAGGCGTTGCAAAAATGTAACGAAAATGACACAGACACTAAAACACCAATAAATATTACCATCAAAAGTGTGATGATGCATGTCACCTGCTTCGTCTTCCACCTACAGTCCTCAAATAACTTAGAGTACAAGTAGACCAAACAAGCGACCCCCCAGTCGTACTCATGGATCCGTCAAAGTCCTCGAAGTACCGTAGGTAGACGACATCCACTTAAGTGGCACTATTGTCCACAAAAATGACGGTGCCAACCAAATATAACAGGTATGCTCGCATAACATACGCTCTATGCAGCCCCACTTGCTCGCCATCACCTCTAGCTTGCTCTGCTATAAATAACTCATCTCAATATACCTTTTTTCAGGAATTCAAACCTAGCATGAGCCCCTCTGGTTTTTTCCATCTCCCTGAAGGCAGTCTTTGGATCAACTGTCATATAGTCTACCATCAACTCGAATGCCTCATCTTTTCTAATCCTCCCATGATATAAGAGTTTTCCTTAATTGGAAGATGCAACAGACACGACACATCGTCGAGTGTGATAGACATCTCACCAAGTGATAAATGAATTTCAATGTGTCATCTCTCCACGAATGCATTAAGCATCCAGTGGTTCACCGTAACATAACCGGTCTTGCATAAGTCCTTCATCCCAGATATGGACAAAACAACCTGAAATCATTCGTCATTAGGCTAATGAAAGCCAGTAATCTTCCGCCCATGGTTAATGAATTTCAATGGACAACGGTTCTGCAGAAAAATAAATCAATGTCAGAAACTTGTAATATAATAATAAACGTATTTTAAAAAGAATGTATCCATCAGTGTCGCTCTGATAGTGTAACATCGGGACGAGTTTTAGTTATTTGATATTTTTTTAGAATTGTTGACTTATTTGCTTACGTTGAGATTAAGTCATTTATTTTGATGAAGTTTGAGATGTTTAGAGTTGAGATAATATGATTTTATGAGAGAGGTGTGACACTCTAAGGTTGAAATAAATTGTTATTGCATGATTTTATTTTTAAAATGTGCGTTAGGGTTTTAGGGTGTTACAACAATGATCCACCATTGGGGATCCAACAAATATATTTGCCTATATGGACGACAAAGATCCATCTTTAGGGGATTCAACGAATATAATTGCCTCTATGGACGGCAAGGATCCACCTTTAGGGTATCCAACAAATATAGTTACCTCTATGGGCGACAAGGATCTAACTTTGGGGGATCCATCAAATATAATTGTTTTGTTCTTTATGGAATTGGATTCCCTGCATATATATATATATATATATATATATATATATATATATATATATATATATATATATATATATATATATATATATGGCATAACGAAATAAACATACATAAAAGATGAGGTGCTTCATTAAAAACCCACGCCCCTCAGGAGGTGCAGAGGGAAAAGAGTGCATCCATAGTTAACAACTTGTTATTACAACCGACAAAGTTTAAATACTCACCTATAGGAAGACGCCAACTAAGTAAAATAATCGAAGATAAAGCAACTACATGAATAACAGAAATAGAATGACAACAAAACAATTATGAGGAGAAGGGATCTCTTCTTGCTCTCAGACTTCGTCACATGGCAAGGGTGGGTGGGAAGCTTCCTTGTCCTTGCCAGCTTCTTTGGGCAGAGTAATCCCATAGTTGGCTTTTTTCCCCTTACGCCTATAGGGCATTCTCTCCTTAATTAGAGGCTTCCTGCATAACATTTCTTGATCTCCTCGAACCACTCCAACTCGCCAATTATGGAACGTGTATTTCATGCATAAATACAAGATAGATAAAACGACCCCCATTCGGTTAAAGGTTGGTTGCCCAATAATCATATTATATGAAGATGTCACTAATGACTAAATATTTAACCTTTATTTCCTTGGTGTGGTCTTGTTCTTCAAACGTGATCTTGAGGGTGAGATATCCTTTCACATGTACCTATTCTCCCGAGAATCCCACCAGTGATCCCTGGAAGGGCTTCAGATCCTCGGGATCAAGACACAATCTCTCGAAGGCGTCCCAATACAGTATATCAACGAAGCTTCCTTGATCGACTATGACTTTTTTGATCTCCTATTCTTCGTATTTGACGACGATGACCATGGGATAATCCTTGTGAGGATGGACGTCAGATGCATCTTCTTCTAAGAAGACGACCATGACTTTTGACACCTTCTGGATTGTAATCTCAGGGAGATTGTCTATACTCCGGACTTGACGAGCATACCTTTTTCCGCGCAGATATAGTCTCGCCGCCCTCGGCAAATGCTCTGGATATGATGTTGAGAGTACGACGCCCCGCTTCCTCGCATTCATTCTGAGAAACTCCTTTGGCCTTGCCCGACCCTGGGCTTCTGGTATCTTCTCGTTCCCATGGGTTTCCACGTCCCGCCTGGTTTGAGGGGCGTCCTTTACATATTTTTAGAGGAGGCTCTCTTGTATCAACTTTTCTATTTCCTTCTTTAACTAGTAGCAATCATCGCTGTGATGTCCTTTGATCCTATGGAGTTTACACAATATTTCGGGTTCAGATCCCATTATCTCGGATTTAGGGGCAGGTGGCGTCAGGATATTATGTAGGGGGAACACCTCGCACCAAATCTGTTCTCAGCGGGTATTCAAAGGCGTGAAATTCTCTGTTGTCTTCCCCTCCCTATTGAATAAGGATTTTTCCTTCACGAGCAAGGTGTAGCTATTCTTCTTTGAAGGATGAGAGCTTTCGGCGTCGGTGACACGCTCCTTGGTGTTGCGAGCATTCTTTTTTAGCGTTGCTTTCCTCGCCTTTGATGTAGCATTCTGCCCTCGCAACTACTTTGGCCAGCGGGAGCGCCGACTTTTGGGTGAGAGACTCATTGAAGTGTCCCACCTTGAGTCCGTTTTGGAACGCTCACATGAACCTCTTGGTTCTGAAGGACTACCTTGATCATGGCTTTGTTGAAGCGGGCGAGATATTCCCTCAACGACTACGATGGACCCTGGCAGATGTTGAACAGGCTGGTGGTGGACATCTTCCTGTGGCGATTGACAGTGAACTGGTGCACCAGCTTTCTCACCGATTCTTGATAGTTGTTAATAGAGGCCCGAGGGAGACCCATGTACTATCGGAGGGCGGCCTCCCTAAAAGTACCTTACAACATCTTACACTTTAGAGAGTGTGGTACTCCTATGATGGTCATCTGGGTGTTTATGGAGGCGATGTGTTTGTAAGGGTCGGTGAGTCCATCAAACTTGGCCAAGGATGAAGGTTTGAAACCTTCAGGGACAGTCCCCCCCACCCATATTTCACGCCAGAAAGGATGAGGGACTAGAAGTTCTATCTCTTCTAGGGGATTGGCCTCCTGTTGGCGCTTCTTGATGTTCTGGACGTCATCCTCCAATGTCTTGTTGTGGCATTGTAATTTATCCATGGCGGCTCACATCTCCACCATGGCCTCAACACTCACCTGTAGGTGATCTCTTCTATTCACCATGCTTGTTAATAGCTAGATAAGGGTACGGTAGAGAATATAATGTTTGTTAAAAGGAGGTGTGCCCAAGTTAGTTTTATCGGGACCCACGGTGGGAACCACTATACTGTCCAAAAAAGTACATGGCATGTGTTTCCTCTACAAGGGCATGGAGACTCAGAGGTCCTAGTAGGTATATTACATGAATGGGGAGAGGGCTAGTTCACAATGGCGAGTATCCCTATATAGTGATTTTTGAGGTTGTTTAAGGGACCACCTCACGTGAGGTGAGAGACCCTACTGGTGGTCGGCATTGCTAGGTTACAGACGGGCAGTTAAATTATCGTGTTAGGGTTGTTAGGAGCAAAATACTCTCTGAGTAGTATTGTGTGGTATTGAGTGAACATGACTTGATCCTCCTTCCCTTTTGAGGGGTAATCCATTTCTATGGATTCTCCAGGGCTAGAGTTTATGGCTTCCTTGACGTGGTCTCGTTTGTTCCCCCTTTTTATGGAGGTTGTTGACCGACTATATCTCTAGAGTCAACAAGGACTTTTTCTTACTTAGCTTATATGTTGATTGGGTCGCATGGACGACTCCACTAGACTGCGTTTGGGCGGCTCATTTGTTAGGCGATGGCACCCTAATCTAGGACTTTGCCAAATATGACACTACAAATCACGACGACTTTAAAATCAAAAGATAGAAATAAACAGTTAAATCAAATCTTTGGTCGCTTACTACTTTAATTTGTATGTCCAACTAACTTCACATGCTCCAACATTTGATGAAGTCGATTTATTCCACTTATTATAATTTGCCTAATATTATAAGAGATTGAGGTAGACCAATCCCTCAAGTTATCAATAGTTAGTCAACAATCACAATGATGATATAGACCATCCTAATCCAACTTGCTACAACTTACACTTAGAATCCGCTGACTTTGTTGTTAGCCTTTAACAAATTTGGTTCGCGTTCCCCCGAGAACAACATGAAACTTAACATAGATAATGTAAAGATTTCACTTACTTGTGTCTAAAGCACACATCATTTCTCAAGTATGAATGTCGAGTCATCTATATCCTACAACCTAGTTTAGTCATAAAATATTTTACAATCTAGTACTCCCTCCATTCCTTTATAAGTTTCACTTTCTTGCAAAAAAAATGTTTTTTTTTAATTGTCACTTGCAAAGTTCAAGGTAATACTAATTGCAATTTTGTCAAAATTACCCCTAGATAATGATTATATAGAGAGAAAAAGTAAAGTGAATGTAATAAATAATTAAGGGTATTATAGGTAAAAGAAGAATTATTGTTTGAAAAGTAACAATAATGATTAGCTTTCTTGGTATGTGTAAAAAGTAAAAAAATGACACTTAAAAAGGAACGGAGGGAGTATTGTCTCAGGGTGTTCCAAAAGTATCATGTGACTATAAATAACCATATACTAAAATAGTTAAGTAGTAAGATCAAGGAATCAAACAATCAAGCAAAAAAAGGATGCACGCGACGGAAGGTGCATGCAGTTATACCTCATTTCATATTTCCAAATCTTTTTCTTAAACACACTTTATAACATCAATCTATAACACCCAATTGGACCATATCATAATGAAGGTAGAGAAAAACAAGAAAAGGGAGTTTGAATTGTTTTTACTAACAATAAAAACTTTTGGAATTTCTACACACACAATTTAAAGATAAACAACACAGAAGTTATCCTGGTTCGCTCGAAATTCAAAGCTACTCCAGTCCACCATACCAAGGTGATTTCGCCTTCAAAAAGGACTTAATCCACTAATCCTGAAAGATTACAACAACGTCTAAGAGTGCAAAGATCTCTTAGCCCTCTCAAGTCTACAGACTTCACAAGTCACTTGAGGAAATAATACAACAAATATTATAAAAATACAAGAAGGTGTTTAATGCTTCTAGGTAAGCAAAATGAACACAGTAAGAGCAAATTTAATCTCACACTAATGAGTAAAAACTCGTGTGAAAAAGTGAAGCAAGAATTAGTGAGTATATGACTTTTGATGAGAAGAATTCTTGTTGAATATTTTTCGTGTCTTGGAATGATGATGGTTGGACCTTTTTATAGTGATTGAAGATGATATCGTTGGATGAGGCATTGATGATGATATCTTGCCAATGATAAGACTTAATTGTCAATAAGTTTGTTGTCCTTTACATAGCAGTATAAGAGAGTACTTAATATTTTCCATATATAGATTTATGCCACTTTGGAATACTTTGTTGTTAAGTCTTGATTTCATCTGATCTGAGAGTCAGAGTGCGCGGAGTTCAGATACTTCACTCAGATCTTGTATTCTTCATATAGTTACCTGAAGTTTTCATTAGAAGCTCTTGGTTATCTTTGACTTTACGTTCCTCATATGTAGTGAGCCTTAGAGACTTCAGAAGAAAGATCTTTCAGATTCAGAATGTCAGAGCCTTGAGTAATCAGAGCGACAGTTTTAGCTTTTAGTTCAACTGTTTTGGACTTGCTTAACGCTTAGACTTGGTTTCTTCAGATGCATTAATCGTTAGAGCCCTACACACTTAGAGAATTTTATCCAGGTACCAAAATGTTTCATCCTTTGTTATCATCAAAACTTAAGGATAAATTGCAGAACCAAAATCTTGTTCTAACAATCTTCCCCTTTTTGATGATGACAAAACTACAGACTGTTGATGAAACAATGGTACTTTATAATAATAAAGGGAAGGTAGATATAGAGTCAGATGTATTGTGACTCCCCCTGAGATATGCAATCTCCCTCTAAATATGATATTTGAGGGTTTAGAGGTTCTTACCATATCTTCTTATGTTGCTTGGCTTGTTTCTCAGATGTTTAATTCAGATCCTTCCTGCGAGAACTTAGACAACATAATATTTTGGAATGTAAGTGGTACGTTATAAGGCTTAGATATTAATTTCATCAGAAGGATGTTAAATTACTTCTCCCCCTTTTTGTCAAACTAAAAAAAGACTTAACCAAAAACATTTAGTAAGATAAAACTTCATTGGATTAAGTAAACAAGTACAAAAGCAAAAAGCAAACAATTAGAAGAACACAAGAGAAAAACATAGCAGAAATCCTAAGGTGCCTAAGGGTTTGGAGGAGCAGCATCCTCTGGAGCAACTGAGTCAGGAGACTCTGAATACTTGAGTTGACAGAGTCCTATTGATCCAATATTCCTTGTATGATCTGTTGTTCTTTTTGGAGTTTCGCCAGAGTCTTTAGCACCAGTAAAGAGAGATGAGAGGTAGATGACTCACCCTGAGTCAGAGCCACTTCCTCTGCCTTGGCGGATTCTTCCGCAATAATGCGTGTTGCTTCTTCAGCGTCAGCCTTGGCTTTGGCTTCATCTTCAGCAGCAACATCCTCAGCACCGACCTTTTCCTCTACTTCTTTCCTTGCTTTCTCTTCAGCTTCCAGTCTTTCCTTTTCTCCAGCTTCCTGGCGAGCTTTCTCTTAGCTTCTCTGGCCAGATGAGCCTCTAGCCTCTCTTCATCTTCTTTGATGTAGCCGTTTTTGACTTGTTCAGAGAGGCCTTTCAGCTTAAAAACCTTAGATGTCATCCATCTTATAACTCTATTCCAGTGATTCCTCACCTCAAAGGGATTATCACTTAGTTTGGAATTTTCAGACAGTGACCTGAGCTTCTCAACTGAATACTCAGAAAATAAAGCAACTTACTCTTCCAGGGTGGGGAAGGTTGGTTCAGGTTCAGAGGCTGGATTGATGGTTTCTGGTGGGGTGGGGTTGGTTTCAGTGGGAGGGTCAGAGGTTTGTGTATCATGGGTTTCAGATGGAGGTTCAATGGGAAGTGCAGATGGTGAGGCTGTTTGAGTTTCAGATTGTGGTTCTGTTAGATGTTCAGATGGGGAGGGAATTGAGGCTTTTGGAACAAGGTGGGCTTTGGTCAGATAGTATGTTGGCTTGGAGTTGAGCTAGTGTTGGGGATGAAGGATCAGTGGTTTCTGGCTGGTCAGATTCAGAGGACAAGTCATAGTAAGGTGGAGAGGAGAGAGTTGAAGAGGGAGGTGAAATTGGTTCATTTAGAAGTAAAGCCTCAGAGACGGGGAATGTTGTAGTGGTGAGATTAAATTGTTGGAGGGGAGGTGATGGTGGGTTAGAGTTGTAAGGCTTAGAAGGATTTGAAATGGATGTTGTGGATTCAAAGTTTGTGTAGGTGAAAGATGGTTGAGGTAGAGAGGAAGATAGTTGCTTTAAATTAAAGTTTAAGGGAGTATCAGAGGGAAGTGACCTACGTGAGGCAGATGAGTCCACAGGCACATGAGGTCTGGTTTCTGATGCTTCTCCCAACTTCAGAGTCTTCTTCTTTGACTTCCTTTCAGAAGACTCTCGCATCCTCTTCATGAAGTTAGGTGGATGTTCTAGTAGCCGATCCACTGAGAACTCTGAAATGTCCACTCCTTGAGCCGCTAGATCCTGAAGGTAGTAGGCAATGACCTCAAGATGATCTATTTAGAGAACAAATAGAGATTGTTTGGAATCTTTCTCTGATCCTTCAGAGCTTCCTAGGATGTATCCAAAGTTGGTCTTGCTAGAACCCTTTCAATAAACCCCCATACTTTTCAAATTCCTGGCATTTAGAGGTTTGCCAACATCGACGGTCACGCCTTCCATTAGATTGTGGGATATCAGATGGTCCACTAAGCCGCTTTCGATTAGAACATCATAAATGATTCTTTCCAGAGGGATGTAGTTTCTGGGTTTCATGTGATTCCTTGTGTCTATGACTGAATCCCTTAGGTACTTGAAGAGTAACGCATGGAGATTCAACTTCAACCCTTTGTGAAGGCAGTAGAGAATACACTTTTGGTCAGTGTTGATGTAGTCTGAGGAGTTTGAAGTTGGGCGATGGTGAATGGTACCCAGGATGATCTTCAACCAGACTCTCAGATTCTGGTGAAGTTCTTTATTCTTGGAGGATCTGCCTTCAGAGCTTTGTTTGAAAATGGTGGGAACAATTTCCTGAGACATGTATTTTTCCATAGGGTTTATGTTGTAAATTCTTCTGCCCCTAGTTTTCTCCATGTTCAGAAGCTTGGCAATTGATTTTTCAGTGATGACCATCTTCACACCCAAAACATCTGAGACGATACAGTGGTCATCGCAGTTTGCGAATCTCCAGACCTCCTTGACCAGAAAAGTATAAATGGGACCATAAAGCCTTTGAAAGTAAGTTTCCCAACCTTGTTTCTTCAGTTCTTCGGTGAGATCGACTCCATTGAGCTTCATATTATCAAAGTCCACGAGAGATTCACAAAGGACTTCCAGTTTATCAAAGGGTGTTGCTAGGTTGATGTGAGCTGGACGATCAAGAACATGAGATTCCTTGTAGGCAGTGATGGATGTTGTAGCAGTTGCAATAGAGGTTTGCTGAGGCGTATTAGCAGGTTGTTCAGTAGTTTCCATTTGCTGTGAGTAGTTGTACACTTGTTGTTGTTGGGAGTCCATTTGAAGAAGATAAATGTTTGATGGAGATGAAGAACGTTGAAGAGCTTTGAGAGAGATTGAGGACATGGGTTTTGTGTAGGTTTGTGGATGAAAAAGTGTGAGAGTGAGAGATGTGATGAGAATATATACACATTAGTTAGCATGCAAAACGACAACGTTGTTAAAGAATAGTAAACATCATAAATTAATTGACATAGAATTTGAGTTGACACGCAAGAGGGGAATTAATTACACCTAATGATGGATGTCTAATCCCAAAAATATGCACACTATAATACCCCAAAATTTACCCTTCATTTTTCCTGGAAGCATACGCTTTACACCTCATGCATGCATTCATTTTTAGGTCATTTAGCATTTGCATTTCATCATGGCAATCGGAATCGGATCCAAGAAGCTTGAACATCATCCAGGACACTTTGTGGGCTCTATTTAGATGATCAGTCAACACAAGGAAAAGACTTGAGTTACTTCCAACAGGGGTCTATTCGTCAGTCAAAATGTTAATCTTGAAGGAACAAAGGTTTGTT
The DNA here is from genome assembly GCF_024323335.1 of Lathyrus oleraceus. NCBI lineage: Eukaryota > Viridiplantae > Streptophyta > Magnoliopsida > Fabales > Fabaceae > Lathyrus > Lathyrus oleraceus. Next base: position 415,620,281 of record NC_066581.1, on the reverse strand, counting down.
CATGAGCTGTCATGCTCGCTAGGCGAAGCCCACGTGTTTTGAAAAAGAAAAAAAAATGAAAAAAAAATGAAAAACGAAAAATAAATAAATAAATAAATAAATAAATAAATAAATAAATAAATAAATAAATAAATAAAAGAAAAAAATCTTGGACTTGGACCTCTCTCATTTGAGCTCACAGGTCCACAAAAATCAGGTTATAAATTCAGAGTTTCAGTGAAACAAAAGGCCATTCTATTCCTATTACCCTGTCTGAGAAAAAGATAGTGAGAGAAGAACCCTGGGGAAAAAGATAGTGAGAGAAGATCTAACAGAGTTCAGAGCAACCTCCAGGCAACTCTGAAAGGTTCATTCTGACTCACACACTTTCAGCTCAAGCAAACCCTAACATTGGTTTGCAAATCCAGCCGTGCCATTTGATTTCAACCGATCTCTCCAATCAGGCTCACATGACTTTTGCAGGGATAACTCGCTGGATATTCCACTTTGCTTGTGGGATACCATTTGGGAGATTTATTCTGATTGCCTTGTTGGCACATTTACTTTATACATGTTTGTTTTGTATGTGTTCGTATCCCCGCAGGTAGCGCGGTTCCTTCGTCAAGGACTGCCTTTTTGCATGAGCATCCTAAACCCTAACCCTTCATTGATTTTTCTTCTCCTAAACACACGTTTACTCCTTCTACTACAGGTGAGTAAGTCTCCAAAGGTCAAGCATCCGGTAGATTGCGTAGTAACGTCGTCCGCCCCCAAAACATAATCCTTAACCCCCGTAGTTAGCCGAACTACGGCTTGCTCTGATTCTCATTCCAAATGAGATACGTAGGCATAAGACGCGATGTCTTAGCGAGCACACATCCCCCAAACCTATAGGTCAACCGAGCTACGAAGACTCTGATTCTCATATTCAGATGAGATACGTATGCAGTGGATGCGACATCCGCGCGAGTCATATTCAATATTACCCCTTTTTTAGTAAACAGCACAAGATAAACTCACACCCTTTAGACAAGAACTACCAAAGTGGATCCCGTAGAGTACTACGGATGCGTAGGGGTGCTAATACCTTCCCTTCGCATAACCGACTCCCGAACCCAAGATTTGGTTGCGAGACCTTGTCTTTTCCTTTCCTCTTTTCAGGTTTACTTCGAGCGTTTCCTTTCCCTCCTTTGGGATAAATAACGCACGGTGGCGACTCTTCTGTCATTTTCTTTCGCCGGTTGTTTTTTGGCACACTGTATTTTTCAGGTTGCGACAGCTGGCGACTTTGCTGGGGACCCGGTTTCCCTAAGCGAGTCCCTCCTAGCTTTTGTAGTTTGTTTGTTTATTGGGTGTTCATGCTTTTGTACAGTTATTTATTTACCTGCTTTACCTTATTGCATTGTGTACATATCATTGCTGTATCTGTTGGCTGGCTATGGCTGCTTGGTGATCTTTGTGAGATGAGTTCTATACCCGAACTCGAGTGCACTTAGGATAGGAGAATGGCTTAGTCTTGTCGACTTATGTGGAGTTATTCCTTAGCAAGTTGACTTGCAAGCCCATTCACTTGGTGGAGGTCATGTTGAGATCAATAATGTCACACAAGTAAGTTGTGGTTAGACATTACTTTTTCCAATATAGACCTTAGAAGCCGAGGACCTTAGTTTACCAAATCCATCTTGGCCTATTCGTAGGACGTAGTGCAAAAGTCGTTCAAGTGTAAGATTTGATACGATTGTTACGCGATACTACACTCGTAAGAGTCTCTCTTGAGAATATTTTTGGAATACGAGTAGTCGTTCCTCCAATAATATCCGAAAGATGGGATTATGACTACGGGAACCTTTTGTAGAACATGTTTGGCAGGTTTAAACCTTATTACATTCCTTTTGGGTGGTTCTTAACCTAAACTCCATGCTCGTGACTTGCAACAAACCCTTGATTCATGGTTGATCCGATCAAGTATCCTTAATATCAATGAAACTTGGGTGTTGATAAGGTGTAAACCATAATCCACCAAAATGGGTGGTTGATATTAAGGATAACATGATCCATCCCATGACCTTTGTTTGGTGTGCTCTTAATTTCTCTCCAGACAGTGCAACCTGACAGATGTTCAAGCAAATACAGCGATCCTGATTCCCATGCCACTGCATTGCATTCACATCATTTTGCATCACATCATTTTGCATTCATAATCATTCACACATGTTTATCCATTTCTGTGGGGTTTATATCTTCTACTTGATTCTAGTCGGAATTTTCTTGGTTCTCATCAACGACTTAGTCTTTTTTTTTACATCATTTATCTATTGAGAGACTGGAATCAAGGGGGTAGAATACCTTTGGAATTGATAAACATGTCATTGCATTTACATATTCATTAGCATGTCTTGCATAACAGATACTGTCACTGTGTTCTCAGTTTGTTTGGTGTTCAATCAGCAGGATAACTGACCCAGGTATTCACCGGTACGGTACCTGCAGAAACCAACAGAGAGTAATGGAAAGCCTACAGGCAGAGTTTGCCGAGATGAAAATCCGCATGAATCAATTCATGGATGTGGTTTAAGGGGTGGCTCAGGGACAACAAGAGCTCAGGCAGATGATACAAAGGAATCCCCCTGCTCAACTAGAGACGGTGATTGATCCTCCAGCTGGAGAGGCTAATGGACCCAATGGACCAAGGCCTATCCCAATCCTACATGTCACCTCCGGTCAACAACCCGTTCATGATGATCAGGACGATCAGTTCCCCCTGCTGCAGGAAGACTTTGGTATGGGTCATGGTGTGGACCCCATGTTTAGAAGATTGGAAGAGAGGTTGAAGGCAGTGGAAGGGCAGAATCCTCTAGGAGTAGATGTTGCTGACTTGGGGTTGGTCCCAGGTGTGAGAGTGCCACCGAAATTCAAGGTCCCGATATTTGACAAATACAATGGCAACTCTTGCCCGAAACCCCATGTGCAAGCCTATTTCCGTAAAATGGTTGCATACTCCGATGACGAAAAGTTGCTTATGTACTTTTTCCAGGACAACCTAGCTGGGGCATCCCTGGAATGGTATATGAGGCTGGACAGAGCCCACATCCATTGCTGGAGGGATTTGGCTGAGACTTTCGTGAAGCAGTATCAGTATAACGCATACATGGCTCCGGATAGAACTCAACTTTAAAATCTGTCTCTTAAAAGCAATGAGTGCTTAAGAGAATACGCTCAACGCTGGAGAGAAACAGCTTCCCGTGTTCAACCTCCTATGTTGGAGAAGGAAATGGCTAACATGTTCATGAACACTCTGCCAGGACCTTATTTGGAGCGCCTGGTGGGTTGCAATGCCTCCAATTTTGCTGATGTAGTCTCTACCAAAGAGAGGGTGGAGAATTACCTGAGGACATACAAGACCCAGAGTGGAGGTGGATCCTCATCAGGGGTGAAGAAGCTGTTCATTCAGGGACAAAAGAGGGGAGAAGGGGATGCAAGTTCCATATCTTCTTATCAGAACAGGGATAACCGGAGGAATAACTTTCAGAACTATCATCAGCAACCATATGTTACGGCTGTGACCATTCCAGCTGCAGCACCACTACAACAACAACAACCACAATGTCAACCAGCTCAGTACCAACCACAACAACCGGGTAACAGACCCGCCTATCAACCGAGGCCAAGGACGATGGAGCGACATTTCGACACTCTTCCAATGTCATACGCTCAGTTGCTTTCTAGTCTTCAACAACTACAACTTGTGCAGTTGCGCACTCTGGCTCCTCCCGTTGGTAGGCTTCCGATGGGTTATGACGCCAACTCTAGGTGTAGCTTCCACTCTGGGGCACCTGGCCACAATATTGAGAACCGCAAAGCTTTTAAGCACGTAGTTCAGGACCTCATTGATTCAAAGGCCGTTAACTTTGCACCAGCTCCTAATGTCGTCAACAATCCCATGCCCCAGCATGGTGGAGCCAACATTAACATGGTTGAAGGAGAAGTCAAATTAGTCTCTGCGGTCAACAATGAAGATGGGGATAGTGATTGCGACATCGATAATTGGGTGCGTCCGAGGATCCCGGGTGAAGTTCTCAACAATTGGTCTTCTGAGGAGATTGTCCAAGCCACTTGTCTGGAGGAGTAATTTTCTTTGTTTATTCATGCATATCCAAGTCTTACGTTCCGCCAGGGCGTAATGACTCATTGTAGGGCTCATCTATGCGACACTTGTATTTTTTTATCATAAATAAAGGACGTCTTTTTGCATTCAAATATTTCGTTCCTTGTCTTTCTATTTTTGCAGTTTTTCAAAAAAAATGGCAATGTTTTGTTTAGTTTCCACATTTTTTTTCTTTCACACTCATAAGCACCTACCATCACTCATGCAGATGCACATCACCGGATCCTATTGATAACGGTTCTGCTATGGCTCGCTTCGACTTTGAAAATCCAATCTTTCAAGCTGAAGAAGAGGGTGATGAAGACTGTGAACTCCCTGAAGAACTTACCAGGTTATTAAAACAAGAGGAAAGGGTCATTTAACCGCATCAAGAGTCTGTTGAAGTGATTAATCTCGGCACCGAGGACGCCAAGAGAGAAATCAAGATAGGGGCTGCTTTGGAAGACAATGTGAAGAAGGGGTTGATTGAATTGCTGCAAGAGTATGTTGACATCTTCGCTTGGTCTTATCAGGACATGCCAAGGCTTGACACAGACATCGTGGTACATCGCTTGCCGCTCAAAGAAGGTTGTCCTCCGGTCAAGCAGAAGCTCAGAAGAACAAGACCAGAGATGGCTGTCAAGATAAAGGAAGAAGTGCAAAAACAGTTGGATGCAGGGTTTCTAGCAGTCACAAATTATCCACCATGGGTTGCAAATATCGTTCCGGTACCTAAGAAGGATGGAAAGGTACGGATGTGTGTTGACTACCGGGATCTGAACAGGGTTAGTCCTAAAGATGATTTCCCCTTACCTCACATTGACGTTTTGGTGGATAACACGGCTCAGTTCTCGGTATTCTCCTTCATGGATGGCTTTTCTGGCTATAATCAAATTAAGATGGCACCAGTAGACATGGAGAAGACAACATTCATAACCCCATGGGGTACCTTCTGCTACAAGGTGATGCCGTTTGATCTAAAAAATGCCGGAGCAACATATCAGCGAGCGATGGTGACTCTGTTGCATGATATGATTCATCATGAAATCGAGGTTTATATTGATGATATGACTGCCAAATCTCAGACAAAAGAAGAACATTTGGTGAATTTGCAGAAACTGTTTGAGCGTTTGAGGAAATTTAAACTGAGGCTTAATCCGAACAAGTGTACTTTTGGGGTGAGATCTGGAAAACTATTGGGTTTTGTTGTTAGCGGAAAAGGGATTGAGGTGGATCCGGCCAAAGTGAAAGCGATACAGGAAATGCCTGAGCCAAGAACAGAGAAACAAGTCTCTGGTTTCTTAGGGAGGTTGAACTACATTGCAAGGTTCATCTCTCACCTAAAAGCCACGTGTGAGCCAATATTCAAATTGTTGAGAAAAGATCAGGCTATCAGGTGGAATGATGATTGTCAAAGGGCATTCGAGAAGATAAAAGAGTATTTGCAGAATCCTCCTATCCTTGTGCCTCCGGTCCCAGGGAGACCGCTGATTATGTATTTGACAGTACTGGACAATTCCATGGGTTGTGTTCTCGGTCAACACGACGAGACAGGTAGGAAAGAGCATGCCATCTACTACCTGAGTAAGGAATTCACATATTGCGAGTCGAGATACTCAATGCTTGAAAAAACATGTTGTGCACTTGCATGGGCTGCTAAGTGATTGAGACAATACATGCTGTCTCACACAACCTTACTGATCTCCAAAATGGATCCAGTCAAGTATATATTTGAGAAGCCAACTCTCACCGGAAGAGTTGCTCGTTGGCAAATGGTACTGACAGAGTACGACATCCAGTATACTTCCCAGAAAGCCATCAAGGGGAGTATTCTGTCAGACTATCTTGCTCAACAGCCGGTTGAAGATTATGAGCCGATGAAGTTTGATTTTCCAGATGAAGACATCATGTTCCTCAAGATGAAAGACTGTGAAGAGCCAGTTGTTGAAGAGGGACCTGATCCAGACGAAAAGTGGACTTTAATGTTTGATGGGGCCGTCAACGCCAGAGGAAGTGGAATTGGTGTTGTCATTACAACTCCGAAAGGTGCCCACATGCCTTTCACCGCTCGTCTGACTTTCGAGTGCACCAATAATGAAGCTGAGTATGAAGCCTGTATCTTGGGTATTGAGCAAGCCATTGATTTGAGAATCAAGACTTTGGACATCTTCGGATATTCAACTCTGGTAATCAATCAAGTGAATGGTGATTGGAACACTCTCCAGCCTACTCTGGTCCCCTACAGAGATTACACAAGAAGACTGTTGACTTTCTTCACAATAGTAAAGCTGTACCATATACCTCGTGATGAGAACCAGATGGTAGATGCTCTTGCTACTCTATCCTCCATGATCACGGTGATCCGTTGGAACCATGCTCCCAAGATCGACGTGATGCGCCTTAATAGGGCCGCATATGTGTTTGCTGCTGAACTGGTAGTTGATGACAAGCCCTGGTATCACGACATCAAGTGCTTTCTGAAGAATCAAGAGTACCCTGCAGGGGCATCCAACAATGATAGAAAGACTTTGAGAAGATTGGCAGGCAGTTTCTTCTTGAACAAAGACGATGTGCTGTATAAGAGGAACTTCGACATGGTTTTGCTCAGATGCGTGGACAGACACGAAGCAGACATGTTAATTCAGGAAGTTCATGAAGGCTCCTTCAGTACTCATGCCGGCGAACATGCAATGGCTAAGAAATTGTTGAGAGCAGGTTATTACTGGATGACCATGGAATCTGATTGTTTCAAATATGCTCGGAAGTACCATAAATGCCAGATTTATGCTGATAAGGTGCATGTGCCTCCGAATCCTTTGAATGTGATGTCTTCGCCGTGGCCTTTTGCTATGTGGGGCATCAATATGATTGGAAAGATTGAGCCGACCGCTTCCAATGGGCATCGCTTCATCCTTGTTGCCATCGACTATTTCACCAAGTGGGTCGAAGCAGCGTCATTTGCGAAGGTCACCAGACATGTGGTTGCCCGATTCATCAAGAAAGAAATCATTTGTCACTATGGGATTCCCGAAAGAATCATTACTGATAATGGTTCTAATCTCACCAACAAAATGATGAAGGAGTTGTGCCAGAGCTTCAACATTCAGCATCACAATTCTTCCCCTTACCGCCCTAAGATGAACGGTGCTGTTGAAGCGGCAAATAAGAACATAAAGAAGATTGTGCAGAAGATGGTCGTTACGTACAGAGATTGGCATGAGATGCTACCCTTCGCCTTGCATGGGTATCGTACTTCAGTACGTACATCGACCGGGGCAACCCCTTACTCCCTTGTGTATGGTATGGAAGCAGTCCTACCTGTTGAAGTGGAGATTCCTTCTCTAAGAGTCCTGTTGGATGTCAAGTTAGACGAAGCTGAATGGATTCGGACAAGGTTTAATGAGTTGAGTCTTGTCGAAGAGAAGCGAATGGCAGCCATTTGTCATGGGCAGTTGTATCAAAGTCGGATGAAGAGAGCCTTTGATCAGAAAGTGCATCCTCGATGCTGCCAGGTCGGAGATTTGGTGTTGAAAAGGATCCTTCCTCCTTAGACAGATCACAGGGGCAAGTGGACTCCTAACTATGATGGACCGTATATTGTCACCAAGGTTTTTGATGGTGGGGCCTTAATGCTTGCAACGATGGATGGTGAAAACTTCACTTCCCCGGTGAACTTAGACGCAGTTAAAAAATACTTCGCATGAAATAGACCCGATGGATAATAAAAAAAGTAGTCCAGGCAAAAATGGGCATCCCGGCGAACCAAGAAAATGAAAAAGGTTCGGGCAAAAACTAGGGATTAAAAGTGAAAAGAGTGTACACCCGGTAAGTTGAAAACCTGAAAAGACAACTTAGGCAAAAATGGGTATCCCGGTGGATTGAAAACCCGAAAAGGGCGATCCAGGCAAAAGTTAGGGATTAAGCGAATGACTGCGTTCTGAGTAGTTCTGAATCTCATCTCGTGTCAATGACTGGAAACTTTTGAAGGATAGGAAACAATCCAATCACTCTTTTCAGAAAGTTGATCATCTGGAGGATCTTGAAGACGAGCAAGTCATAGCAGAATTGGAACCCAATAGAAATCCATTTCACATTGCCATTAAATTAATGTCTGTTTTTATCTGTTGTGCGATTACCTCTTTCTAGGGATTGCTTCCTGATGTAAATGCCTATTCAGAGGCCGTTCAATCAATAAAATCATGTTATTCAGTATATCTCTGTTTTCATTTTCATTTTTCTGTTTTGTTTGCAAAAATGACGTCCGAGTTTTTTGATAAACATTGCATCATGACACATAAGAGCTTTACAGGTACATGCTTAATAAACATTTAAAATTGATGTAAATTTTAAGTGCTTTGGATCGTCTATTCATAACAGGTACCCTCGGGGCATTTCCTTAAAATCCCCTGCAGATGATCGTGAATGTTTTCCACCAACAGACGAATTCGGTATCTTATCCCTGCAGAGTTGATCAGAGCGTTGGATTCTTCGATCCCCAGCAGGTTCTCACCACTGTACCTCCCCCCAAGCGGTGGTTTCAGATTATACACTCCCCAGTAGAGTTGACAGTGTCAGACTATATACCCTCAGCGGAGTTGACAGTGCCAGACTGTATCTTCCCAGTAGAAGCGGCTGCTTCTCAGAGTTCGAGGCCAGATCGATAATCCCAATGCCAGATCCATGGTTTCTTTCCTTGAAGCAGAACCTCGGTACCATATCGGTGTTTGCTTCCCCTGCTGAGTCATCTCTCGCAGATCGTGGTTTCCAGAATCACTATCGCTTTCCCCAATAGCAGGTTTTTAGTGCCGTTCTCTCCCAAGTCAGAATCTCGGTATTTCGTCATTGCTAGAACACTGTGTGGCGGGTCATTTCCCCACAGAATTCTTTGCGCTGTGCATCTCCAGCAGCCTTGCCAGGGTCCAGAAGATGGTGATCATTTCCCCAGCAGATCCCCTTGCCTCAGCTTGGCATTCTACCCAGCATTTCGCATCCCTGCATGTAGAATCATATTGCATTTCATCCTCCCAAATCGCGTAGTATTTCCATTTTCATGGAGCATTACGCCATTGAAAAATTCAAACATACGCATGTAAGCATAAAACATTCTCGGTATCCCAAGTGATAAGCCAGAAGTTGTTTCCAGTACTCAGACTAAAGATTGTTCATGACTTACCTTTGTTATCCCCAGCAAGTGTCATTGGCCCATGCACCGCCTCTATTATCGTTCCCTATTTCTGTCGATGCTGACAGGCATGAAGTTTCCGGTATTCAGACCGAAGTGGCGTTTAGGCCAGTTTTCCGATGTTCAGATCGAAGAAGTTTCCGACGTTCAGGTCGATGCAACTTGTGGCGTTCAGGCCAGTTTTCCGATGTTCAGATCGAAGAAGTTTCTGACGTTCAGGTCGATGCAACTTGTGGCGTTCAGGCCAGTTTTCCGATGTTCAGATCGAAGAAGTTTCCGACGTTCAGGTCGATGCAACTTGTGGCGTTCAGACCAGTTTTTCGATGTTCAGATCGAAAAAGTTTCCGACGTTCAGGTCGATGCAACTTGTGGCGTTCAGGCCAGTTTTCCGATGTTTAGGTCGAAGAAGTTTCCGACGTTCAGGTCGATGCAACTTGTGGCGTTCAGGCCAGTTTTCCGATGGTTCAGATCGAAGAAGTTTCCGACGTTCAGGTCGATGCAACTTATGGCATTCAGGCCAATTTTCCGATGTTCAGATCGAAGAAGTTCCCGATGTTCAGATCGAAGAAGTTCCCGATGTTCAGATCGACGCAACTTGTGGCATTCAGGCCAGCCTCTCGGTGTTCAGACCGATATTAATAATCTCATATCTCTCAATGTTCAGATCGAAGTCATTTCCAGTATTCAGACTGATGAGCGGCATTCAGGCCATGGTTATTTCTGTGTTACCATTTATTTTGGTATCCAGGTTAACATTCTTTTTCAGTATTCAGACCGATGAGCGGCATTCAGGCCATGGTTATTTTTGTGTTACCATTTATTTTGGTATCCAAGTTAACATTCTTTTTCGGTATTCAGACTGACTCTCACCGTACCAGACGAATTCTTCTTTCAAGACCACCTCTTTGCCGATTCTGACAGGCATTGTTATTTCACTTCACTTCAGTGCAAATTTTCAGGCTTTTATTGTATTCAATCCCTTGATACCTCGAAAGCACGAAAGCCGCTGCTATCTTCTTTCCAGGTCTCCAGTTGATTGAATAGGGGCAGCTGTAATACCCCAAAATTTACCCTTCATTTTTCCTGGAAGCATACGCTTTACACCTCATGCATGCATTCATTTTTAGGTCATTTAGCATTTGCATTTCATCATGGCAATCGGAATCAGATCCAAGAAGCTTGAACATCATCCAGGACACCTTGTGGGCTCTATTTAGATGATCAGTCAACACAAGGGAAAGACTTGAGTTACTTCCAACAGGGGTCTATTCGTCAGTCAAAACGTTAATCTTGAAGGAGCAAAGGTTTGTTCATGAGCTGTCATGCTCGCTATGCGGAGCCCACGTGTTTTGAAAAAAAAAAACCAAAAAAAAAAACCAAAAACGAAAAATAAATAAATAAATAAATAAATAAATAAAAGAAAAAATCTTGGACTTGGACCTCTCTCATTTGAGCCCACAGGTCCACAAAAATCAGGTATAAATTCAGAGTTTCAGTGAAACAAAATGCCATTCTATTCCTATTACCCTGTCTGGGAAAAAGATAGTGAGAGAAGAACCCTGAGGAAAAAGATAGTGAGAGAAGAGCTAACAGAGTTCAGAGCAACCTCCAGGCAACTCTGAAAGGTTCATTCTGACTCACACACTTTCAGCTCAAGCAAACCCTAACATTGGTTTGCAAATCCAGTCGTGCCATTTGATTTTAACCGATCTCTCCAATCAGGCTCACATGACTTTTGCAGGGATAGCTCGTTGGATATTCCACTTTGCTTGTGGGATACCATTTGGGAGATTTATTCTGATTGCCTTGTTGGCACATTTACTTTATACATGTTTGTTTTGTATGTGTTCGTACCCTCGCAGGTAGCGCGGTTCCTTCGTCAAGGACTGCCTTTTTGCATGAGCATCCCAAACCCTAACCCTTCATTGAGTTTTCTTCTCCTAAACACACGTTTACTCCTTCTACTACAGGTGAATAAGTCTCCAAAGGTCGAGCATCCGGTAGATTGCGTAGTATCGTCGTCCGCCCCAAAACATAATCCTTAATCCCGTAGTTAGCCGAACTACGGCTTGCTCTGATTCTCATTCCAGATGAGATACGTAGGCATAAGACGCGATGTCTTAGCGAGCACACATCCCCCAAACCTATAGGTCAGCCGAGCTACGAAGACTCTGATTCTCATATTCAGATGAGATACGTATGCAGTGGATGCGACATCCACGCGAGTCATTTTCATTTAACCCTTTTTTTAGTAAACAACACAAGATAAACTCACACCCTTTAGACAAGAACTACCAAAGTGGATCCCGTAGAGTACTACGGATGCGTAGGGGTGCTAATACCTTCCCTTCGCATAACCGACTCCCGAACCCAAGATTTGGTTGCGAGACCTTGTCTTTTCCTTTCCTCTTTTCAGGTTTACTTCGAGCGTTTCCTTTCCCTCCTTTGGGATAAATAACGCACGGTGGCGACTCTTCTGTCATTTTCTTTCGCCGGTTGTTTTTTGGCACACTGTATTTTTCAGGTTGCGACACACACTGCTTGAGGAGATCTCAATAGTATGGCTCTTGAGTTCTGTGCTAGACAGTTGTCTAGAAGATCCAAGGTCAGAAGCAAGAGAGGCCACCCATTGATGTATCTGACCTCAAGAAAACCAAGAGATTTGATCCTGAGGATTTTGATTCAGATTACATCTAACTGGTAGAGATATTAGAATCAGAACCAGATGCCAGATAGACTTTAAGTTAGAATGCATTTTGACACTTCAGAGAAGGAGCACAAGTTTTAGACTCATTATGGGCAATCTTCCATGTTTAAATGTTTCAGAATGAATGAGAATCTATATTCAACTAGGGGTTTTATGAAGATATAAGCCCATTGGTGGTCTGTATCAACGAATTTTAAAGTTATTACCCATTCTGAACACAGTCTTTGATAAAATGATGTTTAATTTTTATGTACTTTTCTCTGGAGTGCAGAATAGGATTCTTACTTAAAAATATGGCAACAATATTGTCACAAAAGATAGGAATGTTACTCTCATATATTTGAAGGTCCTCTAGTTGATTCTTTATCCAGAGCATCTAAGTAGTGCATAGTGAAGCTGAAATGTATTCTGCTTTTGCAGTTGAGAGTGCTATGGTTGATAGTCTTTTGCTAGCCCATGAAATGAGGTTTCCTCCCAGAAACTGACAGTTTCCAAATGTGATTTTTCGTTCCAATCTGTCTCTGGTGTAATCTGCATCACAATATCCAGAAAGCCTATACTCTGATGTTTTCTTATACATCAGGCCAAGGTTAGGAGTTCCTTTCAGATACCTTAGGATTCTCTTAACATCTATTAGATGAGATTCCCTTGGATCTGACTAGAATCTGGCACAAAGACAAATGCTGAATAGTATATCTGGACGAGTAATGGTCAGATAGAGAAGAGAACCTATCATACCACGATAGAGTTTTTGACAAACCTTTTGACTTACCTCTTCTTTCTCCATAATGCATGTGGGGTGCATAGGAGTCTTTGATGGTTTGCTATTTTACATTTCAAATTTCTTTAGAATGTCTTTTATGTATTTGCTTTGATAAATATAAGTTGCATCTAATGTTTGATTGATTTGTATTCCCAGAAAGAACTTTAGTTCTTACATCAGACTCATTTCAAATTCTGCCTACATTAGCTCAGAAAATTCTTGACAGACAAAGGGATTAGCAGAACCAAAAATTATGTCATCAACATATATTTGACATATCATGAGGTCATTTCTGATGTTTTTACAGAAGAGTGTTGAATCAACCTTGCCTCTGATAAAATCATTTTCCAGAAGAAATGCACTTAGTCTTTCATACCAAGCTCTGGGAGCTTGTTTTAGACCATACAAAGATTTTTTTCAATTTAAAAACATGTTCTAGACATTTTGAGTTTTCAAAACCAGGAGGCTGATGAACATACACTTCTTCAGAAATATATCCATTCAGAAATGCGCTCTTGACATCCATCTGATATAGTTTGATGGAATAATTTACAACAAAAGATACAAGTAAGTGAATAGATTCTAACCTGGCGACTGGAGCAAAGGTTTCGTTGTAGTCAATACCTTCTTGTTGACTATAACCTTGTGCCACCAGTCGTGCTTTGTTTCTGACCACTTCACCCTTTTCATTTAGTTTGTTTCTGTACACCCATTTGGTTCCAATTACATGGGTTCCCTTGGGTTTTGGTACAAGATCCCAGACATTGTTCTTTGCAAATTGATCAAGTTCTTCTTTCATTACCAGAATCCATTCTTTGTCTTGAAGTGCTTCTTCACAAGATGTTGGCTCTATCAGAGACAATGTTCCCAGAAGCATTTCTTCAGATCCCTTGAATGTTGATCTTGTTCTGACAAGTTCGTCTTTGTTTCTTGAATCAATTCTTCAGATACATTTTGTCTGGTTCTTAATCTTTTCTGATTTAAAGTGACTTCAGGAGCTTCTGAAGTTCCCTTTTCTACTTCTTCAGATTCTTTGGCCTTTTCCTCAGCGCCTGCAAGTGTTATTTCTAAATATGCAAAATTTTCACTTAGCTTTGACTTTTCAGAGTCAAGCTTGTCATCAAATCTGACATGTATTGATTCTTCCACAATTAATGTTTCTGTATTGTATACTCTATAGCCTTTAGAGTGTTATGAGTATCTCAACATAATACATTTATGTGCTTTAGAATCAAACGTGTTCAGATAATCTTTAGTATTAAGGATAAAGCAAGAGCATCCAAAAGAATGAAAATAAGAGATGTTAGGTTTTCTTCCCTTACATAGTTCATAAGGAGTATTCTCCAGAATAGGTCTATCATAGATTCTATTCTGAATATAACATGTTGTATTCACTGCTTCAGCCTAGAAGTGCTTAGCTACATTTGTTTCATTGATCATGGTTCTGGCCATTTCTTGAAGGGTCTTATTCTTCCTTTCTACAACTCCATTTTGTTGTGGAGTTCTAGGACAAGAGAAATCATGGGATATCCCATTAGAATCAAACAACTCTTCAAAAAATTTATTTTCAAATTCTCCACCATGATCACTTCTGACTCTAATGATTTTAGAGTTAAATTCATTTTGCACTTTTGAACAGAAACTAGTAAATACAGAGGGTGACTCATTCTTGTGTTTAAGGAATTTTACCCATGTCCAATGACTATAATCGTCAACAATGACTAGTCTATACTTCTTACTATTGACTGAGGCTGTTTTAACAGGTCCAAACAGATCAATGTGAAGAAGTTCCAGAAGTTTAGAGGTAGAAACAATATTTTTATTTTTGAAAGTTGTTTTAGAAAATTTTCCCTTCTGACATGCTTCACGAAGAGAATCTGAAGAAAACTTCAGCTTAGGTAGGCCTCTGACTAGTTCGAGTTTATTTAGCTGAGAAATCGTCTTCATGCTAATGTGGCCGAAACGTCTGTGTCATACCCATTGCTCTTCGTTTACAGACATTAAACATCTTACATTCTGATCTTTTAAATCTGAAAGTTTAATTTTGTAAATGTTGTTCTTCCTCTTACCAGTGAAAAGAATTGTGCCATTGTTCTGATTAATAACTTTTCATTTTTTCTGATTAAAGATTATATCATAACCGTTATCACTTAATTGACTTATGGATAACAAGTTATGCATTAATCCTTCTACATGAAGAACATGAGAAATAGAGGGAAGAGATCCATTACCAACCGTTCCAGATCCTCTGAGTCTTCCTTTCTGATTTCCTCTAAAGCCTACAAAGTTAACATCTTTAAGTTCCAGGCTTTGGAACATATGCTTTCTTCCCATCATGTGTCACGAGCATCTAGAGTCCAGGTACCAAGATTGATGTTTTAACTCTGCTTCATAGGATATCTGCAACATATACTATTTTATCTTTTGGTTTCTAGAGTCCAGGTACCTTTATGATTAGTTCTCCCGGAGTTTCTAAAAACTTCGGGTTTTCTAGCATTGTTAAAACTTTGTGTCTTTGCATGTGTGTAATGATATTAAAAAGGAGATTTTGACTTATCGTCTACGGAAGGTATATGCTCATCTTCATCAGAGTCATATCCAATTCCTCTTTTCTTATTGTGACTAACACCTTAAATCATAGAAGCCATTTTGCTTCTTTCAAGCCCATTTTTCAGAAATTTTTGAAATGCCTTTTCATATTTGTATATGATGGTGTCAGAAGTTGGTGGAGCTTTGGATAGAGTTTCTTCAAGTTTTAAACATTTTTTAGTTGAAAATTCATCTTCTTTTTCCACAACAAAAATGTTTCCTTTTAATTCAGAAACTTCTATCTCAAGCTCATCACATTCTTCAACAGTTTCTTCATGGGCCCTTTTTAGGACCTTGAATTTCTGTCGAAGCTTCTGATAGGAGCTTAGAGATTCTGATAAGCAAGCTTCTAGATCAGAGCGAGAGAGATCAGAAAATACCTCTTTAGAGTCAGATTCCTTTTCAGATGTATTTCCAGATGTGGTAGCCATGAATGTGACATTTGCCTGTTCTAGTTCAGAGTCTGATTCTGAGACGTCAGATTCAGAGTCATCCCAGGTAGCCATGAGTCCTTTCTTAGTTTTGAAGGAGTTCTTCTTGAATCCTTCTTTTCTGGAACCATCTTTGTTGAGTTTGGGACATTCGTTTCTGTAGTGTCCTGGTTCTTTACATTCATAGCAAGTTACCTTTTTGCTTCTGGAAGTAGATTCTAAACGATCTCCGTTCTGTATGGGTCTCTTGAAGTTGTTATTCCTTTTTCTCCAGAGTTGTTGGACTCTTCTGGATAATAGAGATAAATCTTCTTTGTCATCAGAGTCGTCTTTTTCAGAATCACCATCTTCTTCTTCAGCTTGAAGAGCTCTATTTCTTTCTAGTTTGCGTATTCCTAGTCTGGACTTCATAGCCACTGATTTGCTTTTCTTTTGAGGTTCATCTTCCTCCAACTCTCTCTCATGACTCCTTAGGGAACTTCTGAGTTCTTCCAGGCTTATATTATTCAGATCCTTTGATAGCTTTAAGGCAGAGACCATCGGTCTCCTCTTCTTTGGCAGACTCCTGATAATCTTTTTGACATGATCTGCAGTTGTGTAACCTTTGTCCAGAACCTTGAGTCCTGTAATTAAAGTTTGAAATCTAGAAAACATTACCTCTATAGCTTCATCGTCCTCCATTCAGAAGGCTTCATATTTTTGGATTAAGGCCAGAGCCTTAGTCTCTTTGACTTGATTGTTACCTTCGTGAGTCATCTTTAGGGAGTCAAATATTTCTTTAGTTGTTTCCCTGTTGGTAATATTTTCATATTCATTGTAGGATATGGAGTTCAACAGAATCGTTCTGGCCTTATGATGATTTTTAAAGTCTCGCTTCTGATCATCACTCATTTTGTTCCTAGTAATGACAACTCCAGGAGCAGATACACGAGGTTCATGACCATTCGTAACCATGTCCCATAAGTCAGCGTCATAGCCTAGGAAGAAGCTTTCAATTCTGTCCTTCTAATAATCAAATTTCTCTCCACCGAAGACAGGAGGTTTGACTTTGTAGCTATCTCTTTCATTGGTGGTAGTCATGATGTTTTTCTCACGCTTGATCTCTCTACACTATTAAGTGTATGATTTGAAAATCAATAACAGAGCCGAAGCTCTGATACCAATTGAAGGTAGAGAAAAACAAGAAATGGGGGTTTGAACTGTTTTTACTAACAATAAAATCTTTTGGAGTTTCTACACACACAATTTAAAGATAAACAACACAGAAGTTATCCTTGTTCGCTTGAAATTCAAAGTTACTCTAGTCCACCCTACCAAGGTGATTTTGCCTTCAAAAAGGACTTAATCCACTAATCTTGAAACATTACAACAACGTCTAAGAGTGCAAAGATCTCTTAGCCCTCTCAAGTCTAGAGACTTCACAAGTCACTTGAGGAAATATTACAACAAATATTATAAAAATACAAGGTGTTTAATGCTTCTAGGTAAGCAAAATGAACACAATAAGAGCAAATTTAATCTCCCACTAATGAGTAAAAACTCATGTGAAAAAGTGAAGCAAGAATTAGTGAGTATATGAGTTTTGATGAGCACAATTCTTGTTGAATATTTTCGTGTCTTGGAATGATGATGGTTGGACCTTTTTATAGTGATTGAAGATGATATCGTTGGATGAGGCATTGATGTTGATATCTTGCCAATGATGAGACTTAATTATAATTAAGTTTGTTGTCTTTTCCATAACAATTTAGGAGAGTACTTAATATTTTCCATATATAGATTTATGCCATTTTGGAATACTTCGTTGTTAAGTCTTGATCTAATCTGATCTGAGAGTCAGAGTGCGCGGAGTACAAATACTTCACTTAGATCTTGTATTCTTCAGATAGTTACCTGAAGTTTTCATTAGAAGCTCTTGATTAATCTTTGACTTTATGTTCCTCATATGTAGTGAGCCTTAGAGACTTCAGAAGAGAGATCTTTCAGATTCATGATGTCAGAGCCTTGAGTCATCAGAGCGACGCTTTTAGCTTTTAGTTCAGCTGTTATGGACTTGCTTAACGCTTAAACTTTGTTTCTTCAGATGCATTAATCATTAGAGCCCTGCACACTTAGAGAATTTTATCAGGGTACCAAAATGTTTCATCCTTTGTTATCATCAAAACTTAAGGATAAATTGCAGAACCAAAATCTTGTTCTAACACATAATACTTTCACTTTATTTCAATCAATTTATATGTAACTTAATTTAATATAAAACAAAAATATTCTAATTATCTCAAATCCATAAATATTATTCTTTTTTTTTTAAAATTTATTTGGTATCAACCTCATTAATAGAATAGAGAATTTCAAAACATAAATAACAATAACAAAAATTACAACACACATAAACTACACAAATTTAATACAACAAAGTTACAGATAGAAACACCATATATTAATAGAAAATAACATCTATTTTAGTGACAAATAGTAAAAAAAAAGATAGTGCAGAAAATAACTTTTAGTGACAGACAGTAGAAAATAGATAGCGCGTAAAATAATTTTTAGTGACAGACAATCGATTTTAGATTATGCAAAAAATAATTTTTAGTGACAACAAATAAATTTTAGATTATGCATAAAATAACATTTAGTGACAAATAGAAACAAAACAAATTTCACAAAAAAAGACATTTAGTGACCGATAATAGCAAAATATATTTCAAAGAAAAGACATTTAGTGACAAACAGTGGAATGAAAAATTATAATAGTAAAACTAATATAAAAACAAAACTAATATACTAATTCTACAAAAATAATTTATAGTTGCATATATCATCATGAAAATTATCTCTAATTTCAAAAATAATGGTTGCCACTGTTGGAGTACAAGGTTGAAGACAAAGAAGATGGAAGAGAGAGAGAAATTGTAACTAACTTTTCAAAACTGAAATTGGTTACACACTGAATTCTGTTACAAACTGAATATGGGTTCAATATTTGAACTATCACAACTACCAAACGAAATTCAAATTAATCAAAATGAAACTTGAAATGAATGTGAATTTGGATTACTCTTTAGGACCATCACTTAATCCAATTTTATCTCTCAAATGGATAAAGTGTTCAGTCTTAATAGCTTTAGTCAGCACACCTGCAAGTTGCTTCCGAGTGCTACAGTGAACAACTTCAGTCACTCTATTCTAAACTTGATTGTGCAAAAATGGAACTTTGTGTCAATGTGCATGCTTATACAACACTGGATTCTTGGCACGATTTATAGCTGATTTATTATCAATCATTAACCTCACAGGCTTGCTCACCTTGATCTTCAGATTCTACAATAAGTTTATAATTCAAACAACTTGACACATAGACAAAGCACCTACAATGTACTCAGCTTCACATGTTGACAATGCAACCATAAACACTTCATTTATCAACCCCGTTTCCACACCAATCAAAGTCTTAATAACATATCAACTCTGAATTTGATTTAGCATCAGAAGGAAACAAAAATACATACCTTAGAGTCCCCTTAATATACCTCAGTATCGTGACATCAACTCGGTAATATGGCCAATTTGGTTTGTTTAGAAGCCTACTCATCATTCCAACTGCATAGCAGATGTCAGGTATGGTGTTACAGAGATATCTCAATGATCCCACCAACTTTGTAAAAATTGTAGCATCTACGTCGTCACCCTCAGGTACAAGCCTGAAAAAGAAGACCACTACACAACAATACACCATATCACAGAATTTGAACATTGACATTCAAAGAGTAACTACTATATCAAAATTGTTAGACTTAGAACATCTTAACATTGTGTATATTTTAAAAGTTCCTAAGAGTTAGAGTCTTTCTAAGTTGTATTTTGTCTACACCTCTGATTGTATATCAAGTGCAGTTGTTACCCAAATATCTTAATAGGTTGATATAGAGTTAGAAGTATCTTTCTTGTGTGCTTGAGCAAAAGAAGTCTCTTACTTGTGTATTTGATCAAAGGAAGTCTTGAGCTTGTCTGCTTTAGTAAGGAAGTCTCAGACTTGTGTGTTTGAGCAAGGAAGTCTTATACTTGTGTGTATAAGCAAAGGAAGTCTCTTTCTTGTGTGCTTGAGAAGTTATAATCGGTTTGGTTATATTAGAAATCCCTTGGAAGTACAAGGGGATAAGACTACTCTCAAGTTGTTAGAGGAATCAGGATAATTGCTTGTGTCTCTTGCTTTACTTTACTTTCTTCTGTACTTAAATATTCTGCTGTTGTCAACTCTGATTCTCCAAGTTAGATTTTGGTTCAGAATCTGATAAGGACCTTTAAAATCTATCTAAGCCTTTCTCAGTCATACTCTGAACTAAGTGTTTAGAATCTTCTTGAAAGCCATCAAAATAAAAGGTAGAAAAAAGTTAAAAAAAGAAAAAACCAACACAATTCAACCCCCTTCTTGTGTTTTTCTCACCTTCAGTTGGCATCAGAGCAAGGTCTATGCTAAACACTTAACAGTGGTGTGTAAAAGATCCTGAGAAAAATACATATTATTCATTGCTGATGAATCTGGAGTATCTAGTCCCGGTGAGGCGTTCACCTAACCCTTTTGGTAGGGTTAATCATGATTACAGTTCTTTTGAGAAAAATAATTATACAACTAGATCTCCTACTTTCATTGGAGATTCTACTGAGTTTGAAAGGTGAAAGAGCAAGATGTACACTGACATCACAAACCCTGATGATGGGTTGTGGGTTATCTTAGAAGATGGCATTAACATTCAAGTCAATGGTGCTGGAATGGTGTCTGACAAAAAATATCTCACACCTGCTCAGAAAATGATTTACATAAAACATCATAGAGTTAAAGGCATCTTGGTTGATTTTCTACCTCATTTAGAGTACTTCAAAATCATTGATAAATCTATTTCTAAGACCATTTTAAATCCCAATGCGCTACATATGAAGGGAACCAACAAGTCCAAAAAGCAAAGGCTAACCTCCTGATCCAACAGTATGAGTTGTTCAAAATGAAGAAAGATAAAGATATTAAAACCATGTTTTCTAGGTTTCAAACTCTTGTGTTTGGACTCCGGATTCTGAACAAGAGCTATACTACCTATGATCATGTCAAGAGGATTCTTAGGAGTCTTCCTGTGATATACATACCCAAGGTAACAACTATCCAGGATGTTAAGGACCTAAACATATTAAGTCTTGAGAATCTTATTAGCAATTTCCAAAGCCATTAGATAGAGCTGAATGGAGATGAGCCTGTAAAGATATCTAAATCACTAGATTTGAAGTCAACAGTAGAGAAATATGGTTATAAAGCTGACAGATCCTCAAAATTCTGGAAACCAGAAGAAACTTTTGATGAAGAAGATTCTGATTGTGACACTGATGAGGAGGAAATGACATTTATCATCAAAAGGTTTCAATATCTAGCTAAAAAGAACAGAAGGTTCTTTAAAAGTAAATCGCCTAAGAGGAACAAGCTCCAGAGTCAACAAAGCTAATCAGAAAGGATACTTCAACTGTCAGAGGCCTGATCATTTTATAACTGATTGTCTAGAGCTTCAGAAGGACAAAGATAAAAAGGGAAGCTTCAAAGAGAACAACTCCAGAAGCAAGTTCAAGAAAATTTTAATGGCAACATGGGATGAACTTGACAATGATGAATAAGTTGATCAGAATAAAGAAGAGGCCAATCTAGCTTTGATGGCTTCAACATTCTCAGAATCAAAAGTTGATTCTGACTTAGATTCAGAATATGCATATGGGGTATTCTCTAAACTATCTAGATCTGATTTAATTACTTTTTTTTCAAGATCTTATGGATAGATGTCAAGAGAAATCCAAACACATGAAAATATTGACAAAACAATATGATCTTTTGAAAGATGGACTAAAAGCATCTCAAAAGAAATAAGAACTAATGAATCTTAAGTCAAAGGTTCTAAAATAATCAGAACCTGAGACCTCATAGTCAAAGGTTCTAAAGAAGATAGAACCTAAGACATCAAGTTACAAGGTTCTGAACCTAAGGATAAGACTCATTCAAGACAGTGAACGTTTAAATCTAAATTCTTGAATAATCTAAATCCTCCTTACATAGGCGCATGGGTACCAAAAAGTGAGATTATCTTTGATGTAAATATGCTTAATGGAAAGAACAAAGCAACAAATTCAGTTCCAATACAATGGCTACTTACAACATATAACAACAGAAAAGCCTATGTCCCAAATCCCAACTCAGAAGGAGGAAGAAAATATGGAATCTATAAGAAACCAGCAAGAAGAGATCACTGGTACTGGGAGGACTAAAGCTGATTAATCGGGAGCTGGTGCTTCAGATGATTAACCAACCCCTGAAGTTCATCCAGTTGAAATGGTCTCAAAAAGGGACTCTTGATGGTTATCAGAAGAGCATTGTTGGAACAATGCATTTCCTCAAGAACTATCTCATTAGAAGATCAGAAGTTGGACAAAGAAATGTATGGTAATTTATTTGTTTTTATTCAACAGTTTCTAATCCTAGTATTCTAATATAAGTCAATAAAACTTCACATTTATGAAAGTAGAACTACACTTCACTATGATAATACTACTTCTATCTGAGTTACCATAATCTTATTTTATCTTAGAATCAAGCACTTTAAAAATCTTTCAAATTTGGTGTTTGCATTTGATTGGAGGATCAGAGTCTGATGATGATCAGAAGCTACTGTGATCAGAAGCTCTGAATCAACTTTTGATGAATAGTAGCATATGAAGCATCTCAACCTCTAAAGCTCTAAATAAGATTATTGGCCTCTGATATGCACACAAGTGGACAAAAGTTTTTAACTGCCTCTGGCACCTACCCACTTACGTGTCAGGAATCTGAAACGTCTTCTGACATGTGTCTTGTAACAGTTAGGTAAAAACCCTTTAGATTATGTTGGTGTTTCTTAAAAGTTGTGCATCTCACCTCCTTTGTCTTAAGTTTTATTTGATACAAAATTGCATTTTCACTCAAAACACACTACTTAATCAGACTCATAGACTTCTTTTTTTTACTTCCCACACTTTTGTCTCTCAAGCTTTCTCTAAAAACTACACATTTCAAAAGAAATCCTAACAACCTTAAAGCCCTTTTTTGCAATGGCATCATCATATAGTCAACAAGCACCTATGAATGTCGATTCTGGTAAAAGTCTGCACATCAAACCCAAAACCATGGATTTCAATAAGGAGAATTTAAAGCTCATTGTGGAGCAGATTGTAGATTTTAACTCCTTCAATCTGAATGGTTACTCCCTCTATAAATTTTTTTGAGTGCAATAATGGTCTTCATTCTTCGATATATTGAATGGTCCAACTTATCCCCATATGATCAAAGATTTCTAGATAAAATCCTAAGTTTTGATGAGCTTTCTACTTCTATAGAATAAAATCATATGGTATTAAAAGACAAATCCTTAAAAGGGAAGAGTAGAAAGGAAATGGGTCTAAAGGAGTTTTAAGAAGTGGAGATTAGGTAAGGTGTAATGGACGTTGATGCCATCATCACTCAGAAGACAATTGCTAAGCTTCTTAATGTGTCAAATACATGAAGGTTCATTTTGAACACTAAAGAAAGTAGTCTTGAAGATGATGTGATCAAGGAAAAATTATTTAAGCTGTCAGAAAATACAAGTTCTTCTTAGTATTATAGAAAGGTGAAGAACATGAAGACTACTTACAAGCTTTTGTTCAAGATCCTCATTGGATGTCTAATCCCTAGATAGGGTACTAGTGATTAAAGGTCCTGGGACCATAGACACTTCATATGGTATTTAGTTAATGAAGAGACCATAAATCTCCCTAGTTACATCTTCCATCACCTTTATGAGGCTATTAAGGATATCGATAAGCATAAGAAGAAGAATCTACCCCATGTTAGACTTTTGTCTAAACTATTTCATCAGGGTCGTCTAATTGACTCTTTGAAAGTTCCTGCTGATTATGATGATCTGGAGGAAATTCATGAGTACATTCATTCTGCTTCACTTCTGGCCAACATGAAGCTTGTGAAGAAAAATGAAGTGGTGTTATCTAAAGATCCACTTGGAGTCAGAAGTGCAAAACCTAACTATCTTGAGGACTATCCTGTAATTACCAAGCATGGTAATCCTGAGGTAATTAGGTTGTACATTCAAATGGAAAGAGAAGAAGCTAGTGAGTTACAATATATGAATGTTGTGGCTTCTTATGCTCAAAAGATTGTTCAGAAGCCTCCTAAAAGGAAGGTTGTGCAACAAAAGGAGATCAAGAAGGAAATTGAAGAGGTTGTTTCATCCATTGTCATGATGCCCTCTAATACAAGAATAGGAAAGACTCCTCAGAAGACATCTTCATCTTCTATCACTACTGATGAACCTGTGATGAAGAGGGAGTTAAGGAAGATAATTCTTCCTTCTAAAATTGCATAAGAAGAAGATGAAGCCGGGGTATCTTTGGTCAGGACAATAAAGGTTGCAGATGTTGGAACCCATAAGGTTGTAGAAGAATCTATTCATAAGGGAGCTCAACTGACTGTCTATGCTCAGTTGGAACAATCAGAGAAATAACCTAAAACTTTTAATGCTCAATTGGAAGAAGTTGCTACAGGAGAAGAAGTTCTGGAGACTGCTAGAGTCCAAGCTGCTAAAGTCATAGCTAGGTTGAAGTCTATTGAGGTTGCCTTTGAAGCTGAAGCTTCTGGTGTACCAAAAAAAGTTGTATCAAAAGCTGCTACCAACCTTGCTTTTTAAGTTGTTGGTGAAGAGGAGCAAGTTGCCTCAAATGCTATGGATATTGATACAACAACTAACAATATGAACTCTATCTTTAAGGATTGTTTAGATTCTTCCTTTTTAAACCACATATCATCAACACCCTCACCCGAACCATCTCCAAATCACACTTCATCACATGTTCATCAATCAAAACATGTGACAGATTCCCCTAACCTAACACTTATCATTCAAATTTTAGATAATGTTATGAATCTAATTGACTTTAAACATCATGAGGATCTGAGACAATTGGCATACATTTCTGATTTTGACCAACTTGCACCCCTCATAAAGGTTTATAGTGGGAAGGCTTCTTCTAGATTTGAGTCATAAAATGAAGAAGTTGATTTCATTTCCAAGTTATCCCTCTTCAAACCTTCACACCACAAAAACCACAAACTGACCAAGCATGTTCTGCTGAAACAACTTTTGAACAAATTAACTTATCTAATCAATTTGAATATGAACATGTAACCCTATACCAACCTGAACCCAAACCTTCACCAAAAACTCAACCTCTACCTTAATTCCAACACCAACCTACAAAATAACCTACACCTCAACCCTTACCTCAACATACACCTCATCCAGAACCTAGTCATGTTCAGAATCAATCTCAAGTTCATATTTCCTCTGAACCTCAGATTGAAACTGAACAAGTTTCTTTGGACCAAGCTCCACCTGAAACCAACCTTAACCAAATTGTCCAAGAAAACCAACCATTTAAACATCAATAAAAAAATGTTATGTCAAAATATAGCACATCAATCCTATTCATTCCATCACAAACTGGCATTCAACCTCCTCTTCCTTATATTCAAGCCCAATTGGAAGAAATCAGAACTATTTTCTTTGATAGAGTTTAAAATCTGGTTGTTAAGATAACTACAGCTTCTGACCCATTAGCTTATACTGCTAAATGAGATTCTCTCACAACCTATATGGTATCAGTCTTTCAGAATCTGAAGTATATCTCCTCAGAGTTTGTTGCCTATACCAATCAGAAACAAGAGTTATAGAAGCAAAACTGGGTTCTATTACTGCTAACCAAGAAGCCATGGCTAACAAGAAGAAAGAAATGTATGATAGGATGAAGGCTTTGGATTCCAGACAATATGTCATGGGTGCTAATCTGAAATCAGTTCATAAGCTTCTGAAGAAGAAACCTTAGGCTCTAGGATTTTGTCACCCCTTATTTTTATCTTTCCTGAACTTAGGCTATGCTTTTTTAGTTAAATGAAAACTTTTCTTTAGTATCTTTTATGTGCTTTTATTTATCTTTTTGTTGATGACAAAGGGGGAGAGCTAAAGAGTATTTAAGCACCTGAATTGAATGTTTCTTATTATTGCGCTTTTGAATATTAGTATAATTGTGATGTTAAAGGAATTTAATTAACTCAGATAGGACTTAGGGGAGGCTTACTAACCTCGTCCTCTGGACTATCAGACTCAGGGGGAACTTACAAACATCATACCCTGAAGTCAACAAGTTAATTAAATTGACAGCCATTGTTCTTAAATGCTTATGTTTGTCATCGTCAAAAAGGGGGGGATTATTGGAACAAAATTGGTTGATACCATATCCCTAGGGCTTTGATGATAACAAAGTATTTAAAGAATAATTGGGTATTCTAACATCTATCCAAGTTTGCAGGAATATAATCATTAAGAATAGATGAAGATATGCTTGAGGAATCTAAAGATCAGACATTGGCTCTGAAGATCACTTCTAAAGACTCTGGCTATGATGGAGATTCAGACTTTGAAGTAGTCAACTCTAAAGGAAGTTAGCCTTCGGTGATCCAGACTCTAAAGCTTCAGAAGCCAAGAAGTGGACTCTGAAGTGATCAACCTCTAAAGAGTGAAGTCTGAATAAAGTCAACCTATAAAGCAGAAGCTCTTCAACTGAGGCAACTCTGGCAGACTCAGAGACCTTTTGATCACATGAAAACTTAAGGAAAAATACCTTTCTTGGTTGTCTGAGCATCAACAAATGATTCCTCTTTCAAAAATGTGTTTTCTTGTCGTGTCTAATCAAGTACAAAGTTCATCCAACCTTTTGGTGAAAGTATTCAATGTGTCTTTTCTCCCTCTCTATATAAGGAGCTGCAAACCTGAAGAAGAAGACCGTCATACATCAATACACCACATCACAAACTCTGAACATTGAAATTCAAAGAGAAGTTACTCTATCAAAATTGTTATACTTAAAACATCTTAACATTGTGTATATTTTAGAAGTTCTTAAGTCTTAGAGTCTTTCTAAGTTGTATTTTGTCTGCACCTCTGATTGTATATCAAATGTAGTTGTTACCCAAATATCTTAACAATTTGTTATAGAGATAGAAGTCTCTTGCTTGTGTGCTTGAGTAAAGGAAGTCTCTTACTTGTGTGTTTGAGCAAAGGAAGTCTTGAGCTTGTGTGCTTGAGCAAGGAAGTATCATACCTGTGTGTTTGAGCAAGGAAGTCTTATACTTGTGTGTATAAGCAAAGGAAGTCTCTTGCTTGTATGCTTGAGCATTTGTAATCAGTTTGGTTATAATGAAAATCCCTTGGAAGTATAAGGAGACTAGACTACTCTCAAGTTGTGAGAGAAACTAGGATAATTACTTGTCTTGATTTACTTTATTTGTGTCGCTCCGTAAAAAATACCCGAGCGCATCACAAAGTCGCCATTAAATTTTATTCATTCTAAGAGAAATGGAAAATATCAATAAAATCCAAAGGGAAGAGAAAGGGGTTAGGAAGTCGGTTATACAAGGGGAAGGTATTAGCATCCATCACATATCTTGTACTCAATGAGAACCATTTTTATTGTTATTTATGCATATGGGTGTTACTATCTAAAGGTTACTTGTGATTGGTTTAAATTACGGGGAAAAAGTTTTTAATTAATGTGCTCGCCAAGATTTCTAAACCTTGTGCCTACGTATTCTCAAAATGCAATGAGAAAATCAGAGCTACGTAGTTCATGATAGAAAATGAGTATTTGCTTGTTATTTTTAGGAAACGATGTTCTAATCGTATCCTAGAAGTATTTTGGTGTTAGATGTTTGATCCATGTTCGAATGCCCTAAGTTATTATCCTGGCTACTAAGGAATGGATTATAACCATTCTTTTATAAAGAGAAATTGATGTGGTGTTTGAACCAAGGACAAAGAATTGTAACGGTGGTGTATGAACCAAGGAAAAATCATTATAAAAGTTTGCCTAAACCGGAGATTAACAAGCCAAAAAGGAATAAGGGTTTGCCTAAACTAGGAGATTAACAATGCAAACGAGAACATGGGTTTGCCTAAATCAGGGGATTAACAAGGAAAACAGGAATAAGGGTTGCCTAAACCAAGATATTAACAAGGCAAACAAAAATAGGGGTTTGCCTAAACCAGGGGATTAACAAGGAAAACAGGAATATGAGTTTGTCTAAACTAGGGGATTAAAAAGGCAAACGGGAAAAGGAATAAGTTTGCCTAAACTAGGGGATAAACAAGGCAAGTGAGACGAAGAGCAAGAGCTTACCCAAACTAGAGGATTATCAAGGCAAGCGGGAATAAGAGTTTTCCTGAATTAGGAGATTAACAAGGCAAACAGGAATAAGGGTTTGCCTAAACCAGGGGATTAACAAGGAATACATGAATAGGGGTTTGCCTAAACCAGGGGATTAACAAGGCAAACGAGAATAGTATGGGTGTCAAAACCAATAGGAGTTGTGTTGGAACCAAGAGAGAATGAAATGTTCTTGATATTGGTTGTGATTGATTTTAGTCTGAACATTCGGGGAGAGAGAATCTACATCCTCCTCCTTTTTCTTCCTTTAATTATGAAAATGAACTTGATTTGAATTGCACTAAAGTCTATGAATGAAGGAGAATACTTTGAACAACTGGGTCATGTACCACGTATCCAAAGATATTCCGAATGAGGATAGGAATACACCCCCTCATCCTTCTTCATTTCTTAAGACTCGTGGTGCATAGTTTGCATTTTATTTTTTAAAAGTATTTTAGTTTATTTGCAAAAGAAGATTTAGTTTTAAATTAATAAAGAAAGAGATATGATTTAAAGAAATGGGGTAGGGTACCAAACATGGAGAATAAGCCTAATGTTATCATGCATTTATCAGCCTATTTTTTAGGGTTTTAAAATGGGAATTTGTATTTGACCTAAGGGAACATGTATAATACAAGCCCTAAAGTCTTTCTAATTCAATAAGTGATTAAGGGACTTTTAATCACCTAATTGAATAAACTCTTAAGGGATCATTCAAGTGTTTTTTATTCTCTAGGGTTTTGATCATTCAATTAACCTAAATGATTAATCAAATAAAAGGCCTAAAGAGACATATCAATTTAATTAATTGACTAAAGGACCTTTAATCAACTAATTAAACTAATGCAAGGGGAGCATGCAAAAAAAACTAGGTTAAGAGTAAACCATACACGCCAAGCTAAGAAAATATCGTCATGATTTTTGCATTTAAGAGACAAAAAATAAACAATTAAGGCCATGAAACCCTAAATTTCTAATTAAATCTTACCTAATTCTATCCTAATTCCAATTAAGAAATTTTAATCCTAACATTTAATTAAGACTAAGCCTAATTGTAACTTGAGGTTATTTTGATTTATTTGAAAGAAGTTAAAAATAAGAATAAAAATAAATTTTCTAAAATAAAATAAACACATTGCCCAGGAGTGCAATAATGAAAATGGATGTGAAAATAGTGAAATGGGCACATGCCCAAGTGTATGGCCCAAGGCCATTGTTTGTTATGTTGTATTTCAGAGTTAGGGGTGTGGCAAGAAAATGCAGTGGTGCGTTGGGTAAAGGCCATTGGGCATTGGATCTTCTGCTCTCATACCTCCCTCTCTGTGCTCTCATATCCACTCACCTGAAATCGCTCTGTTGTGTCGAAAATTGCCTCCGGCAACTGCAGAGCCCAGTATGTGCCCAAACAACCACCAAAATGTACCTCTCGTCATGCTCTATCCATCTCTGACCTTTGATTAACCTATAACCAAACCTAATCTCTAAAACCCTATCCTAATCACAAACACTAAAAAGTTTAGAATTCAAAATAAATACTCATGGATCTCAGATTCAGTCCATATACTTAGGACTTTTGCTTAGCACGTCAAGCTCCACCACGCAATAACAATAATGGAGTAAAAGACGAGGAATTGAAGTTGAGGCTTACCAATAGGGCATGAATTGGCCTTGGTCAAAGTAGGAGTTGAGGAAGATGCTGATAGAAACCCAAAAGGATGCGCAAATTCAGGTAAGCTACTTGTCTAAGTTCCTTCTACAATCTTATTCTTCTATTCTTCTTCTTTTTCCTTTGAATTTTCTATTGAGTGTTGTTGTTGCTATAAATTGATGTATTAGGATATCAAGTAGAGATTAGGGATAAGGATTGAATTTGCATAGGTGGGTGGATGAATAATTGAAGTCTAGCTCAATTGATTAAGAACTTTAATGTGAAGTTATGATCAATGGTGGATTGAGAGCTTTAGAGTGAGTTTTGGGGAGTGGATTTGATGGAAGAATTAAACAGAGTTTTATTAGGGTGGATGACTCCCTCTTGATGAAGTGATAGAGGTAGTGTTCTTATAGGTGAATGGAGATGAAATTAGAGGGAATTTTTGTTATGAAATTTATGATTAGAGGCCACTAGATTGTAATCTGTGGCTAGGAGTTATCAAGGTAGAGAATGAGTGATGAAAGTTGGTTAGAATTTCGTTTTGTTTAGTAAGAAATTTCAATAGATTTGTGTTTTTTGTATTGACTTTAGTGGAAAGTTTGAATAGGTGGGTGTTTGTTAGAAGTTAGTTATGTTTAAAAACAATTTGGAGGGAAATAACTACCTAGGGGAAATTTGGGTAATTAAGTTAGGACATGTGTCAGCTAGATGTTAGAGTCAGTTAGGGTTTGTTATTTTGTTAGATGCTAATTAGAAGTTTTGTTAGATAGTAAGGTGATGCCATGACATTGTATGATTGTAGAACAAGTTAGTTAGGGTGGTTTTAGTTAGGGTTTATTAGTTGTTAAGTTTGGTTTAAGGTAGTTAATGGTTAGTTAACTGATAGTCTGTAACTAACTTGAAGTCGTTAGTTATGTTAGTAGTTAGTATTGGTGGTCAGGTTAGTAACTGAGTTTCAATAGTTTGTTTTAGGGTCAATTAGATAATGATTGAATGCGTGTATGGCTGAACTGGTGTATGTTTGGTATTCTTTGGATTGTGTATGCTAAACCAGGCTTAAACTTATGTAGGCATATATGGGTGTATATGATAATGTATGATGAATCTGATGGAAATGTGAAGTGTGTGTTTGAATGGTATGCTATGATTATATATGTATGATGATGTGTGTGCATATAACTTGTATTGATTATGAGTTTAAAAAATGTGTGTTATACTTTGATGTGTGTGTGGATGATTGTATGTATGTATAGTATTTGAATCATAGCATAATTATGACGATGCATTGAATTTGAGCTAAACTTGGTTGTCAAACTGTCATGATAGTTGTGATGTCTTGCATTGCTATTTTGAATTTGTATTTCTCTTGTTTATGCATGCATTGACCCATATTCATTTGAATTGTGTGTGTGGCATGGCATGACTTAAGTTATGGCATTTTGTAGGCTGCATTGAGCTCTGCAGCAATGCATTAAGCTATACACATGTTTGTGATTGTTGGATCTCAGCATCATGCTTATATTTGGATTGTTTAGACTGCCATAATCTATTGGATTGCATATTATGAACATGTCCATTTTGGCAGTATGATGATGATGTACTGAATTGTGAAGGTTTTGATACATGACATCTTTGTTTTATGCTTGCAGGTCGGGTGCAGTGTTGATGCAGCTGGTGTGTAAGCTTGGTCATTAGATGGCTGGTGTTGTCATGAAACTAAGTGGCTTGTCATGCCAAGGTCATACATTGGAGATACATGAAGGCCAAGGTGAATGAACATGGAGGCAAGTGTGATATTGAATGGAGATGCTTGAATGAAGATGGAGAGTACTTGGAGTTTGAGGGAAGATAGGTCTAGAACTAACTTAGGGTTATGGTTTGACTTTGGTCAACTGTTTGACCAAAAAGTCAATAATTTACCAAAAGTCAATTGTATGTCAAACTTAGGTTTTTTTCATGTAATCTTCCATTTTCCCTAGTAATTATACTTGAATTGGAATTTTAACTTGTACATAGATTGTAACTTGTTCTTTAAGTAATTCAAAAAAGATTTCCTTCCAATATTTGAATTTGAATTTTGAATCCTTTTCAATTCTTTAATCATGTAAGAATCAACATCTAATTGAAACCATATTGTATTCCAGAATGAGAAAATCAACATGACCTAGTCAACAAAAAGTCAACCTTCCATGGTTGACTTTGTTTACCAAAACTCAACTTTTGTGTGAATGTCATCATTTTCTTCTTTTCTAAGTAATAATCCCAAAATGACTTGCTCCATAAGTAAGCACTACAAAATCCTAGTCCATGAGATCAATAACATCCACTAGAATTCACAATATCTTTTTCCATAAGTACCAATAAGAGCACCAATCATAGTCATCTGATCAAATCCAAATCATGAGCCTTTGAAACCAATGATGTTGCCTTACGCAAATGGATGAAAATGAATGGTAGGGATGTATGTACCTTGATGAATATGAAAACATGAGCCATATGAAGTTGAATGAAAGGGTAGAACAAATTTTGGGGTATGACAACTTGCTTATGTACTTAAATATTCCGCTGTTGTCAAATATGATTTTGTAAGTCAGATTCTGGTTCAGAATCTGATAAGGACCTTTAGAAGCTATCCAAGCCTTTATGAGTCAGACTCTAACTAAGTGTACAAAATATGCTTGAAATCCATCATACGCAAAAGTAGAAAAGGCTTAAAAGAAGAAAAAGTCAACACAATTCAATCCCCGTTCTTGTGTTTTTCTCACCTTCACTCTCTATTAGCAATATTTCGTCAACATATAGACACACCAGGATCGTATTTTTATCAGATGTACGTTGAACATAAACACCATACCCCATCTCATATTTTATGAATCCTTAAATCTAGAAAAATGAATCAATTTTCATATTCCAAGCTCTAGGAGGTTATTTTAGTCCATACAAGGCTTTATGCAACTTGTATACCATTCCTTCCTGATCATTTTTCATAAATCCAGGAGGTTGTGACACATAAATTCCTCTTGTAAAGTACCATTCGGAAATGCATATTTCACATCTAAATGCATCAGAGGCCAATTTATATTAGCAACTATAGCAATCACCGATCTGATTGTTTCATGTCTAGCTACAGACACAAACACCTCAAAGTAATCTAATCCATATTTCTATAGAAATTCTGTAGCTACTAACCTTGATTTGTGTTTGCCAATTGATCCATCTGGCTTCAGTTTCAACTTGTAAACCCATCTCACACTGGTGGCTTTCTTGTTCTTTGGAAGCTCAGTCAACTTCCAAGTTTTGTTTCTTTCTATAGCCTCAAGTTCTTCTTTCATGGCCTTCAACCACACTTTTTTCTTGAGAGCTTCTTCAATACTAACTAGTTCAGAGTATACCAACATGGCACACTGAATGACTTCCCTTTTAGAGTCTATCTCAATATCTTGTAACATGTCAAACTTTGCAAATCTTCTTGGTATTTATATGATTCTTTGTGGCCTCTGAACTTGTTCAGATGTTGGAACAATATTAGATGTTTGACTACCTTCATAGGCTAGACCACCTTCAGAAGAATGACCACCTTCAAAGGCATGATTACCATTAGAGTCTAGATCATCATCAGAATTTGGATCAAAATCAGATTCACCTTCAGAGTCAGACCTTCCTTCAGACTCTACTCCAGCATCATAGTCACCTTTAGTATCTAACTCATCTTCAAAGGTAGAATCTCCTTCAAAGGCAGATCCTCCTTCAGAGTCTGAAATATCTTCAGAAGTTAACTCAGGTGTTAACACTGCACCATAGTTGGATTGAGACTTGTTCCAATCATATGCTTATGTTTCCTTCACAATGACATCTCCGTTGACTTCCACCTTGTTAGTGTCTGGTTAATAGAGCTTGTAAGCACATATACATGGTACCCAATTAGTAACATTACTTTTCTTCTATCATCCAACTTCTTTCTAGTAGCACCTGGAACATGTTTGTAACAAACATAATCAAATACTCTAAAATGACTCAAACTTTGCTTATCTCCAATCCACTTCTCAAAAGGAACAATTTCTTCAGCTTCTTGGTTGGACATTTGTTTAGCACATATGTTGTAGTGGCAATATCTTATCCGTAAAGGGTGTGAGGTAGCTTATTCTGCTTCACCATGCTCCTTGTCATATCAAGCAAAGTCAGGTTTCTTCTTTCAACAAGACCACTGTGTTGTGGAGTGTATGGAGCAGTCACCTCATATTCAATTCCATTCTCTTCATCGAACCTTCTAAACTCTGACGAGTTGTACTCACCTTCACCATTAGTTTTGAGAACTTTCAGCTTCTGACCACTCTATTTTTCAGCCTTCACCTTGAACTTCTAAAACTCAGCAAACACGTCATGCTTAAAATTGATTAGTGATACCCATGTAATTCTTGTGACCTCATCCACAAATGACACAAAGTACTTGTTTCCTCCAAGTGAAGGTACTTCAAATGGTCCACATACATCAGAATGCACTACTCCTAAAGCATGTTTTCTCTGGGAGTCACTTCTTATGCAAATGGAAATCTAGGTTGCTTGCCTTTCATGCATACTCACATGACTTCTCATACTTCACAATACTAGAAATGCCATGTATCGGCTTCTTAGAACTCAGATTCCCTAAGCTTGTGAAGTTCAGATGCCCCAATCTCTTATGCCACGCCTCATTGTCACCTTCAATTAGGGGTGGCAAAATAGGTTCGGCTTGTTGGACATGCCTGTGTTCCCCATACTTTAGTGCGGGGAGGGCCAAGGTTTTAGGCCCTCACCCTCTAATGTGTCCTCCCCTCCCCGACCCATTTTCTCTGTGGGCTTTTGTGGGCATGGGCATTTACATAAACTTTTGCATTTTTAGGCTGAAAAAGTGCAGTGCCCGCTGTTGTACCCCAAACTTTGCCCTCCCTTTTTGCCTTACATCTAACCTATAACTTGAGATCCATCTATACTCATTCATATTGCATCCATGTGCATCTTCATTCATGATTAACATTTGCTAATTAAGTATCATAGATTCAATGTTTATGATGGTTGAAGACAAGGGCTTTGCTTGAGGATTATGGCATTTCTCATCATATGGGTTGAAACCCTAATTGCTGGACTCTTTGGGACCTTAACTCTTGAAGCCTACACTATGATGTTCATAGGGGCATCTCAACCATAATTCTTGTCTTTGATTCTATGAGGTATGGTGTTTGACTTTATGGATTTTTGACTGGACTTTGGAACCCTAAATGTGGGCCTTTGGTTTGATATGTTGTTGATGGAGCTTCACTTGTTTTGAAGCTCTAATCAAGGAAGATTTGGTCCTAATCTGGGAAGATTTGAAACCTTAGTTCATTAGGAAAGGTATGGACCTATCGTATCATGCAACATTCATCACCAAATACTCCATATGATCATGGGATCACCCATTCAACCTACATATCTACATGCTTGGGATTTCATCTGATTCAAGGTTTGGTTCAAGCATCCACATGTGGATTCCAGTTGGTCATTCCTAATCTATTGATTCTAGGCCTTTGGTGCTTTCAAGTTCATAGGTCTTTGATCATTGTTTCATTACAGTATTTTTCACTAAAAATGTACATGGCATTCATAAGAATCACTTTTACATAGTCCATACATGTTTCATGAGAAAACTACAAGGAAAGTTACATTTTTGCATAAAGTTGACTTTTGGTCAACTATTGACTTTTTGGTCAACCAGTTGACCAAAGTCAACTCATCTTTTCTAACCTCCATAAATGTCCTCCTTCAAAATCATCTTGAAATTTGTCTATCATCTACAAAAAAGAATTCAAACCATGTCCATTTCAAACTATGATCACACGACATTTTCAATACATAACCACATTCAATTTCTAAGCATTTTCATTCAACCATTCAAATTACATGATTCATTCCAAACTACAAAAATTACAACCTTTCAATGGTACAATAACAAGTCCCTAACTATCTTGATCATAATCCAAAATCTATAACATCCCATCAAGCCATTCTTGCACCAAGTGGAGTCCAACCACATTAACCAACAACATCCAGAACCTGCACAAATAAGCAAGCCATTGAAGTTCTAGCTTCAACACAAACATCAAATTCAGGTCATGGCACATCACATATAACAAACCATTCACAGTCCAGGCCAAAGCATTTCAATCATAATGCAGGGAATACAACAATGCAGTCAACCTAATCATTTCCATTACATACCACATTTTATAACCATTCAATACTTCAAAAAACAAATAAGTAAGAAACCAACTTCAAGCAACCATGTACCCAAAGCAATGCATTAACCAAGCAACTAATCATCATTTAGAAGCAAGCATATTTCGAACAACATCAACAAGCATTAACAATACAAACTGCATAACAAAATTCTAACAACATTGCATTCATAACATATGTTTTAACAAGATCATCACCAGTTCACTTAGCAGGAAGCTAGCTCACACAACAGTCGTTGGTAGTAATCAATGTAATCATTCATTAAACCTGACTACCAACAGAAACAGGGCCAAACATGTTCATTTAACTTCATAGCCCTAAGCCAAAAACCAGCAACAACAGTACATAAACCCTGCACCAACATCAAGCAGTTAGACAGTTTCATAATCTGGTTGACATCAAATTCAGTTGAGCAACTAATTCCACTTAACAGCAACCATTGCACTAACTGGACTCACACTCCAACCTGCATATTCATTTGCTCAATTAACTTCTTCCCTCGCATTTAACTGAACCTGCAAAAGAAATTTAATAGAATACTTAATATGAATCCTATGATAAACCAACTACATGTGCATGAATGACTTGTAAAATCTAGCAGGAATATTTCAAAATAATGCTGGCAGCATCACTATACCCACATTCACATAAACATGTAACCATGGAAATGATAACATTTTTTTTATAATTTTCACTTAACTACACCAAAGCCAAACGAATTTTAAAATGCTAACCGTTTACAACCTATAACCAACTTCGCAACAGCACCAACGCGTAATAGAACTGAACCCGTTCGAAAAATAACCCTGCAGCTCCATTTGTTCAAACCAAACCAAAATGTACAATATCCTGCAGCCACAACCTGCAAGTCATAACCCAATAAGATTTAACATATGAATACGACATCGCGGCTTAAGAAGCTAACCTCACTAACAATCAAAACCAAAACAAACCTAACAGTTCACTAATAAGCTATGACAACAGTACCTTTTGTTCCATAACCGGAATCGATGGCAATATCATGTTCATTTCAATTTTGATTTTTCACTTCACATTAGCTAACAGAACCAGTTTCCATCAATATTCCCAATGGATAACATTTAACTAAACCTCATAATTAATAGAAAATTAGAATACATTTCAACAACATTTAATTCCAATTTAAGTTTCTAACAGAATGTTAATTTCTAACCAACTATGAATTACAACGACATTTCAACTGAATTTCATTTGGTGTTTCTAACATAAAATCTATTCCTATAAATTCATCACCTCATGGTTCATTCAGGAGGATGATTCAATTTTTTTTCCAGAACTGCTCACTCTTTCAATCCTCTCAAGCCTCACCATACGCTCTGAACCACCATAACTGTTAGAGCTTCAGCGTCAAAAGCTCTAATCAGTTGAGCTGCAACCTTAATCCTTCCACTCATTCTCACATAACGACGCAACAACAACGCGAAAATGGTAGCAGAGAGATCAAGAAGAAGAAGAAGCATAGATCAGAATCAGAGAAAGGAGAAGGGATTCAGTACCTGTTTATGTCGCAATCCGGATAGTTTCTCAAACCGCTTCGATTTTGTTTCTTTCTTTGCGCGTACGATTCAGTTCAATTGTGACCTGGCTTCATTGGCTTTTTCAAATTCATGTGCGCAAGGAGGAATCGAGGATGGTGGATCGACATGAGCGAACACATCAAAGACGCTTTCCTCTAACCGCGTGCTCGTTCCTATGGAGCTCTCCGAAGGTGAATTGTATTAAAGTGAGATATGAGAGACAAGAGATAGAAAACTAAAAGAGAAAAGAGAGAAACTAATTCTGTTTTTTTATATTGAATTGGAATGGAGCGTGATGCTCTATTTATACAAGAGGAGTTGAACATTCAAGAGTTGAATCATTCAAGCTCTGCATTTAAGGAAGACCTTACTTATTCTATAGTGCTGAACTTTTCTTATTCGGTTAAATTAAGGCTGACCTTAATTATTCTATAGTGCTGATTTTTCATATCCTAAGATATAACTCTAATACTCCCCCACAAGTTCAAGGTGGCTGCAAAGGCTGACTTGAGGTAGATAGGTTGAGCTTGCTGCTGAGCTCCATAAATCTTGAACTTGAGAGAGGCTTGGTGAGGATGTCAGCCTTATGGTCAACACCAGGAATGTGGCAGACAGTGAGAGACTTATTAAGGACCTTTTCTCTTACAAAAAAGAGATCAATTTCCATATGTTTTGTTCTTGCATGAAGAACAGGGTTATGAGCCATATCAACTGTGCTCTGGTTGTCACAATAGATGGCTGGAGTTGTCAAGGGAATTTTTAGTTCAGCTAGCAAAGTTTGAACCCATAAAACTTCAGCTGTGGTGTGCGCCAAGCTGCGATATTCTGCCTCAGCACTAGAACGAGCAACAACAGTTTGCTTTTTAGACCACCAAGAGATCAAATTAGAGCCTAAGTACACAGCTGACCCAGAGGTGGATCTTCTATCATCTGGGTCAGCAGCCCAGTCAGCATCATAGTAGGCCTGCAGAGAGAACGGAACAGTGGAGGCAGGAGTGAACAATAAATCCGAGGTGATAGTGCCTTTTAGGTAGCGTAGAATACGCTTGACAGCTAGCCAATGGGACTCCAAGGGGTGTGCCATGAACTGACATACTTTGTTAACAACATAGCAGATTTCTGGGCGTGTAATTGTTGTATACTGCAGGGCCCCTACAATGGACCTGTAGTGAGAGGCATCAGACAAGGCAGTAGACCCTATTTTGATGAGTTTGGTGGTGGATGCCATAGGAGTAGCAACTGGATTGGAATTCTCCATATCAATTTTGATTAGCAAGTCCCTTAGGTACTTAGATTGAGTGAGAAAGAGATTACCATTGGACAGTTTCTTCACCTCAAGGCCCAGAAAATAATCCAAGTCACCAAGTTGTTTGAGAGAAAACACATGATTTAGTTGTTGAGTAATTTGCTTGATGAGAGGAGGAGAGTTCCCTGTGATGATTATATCATCAACATAAACTAGCATATAAATGACAGCATTATGATGCTTGTAGATGAACAATGAAGCATCACACTTGCTGTTCAGAAATCTAAAGGATAAAAGAGTGGTTTTGAGTCTTTCAAACCATTGCCTTGGGGCCTGTTTGAGGCCATACAAGGCCTTGTGCAAGTGACAAACCAGAGATGAATTAGGGGCAGTAAATCCAGGGGGTTGCATCATATAGACCTCCTCTTCAAGAATGCCATTCAAAAAGGCATTGTTTATATCCAATTGCTGCAGAGGCCAATTATAAGTGAGAGCAAGAGTCAAAATAATTCTAATTGTGACCGGTTTAATAACAGGGGAGAAAGTTTCATTAAAGTCGAATCCATGGACTTGATGGAACCCCTTAGCAACAAGCCTAGCTTTGTACTTATTTACTGTCCCATCAGCATTTTCCTTTACACAAAAAACCCACTTGCAGCCTATTGCTTTCCTGTTAGTAGGCAGTGGTACCAAAGACCAAGTGTTGTTCCTTATCAAGGCACCATACTCATCTTTCATAGCAGCAAACCACTTAGGATCTTGGAGAGCAGTTTTAACACTCTTAGGCTCAGAATTGACAAGAAAAATGGAAGGATTTAGACGAGGTAAGGGTACACCAGATTTAGTTCTAGTAGTCATAGGATGAGTATTGGTGGGGAGAGGCTGAAGGTTAGGATCCCTAGGAGCAGAAATAGAGGAGGAGGATGGTGAAGTGGTAGTAGTAGGCTGATTGTTGGCATTTGAAGAGGGTGAAGGAGTAGGATTAGTGCTGGCTGTTTGTGTTATAGGGTTGGCTGACACAGAGGCAGTAGGTGTATGGCTGGAATTGAATTGAGAAGAAGAAGAGGAGTGTGAGGTAGTGAAAGCAGTAGGAACGGGAAAAACATTAGGGAGAGCTTGTGTGTTAAGGGTTACTTTAGATGAAGAAGAGGATGGAATGGTTGATGAGGGGAGAGAAACATTAGGAAAAAAAGTATCATTGTAAGGAAATTTGGACTCATTGAAAAGGACATCTTTAGAGATGAATATTCTACCACTTGGGGAGAGAAATTTGTAACCTTTGTGAGCTGTAGAGTACCCTAGAAAAAGGCATTCATGGGATCTAAAGTCAAATTTCTGAGAGTTGTATGGGTGAAGGAGAGGAAAACAAGCACACCCAAAGACTTTGAGGAATTTATAATCAGGATTTTGATTGAAAAGGACAGCATATGGTATATGTTGATTGAGAGACATGGTTGGTAACCTATTTATTAGGTAGACAGCAGTTAAAAAGGCATGATCCCAAAATTTGAGAGGTAAAGAGGCATGACTCAAGAGAGTTAAACCAAGATCAACAATGTGTCTATGCTTCCTCTCCACTACACCATTTTGGTGATGAGTGTGAGGGAAAATTAAACGATGAATGATGCCAAGATCAGAAAGAAATTTTGTAAATGGGCGAAATTCACCACCCCAATCAGTTTGGACAGATTTAATAGGAAATCCAAATTGTAATTCAGCCATGACTTTGAATTGTTTAAAGATAGTTAAGGCTTCAGATTTATTTTTGAGCAAATAGATCCAAGTAAATCTAGTGTATGCATCAACAAAGGTGATGTAGTAGGTAAAGTTTTGGTAGGATTTGACTGGGGCAGGACCCCATAGGTCACTGAAAATTAATTCAAGAGGAGAGTGATATTGAGTTTGTGATTGAGGGGAGTGCAACCTATGTGCCTTTCCCATACAACAGGCAGAACAAAAGACAGATTCAGCTTTATTAGAATAAGGAATATTACATTGAGCTAAAACAACTCTCATAGTATTAGAATTTGGATGACCAAGGCGTAAATGCCAAGTATGTTGAGAATAATATGAGTTATTAGCTGATATATTTTGATTAGAAACTGAAACCTTATCACTAGTGCTGGAATCAGATCTTGAAACAGGAGCATTAGAGTCTAAAGTGAGACATGAGTGTAACACCCCAAAATTTGCCCTCCTCATTCATGCATTCATTTAGCATTTCATATTGCATTTCATCATGTCAATCAGAATTATATCAAAAAAAAAAAAAAAAAAAAAACGAAAAAAAAAAATAAATAATTTTTTACAAAAAAAAATAAATAATAATAATAATAATAAAAAAATTTTAATTAATTAATTAATTAAATAAATAATTAATTAAATAAAATATAATAAAAAAAATTTTGGACTTGGGTCTCTCTCATTTGAGCCCACAAAACCATGAAATTCAGTCTATAAATACCAAGGCTTCACTTGAGAGAACACAAAACAAAGGGGGATTTTGAAAAGAAGCAAAATACTCTGAGGTTTCCTTGGAACAAAACCCTGAGGAAAAAGATAGTGAGAGAAGACCTAACGGAGTTCAGAGCAGCCTCCAAACCCCGAAGGGAACTCAACTACACAGAATCACCTCTGCCTCACATAAACCCTGAAGATTGTTTTGTAAACCTCACGGGTGCAACTCAATTTCAATCAAGCTCTCCAATCAGGTTTGCCTTTATTCCCATTACCTTTTGCTTTGAAGTTGAATACTCTGAATGTATGAGGTATGATGGATGAATTTCATTAGGTTTTTCGCCCATGGGTTTAATATGTATATGAATGTATAAACAATGCCTTGAATGTTTAACCGTTTAATTTTTGAGTGTATGCCACAGGGTTTGAGTTTTTCTGAAACCATACTGTTATCCATGAAAAAAATGCTTATGGTGTTTCACTAACCCTTTTGTTGAGTTTTTGCGAGGGCTTACATGACTTTTGCAGGGATAACTTGCGTGGTTTCCCACTTTATTTGTGGGATAACCCCTAGAGGTTCATTCCGATTACCTGTAATGACCCACTTTCTTTGATGGCATCAGCTTGGGAGATCCCTGGGTTTCTTACTCCTTTAATTGTTGTTACTTCGGATCTTTATCCGTGTGGTACTTTTACCTCTTTTCCGCATTTTATCGTTTTCTTAGCTGGAAGACCTCGATAGGAGGCATTTGTTTTCTTTTGTTTATTTACTTCTGAGCCCCTTGGTGGCATTTTACTTTGAGATACATGTTTTGTGTTTTGTATTCATATCCCTGCAGGTAGCGCGGTTCCTTCGTCAAGGACTGCCTTTTTGCCCTTGAGCATCCCAAACCCTAAAACCCAAAGCAACACGCTAACTCCTTCTACTACAGGCGAGTAAGTCTCCAAAGGTCGAGCATCCGGTAGATTGCGTAGTAACGTCGTTCGTCCTAAACCCAATCCATAACCCCGTAGTTAGCCGAACTACGTTTTGCTCTGATTCTCAGGCCAGATGAGATACGTAGGCATAAGACGCGATGTCTTAGCGAGCACACATCCCCCCCAACCCATAGGTCAGCCGAGCTACGAAGACTCTGATTCTCATATTCAGATGAGATACGTATGCAGTGGATGCGACATCCGCGCGAGTCATTTTCATTTAACCTTTTTTTTTTTTTTTTTTTTTTGTAAACAGCACAAGATAAACCCACACCCTTTAGACAAGAACTACAAAAGTGGATCCCGTAGAGTACTACGGATGCGTAGGGGTGCTAATACCTTCCCTTCGCATAACCGACTCCCGAACCCAAGATTTGGTTGCGAGACCCCGTCTTTTCCTTTCCTTTTTCAGGTTTACTTCGAGCGTTTCCTTTCCCTCCTTTGGGATGAATAACGCACGGTGGCGACTCTTCTGTCTTTTTCTTTCGCCGGTTGTTTTTTTTCGCACTGTATTTTTCAGGTTGCGACAGCTGGCGACTCTGCTGGGGACTGAAAGAAGTTGACCTCTTGCTGGTCCATCTGCCCTAAGCGAGTCCCTCCTAGCTTTTGTAGTTTGTTTGTTTATTGGGTGTTCATGCTTTTGTACGGTTATTTATTTACCTGCTTTACCTTATTGCATTGTGTACATATCATTGCTTTATCTGTTGGCTGGCTATGGCTGCTTGGTGATCTTTGTGAGATGAGTTCTATACCCGAACTCGAGTGCACTTAAGATAGGAGAATGGCATAGTCCTGTCAACTTGTGTGGAGTATTCCTTAGCGAGTTGACTTGCAAGCCCATTCACTTGGTGGAGGTCGTGTTGAGATCAATAATGTCACATAAGTAAGTTGTGGTTAGACATTACTTGTTCCAATATAGACCTAAGAAGCCGAGGACCTTAGTTTACCAAACCCATCTTGGCCTATTCGTAGGATGTAGTGCGAAAGTCGTTCAAATGTAAGATTTGATACGATTGTTACGCGATACTACACTCATAAGAGTCTCTCTTGAGAATATTGTTGGAATACGAGTAGTCGTTCCTCTGATAATATCCGAAAGATGGGATTATGACTATGGGAACCTTTTGTAGAACATGTTTGGCAGGTTTAAACCTTAGTACACTCCTTTTGGGTGGTTCTTAACCTAAACTCCATGCTCGTGACTTGCGACAAACCCTTGATTCATGGTTAATCCGATCAGGTATCCTTAATATCAATGAAACTCGGGTGTTGATAAGGTGTAAACCATAATCCACCAAAATGGGTGGTTGATGTTAAGGATAACATGATCCATCCCATGACCTTTGTTTGGCGTGCTCTTAATTTCTCTCCAGACAGTGCAACCTGACAGATGTTCAAGCGGATCCATCAATTCTGATTGACATGCCTTTGCATTGCATAACATCATCTGCATATTTGCATCCAACATCTCATGCTTATTCATTTGCAGGGTATTCCCTTTCAAAACGGGGGTGCCTTAAAACTGAATAAGCAGTGCATCGCATACCATGCATATTAACCCTTGTCTGTTTTGCAGGTGTCACCGCAATGTCTAATGTTTGTTCCCTGTATCAGGCAGTTATTGGTCCCAAGCGAGTCCACAGGTACCCGACAAAGGAAAATCGTCCACAGCTAGCGATGGACCAAGTACAGAAAGAGCTGGCTGATATGCGTGAAAGGATGGATCAGTTCATGACATTGATGACTGGTATGGCAGCAGGCCAAGAAAAGCTGAGGGAATTG
This sequence comes from Lathyrus oleraceus, assembly GCF_024323335.1. Taxonomy (NCBI): domain Eukaryota; kingdom Viridiplantae; phylum Streptophyta; class Magnoliopsida; order Fabales; family Fabaceae; genus Lathyrus; species Lathyrus oleraceus. The sequence goes on along the minus strand of NC_066581.1, from coordinate 415,576,240 downwards.
GTTGAGCAACCGAGGCCCAATCCAGATTTGGAGATACCAAATGCTGAGGGAAACCCTGGTAACCCTGGGAACGCTGATAACCCTGTGAACAATTGTGACGCGGGTAACGCAAATGCTGATGGAAACCCGGGTAATGTTGGCAACACAGGGAATGTTGGAAATGGTATTGGCGGAAGGTACAATGTGAATCAAGGAATTCGGATTAACGGGCACCCCGTTACTGAAGATTATCATTGTGATCAATTTTCTTTGCACGACGAGGCCCTCGAGACCACTCGCCGTATGGATGAGCTTGCTGACAAGCTCAAATCTTTGGAGTCTCAAAATTCCTTAGGCTTTGATGTCACAAATCTTGGTCTGGTTCAGGGAGTAAGGATTCCTCACAAGTTCAAACCCCCTACTTTTGAGAAATACAACGGGGCTTCTTGCCCACGCACTCATCTCTAATCTTATTTGGGAAGGTTGGGAGCTCACACGGAAGATGAAAAGCTGTGGATGTACTATTTTGAAGACAGTCTAACTGGAGCTTCTCGTGAATGGTATTCTCATTTGTCTCGTACTACCATCAAGAGCTGGAAAGGTATGTCTCAGACTGCCAAGGAAACCTTTAGAGAGTATGCTCAGCGTTGGAGACAGATTGATGCGTCCGTCCAACCCCCTATGTCTGAAAGGGAGATGGCGGACATGTTCATGAACACTCTTCAAGGCAATTATATTGAGAGATTGGCTGCTTGCCCGTCAATCAGCTTTGCAGAGATAGTAATTGCTGGAGAAAGAATCGAGAGTCTGTTGAAGATGGGCCGAATTCAAGACAATAGTGCTTCCAAGAAACCGTTTGCTGGTAACGGTCAGCGAAGAAAAGAAGGCGAGACAAGCGTTGTGTATGCCAGCAAAGGCAGGGGCAGAGGACGCCCTACTTATTATCAAGATCAAGTGGCCGCAATCACCATTCCAACACCTGTTCCTCAACCGCAATATCATCCGCAACAACAACCCAGGTACAACAATCAACAACAAGGAGGTAATCCGGGTCAGCAGCGACACTATCAACAACGTCCAAGGCAGACGGACCGGGTCATCGAGCCAATCCCAATGCCTTATTCAGTATTACTTCCCAAGCTGATTGACATGAATCTGGTTACGTTGAGAACTCTGGCCCCACCAATCGATCCCAATAATTTGCCTAGAGGTTATGATGTCAATGCCAGATGTGCTTTTCACTCCAACGCACCTGGCCATACTACAGATAATTGCAAGGCTCTCCAATTAAAGGTACAAGATTTGAGAGATGCCCAGGCTATCAATTTTGCTCCGGTGCCTAATGTTATCCAGAACCCGATGCCGGCTCACGGCGGGCAGGGGATTAATGCTGTCGAAGTGGTTGAAGCTGGTAATGCCCAAGGCTGGGGCAAATTTGTGGAGCCAGTCATCAAAGAAGACAAGTTTGGATTGGGGTATGCTCCGGGATCTCAGAAGAATGAAATCGGTACTTTCTCCAGCGGGGGTTTGGTTTCTCCCCACGTCGTCAATGCTGCAGATGAAGACAAGGCTGACAGCGACTGTGACTTAGATAGCTGGATTCGCCCGTGTGTCCCGAGAGAAAAGCTCGACAATTGGTCGTCTGAAAAAACCGTCCGGGTTACTCTACTGAAAGAGTGATTTTTATTGTTTTCCTTTATTACATGCATAATAAAGTCTTACACTTTGCCCAAGGTGTAACGACTCATTTGTAGGGCCATCCATTTAGTTACGTTTCGCAATTATTTTTATCATCAATAAAGGACGGCTTTTGCAAACAATTTTGTGTTCTCTTTCTTTCAGTTTTTTTTTACTTTTTACCAAAAAATGGCAATGTTTCTTTTTTCGTTTTTCCTTTCTTTCAAAAAAAAAATCTCTCATTCTAAGGTAAAGCATGATCCTCCATCATGCAGAGCCGACCACCCGGATCTCACTGCTAACGACACTGCTATGGCCAAGTATGACTTCGACAATCCTATCTATCAAGCCGAAGAAGGGGCTGAGGAAGATTGTGAATTGCCTGAAGGGTTAGCCAGATTGTTGAAACAGGAGGACCGAGCTATTACACCTTATCAGGAGGTGGTTGGGACCATCAACGTTGGTACCAAAGACGACAAGAAAGAGATCAAGATCGGGGCCAGTCTACAGGCCGAGAGGAAAGACCGTTGATCATGTACTTGACTGTGTTAGAAAGGTCAATGGGTTGTGTGCTCGGTCAGCATGACGAGTCAGGTCGAAAAGAGCATGCAATATACTACCTTAGCAAAAGTTTACCGACTGTGAACAAAAATACTCATTGCTCGAGAAAACTTGCCGCGCTTTGGCATGGGCTGCTCGCCGACTAAGACAATATATGTTGACTCACACGACTCTATTGATATAAAAAATGGATCCAGTCAAGTATATTTTTGAAAAGCCATCACTTACCGGAAAGGTTACTAGGCGACAAATGATACCGACAGAGTACGACGTCCAATACACTTCACAAAAAGCCATCAAGGGAAGTGTCTTGTCAGACTATCTTGCAGAGCAACCGATTGATGATTACCGACCTATGAGGTTTGACTTTCCTGATGAGGACATCATGTTTCTCAAATCGAAAGATTGAGAGGAACCACTCCCGGAGGAGGGGCCTGACCCTGAATCCAAATGGTTTATGAGGTTTGATGGGGCGGTCCACGTCAATGGTCGCGGAGTTGGTATAGTGTTGATCACCCCGGAAGGGGGTTCATATGCCATTTGGTGCCAGAATAACTTTTCCCTCCACCAACGATGAAGCCGAATACGAAGCTTGTATCCTAAGACTTGAGGAAGCCGTCAATATACAGATTAAAACCCTGGATGTATACGGGGACTCAGCTTTGGTCATCAATCAAACCAACAGGGAAATGGTGCTATGCTGGAACTACGTACCCAGAATTGACGTATCTCGGTCAGAGACGAATGAAGAAAGCATTTGGTCAGAAAGTGCGCTCTCGGGAGTATCGAGTCGGTGAATTGGTACTCAAAAGATTTCTTCCTCCCAACACAGATCACAGGGGCAAATGGACACCGAACTATGAGGGTCCGTACGTGGTTAAAAGGATTTTCTATGGCGGAGCTTTGACGCTAACAACCATGGAGGGCGAAGGATTCCCGTCCCCTATTAACTCAGACGCGGTTAAAAAATACTTCGCATAAAATAGACCCGCTGGACAGTAAAAAGAATAGTCTGGGCAAAAAAGGGGCATCCCGACGAACCAAAAAAAAGAATAAAGAGGTTCGGGCAAAAATTAGGGATATAAAAAAAGAGTACACCCGGTGAGTCGAAAACCCAAAAGGGCGGCTCAGGCAAAAATGGGTATCCCGGTGGATTGAAAACCCGAAAAGGGGGCGATCCAGGCAAAAGTTAGGGAATAAGCGAATGACTGTGATCTGAGTTCATCAGTGTTATATCACCGTTTCATTCAATCCGGCAATCTTCGAAGGTTAAAGATCGACTAATCATCTACTTCAGAAAGCAAGATGAGCAGAGCGTCTTGAGGACATACGAACCATAGCAGAGTCGAAACTCAGTGGGACCCCGTTTCCCCATTGCCATTAGGATAGTTCTCTTTTTATAGCGATCACCTCTTTTCAGGGATCAGCTTCCCGATGCCCTCGCCTATTCCTGGCACAAATTTTCTCCCCAGTAAGAGTCGAATAATTCAGTTAAAGAGCCTCTTTATTTTTCATTTATCAGTTTGTTTGCAAAAATGTCCGAATTTTTGATAAAACATATTGCATATGAACATAATGGTGGCTTTTGCAGATGATTTGCATAGGAAAACATTTAAAATTGCTTGGAATGTGCTTAATCCCGGACGGTGAATTCAAACCGAGTAATTCCCCCGAGGCATACGTGTATTTTTGGTTGCAGGTCACAAGAACCGGATGCCAAGTCATGAATCCTCATCCCCAAGCGGTTGACAAAGTCTCTCCACAGCAGAGCATGTTCCCCAACAGAGTTGACAGTATCCAGACTGTCTATCCCCAGTAGAGTTGACAGTATCCAGACTGTCTATCCCCAGTAGAGTTGACAGTATCCAGACTGTCTATCCCCAGTAGAGTTGACAGTATCCAGACTATATATCCCCAGCAGAGTTGACAGTGTCAGACTGTATCTTCCTAGCAACAACAGAGTGGTTGCATGCCCAACGGACAAGAGGGTGGTGTTCCCAGTGTTCATCTCATCCCCAGCATTATTTCTAACAGATTTGTTCTAATCCCCAGCTTGAGGACGATTAGCAAGTTCATATCCCCAGCAAAGGTCGTTTCCTACGACATTTCCCCAGGAAGTGTTTTCCCCACAGACTCTCCTCACAGAGCCTCGCCGAACAAAGTTTCCATAGTTGATACTCCCCCCGCAAGGTCAACTTTTCAAGCAGCCAATTTATTTTTGGTGGCTCATTGGTCCCGCAGACGGATCATTCCCCACAGAGCATTCAAGGATTGATACAGCGATCTATTCCCTACCGGAGTTTGCTTCCCCAAGCAGATTTCTTTTTACACCATGCATAACATTTGCATTTGCATGCATATCATATCAAGCATACACATAAGCTGATAAACAGGTTCTTCCAAGTAGACTGAAGAATTACTTTACAATCAAGGTCATGAGATCCAGCCAGAGGATCAAGCGTGAGTGATCCAGCCTGAGGGTCATTTTGAAGATTCAGCCTGAGAATCGTTTTCCCGTGATCCAGCATGAGGGTCACTTTTTGAAGATTCAGCCTGAGAATCATTTTCCCGTGATCCAGCATGAGGGTCACTTTTTGAAGATTCAGCCTGAGAATCGTTTTCCCGTGATCCAGCATGAGGGTCATTTTTGAAGATTCAGCCTGAAAATCGTTTTCCCAAGAGTCAGCCTGAGGCTCAATTTGAAGATTCCCCAGTGAAGTCGCCTACAAGCTTTATTTCCTCAGCAAACCTAAGTCTAATTGAGGAGTCGTTACAACATGTTCTAGCCCGAAGAATATGTACGAAGCCCAAAAGTGGAATATTCTCGAAGCTGCATATCTAATATGAAGGTTGGGTTTAGATTTCAAAAGAGGGTCAACCAGCGCATGCCTCAGATGCGGGATCCTAATTATGGGAATTTATCATCAAAACAATCCAGATCTAGCCAGAAGATCGAAATAGATTCAGCCAGAGAATCGAAATAATTCAGATCTAGCCCGAAGACCGGAAATAGATTCAGCCAGAGAATCGAAACAATTCAGATCTAGCCAGAAGATCGAAGTAGATTCAGCCAGAGAATCAAAGGAAATAGATTCAGCCAGAGAATCGAAACGGAGGAGATCTAGCCAGAAGATCGAAGAAGATCTAGCCAGAAGATCAAAATCGTATCCAGCCCGAGGATCAAAATTAATATCCGACCAGAGGACTAAATTGAGTATAGGTTCAGCCAGAGGATCGAAACTCCAGATTAAGGCAGAGGATCGGAAAAAGATAAACAGCGCGGTGTATTTCCGCGTTTTTGTGGTGTTCTCGGAGCGCAAATTTTCGGTCTATCTTTGGTATTCAACCACAGCTCACCCCGTTTGTCTGATAAGCTGTTCGCTTTCATCCTACTCGGGTTAGCTGATGATTGAATAGGGGCAGCTGTAACACCCCAAAATTTGTCCCCCTCATTCATGCATTCATTTAGCATTTCATATTGCATTTCATCATGTCAATCAGAATTAGATCCAAAAAAAAAAAAAACGAAAAAAAATAAATAAATAATTTTTTACAAAAAAAAAAATATAAAAATAATAATAATAATAAAATTTTAATTAATTAATTAATTACATAAATAATTAATTAAATAAAATATAATAAAAAAAAATTTTGGACTTGGGTCTCTCTCTTTTGAGCCCACAAAACCATGAAATTCAGTATATAAATACCAAGGCTTCACTTGAGAGAACACAAAACAAAGGGGGATTTTGAAGAGAAGCAAAATACTCTGAGGTTTCCTTGGAACAAAACCCTGAGGAAAAAGATAGTGAGAGAAGACCTAACGGAGTTTAGAGCAGCCTCCAAACCCCGAAGGGAACTCAACTACACAGAATCACCTCTGCCTCACATAAACCCTGAAGATTGTTTTGTAAACCTCACGGGTGCAACTCAATTTCAATCAAGCTCTCCAATCAGGTTTGCCTTTATTCCCATTACCTTTTGCTTTGAAGTTGAATACTCTGAATGTATGAGGTATGATGGATGAATTTCATTAGGTTTTTCGCCCATGGGTTTAATATGTATATGAATGTATAAACAATGCCTTGAATGTTTAACCGTTTAATTTTTGAGTGTATGCCACAGGGTTTGAGTTTTTCTGAAACCATACTGTTATCCATGAAAAAAATGCTTATGGTGTTTCACTAACCCTTTTGTTGAGTTTTTGTGAGGGCTTACATGACTTTTGCAGGGATAACTTGCGTGGTTTCCCACTTTATTTGTGGGATAACCCCTGGAGGTTCATTCCGATTACCTGTACTGACCCACTTTCTTTGATGGCATCAGCTTGGGAGATCCCTGGGTTTCTTACTCCTTTAATTGTTGTTACTTCGGATCTTTATCCGTGTGGTACTTTTACCTCTTTTCCGCATTTTATCGTTTTCTTAGCTGGAAGACCTCGATAGGAGGCATTTGTTTTCTTTTGTTTATTTACTTCTGAGCCCCTTGGTGGCATTTTACTTTGAGATACATGTTTTGTGTTTTGTATTCATATCCCTGCAGGTAGCGCGGTTCCTTCGTCAAAGACTGCCTTTTTGCCCTTGAGCATCCCAAGCCCTAAAACCCAAAGCAACACGCTAACTCCTTCTACTACAGGCGAGTAAGTCTCCAAAGGTCGAGCATCCGGTAGATTGCGTAGTAACGTCGTTCGTCCAAAACCCAATCCATAACCCCGTAGTTAGCCGAACTACGTTTTGCTCTGATTCTCAGGCCAGATGAGATACGTAGGCATAAGACGCGATGTCTTAGCGAGCACACATCCCCCCAACCCATAGGTCAGCCGAGCTACGAAGACTCTGATTCTCATATTCAGATGAGATACGTATGCAGTGGATGCGACATCCGCGCGAGTCATTTTCATTTAACCTTTTTTTTTTTTTTTGTAAACAGCACAAGATAAACCCACACCCTTTAGACAAGAACTACAAAAGTGGATCCCGTAGAGTACTACGGATGCGTAGGGGTGATAATACCTTCCCTTCGCATAATCGACTCCCGAACCCAAGATTTGGTTGCGAGACCCCGTCTTGTCCTTTCCTTTTTCAGGTTTACTTCGAGCGTTTCCTTTCCCTCCTTTGGGATGAATAACGCACGGTGGCGACTCTTCTGTCTTTTTCTTTCGCCGGTTGTTTTTTTTCGCACTGTATTTTTCAGGTTGCGACAATGAGACTTGACTTGTTGAAGGAGACTTAAGAAGCTGAAGGTGGGAAAATTGGTACAGGTCATCACTTCCTACACGACCTTGGAGCATAATTTCATTGGTAGCCTGAGATTTGACATAACACATATCAACATGAAACTCAAAGAAAACTCTATTATCAAGACAGAATTTGCTGACACTTATCAGATTCTTTGTAATAGAAGGAACAAGCAGTAAATTATGAAGAGCTAATGGAGTGTTGGGTTTAGAATGAGAGGGAAAATAAGAAGATCCTAAAGAGTGAATGTGCAAACCTTGACCATTACCAATGAAAATCTGATTAGGACCTTCAAAAGGGGTGGTTTGCTGTATGTTTTTAGAGGCATTGGTAACATGATAAGAAGCTCCTGAGTCTGGGAACCAGGCACTGCTTGGAACTGAAGCTGTGTTAGCAATCATAGCATTGGGAGTGATCTGTGACTGAGGAACAGGGAGAGGAGCAAGTCTTGGTTGATAGCTTGGGCGTGACCAAGTGTTAACCATGGGCTGAGCAAACTGAGGTCCATCAATTGGTTGATACGGATTATAGAAATTTTGTAGGTTCATTGTTTGAAAATCAGCAGATATGTTAGGTTGAAACTGTTGATTGAACCTGTGATAGCAGTTAGCAGCAAGGTGACCATATTTGAAGCAAACTTGACATTGAATGTTGCTGAACCTACCTCTCCCACGACCGCATCCACCACCACGGCCAGATGCACGACCTCCTCTTGAATAGGTTGGATTAAAGGTTGAATTCACAGCTTGTTCAGTGTTCTTGTTATTGGAGTTATCAGTTTCAGGTTGAGAATTAGCTTGAGTGAGATTCACTATGGCAGCCACCTCCATTTGAGAGTGTTTCTTATACTTGTTGAATCTCATCTCATGAGCAAGAAGAAGAGCTTCAACTTCTTCAAGTTCTACTGAATCAAACTTGCTTTCAATGACTGAAATAACAGAGGCAAAGTCTTGAGGAAGACCTTCAAGAATCACATCAATGTGTTGCTGATCTGGAACTGGATCTCCAACTGAAGCAAGTGCATCAACAAGAACTTTGATGGGAACCAGGTAATCACCAACAAATTTGTCTTCGAGTGTTGTAGATCTGAGTTCCGCTCGTAGTTGTCTTGCTTTCGCACGTGTAAGCTTTTGAAAATGCGCAAGAATACGCTCCCAGAGCTCGTAGGAATGTGTAGCACCTCAAATTTGCACCTCCCATTTGTACATTCATTTCATTTTTAGGTTATTAACATTTGCATATCATCATGAGCATGCAAGCAAGGTTCAACACAAGATGGCAGTGACTTGAATTCAGAGCTTTATTCTTACACCTAGTGGCAACTAGGATTTCTCAGTGAATTCGGGGTGGCCCCAATCGAAGCCTAGTGTGGAGATGTTTGGGTATTATGCTTAAATCTGGTGTCAATGGTGGTTTCTGGAGGGATCAAGACCATGATTTAAAGGCCTTTACTTGGTCATGGTTTCATACCCTAATCAGGTCAAACTCCTATATTGTGGCTTCCTAATCTTAGTTCGGCTGGTACATCATCATTCAGGAGGCTTAATCTCCTTGTTTGGTTAAATGGCATTCAGCAACTTCTTGTTCCTAGTTCATTCAGGTGAAGAAATTCCATTCATTACATGATCATGACGGGTCCGTTACATGAAAGAATGCAAAGAGAGGTGTGTTAACCAATAGTTGACTTTTTGACCAACGGTTGACTTTTTGGTCAACTTTGACCAAAGTCAACCCAAACCCTTAAGTCATGACCTATGCACATTCAAGCCTTGTCATTCACTCAAGTTTTGATTCCTGTGATTCATCTGAGAAGAGTTCATTGGCCATGTCATGTAAGGCATTCCATATCATGTTTAATTAATCCACTACAAAGTCAAGTTTTGATTCATGATAATTACAAGTATCCATTCATGTTCAAGAATTAATTTCAAGTGTCAAGATCAAGTCAAAATCTCACATTCATTCACAATCATTTACAATTCATCACAAATGTCCAATCATTAGGGAAAATACAAAAAAAAATAAGCTTTAACCGATTGTTGACTTTGGTCAACGGTCGACTTTTTGGTCAACTTTGACCAAAGTCAACTCATCCATTTTTAACCATCTCAGGCCTAATCTAGCTCTTTTCCCGTGATTTATCATCCAAGAGTCGTTTTTTGATGGGTTTGACTTTGTATCTTCATGTCCAAGCAACTTGTCTCATTTTCAACTTCATGTGTACCCTGCAATGACTTGGTCTTGTGCTTTTGCCAACCTTGGTGCTGCACTGCTAACAGGGACTTTGCGTGCACCGAAACCAAGCCTCACAGTCATATGATTTGATACTACACTTACATCTGCCATTTGAATGAAAGAATGCTCATGAGTTTGGTCTAAGACTCACTGATAACCATCCTGCCGTCATTCTGCATCAGCCTGCAAGGAAACTGGCCGGCACACGGTCAAGTAGGAATAGGTCATTCGATTGCATCCGTCACCTTTGCTCCCTGAGTCTCCAGCAAAACAGAATGCTAATTTTGGACTATGTGAAGGTTCTGCTTAGCTCAAGAAGAAAAGACTGTGTGGAAAAGGCTACATACAATGCTTTGAAGCAAACCTGCAACAACTTGAAACAGCAACACTGTCAGAGTAAGTGCAGTAGAAGCTAAGCGGTGGCTTTGGATGCGTTACCCAGGACGTCAAGGATATCCACGATCTCTCAATCACTTTCAGGATGCCGGCTCGCTTCTACAACGCCTCCAGCACTATCATCTATGAGGTCAAATATATCCATGGTAAGATTAGGCAGCAGTGATAAGCATTCCCGCTGTTGTTACAACTGAGCAAAACAAGCCACATTCAGAGAGAAAATGCTAAATCACCAAAATCGAAATGCAGAGATCATACTTACAATGCATTTATGTTAAGGGCTGGTGGTGCTAGTTTGAGAGTTGTTATTGGACCTTCAGAACATGGATTCAATACTGCTTGTATTACTAAGCTTTTCCCAACCTATTCACGCACTGTTGCAGCTCAAGGTGGCATTAATGCGGCATCGGGAAATATGACTGAAGATGATTGGAGGTGGCACATGTATGACACTGTCAAAGGAAGTGATTGACTCGGAGGTCAGGATGCCATCATATATATGTGTATGGAAGCTGCCGCGGTCCAACAAAGTGGGAGTTGTACGAGCGGCATGAGCGTGTCGCATCCTGCAATTTCCACGATCCAGCACAGCAGGTTATTTTTGGACAAACTCTGCATAAACAGTCAAATCCTGTTAGAAACCTGCGGTTCAGAGCATCATTAAGGGAACCACCAAGTATGAATAGAAACTTGCAGCAAGGCCATCTCAACCCGAATGCAACCGGCAATGAGGCTTCAAAGCCTAACCTTTGTAATCCTTGGCTTGACCGCTGTAGTGCAAAGCGGACGATGTGCAATACCAATTCCATGACAGCATGTGTCCTGCGAAATTCAAATCAACAATCATCCAAATGACAGTCCAATTCAAATCAGTGATTATTCAAGCAGCAAACCAGTTCTTGAATATAAGCTAGTTTGGTTCAATACGGATATCCACAGTTAGATCAAAGATTGAAGGAAAATGCAATTAGAAAATGGGGACTTGTGGTAAATCTCACGTGAACTTAATTCATGATTTAAGACTCACCTTCACTTAATGCCAGCTGGATGGTGCAGATTGAATCATTTCAGATTTAATTCTCCAATTTGCCCCTTAGATCCTACTATATAAGCTGCAATCATTGCCAATCATTTTTTTTCAGAAAATTTTCCCTCTCATTCCAAAATCGTTTTTGCCTTCAATCCTTCAACCTCTAACAAACTTTTCCAGATTCTTCTTCAACCTGTAACTAACCTTCAACCATACTCATCATCACGATCCAGATTCTTCTTCTTCCTCCATCACCTAATCTTCTTCAACATCAACCTTCACCTTCCAATCCACACCTTCACTAAACTCCGAACTCCATGGCCAAATCTTCAACCACCACGGATCCGTAACCGTAATCTCCATCTTCACAAATCACCAAACCTTCCCTCAACTCTGAACCATTCGAACCTCACCAATCTTCACTCACCATTTTTAACTACACGCAACCTTCCAAGAATGAAACAGAAAGAGAGATTGAAGAAGTAGCAAAAACCAAAAACCACAACTCCATAGCCAAAAGAGTTTCACAGAATTCAGAAAAACAAACTAAGAACGAGAAGAAGAAGAAGGATCATCGGAGCTTACGATTCGGCCGGACTTCGGATCGGATACAGATTCGTTCGAGATCTCGCGGAAATTACTCTGGATTCTTCGTTGATTCATTCTCTACATCAACCACAACCAATCTCCGTTCACCGAACCACCGTAACCGTAACCAATCTCCGTTCACCGAACCACCGTAACCGTAACCAATCTCCATCACCTATTCAATTCTTGAACCTCAACACTTCACCATCAACAAGCAACAACTCACCAGAATTGCTCCAAGAAAGAGACGAAGGAGAAGATTTTTCCCTTCATTCGAAAAAGCACCGTGCAATCGCTTCCCTCCCACCTTCAGTACACGCTCATTTCCAATTGCTGTGAGAGCTTCATCACTCGAAGCTCTACACGGCCAAGCTAAGCCACCTCCACCGCCGGAAGCTTCGAAGCTCGAAGAACGTCACCGCTCACACGCTTTCAATTCACTCCAACAGTGCGAGAAGATGAAGAGAGGCGTTTAGAAGCTGTGTTCGTGTTCGTCATCATCGTCGCCACCTTCGTCGTCATCTTCGCCAGGTAATTCTTAATCCTTATGCTTACGCTTCGATTCCTTTGCCATGACGATGTATGGAATTTTGGACGATGTTATTGGTTACCGTTGTGTAATCGATTGTGAGCTTTAAGAACAATCTCCATATGAGACTTGAGAACCTTTCTGCTTGTGAATAAGCGCGTCCGAATAAGCGCTTTTGTGTTTAGTTGTCTTTTTTTTTTTTGTTATTTAGTTTCAATACATACAGTGTATGTGATGGTTATGGACCAAGCAGCATGGCAAGGCTTTTCCTATCCGTACCCCCCCCCCCCCTCCGATTGGGCTTGTTGAATCCAAGGCCCATTCTGGAAAGTTTAGGTTTAGATTAGTATAAATGGATTAGGTTAGTTTAATTTTAGGATTAAGAGTTGATTAGAAGATATTAGAAGCTGATTAGAAATTTTAGTTAATGATTAGAAATATTATTAGAAACTAATTTCAGAATTTTATCATTTCAATTATTTGCAATTAGATAATTAGAAATGGGGATTTTAGGATTAAGTACTTAGGATGTTAGGTAATTGGCTTTTTAGGATTTTAATAAGGCATTAAAATTTGGTTAGAATCTAATTAGAATATGTTAGATAATTTTAAAGAATGTTAAATCTAGCTTAGATTTTAATTGACTTTTAATTAGAATTTTGTAAATAGAAATTTAATTCAATATTACTCCCTAACTGTGAAATGACTATTCTATCCCTAGGCTTAGAAGTAATTCAATCTTGCATGCTCCCTTAAATTTAGGACATGTTATCTCTTGACTTTTGATAAGTTTCATTTGCTGTTTTGACATTTTGATATCCTTTTGACCCTAGTCTTGGACTAGTGGTCTTGTGCTCTCACATTTGAGATTTGTTTCAGGTTAATAGCACAAATGGCCTATGCTTGATGGTGTGCTTCCATTGGAGTTGACTTGTGGATTGTATATAGCTGATTTTGACTTTGTTTTGCAGGGTTTGATATTTGAGTTTGAGCCTTAATAGCTTGCACCTTTGTGCATTGGCTTGTGTCTGTATATAGCTAACTGTGAACCATTTGCTGTTTTGGTTTTGTGATTAGTTTACTGATTGTACTTGATTGATTTCAGGTACATTAGTTGCTAAGATTGCTTTGCTTTGCTTGATAAGCAATTTGCACTGAGGTATAATGACTTCTTCTCCATGTAGTCTGGAAGACCTGGCCTGTTACTTGGCCAGGCACCTGTCTGAAGTCCCCCTTTCGGGGCAATGTTTGTGATTGTTTAACTTTGTCCCTAAGCAGGTAAAGACCTTGATTAAGGCAATTGGTGGATCATAGAGATATGCAATCTATCTCCCACTATTCTGTTGAGTCGTCCCTCTGCTCACACTACTTGTGTTTGATGCATTGGGACACAAACCCAAGATCTTGTACATTGTACAGTCGAGTCTATGTCTTGAGCGTAGAAGGGTCCCTCCATTCTGGATCCACGCTCCCTTGTCTGATGCTCTCTCTGACCAGAGATAGAAGCAATGAGGTACACCCCTCATCACCCTTCATCAGCTTCACCTTAGCCCCTCAATGGCAAGGTTAAGAGCTAACCTTACCCCGATACAGAGGCTTGTTTGTCGAGGTTGATATGACCCCTCGACTAAAGCCTAGCCTTGATGTTTGAGCCCCTTGTTGGTGTGTTTATAGCATGTTGTATATGTTTGTGTGGTGTGATTGTATCCCCTAGGTTTGCTAGACTCCGCGTAGTCTCGTTTGCATGTCAATTAAGGTAGCACGGTTCCTTCGTATAGGACTTCCTTTCTTGCTTGAGCTTTCCTAAAAACACAAACAAACATTATCCCCTCTTAAGGATACGTCAACTCCTTCTACTACAGGTGAGTAAGTCTCCAAAGGTCGAGCATCCGGTAGATTGCGTAGTGACGTTGTCCACTTAAAAAACATAAACCAACAGGAATAGTTTAGCCGAACTACGACAACTCTGATTCTCATGTCCAGATGAGATACGTAGGCACGAGATGCGATGTCTTGTCGAGTTTGACTAACAACTAACACTAATGCTTTTCTCTCGCCCTCGTTGCGATTGAGACCTTCCCGTTCTCTTGCCCTAGTTGCAATCGAGACCTTTCTTCTGCCTGTGTCTTCGTTTTGTGTTGTTGTGTGCTTGGAAGCTGATGTAAGCCCATCGAGTGGCATTCGGGTTCCAGTGTGCGTGTGTTTGGTTCGGATGCTGATGTAAGTCCAGTGATTGGCATTCAGGCTCCATGTTTGCCTCCTTGTGTGTGTTTTGGTTCGGATGCTGATGTAAATTCAATGATTGGCATTCAGGCTCCACGTTTGCCTTTGCCTGTGTTTGTTTGTGTGTGTGTTAGCCGAGCTACGAATGCTCTGATTCTCCTTCGTCCAAAGGAGATACGTATGCATAGGATGCGACGTCCTAGCGAGCATGTGTCGTTTCCCCAGTCCGAACTACTTAGACTCTGATGTCTATGCTTGATAGACTAAGTAGGCCCAGGATGCGATATCCTGCCGAGTCAGTTTCAGTCTGTTTTCTTGTGTCTCCTTCAGCCAGTGTGTGTGTGTGAGCAGTGTTTTTAGCAACCATTTTCCCTTCCTATTGTGCGTGGATCCCGTCGAGTACGACGGATGCGTAGGGGTGCTAATACCTTCCCTTCGCATAACCGACTCCCGATCCCATTCTCTTTGGTCGCGAGACCATGTTCTTTCCTAGGTTTACTCTGAGCGTTTCCTTTCCCTCTTTTGGGATAAATAACGCACGGTGGCGGCTCTGTTGTTCTTGTTTTCCCGCCGGTTTTTCGCGTAATGCGACAGCTGGCGACTCTTCTGGGGATACCAATAGAAGTTGACCTGTGCTGGTCCTTCTTCCCTAAGCGAGTCTCTCCTAGCGCTCTCTAGGTTAGGGCTTTGGTTGTTATATGCTGCTTTATTTATTGCATTCATGTCATTTACTGTTTGCATTCAATGTGTGCATTAATGTTTGCATTCATTCATTTTATCCGCTGTGCTGGCTGTGTGTTCTCTGATTGGGGGTGGGTGATACTCGAGGTAAAAGGCCCAATACCCAGGCTATGAGTGCAATCTAGGAAACCTAGGAATAGAGTGATTCATGGGAAGCGGGTGGTGTACGCCACTTAGCGGAACATTGATATCACGAGCAGTTCAGACTCTGATGGGGTATTATCGGTGCATACATCTGGTGTGCACAGGATGATATTCTTGAAAGGGTTGTTTATCCTGCGTTTCTCTCGACCTTACCCTGGCCTAGATGACACCCGTGAGTGGGGAGGGAATGATCATTTTAACAGGTACAGATGGTGACTGTTGGTGACTGATGGTGACCGGTTGTTGGACTCAGTGTGTTCCTGTTGGTGACTCAGTTTCTCAGATTGGGTTCAGACGACAGTTGACCAGTTGACTTTGGGTTTCAGATGATTGTGATCAGAGTTCGAGCCGAAGCTTCGAGCCTGTGTTCCGAGATGCACAACTTGCCAGTCGTGTCTGCATCATGTGCATCATAGCATGTTTATTTTTCAAAAGAAACGCAATCAACAAAAAAAGAAAGAATCAATAAAAAAATTGAAAAAAAAAAAGAAAAAAAAATGATCTCTGCATGCATATCATTTCTCAGGTACATTCCAGAGTCTGTTCACTGATAGATCCGGGTGCTCATTTACAGATGAAATTGTTGGTTTCACTCGGTACTCATTGCTCTTGTATACTGTGCCGTTGCTGCAGATTGCTTTTTTTTCGAAGATGAACCAGGCTCTTTGAAGGCCTGAGAAATGATCATTATCATGTGCATCATATGCATTAGCATCATAATCATAACATGTTGCATAACAGGTGTTCTAGTTCGGACTTCTCACTCTGGCTCCTTTCTGAGATAGGATTGTTGATCATCGTCCGCACCGCAACCAGATCGAATCATCAGAGGAGTATGGATCAGGTTCAGACTGAGTTGGCTGAGATGAGGGCAAACATGGCCCAGTTCATGACCATGATGCAAGGGGTCGTTCAGGGGCAAGAGGAGCTGCGAGCCTTAGCCCAGAGACAGGAAGCCATGATTCTGCCACCCAGTCGTGCTTCACCAGAGGGGGTCCCCGTTAATGATCAAATTGCTGCTGTCACTATTCCCGTCAACAACTACGACGTGGATGATGATTTGAGGGGTATCATAATCAATGGACAACCTCTTGCTACAGAGACTGTTAATGTCAGAGCAACCCGTACTCCGGTTCGCCATCGTGGCTCTTCAAGTTCGTTGAATTCTAAGAAACCATTCTCTGGGGCACCCAAAAGGGGAGAGAGTGAAACAAATGCTGTGCACCGGCGAGGGAGCGCGAACAGAGGACAATATCGTCAAGCTGCCGCTGTGACTATTCCAGCAACCCAACAGCAACAGGGAAGGCCAACTCAGCGGTATCAACATCAGCAACATCGTCCGCAACAGCAGGCTTACCAGCCTCCCTATGATAATCAAGCCGGTACAAGTAATGAGAGGAAGAGGGTCATTTTTGATCTGATCCCTATGTCTTACGCAGAGCTGTATCCCTCGTTGATAGAGCGGAACTTGATTACTCCCAGAGACCCGCCGGCTATACCCGTCAACCCTCGGTGGTGGTATAGGCCTGAGCAGCATTGTGTGTATCATTCGGGTGCTCCTGGTCATGATGTGGATAGTTGCTTTCAGTTGAAAATGAAGGTTCAAGACCTCATGCAGTCAGGTATTCTGAACTTTGAAGACTTGGGTCCCCGTGTTAATCAAGCTTGAAGATAACAAGTCGCGGGCTGGCGTTGGCTTTTCTCCTGAGGTCTTTAACAAAGAGGGTTGATCAAAAGCAGAAGCTACTAATGCAAGAGATTCTGACAGTTGTTATCCCTGGTGGGATCTATCACAATTGGGTCATTGTGGGCGTTCCTACAGTTGTTCATAAGTCAGAGTAATAATCACTTTGTTTAAAAACCCTTCTCCCATGCCAAAAGGAGAAGTGATGACATTGTTGGCAACATTTTGTGCAATGATATTTTCATTCAAGTAAATGCATGTTAAACATTTGTTTTTCCAATTGTTTTCCCTTTTCGATTTTTGCATGAAATCGGTGATCACAAAAAACCCTAAAAACAGGAATAAAAGCAATCTTTTCATCTGCATAACGATTGTCTTGTTTGTTTTCCAAAAAGTTTTTCATATCGAAATCATTATGCATGTTGTTTCTCAAACCCATTGAACATAATGATCGGACGTCATCTCCCAATTTTGAATTCCCTGTATTCGAAGTAGAAGAAGATGATGTTGAAGGGATTCCTGACGAGATTTCCCGACTCCTTGAGCAAGAAAAGAAGATCACTCAGCTGCATCTCGAGAATCAGCAGAACAGCCAACTGGGGCATCAAGAAAAAATCAATCAAAAAAAAAAAAAAACAAAGAAAGAAAGGGTGCAAAAGAAATCAAAAGAAATCAAAAGCAAAATCAAAAGAAAAAACAAAGGAAAAATAGCACCCTCAAAGTCCCAAGTTGACTGATGCTGAATTCGATCGAAAAGAAGAGATTAACTGCCAGGTGTCATGGTCAGTTATATCAGCAGAGAGTGACGAAAGCATTCGACTAGAAGGTCGAGTCTCGAGTTCTGAGAAAATGACCTTGTGCTCAAGAAAGTCTTGTCTTTCGTGCCCGATTCCAGGGGCAAGTGGACTCCAAGCTATGAACGTCCATATGTTTTCAAGAGAGCCTTTTCAGGCGGTGCTTTGACACTTACAGCAATGGATGAAGAAGTTCACTCGTCCTGTGAATCCAGATGCAGTCAAGAAATACTTAGCCTAAACAAAAAAAAAAGCAAAACAGCTCGCTAAGTTGAACACCCCAAAGGGTAACTTAGGCAAAAAGGAGCGTCTCGGTGGATTGAAAACCCGAAAGGGCGATCCAGGCAAAAGTTAGAGACATTGAAAAAAGAATTTGCATCTCGCTAGATTGAGCACCTCACACCGGGGCAATCTAGGCAAAAATTAGGGATTTGCCAAGTAACTGCATCTTGACAAGACCGTGTTCTATATCTGTCATCCGCCAGGAATTCTCTATGCGTCGTCGACCGAAGCTCCGAATACATCGAGATTCAGAATGGTAGAGGAAAGGTCATTATGTTCAATGTAGCCCTCTCCAATATATATCACCGATTTCAAACTTGTACAGATCTATGGAGTCTCGCCCTTTGCAGACTACCATTCCATCACATCGATTTGAGCTTTTACCCCATTATTTGCACTCTTATTTGTTTCAACTCAACAAATGTTTTGCATGTTTTAATTGATAAAGTATCATTGTTTTCAAAATAAACAAATTTTTCACAAAATTGTTCTTAAACAAAGTGAACATTCACAATGATGAAAGGATACCTAGGAGACCCGCAGTGCTCTCCCAAGGGTGGTATGATTACCGACGGGTAAGACAGTCGTTCGTATCTCGAGCATAATTGTATCTTTGTCCTGTAGAACCTTTTCATGGTCTCTCCTCAGCGAGGTTGCTCAGTGCAGTGTTGGTTGAAGTTGTTCATCTTCACGTCCCCGACAGTGCAACATGTTTTCTCCAAGTCTCTGTTAGCCCTATGGTGGGGCATCCCTAATAGAGTGCTGTTTGAGCCCTATCGTGGGGCATCCCCAGCAAGGTTGTTGTTTTGGACATTATCGTGGGCCAGTTCTCAAGCAGTAGGTGTACTGAAGACTTCAATTTTCGTCTCTCCAGCAGAGCAGTCTTCTCCTCTCCCTGGCACGGATGCTTTTCTGCAACGATTCGGTATTTGGAGGATTGACGTCTCAGTATTCCGTCATTTTCTCAGGTAGGTCCTCAGCAGAGTGGTTGACATGAGGAACTTCATCGATGCCTATCTATTTTCACCAGAGATCTGGCTGATTCTTGGTATCTCTGTTCTCCAGCATGAGTGAGAAGTCAGTGCTCTCCCTACAGAGATTTCATCAAGCAGATTTCCTCAGCAGAGTCTCCCCACAGAGTGGAGTATTTGATCAGTGGGCTCCCTAGCGGGGTTTTCATTCACTTTGCATTTTGCATGTAGTGATCATTGCATCCTCAAATCGCGTAGCATTTCCATTCATAATGGAGCATTACGCCATAGAAAAATTCAAACATATGCATTCATGTGTTAACCCGATCAGACCGTCTCCCCGGCAGAGGCAGCTTCTTGTTCGACGTCTGTACAGCGCTTTCGCTACAGTTGCTCCTGACGGCACTCAGGATTGGTACCCCCAGAGAGGTTTATTTCCTCATCCGTTGGTGAAAGAAAAACCTGGTTCTACCCAGTAGCCTCCTAGTAGATGTGGGTGTGTCTGATCTCTCCATGTAGAGTCTACCCCTTAAGCAGAAAGTGTCCATCCTTTCCTGCCATTTCCCCACTGAGATACATCCTCGTGGATGACGGTTGCTTCCGTTCCCTCCCTAATGGGATGGGTTTTCCCTATTGAGTTCTTTCCTCATTAGGATGAGTCTTGATTCAGTTTGCCTTTTTGGATCGATCCTAAATTGGCTTCTTGTTGACTGTCTCTTGTGTTGCCCTGGGGCATGAATGAATAGTGGCTTACTAACCGGTACTCATTCATCTTATCCTCAGCGGAATTTGTGGGCTTCTACCTACAAACCGGTAGTTGTAAGTCCTATCGTCGTGGTTTTCTACCTACAAGCCGGTAGTTGTAAAATCCCACTTTCATCCCCTAGCAGAGGTAGCCTTTGTGGTTCATTCTGTTTGTTGGCCTCTACCTACAAACTGGTAGTTGTAAGTCCTATCTTTGTGGTTTTCTACCTACAAGCCGGTAGTTGTAAAATCCCACTTTCATCCCCTTGGTGGAGTTAACCCTGTGTGCTCATCCTATCGATGACTGGTTACTTTTTCCATGGTTTTCTGCCTACTACCGGTAGATGTAATCCCCTATTTGCAGTTATCAGTATCCGGTTTGCGGTATTGATATTCTTTTCCCCTCTAGATACTCGCCTTGATCAAGCAGTATTGTCCCCAGTGGGTCTCCCCCTTTCTTTTGGGTATTTGCTCCGAGTCAGCAACTTTATCCTCTTTTGATTGGTCATCTTTCAATACCTAGTCCTGGTACCCCGATGCCTTTCTTTTCGGTCGCTTATCCATTTAACAACCTGCAACCCGGTTATGGATAATCTTCCATGCGAGTATGTTATCTACGTTTTGACGGCTATAGATGATATATCTCATGCACTCGTTGGTCAGTCTTTTGATTGTTTTCTCCAGCTGAGTAAGATTCGTATTCCTTGTGGAATCGAATATCCATCCTTTAACAAGTTTGCTTTCGCTCTCTTTAGGATGATGTCGGTCGTTTATCCATTTAACAACCTACAACCCGGTTATGGATAATCTTCCATGCGAGTGTGTTATCTACGTTTTGATGGCTATAGATAATATGTCTCATGCACTCTCTGGTCAGTCTTTTGATTGCTTTCTCCAGCAGAGTAAGATTCATATTCCCTGTGGAATCGAATGTCCATCCTTTAACAAGATCGCTTTTCTAGCCCTCTTCAGGATGTTGAGTGTTTTGGAACACAAACCAATTCACGCTTTGGTCGGTCACCTGTTTCATACCTATAACCCGGTATCTTTGGTGTTCCTTCCTGTTTGCTCGCTGTAGTGACCTTGTTCCCCAGTGAGATCCTCTGCAAGTGTGTAGCCTTGCCTTGACATGTGTAGATGTCGTCCTGTCAGCACCCGCGTGTGTTGCTTCTTTGGTGTCGGTAAACACCATCTTTCAGTGATTTCCAGTCATGCGTAGTGTCTGGTATTCTTTGGTGTCGGTAAACACCATCTTTCGGTGCTTTCCCAGTCATGCGTAGTGTCTGGTCTTCTTTGGTGTCGGTAAACATCATCTTTCGATGTTCGTAACATCGTCCTCCTTCCCTAGTGAAAAGTTCCTCCTCTCCGTTGGTGTCGATAAACGTCGAGTTTTTCCTATGCGTCAGTTGGCGTATAGTTGATATCTTTCCCCACAGGGTCTTCCCCAGATTACTCCTCTCCGTTGGTGTCGATAAACGTCGAGTTTTTCCTAGTCGTCCGATGATGTCTAGTTGCTTATTCCCTACAGATCATTTGGTAATACCATATGATTCCCCTCAGAGTTTTCTCCTCTCCGTTGGTGTCGATAAACGTCGAGTTTTTCCTATTCGTCCTATGACGTCTAGTTGTACCCTTCCCCAAGTGGATTTACCTCCCCGTTGGTTTCGATAAACGTCGAGTTTTTCCTATTCGTCCTATGACGTCTAGTTGTACCCTTCCCCAAGTGGATTTACCTCCCCGCTGGTTTCGATAAACGTTGTGTTTTTCTCATTCGTCCGATGACGTCTGATTGTATACCCTATTCCCAGTCATTCATTAATGTCTGGTTGATTTCCCAGCCAGAATCCCCAGTAGACGTCCTATTTGGTGTCCGGTTGTGGTCTCCCTTTCGTCCTATGACGTCTGGCTGAGTTTTCTCCTTCTCCGTTGGTGTCGATAAACGTTGAGTCTCCCTTTCGTCCGCTGGCGTCTGGTTGAGTTTTCTCCTTCTCTGTTGGGGTCGATAAACGTTGAGTCTCCCTTTCGTCCTATGACGTCTGGTTGAGTTTTCTCCTTCTCCGTTGGTGTCGATAAACGTTGAGTCTCCCTTTCGTCCGTTGGCGTCTGGTTGAGTTTCCTCCTTCTCCGTTGGTGTCGATAAACGTTGAGTCTCCCTTTCGTCCTATGACGTCTGGTTGAGTTTTCTACCTCTCCGTTGGTTTTGGTAAACGTTGAGTTTTTCCCATTACGTCCGCTGACGTATGGTTGTATCACTATCCTTCCAGTCATTCATTAATGATTGGTTCACCTCTCCGTTGGTCTTGGTAAACGTTGAGTTTTTCCCATTTCGTCCGCTGACGTATGGTTGTATATCTCTTTCCATTCATCCTATGATGTCTGGTTACCTCTCCGTTGGTCTTGGTAAACGTTGAGTCTTTCCCATTTCGTCCGCTGACGTATGGTTGTATCACTATCCTTCCCATTCATCCGATGATGTCTGGTTACCTCTCCGTTGGTCTTGGTAAACGTTGAGTTTTTCCCCATTACGTCCGCTGACGTATGGTTGTATCCTTTCCTGGTTATCCCCAGTAGAGTTGAGTTACCTCTCCGTTGGTTTTGGTAAACGTTGAGTGTTTCCTAGTTGTCCGTTGGCATCTAGTTGAGATGATTTCTGTTCCCATTCATCGTGTGTCGATGTCTGGATGTGCTTGTACATCCGAAAAAAGAACAACCAAAAAAAAAAAAAAATCCCCAGCAGTGTGCAAATTTCTACGGTTCTTGGTATTCAATCCCTGTTTACCCTGAAAGTCTGACAGCCGTTGCTCTCATCCGTTCGGGTTCCCAGTTGATTGAATAGGGGCAGCTGTAGCACCTCAAATTTGCACCTCCCATTTGTACATTCATTTCATTTTTAGGTTATTAACATTTGCATATCATCATGAGCATGCAAGCAAGGTTCAACACAAGATGGCAGTGACTTGAATTCAGAGCTTTATTCTTACACCTAGTGGCAACTAGGATTTCTCAGTGAATTCGGGGTGGCCCCAATCGAAGCCTAGTGTGGAGATGTTTGGGTATTATGCTTAAATCTGGTGTCAATGGTGGTTTCTGGAGGGATCAAGACCATGATTTAAAGGCCTTTACTTGGTCATGGTTTCATACCCTAATCAGGTCAAACTCCTATATTGTGGCTTCCTAATCTTAGTTCGGCTGGTACATCATCATTCAGGAGGCTTAATCTCCTTGTTTGGTTAAATGGCATTCAGCAACTTCTTGTTCCTAGTTCATTCAGGTGAAGAAATTCCATTCATTACATGATCATGACGGGTCCGTTACATGAAAGAATGCAAAGAGAGGTGTGTTAACCAATAGTTGACTTTTTGACCAACGGTTGACTTTTTGGTCAACTTTGACCAAAGTCAACCCAAACCCTTAAGTCATGACCTATGCACATTCAAGCCTTGTCATTCACTCAAGTTTTGATTCCTGTGATTCATCTGAGAAGAGTTCATTGGCCATGTCATGTAAGGCATTCCATATCATGTTTAATTAATCCACTACAAAGTCAAGTTTTGATTCATGATAATTACAAGTATCCATTCATGTTCAAGAATTAATTTCAAGTGTCAAGATCAAGTCAAAATCTCACATTCATTCACAATCATTTACAATTCATCACAAATGTCCAATCATTAGGGAAAATACAAAAAAAAAAAAGCTTTAACCGATTGTTGACTTTGGTCAACGGTCGACTTTTTGGTCAACTTTGACCAAAGTCAACTCATCCATTTTTAACCATCTCAGGCCTAATCTAGCTCTTTTCCCGTGATTTATCATCCAAGAGTCGTTTTTTGATGGGTTTGACTTTGTATCTTCATGTCCAAGCAACTTGTCTCATTTTCAACTTCATGTGTACCCTGCAATGACTTGGTCTTGTGCTTTTGCCAACCTTGGTGCTGCACTGCTAACAGGGACTTTGCGTGCACCGAAACCAAGCCTCACAGTCACATGATTTGATACTACACTTACATCTGCCATTTGAATGAAAGAATGCTCATGAGTTTGGTCTAAGACTCACTGATAACCATCCTGCCGTCATTCTGCATCAGCCTGCAAGGAAACTGGCCGACACACGGTCAAGTAGGAATAGGTCATTCGATTGCATCCGTCACCTTTGCTCCCTGAGTCTCCAGCAAAACAGAATGCTAATTTTGGACTATGTGAAGGTTCTGCTTAGCTCAAGAAGAAAAGACTGTGTGGAAAAGGCTACATACAATGCTTTGAAGCAAACCTGCAACAACTTGAAACAGCAACACTGTCAGAGTAAGTGCAGTAGAAGCTAAGCGGTGGCTTTGGATGCGTTACCCAGGACGTCAAGGATATCCACGATCTCTCAATCACTTTCAGGATGCCGGCTCGCTTCTACAACGCCTCCAGCACTATCATCTATGAGGTCAAATATATCCATGGTAAGATTAGGCAGCAGTGATAAGCATTCCCGCTGTTGTTACAACTGAGCAAAACAAGCCACATTCAGAGAGAAAATGCTAAATCACCAAAATCGAAATGCAAAGATCATACTTACAATGCATTTATGTTAAGGGCTGGTGGTGCTAGTTTGAGAGTTGTTATTGGACCTTCAGAACATGGATTCAATACTGCTTGTATTACTAAGCTTTTCCCAACCTATTCACGCACTGTTGCAGCTCAAGGTGGCATTAATGCGGCATCGGGAAATATGACTGAAGATGATTGGAGGTGGCACATGTATGACACTGTCAAAGGAAGTGATTGACTCGGAGGTCAGGATGCCATCATATATATGTGTATGGAAGCTGCCGCGGTCCAACAAAGTGGGAGTTGTACGAGCGACATGAGCGTGTCGCATCCTGCAATTTCCACGATCCAGCACAGCAGGTTATTTTTGGACAAACTCTGCATAAACAGTCAAATCCTGTTAGAAACCTGCGGTTCAGAGCATCATTAAGGGAACCACCAAGTATGAATAGAAACTTGCAGCAAGGCCATCTCAACCCGAATGCAACCGGCAATGAGGCTTCAAAGCCTAACCTTTGTAATCCTTGGCTTGACAGCTGTAGTGCAAAGCGGACGATGTGCAATACCAATTCCATGACAGCATGTGTCCTGCGAAATTCAAATCAACAATCATCCAAATGACAGTCCAATTCAAATCAGTGATTATTCAAGCAGCAAACCAGTTTTTGAATATAAGCTAGTTTGGTTCAATACGGATATCCACAGTTAGATCAAAGATTGAAGGAAAATGCAATTAGAAAATGGGGACTTGTGGTAAATCTCACGTGAACTTAATTCATGATTTAAGACTCACCTTCACTTAATGCCAGCTGGATGGTGCAGATTGAATCATTTCAGATTTAATTCTCCAATTTGCCCCTTAGATCCTGCTATATAAGCTGCAATCATTGCCAATCATTTTTTTTCAGAAAATTTTCCCTCTCATTCCAAAATCGTTTTTGCCTTCAATCCTTCAACCTCTAACAAACTTTTCCAGATTCTTCTTCAACCTGTAACTAACCTTCAACCATGCTCATCATCACGATCCAGATTCTTCTTCTTCCTCCATCACCTAATCTTCTTCAACATCAACCTTCACCTTCCAATCCACACCTTCACTAAACTCCGAACTCCATGGCCAAATCTTCAACCACCACGGATCCGTAACCGTAATCTCCATCTTCACAAATCACCAAACCTTCCCTCAACTCTGAACCATTCGAACCTCACCAATCTTCACTCACCATTTTTAACTACACGCAACCTTCCAAGAATGAAACAGAAAGAGAGATTGAAGAAGTAGCAAAAACCAAAAACCACAACTCCATAGCCAAAAGAGTTTCACAGAATTCAGAAAAACAAACTAAGAACGAGAAGAAGAAGAAGGATCATCGGAGCTTACGATTCGGCTGTACTTCGGATCGGATACAGATTCGTTCGAGATCTCGCGGAAATTACTCTGGATTCTTCGTTGATTCATTCTCTTCATCAACCACAACCAATCTCCGTTCACCGAACCACCGTAACCGTAACCAATCTCCGTTCACTGAACCACCGTAACCGTAACCAATCTCCATCACCTATTCAATTCTTGAACCTCAACACTTCACCATCAACAAGCAACAACTCACCAGAATTGCTCCAAGAAAGAGACGAAGGAGAAGATTTTTCCCTTCATTCGAAAAAGCACCGTGCAATCGCTTCCCTCCCACCTTCAGTACACGCTCATTTCCAATTGCTGTGAGAGCTTCATCACTCGAAGCTCTACACGGCCGAGCTAAGCCACCTCCACCGCCGGAAGCTTCGAAGCTCGAAGAACGTCACCGCTCACACGCTTTCAATTCACTCCAACAGTGCGAGAAGATGAAGAGAGGCGTTTAGAAGCTGTGTTCGTGTTCGTCATCATCGTCGCCACCTTCGTCGTCATCTTCGCCAGGTAATTCTTAATCCTTATGCTTACGCTTCGATTCCTTTGCCATGACGATGTATGGAATTTTGGACGATGTTATTGGTTACCGTTGTGTAATCGATTGTGAGCTTTAAGAACAATCTCCATATGAGACTTGAGAACCTTTCTGCTTGTGAATAAGCGCGTCCGAATAAGCGCTTTTGTGTTTAGTTGTCTTTTTTTTTTGTTATTTAGTTTCAATAGATACAGTGTATGTGATGGTTATGGACCAAGCAGCATGGCAAGGCTTTTCCTATCCGTACCCCCCCCCCCCCTCCGATTGGGCTTGTTGAATCCAAGGCCCATTCTGGAAAGTTTAGGTTTAGATTAGTATAAATGGATTAGGTTAGTTTAATTTTAGGATTAAGAGTTGATTAGAAGATATTAGAAGCTGATTAGAAATTTTAGTTAATGATTAGAAATATTATTAGAAACTAATTTCAGAATTTTATCATTTCAATTATTTGCAATTAGATAATTAGAAATGGGGATTTTAGGATTAAGTACTTAGGATGTTAGGTAATTGGCTTTTTAGGATTTTAATAAGGCATTAAAATTTGGTTAGAATCTAATTAGAATATGTTAGATAATTTTAAAGAATGTTAAATCTAGCTTAGATTTTAATTGACTTTTAATTAGAATTTTGTAAATAGAAATTTAATTCAATATTACTCCCTAACTGTGAAATGACTATTCTATCCCTAGGCTTAGAAGTAATTCAATCTTGCATGCTCCCTTAAATTTAGGACATGTTATCTCTTGACTTTTGATAAGTTTCATTTGCTGTTTTGACATTTTGATATCCTTTTGACCCTAGTCTTGGACTAGTGGTCTTGTGCTCTCACATTTGAGATTTGTTTCAGGTTAATAGCACAAATGGCCTATGCTTGATGGTGTGCTTCCATTGGAGTTGACTTGTGGATTGTATATAGCTGATTTTGACTTTGTTTTGCAGGGTTTGATATTTGAGTTTGAGCCTTAATAGCTTGCACCTTTGTGCATTGGCTTGTGTCTGTATATAGCTAACTGTGAACCATTTGCTGTTTTGGTTTTGTGATTAGTTTACTGATTGTACTTGATTGATTTCAGGTACATTAGTTGCTAAGATTGCTTTGCTTTGCTTGATAAGCAATTTGCACTGAGGTATAATGACTTCTTCTCCATGTAGTCTGGAAGACCTGGCCTGTTACTTGGCCAGGCACCTGTCTGAAGTCCCCCTTTCGGGGCAATGTTTGTGATTGTTTAACTTTGTCCCTAAGCAGGTAAAGACCTTGATTAAGGCAATTGGTGGATCATAGAGATATGCAATCTATCTCCCACTATTCTGTTGAGTCGTCCCTCTGCTCACACTACTTGTGTTTGATGCATTGGGACACAAACCCAAGATCTTGTACATTGTACAGTCGAGTCTATGTCTTGAGCGTAGAAGGGTCCCTCCATTCTGGATCCACGCTCCCTTGTCTGATGCTCTCTCTGACCAGAGATAGAAGCAATGAGGTACACCCCTCATCACCCTTCATCAGCTTCACCTTAGCCCCTCAATGGCAAGGTTAAGAGCTAACCTTACCCCGATACAGAGGCTTGTTTGTCGAGGTTGATATGACCCCTCGACTAAAGCCTAGCCTTGATGTTTGAGCCCCTTGTTGGTGTGTTTATAGCATGTTGTATATGTTTGTGTGGTGTGATTGTATCCCCTAGGTTTGCTAGACTCCGCGTAGTCTCGTTTGCATGTCAATTAAGGTAGCACGGTTCCTTCGTATAGGACTTCCTTTCTTGCTTGAGCTTTCCTAAAACACAAACAAACATTATCCCCTCTTAAGGATACGTCAAGTCCTTCTACTACAGGTGAGTAAGTCTCCAAAGGTCGAGCATCCGGTAGATTGCGTAGTGACGTTGTCCACTTAAAAAACATAAACCAACAGGAATAGTTTAGCCGAACTACGGCAACTCTGATTCTCATGTCCAGATGAGATACGTAGGCACGAGATGCGATGTCTTGTCGAGTTTGACTAACAACTAACACTAATGCTTTTCTCTCGCCCTCGTTGCGATTGAGACCTTCCCGTTCTCTTGCCCTAGTTGCAATCGAGACCTTTCTTCTGCCTGTGTCTTCGTTTTGTGTTGTTGTGTGCTTGGAAGCTGATGTAAGCCCATCGAGTGGCATTCGGGTTCCAGTGTGCGTGTGTTTGGTTCGGATACTGATGTAAGTCCAGTGATTGGCATTCAGGCTCCATGTTTGCCTCCTTGTGTGTGTTTTGGTTCGGATGCTGATGTAAATTCAATGATTGGCATTCAGGCTCCACGTTTGCCTTTGCCTGTGTTTGTTTGTGTGTGTGTTAGCCGAGCTACGAATGCTCTGATTCTCCTTCGTCCAAAGGAGATACGTATGCATAGGATGCGACGTCCTAGCGAGCATGTGTCGTTTCCCCAGTCCGAACTACTTAGACTCTGATGTCTATGCTTGATAGACTAAGTAGGCCCAGGATGCGATATCCTGCCGAGTCAGTTTCAGTCTGTTTTCTTGTGTCTCCTTCAGCCAGTGTGTGTGTGTGAGCAGTGTTTTTAGCAACCATTTTCCCTTCCTATTGTGCGTGGATCCCGTCGAGTACGACGGATGCGTAGGGGTGCTAATACCTTCCCTTCGCATAACCGACTCCCGATCCCATTCTCTTTGGTCGCGAGACCATGTTCTTTCCTAGGTTTACTCTGAGCGTTTCCTTTCCCTCTTTTGGGATAAATAACGCACGGTGGCGGCTCTGTTGTTCTTGTTTTCCCGCCGGTTTTTCGCGTAATGCGACAGAATGAACGCATCCAAGAACACGTGAAAGAATCGAAGGTGAAAGCGTGGATTGAAGCCACGTCATAAGCCACTGATCTTGCGTAATCCAGGTGCGATACGCAGGATTCTCACGAGCAGCTGCACGATCTTCATCAGTTAGATATTGATTCGGTATGTCACGAAGGTAAATGTAGTTTTGAAGATTATTCGCGTTAACGAAAGGATCTACTTGTTGGCGCCAAAGTAGGAAATTCTTCTCATCAAGTTTTTCTGTGATTTTGAGTTGGAATGATATAGATGCTGCAGTGGCCGGAGCTGTAGTTACCGGAGTCGCTGCGGTGGCCGGATCTGTAGTTACCGGAGTCGCTGCCATGGATAGAACTGAAGCTCTATGATACCGTATTAAAGTGAGATATGAGAGAGAAGAGATAGAAAGCTAAAAGAGAAAAGAGAGAAACTAATTCTGTTTTTTTATATTGAATTGGAATGGAGCATGATGCTCTATTTATATAAGAGGAGTTGAACATTCAAGAGTTGAATCATTCAAGCTCTGCATTTAAGGATGACCTTACTTATTCTATAGTGCTGAACTTTTCTTATTCTATTAAATTAAGGCTGGCCTTAATTATTCTATAGTGTTGATTTTTCATATCCTAAGATATAACTCTAATAAATTGAAAGGTGAAAACATGGTGTTTGTGTGGATGCTTCTTCCGCTATGGCCGAATTTGAGATGAATACGTGCTTAGATCCTGGTTTGAAGCTTGAACGTGAAGATTATTGAGTTTTCTCATCAATCTTCTGAAATCGTTATGAGAAGGTGAAGATCTGAGGATCTAGTTGAAGCATTTCGGTCATGTGTTGAAGTTCTTCATGGAGCGGCTTGTTGGATTCGTGACCTGAAGTTTGAGCACGTTGTTTGAACTCATGGCCTAACCCGAACTTGGCCTCCATTAGGTTTGGGCTTAAGGCCCGAATAATTCCAACCTGCACCTCTAATTCAGTGGGCCTTTACCTCTCCATTATCCATTGATCATGGCCTATTGATGTTTATTTATTTGATTAAACTCAATGTTTTTTTTATTAAGTAGATGTTAAGTAGAAAAATTAGGTTAATTAGGAT
Source organism: Lathyrus oleraceus (assembly GCF_024323335.1). Taxonomy (NCBI): domain Eukaryota; kingdom Viridiplantae; phylum Streptophyta; class Magnoliopsida; order Fabales; family Fabaceae; genus Lathyrus; species Lathyrus oleraceus. The sequence goes on along the minus strand of NC_066581.1, from coordinate 415,546,060 downwards.
GATTAGGAGCTTTAGTTTGATTAGATTTTTTTGTTAGGGATTTAGGTTAATTAGAGTAAGCTTTGGGGATTTAATTAGAAATTTATAATTGATTAGAAATATTAGCGAACAATTAGATTTAGATTAAAATTTTAGATAATTAGACTTTTGTTAGAATTTTGAGATTTGATTAGAGATTTTAGGAATTAGATTTAAATAGAATTTTTAGAAATATTAAACTTTGATTAGAAATTTCAATTAATTTTAGAATTAGAATTAATTAGATAATCTCTTAGAATTTTAGAATAACTAGATCTAGTTTAGAGTATAATTAAGATTAATTAGAACTTCGTGACTATAAATTTAATTCAATGTCCATAATTGTTAATGATTTTTTGTCCATAGATTTAGAAATAGGCCAATCTTGTATACTCCTCTAATTTTAGAACTTAGAAATATTCTAATAAATCGATTAACCCTTTAGGTAGTTGCATTCACTTTCAATTAACTTTTGCCCAACTGATTAAGTTGATCAAAGTACACTTTGATAGACTAAATCCTTTAACTGTGCTTATTTCCCCAAGCTTAGTCAGGTGATCAAAAGATCCTTAATAACTTGATAAAGCAAGTCGTTGTATTCAAGACGTGCTAGATATTGGATCTCCAACTTCAATCAAGATTCAAAGATCAAGATCAAGACTTGATGCTATTCAAATCAGTACGAGAAAAGACTACTACTCAAGCACTACAAAGGTAAAATTCAACACTTGTCAATCATGAGCCCAGTTGTGTGCCATGAGTCCTAAGTAATAGAGAAGGAATGAGAATGGAGAATTTCTATCCCCATTCTGAATATCTTTGGGTATGAGACGAATGACCCAATGCTCATTGTATTCACCTCTATTCATAGACTTTATCATAATTCAAATCATACGATTGGCAAGTCTCTCTCTTTACAAAGCATCATGCAACAAACAAAGGACTACATCAATAACTTATTGATCATAATTCAAGTTGTACGACATGAGCCTTAAGCAATGGATAAGGAATGGGACTGGAGAATTCCTACCCCGATTCTGAATATCTTTGGGTACGGGATGCTTGACCCAGTTGCTCATTGTACTTACCTCCATTCATAGACTTTAGTGGAATTCGAATCGAACGATTGATAAGGTCTTCATCAACACTACAAGAAACAACAACAGAGATTCTCCTCCAACAACTTGATATTTTAGATGAGAATTACACGCCACGAGCCTTAAGTAGTAAAGAAGGAATGAGACTAGAGCTTTCCTACACTCATTCTGGATATCTTTGTGTGTGGGACGTTTGACCCATTTCTTATCGTATCTGTCGCATCTCAAAAAATACGATTCCTCGTGATGGTCGCGGAAAAAAATATGTTCGAACAGAGTTGCCACCGAACTTTATTTATCCCAATGAAGGAATAGGAAAATATCAATAAAACCTTTTAAAAATAGAATGATGTTCGTCACAACCATATTCGGGTTCGGGAGTCGATTACGCATGGGAAAGGTATTAGCACCCCTCATGTCCGTTGTACCCAAGGGAACCTTTTAATTAAACTTGCGATTTGAATGTTAGCTTATGTTGTTTGTTTTCTTCAAGTGATAAAAATATTGAAAGGAGAGATCGATGGAAACCTCATAAGGGAGAAAAAGGAGGTTTTTTATTAGTGCGCTCGCCAAGATCTTGCAATCTCGTGCCTACGTATCCTCATGGTGCAATAAGGAAGTCAAGGCATTTGTAGTTCGGGGAACTACGGTTTGTTGGTGTCTTTTAATGAACGACTGTTTAGATCGCGTTCTAAAGGCTAAACATTGACTTGTTTACTCTCGGCGGAGGCTTAAGCACTAGTTTGTTATGCGCGTTAGAAAGGATTAAACAGTGTTCTTTTTGAAAATAGTTTTGATCGCACGGGGGCGATGAAAGAGGTTTGATAAGTTGGATGTGTGTTAATGAACAAGTGCTTAGATTGCATTCTAGCGGTTAAACATTGGCTTGCATGCTCGCGGTGGAGACTTAAGCGCTAGTTTGTGTATGCACTAGAAAAGATTAAGTAATGTTCTTTCTGAAAATATTTAAGTTGTAGATCGTACGGGGGCGAGGAATTAAGTTTAATGTGTTTGGTATTTTTTATTTAGAATAATGACAAAATATTGAGCAATATGGTGCACACCAATCGTTGAATTATTCGATGAATGATAAGGAATAATTATCGAAAGCCAATATTGAACGCCTCATATTCCCTTTTCGTTCAAATTATTATCGAAAGTCGTTTGCAGAAATCGAATATGCACGGTAGTGAGACGAGTGCCTCCCACTTGCTTATTCAAGGAATGGTGAGACGTGCGCCACCTATTCCTTTATCCAAGTTTACTTATAGTGTCTTATTCGAAAGACAAAAATTTGAGCAATATGACGAGCGCCAATCGTTCAAATATTCGAGAGATAGTGAAGTGAATGCCTTTCATTCTCATTTTCATCCGAAGTTTTAAATTGTAAAAGAAAGTTCTTAGAAGTTATATTGATTTGAAAAATGTTTTGAATTCGCATTTACAAAATTAATCGTATTTAGATAGAAATACTTGGTGTATCAATCATCTAATCGATTTAATTATAATCGAGTAGGTCTCATTGTAAGAAAGCCCAAGAGTAAGCTATGTGAGGTTGATGGTGATGCTAAAAGCGATTGACTTACAAAGGTATGGAAATGGGCTCGACATTGAATCGAGAATTATGTGAACTTTAAATGGTTTAATCATGATTTTGTATTGATGACGAAATGGAGTGGAATCGAGTTTGTATTATGAAACGATAGTGGGAGAAATCGATTTACTTATCAAAATTAACCTATTAAAATTTGGTTAAGTCGATTAATCATGTTAATTAAAATCAATTATCAAAATTATTTAATTGGATCAAATAATCAAGTTAATTAAAATTAATTAATCCAAATTAACTAATTAAACAAAATTTAATTAATTAATTAATTTAATTAGAATGAAAATGGAATGAGTGACAATGTCAATTCAAAACGATAATGTGCTCGAAAACCGGTTTGTACATAGCGACAACGGAGTTAGAGTGTCGCATGTAAGGATCCAAACGCAATGAAATATCATATTGATGTATTGTATCTTTGGTGGCATAACGACATATAAAAGTTGAATTCATTAATTTAATTGAACTTTAAACAACGGTTTTAAAAAGTAACAACCAAAATTTATTTATAAATTTATTAAAACGTACGGGGTGAAAATAGGAGGCAAGAGGTGCAAATTAAATGTGATACATGGGCTTAACCATTAATATCTAACCCAATCCATAAATATAAAAAGATTTTCAATTTAAACAACAAGGATTAGGGACTAGAGGAAGTCAGTGCCCCCTCTGGTGGTCATTCAGTGAGCTAATTTCCTCAAAGTTCCACCAATAACCAATTAGGAAGCAACATATGGCGTGGAACACAAAGAAGAGCAACACTAATCATCATGGTTCTCACGGATCTCGTCCTCTCTCTATACATACACGACATAACTCACAGGGGAAAAAAATTGAAAAGTTTATAACAAAATCAACAACAATTCTTATGAATTTATTTACAAAGTTGCAACCAAATTCATAACCAAAACAAAACAACACAACTGCAAATGAAATAGAAAAATATGAAGAGAGAAAAAAACCACAATAAAAGTAATTAACATAATCAAAGTCATAAAAAAGAAAAGTAACATTACGAAAAAAACGAAACTCAAACACACAAAGATTTAAGATGAAAACTCAATCTCCTTCTCACAATATTGAAGATGAAGCTTACGCTGTTGTAATCATAATGGGGTGTGCGGTGTTGATTCAACAACATCTTTAATGAACTCATCAGCATCATATAATCGAACAAAGTTGTTTTGAGCGCATTTTTAGTAGATCCTCATGTATTCATCAAATAGGTATGCTTTGTATTGTTTCATTCACGCACATAATGAAAAACACGCTCTAACTGAGTTTGTACGTCTGCAACCATGTTGATGACAAACATTTAAACAAAGTTGGACCTAACTATAAATGGACATCCTTCAAAAGCGCCAATGTATGGTGGTATGTGGTTGGCCGGTGATGTGGATCGGGATTTCGCGACAGCGATTTATGGAGGTCGAAATGGTTTTCAGTTGGGGGTGCAAGGGATTTTGAGGTGTTGACGAAAGAGGTGAAAAAGGGTGAACGATTTTGCGATGTGGATGACAGATTTGATGGTGGTGTTTCACGGAGATGCCAGAGGAGTGTTTTCCGTCAGTGGAGGTTTGTGCTTCGCGACGAAGAAGAAGAAGAAGCGGTCGACGGTGGTTGTGGAGTTTGAGGAAGAAGAGGGTAGGTGTGATGAAGAGGTTGTGCGTCAGTGAAGGTTCGTGGAGGGAGTTTGGAGTGAGGAAGGGATGTTCAGAGGGTTTAGTTAGGAGGTGATGAAGAAAAAAATGTGATGGGTGGTTTTCTCCTCGTATGAATAAGACGATTCTTTTTTTTATTTCTTTTTTATTTTTGTCCTTTAGTAATGAAGGTCTCCGTGATTTGGTGTGTGTCCAGGATTTTTAGGGAGAAATGGGATGAAGATAAAAAAAAAATCCCTTGGATGCAAGTTGGCCTTGTTTTTTTTATCCCCACTATTTTCGTTCTTATCCCCTCTCTTCCAATGACATGATGCCACATGTCCTGTTAATAGTAGGGATACAAATCCTCCCGAATGCAAGTTCTATGCAAGCTGTCAAACATATATCTTTCACAAATATGCAATTTTATTTTTTTAATTCAAGTTTTTTCATACTAATATTAATATCATTTGATTTTTATAATTGGTAGATAAGGAAACCAAGGATAAAAATTAAAATCAAATAAAATTTTGACCTTTTAAAATAAATATAATATAATTAAAACGAAAGCATGAGAAATTCTATTTTATTTCGATGATTAATTTGACAAAGGAATAAAAATAGAATGACTGAATATGAGGAAAAGTCGGGCAAAAATATGCTCGGAAAATTAAACTGAATGCATAAAAATGATCAGTGCGAAATAAACTTATTGGAAAAATACAACGTTTCTTTTAATTTTGAAATAAATTTTGACCGGTTAAAAGGATTAGGCGGGTCAAAATACCACTGAAAAAGTCGTCGAAAAATAAAACGAGCATACCATATTAAACTACGCGAACCGCAGATTAATAATACTGGCGTTTGCAAGCTTGATTTCGAACTTTTTAGCCGCTGATTTTGCACGTACTTGAGGAATGATTTAACCAATTTGTCTATATTTTTGAGAATTTATTCTGACTGATATTTTAGATATTATTTATGATGAAATGCATGATATACTATGTAGGTGATGCAAACTGAAAATAAAGTCAAATGTATGAAAATTTTAAATATGCCCGGACAAAATTGGGGTATGACAGTTGGCCCTATTTAATCACCTTAAACTAGAAGGTATGAATGACAACAATCTTCGTACATTCATGGAGGAAGATAATTAAATACGAAAAGAAGACCCAAATTTTATCCTTTGAGATGCAAGGATGAAATGCATAAAGAAAATGCAGTGAGAAATACGGTAAGAAAAGTTATTATGAGGATAAAATGAAACAATTAAGACTCTCTGGGAATCATCAGAATAATATCTTGGATGCCAGGATCGAGATATTCCCATAGTGGAAAGATACCTCGATTGAATCTAAGACTTTCTGAAAAATAGCAGAACAATGTCTTGAACTGAACACGCGAGATTCTCTGAGGATCAATAGAGCATTATCTTACATGATACAATCGAGATATTCCAACAAGGGAATGATACCTCAATCGTATCTAAGATTCTCCAAGAATACTTAGAGCAATATCTCAAAAACAAATGAGATTCTTCGAATCAAACAAAGCAGTATCTCAGGCGACAAATGAGATTCACTGAATCAACGAAGCATAATCTTATATGGTATAATCAAGATATTCCAATAAGGGGAATGATACCTCAATCGTATCTAAGACTCTTCGAGGATACTAGAGCAGTATCTCCAAGAACAAATGAGATTCTTCAAATTAATGAAGCAGCATCTCGAACAGATAAGTGAGATTCTCTGAATCAACGAAGCAGTATCTTATGTGATATAATTGAGATATTCCAATAAGGGAATGATACCTCAACTGTATCTAAGATTCTTCGAGGATACTAGAGTTGTATCTCTAAAAACAAATGAGACTCTTCAGATTAATGAAGCAGTATCTCAAACGTTCATTTTTAGGGGGAAATAGTTCAGAAAAGACTCCCTTTGGAGGAGATTTACTAGAAATGCTCTACAAAGGAGAAGCTCATAAGAGACTTTTTAGGGTAACCTCTGCTTGGGCAATGGCAACAAAGATATTGGGAAATATCATTATTAACCAAAAAGTTGAAGAATGACTTGCCGGGAAATGATTCCACGAGCATATGCAGGGTAATGACTCCATTGAACTAAATGAGGAAAGTCCGGGATACATATGAATGACCCTGAATCCTGATATTTTGGTGTGATTTTTGTATAATGTTCCACTTTGGGTGGCAATACCATGCATGGGATATTGTATGAGATACATGTAGTATGCAGTTGCTAGGGATTTTTATGTGTGCATATACAAATGTGAATAATTCTGTTCATTTTTGATGAAATTCCCATTTTGTGGGAGTTCTATGCATGGGTATGCCAATGATTGATAAAATTATGTTTGATGAAATTCCCGTTTGGTAGGAAAATTATGCATGAACTGATGCGTGTGATGTATGTGGGAATGCAACTGGGTACTTGGATATTTTTTGTAGGGTTTTATTTGGTTTCTGAAGGGATTATTGGGTAATATCGTCATCCAAGGGTGGATGGAGGACAGTGAATGTCTACATCAAAGGGTTGGTGGAAGAGATCGTCATCAGAGGGTTGATGGAAAGGTAATTGTCATAGTTAAAGGGTTGACAAAAAAGATTGTCATCATCAGGGGGATGATGGAAAGGTAATTGTATATGTCATATCATCGTCAAAGGGTTGACGGAAATAAACTTCACTATGGAGTGACATCGTCAAAGGGTTGACGAAAAAGAATTTATTGTGAAATGTCATCATTAGAGGGCTGATGGAAAGGTAATTGTCATCGTCAAAGGATTAACGGAAAAGATTGTCATCATCAGGGGGCTGATGGAAAGGTAATTGTCATCGTCAAAGGGTTGACGGAAAGAAGTAAAGGATGGCATCACCAAAGGGTTGGTGGAACAGGACTTATATATGTAGTATCATCGTCAAAGGGTTGACGGAAACAAACTTCACTATGGAGTGGCATCATCAAAGGGTTAATGGAAAATAATTTGTCATCGTCAAAGGTTTGATGGAAAAGATCGTCATCATCAGAGGGCTGATGGAAAAGAATTTGTCATCGTCAAAGGATTTACGAAAATAAGTAAAGGATGGTATCACCAAAGGGTTGGTGGAAAAGAAATTATATATGTAGTATCATCGTCAAAGGGTCTATGGGAAGGGATTCACTGTGGTATGGCATCATCAAAGGGTTGATGGAAAAAATCTATCATCGTCAAAGGGTTGACGGGAAGAAACTTCACTATGGAGTGGTATCATCAAAGGGTTGATGGAAAAGACTATCATCATCAGAGGGTTGATGGAAGAGAAAAATAAAGTTATGTAATCATCAAATGGTTGATGGAAAAGGAATTATATATGTAATATCATCGTCAAAGGGTTGACGAAAAGAAACTTCACTATGGAGTGGTGTAGCGGGATTTTTGTTACCTTTAGGTTTATTGACTAAACCAAAAGTAAACATACAATTCGAGTCGCCACCGCACTTTTATTTGTCCAAAGGAAAGGCTAAAAAGCGAACAAAATCCAAGGTAAGAAGTTTTTCAAATAAAACTAATAAAAATGTCAGAGATCTAGGTAAGGGGGTTGGTTATGAAATGAGAAGGTTTTACGCACCCAAAACATCCTTAGTAATATAAGGGAACCCTTTTTGCAAATATGTGTTGTAGGTCGGTATTAGTGAAAAGATTTGTACAAAAGATTGGAGTGATAAGAAGAGAATAGATTATATTTACAAATCTTGTTGTTTGAATGGATAAACCCATTGCCTACGTACCATCACAAAGGAGGATCAAAACCTCATAGTTTGGGGTAAAAATCTCAAAGATTAGTGAATTGATTTGACCAAAAGCCTTAAGTTCTTTTGTTATCAAAGGGAGAAAACTCAAACTAAACCAACAATCCACCATGTGAGGAAGGCTTCCACATGCTAGTGAGGGGTTAACCCTATAATAAGCATGGAAGACTTATAATCCAATCACTAAGGATGAGGTGAGATTTACATCAACCACTATGATAACTCAAACCTATGCCTAATGTTTATGAAAAGGTTTTAATGATGTGGCCATTGGAACCATAAAAACAACTTGAAGTGAGTTATATTTACAAGTTAGATTTATTTACAAAATAAAGTCAAAGTTGGATTAAGATTTATTCACAATGAGTATTTATGAAAAGAGTTTTGAAAAGTCAAAGGCATAAGGCCTAGGTTTCTAATTTGAAACAAAGTCAAAGTTTAGAAAATGATTTTTTGGCTTGGTTAGAGTGGAGAGAAGAAAAGAAGGGCTAGTCCTAAAGCATGCAAAGATAAGAGGGGAAAGATAAACCCTTGAAGTTCCTTTTCTTGAAATCATAGAGATGATTCAAGATGCTCCTTTCCTTTGGACTTAGCACACAACAAGCAATCAAACAATTTGGATTCAATATCCTAGGATCTCCATTTGGCTTGTCTCTTAACTTGGCTACTCATGACAATGGTCCTTTTTTCACAATCTCAAGATGGAATCCCTATCACACAAGAGCAAACATCAAAAAGTTCACAAACACAATAAGGGTAATGGACAAAGAATAAGTTTAGATGAGAAGTCCTTTAAAGTCAACTTTGAAATTTAGCATTCTAAAGGCATGAGGCCTAGTTCCTCTTCATCAAATTTAGCATTCTAAAGGCATGAGGCCTAGTTTCTCTTTAACTCCTTTAAACATAGGTAAGTCCTAATTCTAAGTCCTTTCTCCTTTTTGCATTTGGTTCACACAAAATAAACACAAAACAAACTCAAGATAGCAATATATTTATATACAATAATGAGCTCAAATGAGCAAAAGAAAAATGGCATAAACATAAAATATGTGCTCAAGTGAGCAAAGGGAAAATCAATATGAATAATGAGCAAGAAATAAATGACATTAAAAGTAAATGGCAAGAAATTAAATGCTGAAATTAAAGTTGGTAATTAGTGGAGTTATGTTAGCTTGTCATAAGACAATGTAGCACTATGTTAAGCAATCGTAAGTGGACTAATGTAGTAGTCACACCTATCTGAGGCCGGTCAATAAAATTATAGGCAAATAACACATGTTAGAGATCATGACTAGTAACCCAAGCTCCATAAACTTGCCATGCCAAAACAAAAGGGGAAGGGCCTTGTATTGTCTTTAGGTTATTTGTTTGACTAAGAAGCAACCTATCTTGGACACAAAACAACCCACTTGATCATGGATCAAGTTGAGTTTGGTTTGGATCAAAAAAGGTTAAACATCTCATTTGTCAAGACCAACCATAAGAAACTTAACTCATTGACCATTGATGGAAAGAATGGGATGAAGATGAAAGGGAGGGAAAAAGAATACAAGTATCAAATCCAATTGATCAAATATGGATCAAACCAACATCAATCAACACCAAACAGAAAAGAAATGAAGATTACAAGTCAACAAGTCAACCATAATTTTTTGGTATTTTTTGAATTAAATTAAAATGCAAATATAAAATAAACAAATAAGGTCAAACCTCAAATTCAATTCAAATCAACTTCAACAAGTCCAATCAAATTCTCATAGGTCTAACATGGTCAAACAAGCTTTGACTAATTTTCTCAACAACTTTGGAAATAAGAAAGTATTTAAAAACAATTAAAAAAAGCACAAAATGGATTAAAATCTCAAATAAATCTCAAATCAAATAAGAAATTAATGAGACTATTTTTCATTGATTTATCATGATCCATAAATGCTAGGAAAATATTTTTGGATTTTTCAAATATCAGAAAGTATTTTAAAATGAATTAAAAGTATTAAAAATAATAATAATTCACAAAAAATATTAAACGAGGTCACAAAAATAATAAAAAATCAAAATATGAAACTAGACTTTTCAAGAAATTTTTTGGAGTTGGTCTCATATTTTTATGACTTCAAATAATTTTTTTATGAATTTTTGAAAATAAAAAGAATTAACTGAAATTAAAAGAAAATGGATTAAATGGAAAAAACCACAGCCGCGTGATGCACCTCATTAATTGATGTGGCATCAATGGACTGTCCAGATGTGAGGGCGCATCGTGTACACTAGTCAAGCGTGCGGTAACATGAATTAAATAAAGTAAACACAATGAAGGATCCAGATTAGAACGTGGAAACATGATCCAAGGGCCATGAAGGCATACACACGATGATGGTGGTGGAAACCACCATCTTCTCCGGTGAACCAACAATCTCCGGCCACCAGTTGCAGAGAATTTTTTTTAACAAAAATGAAAAATAAGGACATCAAATTGAAGCTCGTGTGATGTAGATCACCACTGTATCCATGGATCTTCCTCACTCTTCCTATATTGAGAGAAATGTGAAGTGGAAGATCATGGTGTTCAAACTGAAAGTGCACGAAATGGAAAATTGAAACCACCATTGGCTTTCCTCAAGTGTGAGGACTTCAGAAAACCATACAAACAAGAGAATACTACATTGAATTGCAAGTTCTAGATCCAAAAAGTTTGAAGGTATACCTCTGAATTGGAGCTCTTCAGGCCACGAATTCTTCAAGATCTTGACCCCTCTTTGCTCTAGGGATGCAGTGGAGATGATAGGCTAAGGAATTGAGCTTTGAAAATCAACTAATGATGTTGAATTTCAAGCTTGAAAGTGAGAAAAATTTCTGGAAAATTCCTTTGGTATGGCTATGGTTTCAATGTTGCAGCGTTTCAGATCTCCAAAAGGTTGATGAATGAATGAGAGGGAAGCTTTATTTATAGCTGAAAGTCTCAAATGATCACACTTCTCATGTGTGCATGGCAAATGGAAATTTGATGCATGGGTCTGTACAGACGCGTGTGAGGCCTAATGATGGGTGCAAAATCATGCTGAGTTCACCTGGAATGGATTTGGACGTGCATTTTGGAGGGAACTAGCTTGTACATTAAGTTTCATCATGAAATGTCAAAATGAACATAAATAAAGAGCTCTTCGAAACTCCCAAATGGTAAGTCCAAAAAAGTAGTGTGAGTAATGGTTGGAAAGCCCTTGAAATAAGGAACAAAAGTCATGTTGGGAAAAAATTCATTTAGAACTTGGAAATTAATGAAAACTGGCTGTGTAAATTTAGGTACAAAACATGTTTAAGTCACCTTTGAAAATTTTCACCAAAAGTAAGCCTAATTAAGCCCTTCTGTTTGCATGATGCAAGCCTCAAATGGAAAAACCTCAAACATAAACGTTGTAGATATTTTCTAGGTGATCAATTTAGACTCAAAGTTTGCATCATTTTGATTTTATATGACAAAGTTATGGGCATTTGAAGTTGGGTACTTTTTCAAATTCAATGAAGTAGATCCAAGATGACCTATAATGTTTTGTATTATCACATGTATTTATTTTAGGATTATGAAATTTTGTCCAACATAACATTTTAAGTAGACATCTTAAGATTTCCAATGAATTTAGTCTCACCTCAAAATCATAAAAATTAAGGAAGTTATGCCCTTGGTAAGTTGACCCAAAATTAGGGGTTCAGTCAAAATGACCTATAATGTTTTGAAATGAATGATGACCTTCCAAGTTTCAAATTTATTTTTGATGAAGATTAAAGTTGTTAACATGGTTCTTAAGAACATATTTTATCTTGGGGTCATATTCATTTGACAAACACATCAAAAGTTACATCTTAGTGGACCTCAGTTTAGTCAGATGACTTGACTGGTCAACTTTTCAAGGCCAAACTTCCAATCTTGATGAATAAATGATTGAGGATCCTCAAATAGGCTCATATATGCATAAAATAATGAATTAAAGAACTTACCTTGATTAAATTTGATCATAGGTTGAGGTTGCTTCATGGGCAAGGCACAGTCAAAGCACAGTTGAATTAGGGTTTCCTTAGGAAACAATCCTCAAGCCCTTTGGGTTATCTTGATCAAATTGGCAAATTGAGATACTTGGGAGACATATATGATGATTAGGATCTTTGTGGAACATTTCCATGCTTTGTTCTCATCTTCATCTAACCATTTCATTGAGCTTAGGAGCCTCATAGGAGCATTGGAGCACATAATCACTTGAGCTTCAAAACAAAGAGAGTTAGTGACATATTTTTGTGCTTTTGGTTAGTAATCAAAAATAAGAAAATCAATAATATACAATACAAGCATGCTTGGTGATCTCAAAACACCCAAACAAGTCCCAACCCTATGGTTAAGGAGCCAAACATGCTATGATCCTTGAGGCAATGCACTTGTGCAATAATATGATGCCATGAGGGATCTTAGCGTCAAAATTAGGGTCTTACAGCTGCCCCTATTTAAGGTCATTCTAGCCGGAGATAGGAAGGTTAAAATCTTCGTCTCGACGAGATAGAATGGGCTTAAATAAAGATAAAGAGACGAATTTTGGTCCCTAAGAGACCTCATGATGCAAATGTATGCATGCAAAATAAAATCTTCACGGTGAATAATTGCCATGAAGGAAAAGAAATCCGAAGAAACTGAAAAATTCAAAGGAGTAACACACTCACTAGGGAGACAGAGACTCTGGGGGGAAATAAGGTAAAATGCGTGAGCAAGTCACGACTTGAAAACTTGTTGGGAGACACAAAGGGATTCCATGAAAATAAATCAATGGAAAGACTCAGACTGACACAAAAATGCATGTATTGGGGAATATACCAATACAGTAGAACTATCCACAAAGGATACAGCGGATAAAAATCCGGGCTCAGACGGGGATGTCCACAAAGGACTCAACTGAGGAAGAAACAACGAGATATTACCGATTACTGGGTAATAAGCTCAAAGTGAGACATGTTATCAAAACACCGGTTACTGGGTGAGAGATCAACACGCTCAGGGAGAAATCTGACTCCACGGGGGACAAAAAAATTCATAATAGGGAGCAGAAGGAAGGAACACCAGGGATACCGGTTACTGGGCATAATAGGTGACCAACCAGGCGTGAATTGGGAACATATCCAAGACACTCATCATCTGAAAGGGGGGCTGAAAAAGCAGACTCGACTTACAGGATGGACATTCGATTCCATAAGGAAATATGAATCTTACTCGACTGAGGAAGAAAAAGACTTCAAATGAGGAGCGCATGAGATATATTATCTATTACCGTCATAACGTAGATAATATACTCGCATGGAAGATTATCCACTACCGGTTACTGGGTTAATAAAGGATAAATCGACCGAAAAGAAAGGACATCGAGGTACCGGTTATTGGGTATAAAATGATGACCAATCAGAAGGAGAAACAATCATTGCCAAACAAGGGTAAATGAAAGATGACTCGCAAGGGATAAATTGCCTGAGAAAAGCAATTATCCAAGAGATATATCACCGGTTACTGGGTGGTATACTCAGAAATGAAGGAATATCAATACCGGTTACTGGGTAAAGATAACCAACAAAGAGCGGATTACATCTACCAGTTACTGGGTAGAAAACCACAGAAATAGGTCTTACAACTATCAGTTACTGGGTAGAAGGCCATAAAATCCGCTGGGGAAAGGATGAACAATTATTGGTTACCGAGTAATTGAACAACTAAACCACAGGGAACTGCATGGGAATAACAAGAAAAGAAAATCAATCCAGGAACAAACTAGAAAGATACAATCAAACAAGACTCAACCCGATGAGGATATAACTCAGGGGAGTAATTCCCTCCCAATACATAACTGGGGAGGAAACTAAAACAATAATCATCCACGATGACATAACTCAGTGGGGAATAAAGAAGGAAAGATAAACACTTTCTGCCTATGGGGCTGACTCCATATGGAGAGATCAGACACAAACATCTGCTTGGGGAAGAATATTTCACTAATAGCAGGAGATAACAAACAAGGATATATGGAAAAGAATGCTACATGAATATCTGAATTCTATGATTATGCATGTATATGCATGATTTGTGTATGATTAATGCTGACAAACAGACGAATTTATCACAAACAAGTCCAAGAATCATGAACAAACACCTGGCACAACATCTTGACAAGAAGGGCAAAGCCTACTGAAGAACTTAGCTTGGGAACGACCCGAGCAGGATGAAAATAAATCATCGAGGATATCAAACCCTATCCAAAAGCTACACTCGCTGAGGATACAAAGAAGATGTATTCAGGAGTAGCGAAAGAAGATAACCAAATAGAGAACTCAACTCTGGTGAGGATTATTTTTGGAAGAAAAATAAACACGGGAAGACGTTGACCACAGCTGGGGAAGAGGAAAGTCGAAGCTTCCAACTGCAAGAGGTAACATTCTACACAAGAGGAGTCTCCAAGGGTGAACCATCCTGACATAAGGAAGACGCAGAAGATCTGTCCGAGAGATTCCATCAATTCCCTCGGGGACAGGCTGTTGAATATCAATAAGATCCGGAGAAGAAACTCTACTGGGGAACTTATCAAGGAATGATGTGAAACTCTGTGGGGAACAATCACCAACCCGATGCACATCAATCAAAACACTCCCTTCTATCCGCTAGAGAGGAAAATTTGCAAAGGGGAAAGAAAAGCATTTTGCTCCACTAGGGAAGGAAATAAACATCTTCAACACCAACTCTCAATACTAAAAGAAATCCTCTGACTCAGAGGAGACACAAATCAAACTCTGATCCGGTAACCCTACTGGGGTCAAGCTTCAAATATTCTCAAAGGAACTACCCAGGCTGAGGAAACCTATGTCAACAAATGACATGTCGGGGGTGAAAAAGGAAACAAGCCCTTCACCCATTGTTCTAGACAACTTCCTGCTGATGAGACAATTATCTAGAAAGATAGCTCTATAGGGAACACACACTTACTCCGTTGGGCACAAGCATGTATGCACAAACAAATTATCCAGGAATGCGTTGGATGAAGATCCACAAATTCTGCTAGGAGAAATCAATCCAACAAGATAGATCAATCCACTGCCATTAAAGAGAACCTCTCATACCAGACTTTTTGGGAAGCTGACGACGTATCATTCTTTCCGCGCTCGACGGGGAGACAACTGAAAACCGATGAAGAGGATATAAAAATGCCAGAATATGAACAAATTTCTTACCCTTTGGTGATCATACTATCCTTGGGGAAGCACTGAGGGCATTTCACTTATCCTTTCAGTCATTATGAATGTTCATTTTGTTTAAAACAGTTTATTTATGAAAAATTTATTTGTTTAAAGTAATGATATTTGAAATTCTGGTATCAGATATGACATTTTGAAGGTAATGTCACGACACTAATATCTGAGTAATGCAAACAGAATAAAGATAGAGAATAGTAATGCAAGATACACAAGCAATTGTTAACCCAGTTCGGTCCAACTCACCTACATCTGGGGGCTACCAAGCCAAGAAGGAAATTCACTAAAATAGAATCAGTTCAAAGACTCTTTGTACACTTCAACAAGTTATAGTCTTTCTCACCTAATCTCTACCCGTGCAATTTCTACCTAAGCACTCTTAGATATGAGAACCCACTCACTTCCCTACAATCATACCTGTGATCTTAAACAACAATCCCTTGAGAAAAGAAAACACTTTTCAATTACACACTCTTGATTTTACTTCACAGTTTCAATCAAGAAGACACACTCTTGATCTTGCTTAACAACTTTGATCAAGAAGACACACACTTGATCTTGCTTCACAGTTTTGATCAAGTAGACACACACTCTTGCTTCACAGCTTTAGAGTGACAATTTACAACCACAAATCAGTCCAATTCAATCATCAAAAGATGACTTGAATGGCTTACAAGTCTTACGACTAAACATACATAAACCCTAGCTCTCTCTATATATTTCATTCAGTATTGGTTGTGTTGTCAAACAGGTTTTCTAAGTCCCTTTTTATAGAAGCTTTCAGCTGGGCTTGGACACCTTGAAAACCCTAAGTATATTTTCCAATCAAATCTTTTTATAATAGCTGGTTAGATCTCCTTGAAAAATAAGTAAATCAGGTTGTAATCCATGATTGAATGCTCCAACTAATCATATCTTCAATCATACATAGATTGCCATTAATTATGAAATCACAAAACACCATACATTCATACTGAATGTTCTGTGTACAGGATGTCATGACATCGAGTCTGACATCCTGGAAAAATCCTGCATAATTCAATAATTCCTTTTATAGCTTCCAGCAGGTACAACCATATCAGATGCCATGACCTTGTGTATGACATCTTGAAACAATCCTGCATGAACATGTCTTTCATTTAAGCTCCAGCAGGTACATACATATCAGATGCCATAACCTTGTGTATGACATTCTGAAACAATCATGCATGAACATGTTCCTTAAGCTCCAGCAGGTACATAGGATATCTCATGTTAAGACATCACACATAACATCTTGTGAACACTCTTTATGTTACCAAAATTGCTGCCAATACTAAGAATCAACAAACTCCCCCTTTGGAAAATTTTGGCTAAAACATATATTTGTCCTTTTTGTTCACAAGGTAAACTATCGGTAGTTAAACAACAGTTTAAACAGCAGCAGAAGCAACACAATTACTAGCTATAGTTACTAGTAATACACACATGCACAAGGGTACTTCTCCTCCCCCTAAATCTGTGTAACAAAAACAGAATTACTAGTTATGGATGCAACTAGTAAGACACACAAATGCACAAGGGTAATTCTTCTCCCCCTAAAACTATGCATACAACAAACATCTTCCATGAACATAACAACTACTGTAACCACAACACCTGTACCAGCCAGAATGTCATTCTAACATCTGCTTCAACATCAACACCTGCGCACCATATCAGACATCCTCTTTGACACCTATGCACTTCCTTCAATAATAGTTGTCCTTCAGTTCAGCTACATACATCTCACAACTCCACAAACATTTCTCCCCCTTTTTAGTCAAAATTGACCAAAGGTGACCAATTAGACAAAATAAATGTCAATTAGTCTATAAGAGAATGTTAGGACAGGTGTTATAACATTAAACATGTTAAAACATAATAGTTAAGCAGTACAAACCATCATCATACACAACTATGATAGCTGAGATAATGAACAAATCCAAGGAACACATTTAGAGCCCAAAATATTACAAACAAGCATCAATGAGGACTGCCACAAAATACACATTTTTCAAAAAACAATAAAACTTCAGTCTTCCAAACAGCAGAACAGCTTCCAAGACATCAATCTTCCCAGCAGACCTCACAGACTTCACCTCATCATACCAATCTTTAACACAGGAAGGAACCATTAATCAGAGGAAGAAGTATCACCTTCACCTTCAGAGCCTTCAGAGCTGCCACTGGATTGGGCTTTTGCATCTGAATCCTTACCAGCCTTCTCCAATTCTTCCTTTTCCAGGCTACAAATAAGAACTTCCAAAGCTTCTTTTCTTGCCTTGGCCACCCTTATACCATTCTCCAATTCCTTGCAGGTATCTTTTAGTTGGTCAATTAAGCTCCCTTGAGATGCAGGCTCCCTTCTGGTAGATGTCATGACAACATCATTGACATGACTTCCCTCAAACAACTTATAATGAATGGATAGAGGGGGTTTTCTTCTGCTTGGCATGTCACTTGTATTGATAATGCCTGGTTGTTGACTCAAGATAATACCACAAATAATGGATGGGAAGGCAATTGGCAACTTCACAGCATTTGTGGAGGCATGTCTGATGGTTTGATCAAATATAAACTTTCCAAAGTCATAGTTTATCTTGGTTCCAATTGCATGAATGATTCTTCCAAGACCAATGGAGATGGTAGAGATATGATTAGTAGGCACCCAGTTGGCTGAACCAATCTTGTGTAAGATGACATATTTGACAGTGAGCTTGTCAGCTGATAAGTGATTCCTACTAGGCCATTCCTTAACTTGGCCAGCTGTAATAATCCTACAGACCTCATTGTCTGTAGTCTCTAGGTTCACTCCTCCATCACTTCCTCTTCCTAGGAACTTGTTAATAATGCTTGGTGAGAATTTCACACATTTTCCCCTTACAAACACCTTGCAGAACTCCCTGCTGCTCTTTTCATAAATATCCCCAGGGATATTCACAATAAACTCTTTTACCAACCCCTCATAACATTGGGGTAGAGCTACCGCCGTCTTTATTGGTCCAACATTTTTGATCAAATCAATTACTTCCTTTACCTCTACAGCCTCTTTTCCAAGCTCTCTTTCAACAGCTATCCCCCTCTGAATGACAAATTTCCATTTTGCAGCACCATCTTCTAAATGAAAGGAGATATTGTCTAGGTGCACAGCAGCAACTTTGCCAGGAGACTTCTGAACAACCTGCCTTTTTGCAGGGGAGATGTCTGGGACATCGTCTTCGACATCCTCATCAAAGTCAGAACTGTCTCTTTCTTTCCTTTTCCTTACCTCAACTTTACTCCAGGATTTTGAGGGTCCTACACCAGCAGTCTTTTTCACTCTTCTTGTTGTTCTCAGTTTAGCCACACTTTTCCCTTTTCTACTCCTTAGTTTCTCAGCTACACTAGGTTTTACAAGATGGACCAAAGAATCATCCTCTTCTTCAGAGCTTTCTTCCTCTAGGTTAATAACATTCTCCTTAGACATATCTGCTGGTTTCTTGCTAGGTAGGGTTTTGCCTAGAGAACATAGCCCCTCAGTAGCCACTTCCTTTTCTGATCTAGATGAGTCATCATCTTTCTCAGCTTGGGGTTCCTCCTCAGGAGAGGGGTCCCTTCTGGACAGAGGGGTAGAAACCCCCTTTACTTCATGCTCTTCACTTAGAATCCTAGTAACTAGGTTCCTAATGGCACGATCAGCATAATGCATGTCTTTTGGAAGAGGAGATTTATCAGGGATATTACCTTATTGGTTTCCAGCCATGGAAGAGGAACCTGGGGTGTCGCCTGGTATCACACAAAGGGGAGTAACGTCCAACACGTCTTCATCTAGAAACTCCATGGAGGGAGTCTTTGCATGGTGAGAAGGTTTTGAACTAGATGATGATGGATGTTGAGACATGTTGTAGAACTTTTAAGAGAATTTTCTTTGCCCTAGCCGAGTTTCTCTGAGAAGTTGAATGGAGATGGAGATTGCTGTGTTTAGGTAGCGTGTGCTGAGGGCATAGATATTATTTTCAATGCTAGGGAATGATTTATCATTAATGTGGCTCTTTCTTTTAAGAGGGCAAACACTATTTTTATTTCCTTTTCTTTTCCACTTTAATTGCCATAATTTCACAAGAGTCCAAATCCCTAATTTCCCTCCCTCATATTCAATTTGAATTTCACCCAAATTCCTTGCAACCTTGTCTGCTAGTTCCAGTCCATGCTTTAGACCTCTGAATTTGTCTTCCACGAATTTTCTAATGGAGTAATAATAGAAAAAACAGTACTTTATCCATCTGTGCTAAATCTGATTTTTGGACCTAGTTTTAGCATTCAGGTTGTCATAATACAATGTCATGACATCGTGTGTGACATTGTATGCAATCATCAGTAGTTTCATCCAACCCAGTTGAGCCCAACTGCTTCCATCTTCTATATGAACACCATTTTTACCTTTCACATGTGTAGGAGCAGGTGTCATCCCAATATTCTCCACATTGTTCTTGGCATTTTTGCTTTGAGATAAACACATAGTCCCTTGTGGCCTAGTTCCACCAATGCTTTCTCCAGTTCCAGACTGCCTATGACTGGTCACATGTCCACCTATTTGATCTAACCTCTCAGTTGTTTGAGCCATCATAACCTTTTCTCCTATGAAAGTGAGGTTAAGTCTGAGCTTCTGGTGTGACATCCTTGTCTGACATTTCCCATAGACTTGTCTTTCATCACTCTTGAGGGTTCTTATACTCATCTTCATCCCTTCCTCTTTGACATAGGAACACTTTAAGAAATAATAGTTTTGAGAGCTCCACATGTAGCAGTTGTCTTTGGTCCTGATTCCTTTCATAATCACTTCACTATCTTTGTTAAAAATTAGACACTCAGTTTTGGTGAAGTTAACATTCAGACCTTGATTACATAGTTGACTGATGCTTATTAGATTTGTAGTCAAGCCCTTAACAAGTAGAACCTTGTCAAGTTCAGGAACTCCAAGACAATCAAGCTTACTTGTTCCCTTGATTTCACCTTTTGCTCCATATCCAAAGGTTACATGGCTTATGGTATGATGCTGCAGGTCAGTTAGCAGGTCTTGGTTTCCAGTCATGTGTCTGGAACATCCACTATCAAAATACCACTCTTATTTGGCTGAGACTCCGAGGGGAATATGAGCCATTAGACTTGTAACATTAGTCTTAGGAACCCATTGCTTCTTGATGATAGGCCTATGCTGTTTGGGTCTGGGTTGATGGTGATTCTGATGTTGAGCAGGCCTAGGATAACCATACAGTTTATAAAAGAAAGGCTTTAGATGACCAAATTTCCCACAGTGATGGCATCTCCATCTTTGGTGTTTCCCCTTCTACTATTTTCTCCTCTGGTGTTGTGACATATGATGTGACATCACAGGTTTAGTTTTATTATGGATGCACTTGGGTTTGGCTCGAGGTTTGGCACCAGTGTAACTGCTCTCAGGTTTTGAGTCATTATACCCAATGCCAGATTTGTCTTCAGTCATTTATTCAGTTTAGAGAATCTTGTCTAAAGAGTCAGATCCATTGCTTAACATCCTTACATACTTGGTCATCTCTTCTAGTTTGGAATTTAGGAACATGGCTTCAGTTTTCAGCTTAGAGATGGTTTTCACATGGTCTGCCTTCTCACTCTCAAGTTGAGTCATTTCCTTCTTCTGGCTTTCAACCTGTTTGCACAACTCTACACTTTTGTGACACAACTTTATGTAGGTAGAGACCAATTCTTCAAAGGTTACTTCATCATCACTTGAGTCTTCATCAGATCCCCATCTACCTGTCAAGGCAGACACAAGATTTGCAGCCTCCTCTGTTTCACTTTCATCAGACCAAGTGGCAACAAGACTCATCTTCTGCTTCTTGAGGTAGGTTCCACATTCAGTCCTGATGTGTCCATACCCATCACATTTATAGCACTGTACCTCTTTTCCTTCTTTGAGCTTCTCATCTAATCTTGCTCTTCTTCCAGCATTGTTGGATTTACTGATGTTAGATGAGATGTTCCTGACATTAGCCTTAGATCTTACATCCATCTTTTTCAACAGTTTATTAAACTGTCTTCCCAGCATTGCTACTTCATTGACCAAATCTTCATCAACCTCCAGACTCTTTTCCTCTTCTGTGTTTGACATAAAAGCCATGCTCTTGGTTTTCTTTTCAAAAATATCATTTAATCCCATCTCAAATGTTTGGAGGGAACCAATTAGCTCATCAACCCTCATGTTGGAAATGTTTTGAGACTCTTCTATGGCAGTCACCTTCATAGCAAATCTCTTAGGGAGTGACCTGAGTATTTTTCTTACCAGTTTTTCATCTGTCATCTTCTCTCCCAGGGCTCCTGAGGCATTAGAAATTTCAAGGATACTCATGTGAAATTCATGAATGTTTTCATCTTCTTTCATCCTTAAATTTTCAAACATGGAGGTGAGCAGCTGAAGTCTAGACATCTTTATCCTAGATGTGCCTTCATGAGTGGTCTTGAGAATGTCCCAAGCATCTTTGGCCACTTCACAATTGTTTACCAACCTGAAAATATTCTTGTCTACCCCATTGAATATTGCATTCAATGCTTTAGAATTTCCAAGGGCTAGATCATCCCCCTCCTTGGACCAATGTTCTTCAGGCTTTTTGTCAGTTGTGGCTGCTCCTTCCTTAGTAATTACTGGATGAACCCATCCTGTTAACACAACCTTCCAAGCCTTATTATCCAGAGATTTTAAGAAGGCTACCATTCGAGGTTTCCAATAGTCATAGTTAGATCCATCCAAAATTGGTGGCCTGTGAACATATCCTCCATCTCTCTCCATTGTACCAGAAAGTATTACCCCTAGATCTCACCCAGAACCAGAGCAGGATGCCTGCTCTGATACCAATTGAAATTCTGGTATCAGATATGAGATTTTGAAGGTAATGTCACGACACTAATATCTGAGTAATGCAAACAGAATAAAGATAGAGAATAGTAATGCAAGATACACAAGCAATTGTTAACCCAGTTGGGTCCAACTCACCTACATCTGGGGGCTACCAAGCTAGGAAGGAAATTCACTAAAATAGAATCAGTTCAAAGACTCTCCGTACACTTCAACAAGTTACAGTCTTTCTCACCTAATCTCTACCCGTGCAAATTCTACCTAAGCACTCTTAGATATGAGAACCCACTCACTTCCCTACAATCACACCTGTGATCTTAAACAACAATCCCTTGAGAAAAGAAAACACTTTTCAATTACACACTCTTGATTTTACTTCACAGTTTCAATCAAGAAGACACACTCTTGATCTTGCTTAACAGCTTTGATCAAGAAGACACACACTTGATCTTGCTTCACAACTTTGATCAAGTAGACACACACTCTTGCTTAATAGCTTTAGAGTGACAATTTACAACCACAAATCAGTCCAATTCAATCATCAAAAGATGACTTGAATGGCTTATAAGTCTTACGACTAAACAGACACAAACCCTAGCTCTCTCTCTATATTTCGCTCAGTATTGGTTGTGTTGTCAAACAGGTTTTCTAAGTCCCTTTTTATAGAAGATTTCAGCTGGGCTTGGACATCTTGAAAACCCTAAATCTATTTTCCAATCAAATCTTTTTATAATAGCTGGTTAGATCTCCTTGGAAAATAAGTAAATCAGGTTGTAATCCATGATTGAATGCGCCAGCTAATCAGATCTTCAATCATACATAAATTGCCATTAATTGTGCAATCACAAAACACCAGACATTCATACTGAATATTCTGTGTACAGGATGTCATGACATCAGGTCTGACATCCTGGAAAAATCCTGCATAATTCAATAATTCCTTTTATAGCTTCCAGCAGGTATAACCATATCAGATGCCATGACCTTGTGTGTGACATCTTGAAACAATCCTGCATGAACATGTCTTTCACTTAAGCTCCAGCAGGTACATACATATCAGATGCCATGACCTTGTGTATGACATTCTGAAACAATCCCGCATGAACATGTTCCTTAAGCTCCAGCAGGTACATAGGATATCTCATGTTAAGACATCACACATAACATCTTGTGAACACTCTTTGTTTTACCAAAATTGCTGTCAACACTAAGAATCAACAATATTCATCAATTAAAACATGCAAACATTTGTTAAACAGAAACAAATAAGAGTGCAAAGAATTGGATAAAGGCTGAATTTTATTTAATGGAATGGTAGTCCGCGAATAGCGAGACTCCATGGATCTTTACAAATTTAAAATTGGTGATATAAATGGAAAAAGGGCTACATTGAACATAATGACCGTTTCTCCACCAACTCTGAATCCACAGTATTTGAAGTTTCAGTTGACGATGGTTGAGCAAGAATCTTTGATAGACAACAGTTGCAGAACGAAGTCTTGTCTAGATGCAGTTACTTGCCAAATCCCTAATTTTTGCCTAGATTGCCCTAGGGTGAGGTACTCAATCTAGCGGGATATATATATATATATATATATATTCACTTTTTCATGTCTCTAACTTTTGCCTGGACCGCCCTTTCGGGTTTTCAATCCACCGAGACGCTCATTTTTGCCTAAGCCGCCCTTTCGGGTTTTCAACTTAGCGAGCTATTCTGTTTTTATTTTTAGGCGAAGTATTTCTTGACTGGATCTGAATTCACAGGACGAGTGAAATCCTCCCCATCCATAGTTGTAAGAAACAAAGCACCGCCTGAAAAGGCTCT
Organism: Lathyrus oleraceus; assembly: GCF_024323335.1. NCBI lineage: Eukaryota > Viridiplantae > Streptophyta > Magnoliopsida > Fabales > Fabaceae > Lathyrus > Lathyrus oleraceus. Next base: position 415,521,900 of record NC_066581.1, on the reverse strand, counting down.
CTTAACAACGTATGGTCCTTCATAGTTTGGAGTCCACTTGCCCCTGGAATCGGGCGTGAAAGATAAGACTTTCTTGAGCACGAGGTCACCTTCTCGAAACACACGAGGCTTGACCTTCTTATCAAAGGCTTTCTTCATTATCTACTGATATAACTGACCATGACACATGGCAGTCAATCTCTTCTCTTCTATCAAATTCAGTTGGTCAAACTTGGTCTGACACCATTCAGCTTCAGTCAACTTGGCTTCCATCAAGACTCTCATTGATGGGATCTCAACCTCCACGGGGAGCACAACGTACATGCCATACACAAGAGAGAAAGGGGTTGCCCCTGTTGAAGTGCGGACAGATGTACGATATCCGTGTAAAGCAAATCGCAGCATCTCATGCCAATCTTTATACGTGACAACCATCTTCTGGATAATCTTCTTGATATTCTTGTTAGCAGCTTCAACAACCCCATTCATCTTGGGTCTGTAAGGAGAAGAATTATAATGTGCTATCTTGAACTCACTACACAGCTCTTTCATTATCTTGTTGTTCAAGTTAGATCCATTATCAGTAATGATCTTATCCGGCACACCATACCGACATATGAGTTGATTCTTGATAAACTTCACGACCACCTGCCTGGTCACATTTGCATACAATGTCGCTTCAACCCATTTGGTGATTTGGTGAAATAATCAATGGCTACGAGAATAAAACGGTGATCGTTCGACGCCTTAGGTTCAATCATGCCAATCATGTCAATTCCCCACATGGAGAAAGGCCATGGTAAGGAAATAACATTCAGAATTGTCGGGGGAATATAAATTTTATCCGCATAAATCTGACATTTGTGGCATTTCTTCACATACTTGCAGCAGTTAGACTCTATTGTCAGCCAATAGTAGCCTGCTCTCAACATCTTCTTAGCCATAGCATGTCCATTGGAATGAGTACCAAATGAGCCCTCATGGACTTCAGTCATCAACAAGTCTGCTTCGTGTTTATCCACGCATCTGAGCAGAACCATGTCGAAATTCTTCTTGTAAAGCACATCACCATTAAGGTAGAAACTGTAAGATAATCTCCTCAAAGTCTTCTTGTCTTTAACAGATGCCCCAGGCGGGTAAGTCTGACTTTGGAGAAAACACTTGATATCATAATACCATGGCTTATCATCTTTCACCTCCTTAACTGCAAACACATGAGCTGGTCTATCCAAGCGTATCACAATGATATTGGGAACCTCATTCCAATACTTTACTACAATCATTGAAGCAAGCGTAGCGAGAGCATCCGCCATCTGATTCTCCTCTCGAGGAATATGATGGAAGTCAACCTTAGTAAAGAAAGTTGAAATCCTCCTCGCATTATCTTTATATGGGATGAGGCCAGGCTGATTCGTCTCCCATTCACCCTTAATCTGATTGACAACAAGGGCCGAATCACCATAAACATCAAGATGTTTGATCCTAAGATCAATACACTCTTCCAAACCCATAATACAAGCCTCATACTCCACCATATTATTCGTGCATTTGAAAGTTAGTCTTGTTGTAAAAGGAAAATGTGTGCCTTGAAGAGTAATAATCACTGCCCCAATACCATTTCCATACTGATTGACAGCACCATCAAACACCATACCCCATCGGGAACCAGGCTCTGGCCCTTCATCGAGCGTAGGTTCATTGCAATCTTTCATCTTCAAATACAGAATCTCCTCATCAGGGAAGTCGTACTGCATAGACTAATAATCTTCAATTGGTTGATGCGCTAAATGGTCAGCCAAGATACTACCTTTAATAGCTTTTTGAGCTCGATACTCGATATCATACTCAGACAACAACATCTGCCAATGGGAAATTCTCTCAATTAAAGCAGGCTTCTCAAAGATATACTTGATCGGATCCATTTTGGATGTCAACCAAGTCGTATGATTCAACATATACTGGCGTAAACGCTTAGCGGCCCAAGCCAAAGCACAACATGTCTTCTCAAGCATTGAGTACCGAGACTCACAATCAGTGAACTTCTTACTCAAGTAGTATATTGCATATTCTTTCTTTCCTGATTCATCTTGCTGACCAAGGACACAACCCATAGAATCATCAAGCACGGTCAAGTACATAATCAACGGTCTTCCTTCAACTGGCGGAGACAGAATCAGAGGCTCGTACAGATACTCTTTAATACTATCAAAGGCCTTCTAGCAATCCTCGGTCCAATCATGACGCTGATCTTTCTGGAGGAGCTTGAATATAGGCGCACATGTGGCAGTCATGTGGGATATAAATCTCGAAATGTAATTTAAGCGGCCAAGAAAACCTCGGACTTGCTTCTCAGTTTTGGGCGCAGGTGTAACACCTCAAAATTTGCCCTCCTCTCTTGGGACTAGCATATCATGTTGCATATCATTTTTTTAGGTCATTAGGCATTGCATATTGCATATCATGTGGTTACATTGTGCAAGTCATCTTCCCAAGTCTTGATCAGAAGATAGGAGGTCATGTGCAAGCTAGGATTTCATTGGACTGGTCATTGATCATCTGAGGATGTGGAGGTCCAAATTAGGGTTTTGTGATTCTAAAGGAGATTGGTCTTCATCTTGTTTGCAATGATACATCATCATCATCATGGTCTTGATATCATCCAGAGATTCAGAAGATTGATCATATTCCTTGAGATTAGGGTTTTGACCACTGGTCAACCCTAATTAGTTGCATTGGGCCAATCAGGGTTTGTATAGGAGATGAGGTCTAAAATGGATATGGGGATCATCACATGATTTTATTGAGATTATTGGAGCTAGGGTTTCACCCTTGAGCCATTTCATCAGAGAATTGGGGCTCAGATTGATCAGTGCATTGCCAAATTCATCTATCAATTGAAAAGACAACTGTGGTCAACTGTGCATGATTTAATGGATTTGGAGGTGGAAATGAGTTGGATATACTTCATTCATGTTGGAACAAGTGTTATTTGACATTTCAAAGCTTAAGAATGAAGAAAATCAAGTCAGGACAAAAATTGCCAAAAATAGAAAGTGACTTGTAATGGAAGTTTCCAAAAATGGAAAGTTTTTGACCTCAAAATTACATGTCCAAGGAAGCTTCAAATGAAAATTTGTTCAACATGAAAGTTGTAGATCTTGTTCTCACCTTTCCAAAAAGTCCAAGAACTTGAAAATCCCATGTATGGTTGACAAGTTATTGTCCATTCAATTTCAAAAATGACCCATAATCAAAGTGGCATAACTTTCACGTGGAGTGTCCAAATTGAGTGATCTTTTTATGTGCAAACTCCATTTAACATGTACTTTCATGGTGCATAATTGGAATTCATCAAAAATGGTCAATGCAAAAGGTCAATTTTCAAGTGCACAATTAAAAGTCCAAGGGCAAAATGGTCCAACTTGAGAAATAATGGGAATTTTGGAATGGGAGTTTTTGCAACACCTCACATATGCCAATTAGAGATGGTTTGAATTGTCACAAGTGCTCAAGGTGCAATATTTGGTTAAGTCATTTTGGAACTTCACTTGAAAATGCACAATTTGGCATAACATAGTGAAAATGAAAAATACAATGCCAATTGATGTGGGACCAATGCCAACACATCACAAATGATATTTGGAAGGTGTCTGAGCTGTCATACAGCTGTCACAAAGCCTGATGTGAAATACCAATTTTGCCCTTGCCTTAAAAAACCACATTATGCTAATTATTTCATTTTTGGTTAATTGGTGATTAGCAAGGTGATTAAGTGGAAGTATAAGAGCTTAATCATAACTGAATTTGGAGAACAATCACAATTCTCAAAGCTTGTAACAAACTTTCCCTCCATTTTCTCCAAATTCATCAAGAATCTTCCTCAACACTTTTCACAAAAACTTCATCAATTCTTCATGAAACTTGTTCATTCTTCTTGATTCATCTTCCATAAGCCAAGATCTCCACCTGTTTTGGTGAATTAAAGCAAGAACCATCAAGATTCGCAGCTGTTCATCATAGGTTCAACAATGGCACTTTGCAATTTCTTCCAATAGAAGCAACTTTGAGCTAACCTAAGCATTCCAATCACCTTCCCTATCATCGTGTTGTACCTATTTTGAGGAATTGCGCGCAAAAGCTCAAAGAACCACCACTGCCATCACTTTAAGGTGTGAATTCGAATCTCATGATTTCGTGAATTTCCATATGCGTTCTGTAGAGTATTCCACATAGATGATTGTGATGCGTTTAGTTTTTGAAATGATTAAGTGTAGCATGAGATATGTTGACTTTTAGTTTGATGTTCAAAACCTAAATTGATCGATCCGGATTGTACAGTTAGAATTAGGTTAATTAGGTTACATATTTGAAATCCTGGTGTTCAGACGGTTTGATTGGTTATCCATTTGCCAATTTTGGTGAAGTTTTGATGTTCTTGAGTTTTATGCATTTTCTGGAAAATTGACAAAGAACGATGATGAATTTCTGGAAAACTGTGGCATTTGATCCGTTTTGCTCGCGTGCCAATTTGAACTTTTGTTTCCCTCCAGCTTTCACCAATCACACGCTGACACCTCAATAAGTGAAACTACCGCGTTTTGAGTTGGCTGATGTTATTTACAAAATTGCCACAGCTTTAGTTTAATTCATAATACATTTAAATAATTATTCCATAATATTTAACAAACTTTAAAAAATCATAGAAAATTCATTATTAATCCAAAATTAGTGAGACTTTTTTTGATAGATCCCAAATGTTGTCTAGAATTTTATAGGCATGGTACCATAAGTTGTGCTTGGAGAAATTTTGACCTTGCCTATTGATCTTTGACTTGTGTGCATATTTTGTATGTTTCACCATATCTATCATGAAATGCTCATACTTTTAAATAAATGAATGAAAATGTTTGTGCTTGTTCTGGACATCTTGATGGTGATTTTCATGTGTGGTTTGTGAATTTTGGATACTTGGTTGACTAGATATGATTTTTTGAAGTAAGGTGTGACAATTTGTGTCACACCTAGCTAGGTCAACTTTCTGATTTTATTTGCATGGCCTAGGATTGTTTGATTGAGCTAATTTTTTGCATGAATGATCATTGATATGTCAAGATAACATGTGATTTTTGCTGGAATTTTTGATGTCATTTTCTAATTGATTGATAATTTTCTTCTCTGTATGCTCATTTGATGACCTTGTGTGACACATGTTGGCATTTCTTTTGTGAAATTCTCATATGGAACTGGATGAGGATGAAATTTGATATGTGGATTGTAGACACATTGTGGGATATCATGCTTTTGGTCCCATGCATTTCTTAATTGTTGTCACTATTTTATGAATTATTGAAATGGATGCTTGCTTGGATGTCTTGAATTGGCTTGAATAATTGTGTCTGGACTTCTTGATTTTCATTGACCTACTTTCTTTGGTCCAATTGAGCTGAAAATTGACATGCTACTTTTTGATTGTGTCCTGTTTAGGTGTGAATTATTTGAGGATTTTTGGAATTGTTTTGGTATGCCTTTGATTGAAGTCATTCTGTTTGGACTTTTGGTTTTGTATTTGACCTAATTTGACATGTTTTGGTCATGAAATGATAATGGTGAATGGTATAAGCATGGGACCAATTGCATTTGCTTTTGAATGGTTTTAATTTGATTTTGGATTGGTTTGGCTTGCTGTTTAGATTTTTTTCTCCCTTTTGGACCCTAGGCTTGGCCTAGTGGTCTAGTTTCTCACATTTGGTGTGGATTTTCAGGATGAAATGCACAATGCTTAAGGAGATTGCTTCAAGGCAATTTGAATTGAGTTTGGATGATGTTGTAAACTAACATTGATTTTGTGTTGTAGGTTTGACGCTTGAGCTTGAGCTTATAGCTTGCACTTATGTGCATTAACTTGTGTTGATTGTACAACTTAATTGATTAACCATTTGCTGTTTACTATTGGTTTGTCTGAGTACTGATGATACTTGATTGATTTCAGGTACATTTAGTCGCTTACAGTTCTTTAAGAACTTGCTTGTTGCTGCTTGGTTTTTAAATCATTTGAGGTAGGACTTCTATTCTTCATGTAGTCTGGAAGACCTGGCATGTTACTTGGCCAGGCAACTGTCTGAAGTCCTCCTTAAGAGGCGATGTTTGTGGTTGTTTACATTTGTGCCCAAGCAGGTAAAGACCTCTATGAGGCAATTGGTGGATCAAAGGGATATGCAATCTATCCCCCGCTATTCTGTTGAGTCGTCCCTCTGCTCACACGGCTGTGTGTTGATGCATTAGGACACAAACCCAAGATCTTGTGCTGTTGCACAATCGAGTCAGAGTCTTTGAGCGTAGAAGGGTCCCTCCATTCTGGACCCACGCTCCTTTGTCTGAAGCTCTCCCTGGTCAGGGATAAGAGCTGTGAAGTCTAATCTTCACTCACCTTTCATCTGCTTCACCTTAGCCTCGCAATGGCAAGGTTAAGAGCGAATACTACCCATGTACAGATGACTTGCTTCGGCAGTCAAACCCATTGTTTGAGCCCACTTGACTGGTTATAGTGTGTGCTTTGTGAATATTTGTTTGCTCTGTTTGCTTGTATGCTTGTATGCTTGCTTTCTTCCTGGATAGGATTAGCTTGCAGTTGTGCAAGTAGGTAGAAACCTCAACGTAGGGCAATGATGCATGACAACACTAGGCTCGAGTCCAGCTCCCTGGTAGTGTGTCTTCCCTTGGTTTCTGGCTAGATTTTCTTTCCCTTTAGGGGGAACTACATCGCCCTGATCCTCGTTCCAGACGAGGTATGTAGGCAGGAGACCGTGCGAGGTCTCTCCGGGCACTTTTTTTTCTTTTTTGTGTGTGTTTACTTGTTATTTGCTTGTGTGTCAGGATATGGACGTAAGCCCAGCGATTGGCTGTACGTATCCTGATTGTTTGTTTGGTTCGGAAGCTGACGTAATTCCATCGAGTGGTTGTCGGGTTCCAGGTTTGCCTGTGGGTGTGTGTGTCTTGTTTGGCGTGCGTGAGCCGAACTACGGCAGCTCTGATTCTCGTTCCAGACGAGATACGTAGGCATAGGATGCGACGTCCTATCGAGCTCTCTTCTTCTTAACCCCACCTGTGTTGTCTTAGCGTGTGTGTATGATGTTTGTCTGTTTATTTTAGCAACCTTTTCTTTTCTTAGAGCATGGATCCCGTCGAGTACGACGGACGTGAGGGGTGCTAATACCTTCCCCTTGCGTAACCGACTCCCTTACCCTTTCTCTTTGGTCGCGAGACCATGCTTTTTCCAGGTTTCTTTGAGCGTTTCCTTTCCCTATCTTGGGATAAATAACGCGCAGTGGCGGCTCTGTGTTGTTTTTGTTTTAGCCCGCCGGTTGTTTTTTCGTGGATGCGACAGCTGGCGACTCTGCTGGGGAATGGCATAGATGTTGACCTGTGCTGGTCCATCTTCCCTAAGCGAGTCTCTCCTAGCGCTCTAGGTTGGGGTTTTGGTTGCTTTGTGCTTTTATTTATTGCATTCATTGTTTATTGTTTGCATTTATTGTTTGCATTTATGTTTGCATTCATTCATATTCATCTGTTCATCTGGCTGTGCTGTGATCTCTCTGTTTGGGGTGGGAGTTACTCGAGGTAAAAGGCCCAATACCCAGGCTATGAGTGAAATCTAGGAAACCTAGGAATAGAGTGATTCATGGTAAGCGGGTGGTATGCGCCACTTAGCGGAACATTGACATCACGAGCAGTTCAGACCCTGGTAGGATATTATCGTTACATACTTCGGGTGTGTATATGATGGTATTCTGCGAAAGGTTATTTATGTTGCGTTTCTCTCGACCTTACCCTGGCCTAGATGACACCCGTGAGTGGGGAGGGAATGATCTTTATTACAGGTATAGATGGTGACTCAGGTGGTGACTAATGGTTCCGTTGATCAGAGTCCTATTTATAAGTCGGATTTATGGCCATTTATTTCTGAGACGCCGGAGTGCTGTCCGTGGTATTTATCAGTGGGGATCTGTTTATTTCAGGATTCCCTGGGCCGAGTTATTTATCAGTGGGGATCCGTTTATTTCAGGATTCCCCGGGCCGATTCAGAGGTTGTGGTTATCTGTTCAGTGGATCCCTGAGGGTGATGATGATGATGGTGTATCTTGCGGTTCCGTTTATTTCGGAACCATTGAGTCGGATTTGTGGTTACATATTCCCTCAGATGGTTGTAATCGGTTCAGAGATCAGGGCTGTGATTCAGGGCAACAGATGATCAGATGACTTGGAGGATGGCACAGTGCATTGCATACATCTGCATCATTCTCATTTTGCATTCATCTGCACTAAACCTACGTCTAGCCATATGGGGAGTATTATGGATTGAGAATCTGGTTGAGAGACATCTGGATGTCAAAATGTTATTGGTGAAATATTATCTGTCTCGATGAAACCAGAATCAAAGGACAGAATCTTCCTCGTATGGATAGACGTGCATTCATGCATATTAACCTATTTGCTGTTTTGAAGGAATCATTGCTCGTGCTCGTAGAGTTGTACCCTTGCACTCAACCCGTCCTCACAGATACTTCACCAGACGCAATACTCCCAGACTGATGGATCTTCCGAACACAGATATCCTCGAGCTGAAGGACAAGATGACTGAGCTGATCAACATCATGCAAGGGTTTGCAGTTGGTCAGAAGGCTCTGGCTGATAAAGTTGAGAAGCTCGAGCGGGCTTCAGCAGCAAACAGTGGTGTGAACCTGGATGGTGTCTCCAACCAGGGGCTGGGCGGATCCAGGGAGGGTGAAAAAAGAGCAACTGTAGGTATGGTGAACAACAATGCTGGTGGATTTGGTGCTGCTACTGGTGGTGGGCCCGGTCTGGGCCAGAATTTGAAAGACAGTCTCTTCCCGCCTTTCTTTGGGGTCGATGATGACAGAGAGGAGGACAGAGAGGCTGATCAATTCTCCATGCACAACGAGCCTTTTGGTCAGTACAGTGCTCCGCCACAGAACAAGGAGATTCAGCTGCTGGCTGAGAAAATCAGGGCTCTGGAAAGCCATGCTACTCCGGGATTTGTCAACATGTCGAATATGGGGCTGGTAGAGGGGATTGTGATCCCACAAAAGTTCAAGGCGCCCGCATTTGACAAATATAATGGGAGTTCTTGCCCAGAGACTCACCTTCAAGCCTTTGTCCGCAAGATCTCTGCATACACTACAGATCAAAAGCTTTGGATGTACTTCTTCCAAGACAGTCTGTCTGGAGGATCCCTGGAGTGGTACACCAAGTTGAAGTCTGCTGACGTCAAGAGCTGGCAAGATCTTGGAGATGCGTTCTTTAAACAGTACCAGTTTAACGCTGATATGGCTCCTAGTCGTACCCAGCTGCAGGGTATGTCTCAGAAGTCAAGTGAAGGGTTTAAAGAATATGCTCAGAGGTGGAGGGAGTTGGCTGCCAGAGTGCAACCTCCACTGGTGGACAGAGAGATGTCTGATCTCTTCATGGGTACCCTGCAGGGGGCATTTGCTGAAAGAATGGTGGGTTGTCCCGTCACCAACTTTGCAGACATTGTGGTGGCTGGTGAGAGAATTGAAAGTTGGCTAAGAATGGGGAAGATCCAGGGTGGTAATGCTTCGTCATCAGGATCGAAGAAGCCCTTCGGGAATGGTCAGCGCAAGAATGAAGGTGAATCGAGTGCTGTGTATGCCCAAAGGGGACACGGTATGGATCGTTACTACCAGCACACTGCTGCGGTAACCACCCCTGCTGGTAATCAGTCAGTCCGACAGCAACGTCAGCCACCTCAACAGAGAGCCGGATATCAGGTGAAAGGAAAAGGGATTGATCGTCATTTTGATAAGCCGTCCGTGACACATGCTGTTCTGTTCAAAAAATTGATGGATCTTGGGTTGGTTCAGCCGAGGACGATGGTTCCGATGAGATCAGATCAGAGGCCTCCTAACTATGATGAGAACGCCCAGTGTGAATTCCATTCTGGGACGCCGGGGCATAACATTGAGGGCTGTAGGGCATTCAAGCATGTTGTCCAGGATTTGGTAGACTCCAAGGCCATCAATTTTGCACCATCACCGAATGTTAATGTTAATCCTATGCCGGCGCATGGTCAGGCGATGGTGAGTGCAATTGCTGAAGATTCGGATCACGCATGTACAGTGGGTGAAGAGACTGACAGTGACTGTGAGTTTAATGGTTGGATAAAGCCGTGCGCACCAGGGATGGGAATCCAGAACTGGAAGGCATAAAAAGATCATCACTGTCACTCATCCGGAAGAGTAATAATTTCTGTTTTTCAGTTTTATTTGCATGAAAGCCATACGTGTTGCCCGACACGTAATGGTTCATTGTAAGGGCCACCTCATGTTCATATTTTGCAACATTTCTGCATCATTAATAAATGGATGTTTTTCAGTCAAAAAGCGGTGTTCCCTGTTTTTCATTTATTTTTGCAGTTTAAAACAAATAAAAATGGCAATGTTTGTTTTCATTTTTCCCTTTTTGATCTGTCTCGTTCCGAATTCAAAAATAATTCTCCGGATCTCGTTGATAACAATTTGGTTACACCTCATATGACTTCGACAAACCGATCTATCATGCCGAAGAAGGAGGCGAAGAAGATTGTGATCTGCTGGAACTAACCAAGTTGTTAAAACAAGAGGAGAAGGTGATTCAGCCACACAAGGAGCGAGTCAAGATCATTATTCCAAGCACCGCCGAGGTCAGATGGGAAGTAAGAATTAGAGCTGCAGAGGCAAGTTGAAGGCACAATGGTAGCCCCGTTGAAAGAGCATGTGGATACCTTCGCCTGGTCATGTCAGGATATGCCAGGGTCGGATACTGATGTCGTTGTGCACAAGCTGCCATGGAGAGAAGATTGCCCTCTAAAGAAGCAGAACGCCAGTGCCTGTATTAGAGAGCCATGGTGACTTCGTTTCATGATATGATTCATCATGAAGTTGAATGCTATGCTATGACATGATAGCAAAGTCCCAAACAGGAGAGGGGCATCTGGCAGACCGGGGCAAGTCGTTTGACCAGTGGAGATGACTCAGACTGAGGTTGAATTCGAGTAAAGTGCACTATCAGAGTGCGGTCCGGTAAGCTGTTGGGGTTTATTGTAAGAGAGGAATCGAGGTTGATCTTGCTAAAAAAAAAAAAAAAAAAAAAAACAAGAAAAATAAGAGAAACGCCTGAACCGAGAACGGAAAAAAAGAGAGGTTCGTGGTCTCTTGGGTAGATTGAACTACATGTCATGGTTCACATCTCACCTAACAGCCACGTGTGAACCGATTTTCAAGTTGTTGAAAAGAGATCAAACGGTCAGGCGAAATAATGATTGCCAAGGGGCATTGAAAAAATAAAAGAATATAAGTTGCAGGAACCTCTGATTCTGATACCTCCTGTGGAAGGAGCGATTGTTAATCTGGTACTTGACGGCCTTCGAGGGGTCTACGAGGTGTATTGGGTCAGCATGACGCGTCTTGTCGAAAAGAGCATGCAATTTACCTTAGCAAAAAGTTTACCGACTGTGAAACAATACATTCATGGTTCGAGAAAACTTGATGTATTTTGGCATAGGCTGCTCGCCGACTGAGACAATATGTGCTGGTTCATGCCACTTTGTGGATTTCGAGATGGATCTGATCAGGTAGATTTCTGAAAGAGCCAGCAATGACCGGACGGGTTGTGAGAGTGCAAAAGAATGTTGACTGATTTGTGATACTCTCAGAAAGCAATAAAGGGGTGTATTGTCTGATTACATCGCTCCACAACCCATTGAGGACTATCAACCGATGAAGTTTGAATTCCCTGATGAGGACATCTCGAGGTGCTCTGATCGAAAGATTGAGAGTAACCGATCCCGGAGGAGGGGCCTGACCCTAAATCCGAACGGATTCTGATGTCTGATGGGGAGGTTAAGGTGGATAAGCTTCGTTGCCAGGTTAGCATTCGAATGCACCGACGGTGTGATTGAGTATGAAGCTTGTGTCCTAGGTATCGTACCTCGGTACATTTACTGGGGCAACTCCTTTCTCGTTGGTATATGGAATGGAAGCGGTGTTACCAGTAGAGGTTCATATTCCCTCTTTGAGAGTCCTGATGGACGTAAAGTTGCAAGAGGCTGAATGGGTAAGGACCCGGTATGAAGAGTTGAGCCTGATTGAGGAAAAGAAGCTGGCAGCCATCTGTCATGGGCAGTTGTACCAGCAGAGGATGAAACGTGCTTTTGATAAGAAGGTACGACCTCGGGTGTATCACGTGGGTGATATGGTGTTGAAAAGGATCCTTCCTCCTCAAAACGATCGTAGGTGCAAATGGACACCGAATTATGAAGGTCCATTCGTGGTCAAGAAGGTTTTCTCTGGCGGAGCCTTGTTGTTAATGACCATGGATGGCGAGGATTTTTCATCCCTTGCAGATGCGGACGCAGTTAAAAAAAATACTTCGTAAAAATTGACCCGCTGGACGAAAAAAATAAAATAGTCCAGGCAAAAATGGGCATCCCGGCGAACCAAAAACAGAAAGAAAGGTTCGGGCAAAAATTAGGGATAAAATGAAAAAACTGTACACCCGGCAAGTCGAAAACCTGAAAAGGCGACTTGGGCAAAAAAGGGTATCCCGGTGGACTGAAAACCCGAAAGGGCGGTCCAGACAAAAGAGGGATTGAAACGAACAACTGCGTCCGGCATGATCGTTTGCGCTTTGGTTAAAGCATCATGGAGAATACCCGGTAGGGATCAATCAGAAACGTCTTGTTCAGAAGGCAGAAAGCATGGAGAGTCTGAGGACATATGGGGTGTAACTGAGTTGGAACTCGATGAGATCACGGGTTTCACATTGCCATTAGGATAGATTTTTCCTTTTGTGCGCAATTACCTCTTTTCAGGAATTGCTTCCTTTGTATTGCTCAATTTGAGCCACACTTTTCAATCAATAAAATGCCTATTCAGTCAAATAATTTTGTTTTTGTTTTTCATTACCGCTTTGATTGCAAAAACATCCGATTATTTTGATAAAGAATTTTGCATTTTAAGACATACAGGTCCCTTCCAATGCATGCTTATAAGATTGAGAGCTGGAAATCTTATTTGGAAGGTTGAGTGATCCAAGTGTTGAAATCTTGACACGCCTGGGGCACGGTTTTATCTAACGATCTGTTTTGCAGGAACTGTTAGATATTTTTCACTCACTTGCAGGTTGTGATGTGGAAGCTTTTGATAAAAGAAATCCCCATGGAGTCCGATCTGGGACGAATGAATATGAAGGGATGACGAGAAAACGTTGAGACGTACGACGATCCTTGAATGATATCAAGAAGACTCTTCAAAATCGGAAGATTGGAAAGTCTGTAGAAATTCCCCGCAGAGTCCGATCAGGGACGAATGAATAGGAAGGGATGACGGAGAGACGACGATGACGTACGACGATCCTTGGAATTAATCAAGAAGACTCTTCAAAGTCGGAAAATTGAAAAGTCTGTATAATCCCCAGGAGTTCGCTCTCCGTCGAGCGCGGAGCGGTTGGGAGTACAAGATGATGGAGCAGAAAAGGTCCAGACGAGTCTGGGAGTTCTCAAAAGTGGAAAGCCGATACGGGATTGGGAGGCGGATACTGGTTCGACGAGTCGACGAGTGTTCTGTACCAACTTTTTTCATTTCCCAGCGTAGTCCCCAAGCAGAATCGGAGGACTAACTCCCCAGCAGATCTAAGGTCTGTGGTTTCCCCAGCCGAGTCAAGATGGTTATCCCCGGCAGGTTTAAAGTGATGTTTCCTCAGCAGCCAGGCCTGAAGGTTGCTATCCCCGAGTGGAGCGGGTTTCAATGAAATATATCTCCAGCAGTGTTCATCCTACCAGTGGATTGGATAAGTTTCCGTAGTAGGCCGATATCTGCATCCCCAGCTGAGTGTATCCTACGTGTGGATTGCATGGGTTGTCCCCAGCGGAGTAGCATTCGTTTTCCCTAGCAGGGTCAGGATGGTTATCCCCAGCAGGTGTCAGATCGGTGCTTCCCCAGTTGCCAGGCCTGAAGGTGGCTGTTTCCCGGCAGAGTATCTGTGAGCATTTCCCCAGTGAGGTCGTCAGGTCTGTGAGGGTTTCCCAAAGCAGAGTCGGGATTGATATCCTCAGCAAGTCAAAGATTGTTGTATCCCCACAGAGTGCATTGGTGGTTCTTATCCCCAGCAAATTCCCGAGCGGATTGGGTGCAAAGGAGGTTTCCTCAGCAAGGGTTGCCTTTTCCCAGCAGCAGTGCTATTCCCCAGCAGGGTGGAGTTGGAGCAATGGCGAGTTCCTCAGCAGAGTGTCTCGTGCTTCCCAGAAGAGTCCCTTGAGGGGGATATTTTTTATGCATTCATCATGTAAATAAGCATATCATATTGCATAGAAAAATAAATAATCGCGTAGCATTTCCATAATTATGGAGCATTACGCAGAAAAATCAATCATGCATCATTGCAAGCATAGGCTAGTCTCAAGCCGTGGTTACCGTTTGAGATATGGTTCTGCCAGTGGGTGAAGATGCTACTCGAGCCGTGATTACCGTTTGAGGAGTGGTTTCACTAGTTGGAAAATCATCAGTATTGCAAGTATCAGTTACTCGGGCCGTGATTACCGCTTGAGATTTGATGTTCTCCAGTAGTGCGATACTGGAGGAGATTTTTTCCGTCGGACAGAGATGGAGATGTGACGCGTTCAGCGCGATTCAAGCCGTGGATACCGCTTGATATTTGGTTTCGCCGGATGGTGAAGATGTTACTTGGATAAGTTCAACGTCATGACGCGATCAGCGCGACTCAAGCCGTGGATACCGCTTGATATTTGGTTTCACCGGATGGTGAAGATGTTACTTGGATAAGTTCAACATCATGACGCGTTCAGCGCGATTCAAGCCGTGGATACCGCTTGATATTTGGTTTCGCCGGATGGTGAAGATGTTACTTGGATAAGTTCAATGTCATGACGCGATCAGCGCGACTCAAGCCGTGGATACCGCTTGATATTTGGTTTCACCGGATGGTGAAGATGTTACTTGGATAAGTTCAACATCATGACGCGTTCAGCGCGATTCAAGCCGTGGATACCGCTTGATATTTGGTTTCGCGCGGATGGTGAAGATGTTACTTGGATAAGTTCAACATCATGACGCGTTCAGCGCGATTCAAACCGTGGATACCGCTTGATATTTGGTTTCGCCGGATGGTGAAGATGTTACTTGGATAAGTTCAACGTCATGACGCGATCAGCGCGACTCAAGCTGTGGTTACCGCTTGAAGGTTTGGTTTCACCAGATGGTGAAGATGTTACTCTGAGGAGTTTAGCATCATGGCGTCAGATCAGCAATGTTCCCCAATAGTGCGATATTGGAGGAAATTTTTCTATCGAGCAGAGATGGAAATAAAATCAGAGGGCGTTACGCGATCAGCGCGATTCTGGGGTTCAAACTGGAGAATGGGGTTCATTATTTTGGCAAACAGGAGAACGGGGTTCAAATGCAGTGATCGGGGATCATTCGCGAAAAAGAAGATTTCGGGGTTCGAGAAAAGCATAAAAAAGGAAAGGAATAATAATCCCGAGTGGATGAGTGGTGTTCAGGCCATGGTTATCCCTGCATTACCATTTATTTTGGTGGTCAGGTCGATGTTGATTGCTTCGGTATTCGGGCCAACTTTCTCCGTACCAGACGGATTTTGGTTTCGAGTTTGCTTCTTCGTCGATCCTGACAGGCATTGTTAATTATTTTCCCATCAGAGTGCAAATTATTCGTCTGTTCTTGGTATTCAATCACTCTTCATCCTGATCATCTGAAAGCCGAGGCTATTCATATCGACAGGTTCACAGTGGATTGAATTGGGGCAGCTGTAACACCTCAAAATTTGCCCTCCTCTCTTGGGACTAGCATATCATGTTGCATATCATTTTTTTAGGTCATTAGGCATTGCATATTGCATATCATGTGGTTACATTGTGCAAGTCATCTTCCCAAGTCTTGATCAGAAGATAGGAGGTCATGTGCAAGCTAGGATTTCATTGGACTGGTCATTGATCATCTGAGGATGTGGAGGTCCAAATTAGGGTTTTGTGATTCTAAAGGAGATTGGTCTTCATCTTGTTTGCAATGATACATCATCATCATCATGGTCTTGATATCATCCAGAGATTCAGAAGATTGATCATATTCCTTGAGATTAGGGTTTTGACCACTGGTCAACCCTAATCAGTTGCATTGGGCCAATCAGGGTTTGTATAGGAGATGGGGTCTAAAATGGATATGGGGATCATCACATGATTTTATTGAGATTATTGGAGCTAGGGTTTCACCCTTGAGCCATTTCATCAGAGAATTGGGGCTCAGATTGATCAGTGCATTGCCAAATTCATCTATCAATTGAAAAGACAACTGTGGTCAACTGTGCATGATTTAATGGATTTGGAGGTGGAAATGAGTTGGATATACTTCATTCATGTTGGAACAAGTGTTATTTGACATTTCAAAGCTTAAGAATGAAGAAAATCAAGTCAGGACAAAAATTGCCAAAAATAGAAAGTGACTTGTAATGGAAGTTTCCAAAAATGGAAAGTTTTTGACCTCAAAATTACATGTCCAAGGAAGCTTCAAATGAAAATTTGTTCAACATGAAAGTTGTAGATCTTGTTCTCACCTTTCCAAAAAGTCCAAGAACTTGAAAATCCCATGTATGGTTGACAAGTTATGGTCCATTCAATTTCAAAAATGACCCATAATCAAAGTGGCATAACTTTCACGTGGAGTGTCCAAATTGAGTGATCTTTTTATGTGCAAACTCCATTTAACATGTACTTTCATGGTGCATAATTGGAATTCATCAAAAATGGTCAATGCAAAAGGTCAATTTTCAAGTGCACAATTAAAAGTCCAAGGGCAAAATGGTCCAACTTGAGAAATAATGGGAATTTTGGAATGAGAGTTTTTGCAACACCTCACATATGCCAATTAGAGATGGTTTGAATTGTCACAAGTGCTCAAGGTGCAATATTTGGTTAAGTCATTTTGGAACTTCACTTGAAAATGCACAATTTGGCATAACATAGTGAAAATGAAAAATACAGTGCCAATTGATGTGGGACCAATGCCAACACATCACAAATGATATTTGGAAGGTGTCTGAGCTGTCATACAGCTGTCACAAAGCCTGATGTGAAATACCAATTTTGCCCTTGCCTTAAAAAACCACATTATGCTAATTATTTCATTTTTGGTTAATTGGTGATTAGCAAGGTGATTAAGTGGAAGTATAAGAGCTTAATCATAACTGAATTTGGAGAACAATCACAATTCTCAAAGCTTGTAACAAACTTTCCCTCCATTTTCTCCAAATTCATCAAGAATCTTCATCAACACTTTTCACAAAAACTTCATCAATTCTTCATGAAACTTGTTCATTCTTCTTGATTCATCTTCCATAAGCCAAGATCTCCACCTGTTTTGGTGAATTGAAGCAAGAACCATCAAGATTCGCAGCTGTTCATCATAGGTTCAACAATGGCACTTTGTAATTTCTTCCAATAGAAGCAACTTTGAGCTAACCTAAGCATTCCAATCACCTTCCCTATCATCGTGCTGTACCTGTTTTGAGGAATTGCGCGCAAAAGCTCAAAGAACCACCACTGCCATCACTTTAAGGTGTGAATTCGAATCTCATGATTTCGTGAATTTCCATATGCGTTATGTAGAGTATTCCACGTAGATGATTGTGATGCGTTTAGTTTTTGAAATGATTAAGTGTAGCATGAGATATGTTGACTTTTAGTTCGATGTTCAAAACCTAAATTGATCGATCCGGATTGTACAGTTAGAATTAGGTTAATTAGGTTACATATTTGAAATCCTGGTGTTCAGACGGTTTGATTGGTTATCCATTTGCCAATTTTGGTGAAGTTTTGATGTTCTTGAGTTTTATGCATTTTCTGGAAAATTGACGAAGAACGATGATGAATTTCTGGAAAACTGTGGCGTTTGATCCGTTTTGCTCGCGTGCCAATTTGAACTTTTGTTTCCCTCCAGCTTTCACCAATCACACGCTGACACCTCAATAAGTGAAACTACCGCGTTTTGAGTTGGCTGATGTTATTTACAAAATTGCCACAGCTTTAGTTTAATTCATAATACATTTAAATAATTATTCCATAATATTTAACAAACTTTAAAAAATCATAGAAAATTCATTATTAATCCAAAATTAGTGAGACTTTTTTTGATAGATCCCAAATGTTGTCTAGAATTTTATAGGCATGGTACCATAAGTTGTGCTTGGAGAAATTATGACCATGCCTATTGATCTTTGACTTGTGTGCATATTTTGTATGTTTCACCATATCTATCATGAAATGCTCATGCTTTTAAATAAATGAATGAAAATTTTTGTGCTTGTTCTGGACATCTTGATGGTGATTTTCATGTGTGGTTTGTGAATTTTGGATACTTGGTTGACTAGATATGATTTTTTGAAGTAAGGTGTGACAATTTGTGTCACACCTAGCTAGGTCAACTTTCTGATTTTATTAGCATGGCCTAGGATTGTTTGATTGAGCTAATTTTTTGCATGAATGATCATTGATATGTCAAGATAACATGTGATTTTTTCTGGAATTTTTGATGTCATTTTCTAATTGATTGATAATTTTCTTCTCTGTATGCTCATTTGATGACCTTGTGTGACACATGTTGGCATTTCTTTTGTGAAATTCTCATATGGCACTGGATGAGGATGAAATTTGATATGTGGACTGTAGACACATTGTGGGATATCATGCTTTTGGTCCCATGCATTTCTTAATTGTTGTCACTATTTTATGAATTATTGAAATGGATGCTTGCTTGGATGTCTTGAATTGGCTTGAATAATTGTGTCTGGACTTCTTGATTTTCATTGACCTACTTTCTTTTGTCCAATTGAGCTGAAAATTGACATGCTACTTGTTGATTGTGTCCTGTTTAGGTGTGAATTATTTGAGGATTTTTGGAATTGTTTTGGTATGCCTTTGATTGAAGTCATTCTGTTTGGACTTTTGGTTTTGTATTTGACCTAATTTGACATGTTTTGGTCATGAAATGATAATGGTGAATGGTATAAGCATGGGACCAATTGCATTTGCTTTTGAATGGTTTTAATTTGATTTTGGATTGGTTTGGCTTGCTGTTTAGATTTTTTTCTCCCTTTTGGACCCTAGGCTTGGCCTAGTGGTCTAGTTTCTCACATTTGGTGTGGATTTTCAAGATGAAATGCACAATGCTTAAGGAGATTGCTTCAAGGCAATTTGAATTGAGTTTGGATGATGTTGTAAACTAACATTGATTTTGTGTTGTAGGTTTGACGCTTGAGCTTAAGCTTATAGCTTGCACTTATGTGCATTAACTTGTGTTGATTGTACAACTTAATTGATTAACCATTTGCTGTTTACTATTGGTTTGTCTGAGTACTGATGATACTTGATTGATTTTAGGTACATTTAGTCGCTTACAGTTCTTTAAGAACTTGCTTGTTGCTGCTTGGTTTTTAAACCATTTGAGGTAGGACTTCTATTCTTCATGTAGTCTGGAAGACCTGGCCTGTTACTTGGCCAGGCAACTGTCTGAAGTCCTCCTTAAGAGGCGATGTTTGTGGTTGTTTACATTTGTGCCCAAGCAGGTAAAGACCTCTATGAGGCAATTGGTGGATCAAAGGGATATGCAATCTATCCCCCGCTATTCTGTTGAGTCGTCCCTCTGCTCACACGACTGTGTGTTGATGCATTGGGACACAAACCCAAGATCTTAGGCTGTTGCACAATCGAGTCAGAGTCTTTGAGCGTAGAAGGGTCCCTCCATTCTGGACCCACGCTCCTTTGTCTGAAGCTCTCCCTGGTCAGGGATAAGAGCTGTGAAGTCTAATCTTCACTCACCTTTCATCTGCTTCACCTTAGCCTCGCAATGGCAAGGTTAAGAGCGAATACTACCCATGTACAGATGACTTGCTTCGGCAGTCAAACCCATTGTTTGAGCCCACTTGACTGGTTATAGTGTGTGCTTTGTGAATATTTGTTTGCTCTGTTTGCTTGTATGCTTGTATGCTTGCTTTCTTCCTGGATAGGATTAGCTTGCAGTTGTGCAAGTAGGTAGAAACCTCAACGTAGGGCAATGATGCATGACAACACTAGGCTCGAGTCCAGCTCCCTGGTAGTGTGTCTTCCCTTGGTTTCTGGCTAGATTTTCTTTCCCTTTAGGGGAACTACATCGCGCTGATCCTCGTTCCAGACGAGGTATGTAGGCAGGAGACCGTGCGAGGTCTCTCCGGGCACTTTTTTTTCTTTTTTGTGTGTGTTTACTTGTTATTTGCTTGTGTGTCAGGATATGGACGTAAGCCCAGCGATTGGCTGTACGTATCCTGATTGTTTGTTTGGTTCGGAAGCTGACGTAATTCCATCGAGTGGTTGTCGGGTTCCAGGTTTGCCTGTGGGTGTGTGTGTCTTGTTTGGCGTGCGTGAGCCGAACTACGGCAGCTCTGATTCTCGTTCCAGACGAGATACGTAGGCATAGGATGCGACGTCCTATCGAGCTCTCTTCTTCTTAACCCCACCTGTGTTGTCTTAGCGTGTGTGTATGATGTTTGTCTGTTTATTTTAGCAACCTTTTCTTTTCTTAGAGCGTGGATCCCGTCGAGTAGGACGGACGTGAGGGGTGCTAATACCTTCCCCTTGCGTAACCGACTCCCTTACCCTTTCTCTTTGGTCGCGAGACCATGCTTTTTCCAGGTTTCTCTGAGCGTTTCCTTTCCCTATCTTGGGATAAATAACGCGCAGTGGCGGCTCTGTGTTGTTTTTGTTTTAGCCCGCCGGTTGTTTTTTCGCGGATGCGACAGCAGGCATCTCTTGTATTGCTTTGACCTTTGCAGGATCAACTTCAATACCTCTCTCGCTGACAATAAAGCCCAATAACTTGCCGGAACGGACTCCAAATGTACACTTGTTCGGATTCAAGCGGAGTTTGTACTTTCTCAAACGCTGGAAAAGCTTCAACAAGTGCTCTACATGTTCAACTTCCGTTTTCGACTTTGCAATCATATCATCGACATACACCTCGATCTCTTTGTGCATCATATCATGAAGCAAGGTAGTCATAACACGCCGATACGTGGCTCCTGCGTTCTTCAAACCGAAAGGCATCACTCGATAACAGAATGTTCCCCAAAGTGTGATGAATGTTGTCTTCTCCATATCCTCGGGTGCCATTTTAATCTGATTATAACCGGAAAACCCGTCCATAAATGAAAAGACATTGAATTTAGATGTATTGTCTACCAACATATCAATGTGTGGTAGAGGAAAATCATCTTTCGGACTAGCTTTATTCAAGTCACGGTAATCCACACACATTCGGACTTTTCCATCTTTCTTAGGTACAAGCACAATATTGGCCACCCATTGAGGATGTGTAGAAGTCACCAGAAACCCCGCATCAATCTGCTTCTGAAGTTCTTCTTTAATCTTCACTGCCATATTAGGATGAGTTCTTCTGAGCTTCTGCTTCACAGGCACACACTCAGGCTTTAACGACAAGAAATGTTGCACAATATCAGTATCTACACCAGGCATGTCTTCATACGACCAGGAAAAGATGTCGACATATTCTCGTAGCAACTCTATCAACCCCTTCTTAACAGACTCTTCAAGGAGTGCCCCAATCTTCACTTCACGAATGCAGTCTTCAGACCCCAAGTTGACTGTTTTCAGATTCTCCAGATGTGGCTGAATGATCTTCTCCTCGTGCTCAAGCAGATGGGTAATCTCATCAGGAATCTCTTCAACATCATCTTCTTCTGCCTCAAATATAGGGAACTCAAAGTTGGGAGATGGTGTTGGTATGTTCAATGGGTTTGATTAACCTGCATAATGATTTTGAGTATAAAAGAGATTTCAGAATTCAAACAAGGCAAATCATTATGCAAATGAAAAAGATTGATTTTATTCTCTTTTTAGGGTTTTATGGTGATCACCAATTTCATGCAAAAAGCAACAGGGAAAAATAATTTGAGAAAACAAACATTTCACATGCGATTATTGAATGAATATTATTGTATTAATCAATTATGCCAACAATGTCTTCACTTCTCCTTTTGGGGTGGGAGAAGGTTTTTTTAAACAAAATGAACACATTACGTTGACTTATGGATAACTGTTGGAACATCAACAACGACCCAATTATTGCAGATTCCTTCAGGTATGACAAAGTTGCCAAGGTCTTTCTCTTCATCATCTTCAACAATGGAAGCAGCTTCCTGATCTTCAACGGTGTGGATGAAACCTCCACTCTGGAACAACCCAAGATCATTAGAAACACCAGAAGAGTACCCTATGCCAGCCCGAGATTTATTATCTTCCAACTTGATCATTTTCCCCAAACCAGTAGTTGCACCATGCTTAATGGCTAACTTTGCATCATTATAGGAGACAAATGAAGAAAGTCCTTTCCTAGAAGGCTCAACAATAGACAAGGCTTGGAACGGCGTTCCAACCTCATCCTCGGCATCAATATAGGAGAAGGAAGATAAATGGCTGACCAAGAGAGCCTTCTCTCTCCCTATCACCACCAACTTTTTGTTCTTCACGAACTTCAACTTTTGGTACAGGGTGGATGTCACGGCGCCTGCCTCGTGAATCCATGGTCTACTAAGCAAATAGCTATAAGACGGATGAATATCCATGACCTGGAAAGTGATCTGGAAATCACTAGGTCCAATCTTGATCGGGAGTTCTAATTTGCCGATCACAGTTTTGCGCGATCCATCGAAAGCTTTCACTACCACTCCACTTTGCCTCATGGGAGGCCCCTGGTATGAAAGTTTGGCAAGAGTGGATTTTGGAAATACATTGAGTGATGACCCTGTGTCCACCAACACATTGGACAGGGCATCGTCTTTGGAGCTCATGGAGATGTGTAAAGCCAAATTGTGGTCTTTTCCCTCCTCAGGAAGATTATCATCACAGAAGCTCAAGTTATTGCAGACAGTTATATTTGCAACAATGCTATCAAACTGCTCAATTGTGACATCGTGATCCACATATGCCACGTCCAACACCCTCTGCAATGCTTCACGATGCGGCTCGTAATTCATCAACAAAGATAAGACATATATCTTTGATGAAGTTTGTAGCAGCTGATCCACAACATTATATTCACTCCTTTTGATGAGCCTCAGCATCTCATCACCATCCTCTCTTAACATGCCAGACTGGCCAACCAGGATAGGAGTATTATTGGTTTTAACAACAACAGGGTCAACACCCTTCACAACAGGAACAGACTGATTCGAAGAAGAAGTCCCCACGGGACCAGCAGGATAGATAACAGCCTTCTTCAATACGTCGATGTCTTTGCCTGGTCATATGAAGACATGCCTGGTCTAGATACGAATATTGTGCAACATTTCCTACCTGTGAAACCTGAGTGCGTGCCTGTGAAGCAAAAGCTCAGAAGAACTCATCCTGATATGGCAGTGAAGATCAAAGAGGAAGTTCAGAAGCAAATTGATGCGGGGTTTCTGGTGACTTCTACATATCCTCAATGGGTGGCCAATATTGTGCCCGTGCCTAAGAAAGATGGAAAAGTCCGGATGTGTGTGGACTATAGAGACTTGAATAAAGCTAGTCCGAAAGATGATTTCCCTTTACCATATATTGATATGTTGGTAGACAATACAACTAAATTCACTATCTTCTCATTTATGGACGGATTTTCCGGATATAATCAGATTAAGATGGCACCCGAGGATATGGAGAAGACAACATTTATCACACCTTGGGGAACATTCTGTTATCGAGTGATGCCCTTCGGTTTGAAGAACGCCGGAGCCACGTATCAACGAGCTATGACTACCTTGTTTCATGATATGATGCACAAGGAGATCGAGGTGTACGTCGATGATATGATTGCGAAGTCAAGAACGGAAGTTGAACATGTAGAGCACCTGTTGAAGCTTTTTCAGCGTCTGAGGAAGTATAAGCTTCGTCTGAATCCCAACAAGTGTACATTTGGAGTCCGTTCTGGAAAGTTATTGGGCTTCATTGTCAGTGAAAGAGGTATTGAGGTTGATCCTGCAAAGGTCAAAGCAATACAAGAGATGCCTGCGTCCAAAACTGAGAAGCAAGTCCGAGGTTTTCTTGGTCGCTTGAATTATATTTCCAGGTTCATATCCCACATGACTACCACATGTGCGCCGATATTCAAGCTCCTCCGGAAAGATCAGTCCCATGATTGGACCGAGGATTGCCAAAAAGCTTTCGACAGTATTAAAGAGTATCTGTCTGAGCCTCCGATTCTGTCTCCGCCTGTGGAAGGGAGACCTTTGATTATGTATCTGACTGTTCTTGAAGATTCAATGGGTTGTGTCCTTGGTCAGCAAGATGAATCAGGGAAGAAAGAGTATGCTATTTACTACCTGAGTAAGAAGTTCACTGATTGTGAGTCTCGATACTCAATGCTTGAGAAGACATGCTGTGCCTTAGCTTGGGCTGCTAAGCGCCTACGCTAGTATATGATAAATCATACGACTTGGTTGAGATCAAGAATGGATCCAATCAAGTATATATTTGAGAAGCCTGCTTTAACTGGGAGGATTTCCCGTTGGCAGATGTTGTTATCTGAGTACGAGATTGAGTACCGAGCTCAGAAAGCAATCAAAGGTAGTATCTTGGCTGACCACTTGGCCCACCAGCCGATTGAGGATTATCAGTCAGTTCAGTATGACTTCCCGGATGAGGAAATTATGTATTTAAAGATGAAAGATTGTAATGAGCCTACACTCGATGAAGGGCCAGAGCCTGGTGCCCGATGGAGTATGGTGTTTGATGGCGCTGTAAATCAGTATGGAAATGGTATTGGGGCAGTAATCATTACTCCTCAAGGCACACACATTCCTTTTACAGCGAGGCTAACTTTCAAATGCACGAATAATATGGCTGAGTATGAGGCCTGCATTATGGGATTGGAGGAATGTATTGATCTAAGGATCAAACATCTTGATGTATATGGTGATTCAGCCCTTGTTGTTAATCAGATTAAGGGTGAATGGGAAACGAATCAGCCTGGTCTTGTTCCATATAGAGATTATGCGAGGAGGATTTCAACATTCTTTACTGAAGTTGACTTCCATCATATTCCTCGAGATGAGAACCGGATGGCAGATGCTCTTGCTACACTTGCTTCAATGATTGTGGTTAAATATTGGAATGAAGTCCCCAATATCACTGTAACGCGTTTGGATAGACCAGCTCATGTATTTGCGGTTGAAGAAGTAAAAGACGATAAGCCATGGTATTATGACATCAAGTGTTTCCTTCAGAACCGGGTTTACCCACCTGGGGCATCCGTGAAAGATAGGAAGACTTTGAGGAGATTGTCAGGCAGTTTCTACCTCAATGGCAAAGTGCTTTACAAGAGAATTTTTGACATGGTTCTGCTCAGATGCGTGGATAGACACGAAGTGGACCTGTTGATGACCGAAGTCCATGAAGGTTCATTTGGTACTCATTCCAATGGGCATGCTATGGCTAGAAAGATGTTGAGAGCAGGCTACTATTGGCTGACAATGGAGTCTGACTGCTGCAAGTATGTGAAGAAATGCCACAAGTGTCAAATTTACGTGGATAAAATTCATATTCCTCTGACACTTTTGAATGTGATTTCATCACCATGGCCCTTCTCCATGTGGGGAATTGACATGATAGGCATGATAGAGCTGAAGGCATCTAACGGACACAGATTCATTCTCGTAGCAATTGATTACTTCACCAAGTGGGTTGAAGCGGCGTCATATGCAAATGTGACCAGATAGGTGGTCGTGAAGTTTATCAAGAATCAACTCATATGTAGGTATGGTGTGCCGGATAAGATCATTACTGATAATGGATCTAACTTGAAAAACAAGATAATGAAAGAGCTGTGTAGTGAGTTCAAGATAGCACATTATAATTCTTCTCCTTACAGACCCAAGATGAATGGGGTTGTTGAAGCTGCTAACAAGAATATCAAGAAGATTATCCAGAAGATGGTTGTCACGTATAAAGATTGGCATGAGATGTTGCGATTTGCTTTACACGGATATCGTACATCTGTCCGCACTTCAACAGGGGCAACCCCTTTCTCTCTTGTCTATGGCATGGAGGCCGTACTCCCAGTAGAGGTGGAGATCCCGTCAATGAGAGTCTTGATGGAGGCCAAGTTGACTGATGTTGAATGGGTTCAGAGTCACTATGACCAGCTGAATTTGATAGAAGAGAAGAGATTGACTCCCATGTGCCATGGTCAGTTGTATCAGCAGAGAATGAAGAAAGCTTTTGATAAGAAGGTCAAGCCTCGTGTGTTCCGAGAAGGTGACCTTGTGCTCAAGAAAGTCTTGTCTTTCGCGCCCGATTCTAGGGGCAAGTGGACTCCAAACTATGAAGGTCCATATGTTGTTAAGAGAGCCTTTTCAGGCGGTGCGTTGATACTTACAACTATGGATGGGGAGGATTTCACTCGTCCTGTGAATTCAGATGCAGTCAAGAAATACTTCGCCTAGAAATAAAAACAGAATAGCTCGCTAAGTTGAAAACCCGAAAGGGCGGCTTAGGCAAAAATGAGCGTCTCGGTGGATTGAAAACCCGAAAGGGCGGTCCAGGCAAAAGTTAGAGACATGAAAAAAAAATGATGAATATTTATATCCTGCTAGGTCGAGTACCTCATCCTGGGGCAATCTAGGCAAAAATTAGGGATTTGGCAAGTAACTGCATCCTGACAAGACTTTGTTCTACAATTATCATCTGTCAGAGATTCTTGTTCATTCGTCATCGACCAAAGCTTCGAATACATCGAATCCAGAATTGGTGGAGAAATGGTCATTATGTTCAATGTAGCCCTTTTCCAATATATATCACCAATTTCAAATTTGTAAAGATCTATGGAGTCTTGCCATTTGCAGACTACCATTCCATCCAATAAATTTGAGCCTTTATCCATTTATTTGCACTCTTATTTGTTTCTATTCAACAAATATTTTGCATGTTTTAATTGAGAAAATATCATTGTTTTAAACAATAAAATTTTCCATAAATGGTTATTAAATAAAGTGAACATTCACAAAGACGAAAGAATACTTAAGAGATCCCCAGTGCTCTCCCAATGGTAGTATGACCTCCAACAGGGTAAGACCTTTGTTCATATTCCTGGCATAACTGTATCCTCTTCCTCCCAGATATTGTTGTGGTTTATCCCACCGAGTGGAGTGCTTGGTAAGGTTGTTCACTTCCCTTCCCTTCGGTAGAGCAGTGATCCTTCCTCCTCAGCAGCTGTGCTCTTTCTGGAAAATTCGATTTTTGGTGGTTAGTTCCCAGAATCCCTTTATCCCTCGGATAAACTCCCTAGTATAATGGCTTGGGTGGTAGATCCTACTTGTGCATTAACCTCTTTTCCCCAACCGAGACTGATGATTCATCCCCTGCAGAGATATTGTTATCTCTGATCCCCGGCAGATTGGTCGCTCTCCGGTGATTTTGGCTTTCTCTCTTGAGATATAGTACCGGGTGGTTGATTCCTGGATCCTGTGTGTGTTAGATATGTCTGTTTGTCAGCATTCATCATACATAAACCATGCATATACATGCATAATCATAACATTTAGATATTCATGTTGCATTCTTTGCCATATATCGTTTATTTATTGTCTCCTGCTAATTGGTGATATGGATTTCCCCAAGCAGATGTGTGTGTCTGATCTCCCCATATAGAGTCAGCTCCATAGGCAGAAAGCGTCTATCCTTTCTTCCATATTCCCCACCGAGTTGTGTCCTCGTGGATGATGGATGTTTCTGTTCCCCTCAATACATATATTGGGATGGACTTCCCTATTGAGTTATATCCTCACTAGGACGAGTTTTGATTAAGTTTGCCTCTTTGGTTTGACCCTAAATTGGCCCCTCGGAGCTGTTTTCTTTGATTCCCCGCGGTATAAATGAATAATTGCTCAGTAATTAGTAATCATTCATATTATCCCCGGTGGAGTCTGTGGTTTACTACCCTTATACCGGTAGTTGTAAATCCTATTTTCTCCCCTTTGCAGAGTTAACCTGGTGTTCATCGTTATCGATGACGGTTACTTTTCCGTGGTTTCCTACCCAGTATCCGGTAGATGTAATCCCCTCCTTGACGGTTATCTTCATCCAATATTCGGTGTTGACTTCCTCTCTTTTGCCTGGATAATTGCCCTGTTTTCGCAATTTATCCCTAGCGAGTCATCTCTCGTCTGCCCTTTGTTGTTGATGACGATTGTTTCTCCCCTGGATTGGTCATCATTATATACCTAGTTTCGGTATCCCGATGCCTTCTCTTTTCGGTCGATTTATCCTTTATCAACCCAGTAACTGGTTATGGATAATCTTCCATGCGAGTATATTATCTATGTTCTGAGGGTAATAGATAGTATATCTCATGCACTCTTCGGTCGAAGCCTTTTGTTCTTCCCCAGTTGAGTAAGATTCGTTTCCCCTTTGCGGAATCGAGTATCCATCCTATAATCGAGTTTGCTTTTAGTCCTCTTTCGGATGATGAGTGTCTTGGGAATATTCCCCAATTCACGCCTTGGTTGGTCACCTATTATATGCCCAGTAATCGGCATCTCTGGTGTTCCTCCCTTTCTGCTTCCTGTTATGACTTTTGTCCCCTGTGGAGTCAGATTTCCCTGAGTGGAAATATACCTTTTAGGTCTTCCTCAGATGTTTCAGAGTTTTGATATCTCTCACCCTTATACCGGTTTTATATATTCATTTCTTCCCGAGCATGTTGTATCTCTGACCCTTATGTCGGTGTTCAGATCACATGTCTCATTGAGCTTGTTACCCAGTAGCCGGTAACACCTCATCTCGCTGCTTCCCCAGGAGAGTCTTTTTAGACATCCCCAGCGGTCTTTGAGTCGGCTCGAGTCTTTCCATTGGTTTATTCCCCTCTGGAATTATGCTCCCCAAACTTTGAGTCGTGCCCTGCTCACGCGTTCCTTTCTTATCCCCATGAGAGTCCCCAGGATTTTTGTCCCGTGGATTGTATCACTCATGTAGATTATTGGTGTCTCCTGATTTTCTTTACTCCTTTGTGGACACATATCCCCACAGAGTGTTACTATTGTGCATATATACATTTTCATCATGAGGTCTCTTAGGGACCAAAATTCGTCTCTTTGTTATTATTTAAGCCCATTCTACCTCGTCGAGATGAAGATTTTAACCTTCACTTCTCCGGCTAGAATGACCTTAAATAGGGGCATCTGTAAGACCCCAATTTTGGCCCTAAGATCCCTCATGGCCTCATAACACTTCATTTGCATAGCCTCAAGGATCATTGAGCATCTTGGTTCCCTTGCCTTTGGGTGGGACTCTTTGTGAGTGGTTTGAGATCACCAAGCATGCTTGAATTGTATATCATTGCTTTTCCCATTTCATTTACTAACCAAAAGCACAAAAATATGTCACTAACATCTTTTGTTTGTAGCTTGAGCAATCACAAAGTCTAAAGCTTCTAGGAGATCATTGGTACAATGACATGGCCAAGAGGAGATGAAAGCAAGCATGGTAATGGTTCCCAAAGCTCTCATCCACCAAATATGACTCCCTAGCATCTCAATGCATCATTTTGATCAAATCAAGTCAAAGGGTTTGAGATCTTGTTCTTCAGAGAAACCCTAATTCATCTGTGCATCACAATGCCTTGCTCATGAAGCAACCTCAGCCCATGGTCAAATACAATCAAGGGAAGTTCTTTAAATCATCATTTCATGCATATTGAAATTATTTGAGTGTCCTCAATCATCAATTCATCAAGATATGAGTTGTGGACTTGAAAAGTTGATCAGTTAAATCATCTGACTATTTTGAAATACACTGAGACCTAACTTTTTGTGTGTTGGTCAAATGGAGATAGTTCCAAAATAAAAAATGTTCTTAAGGACAATATGAACAACTTTCATGTCCATCAATGTTTGATTTGAAGCTTGGAAAACCATCTTCCATTCCAATACATTATAGGTCATTTTGACTGAAACCCTAATTTTAGGTCAACTTCCCAAGGACATAACTCATTCAGTTTTTATGATTTTGAGGTGGGATCAAATTCATTGGAAAGATTAAGATGTCTAATTCAAATGTTATGTTGAACAAAATTTCGAAATCGCAAAGGAAATACATGTGATAATGCAAGACATTATAGGTCCTTTTGGGTCAAAGGCATTAAAAGTCAAAAAAGTCCAACTTCAAGTGCCCATAACTTCTTCATAAAAAATCCAAATGATGCAAAATTTAAGTCCATTTTGATTGTATTGAAAAGCAATACAACTTTGATGTTGGAGGTTTTTTCATTTGAAGCTTGAATCATCAAAACAGAAGGGCTTGAAAGTTGGCCAATTTTAGAAACCTTGCCTTGACATGTTTAGCACATCACACTTTAAATTCAAATTTCACAAATTTCCAAATTCCAAATGGATTTTTGACCAACATAACATTTGTTCCTCATACAAAGACCTTTCCAACCATTACCCATATGCTTATGCTTGGATTTTCTATGTGGCACTTTCGAAGAGATGATTATTTAGGTACAAATGGAGAATTCACATTGAATCTTGAAATGCAAGCTATTGCAAGGCAAATTACACGTCCAAATCAATTCATTGTGCTATCAGCTTGCAAATCCATCAGCTTTTGGGCCTCACATGTGCCTGTACAGGCCCATGCATGGAGGACCCAAAGCTTCATGCACACGAGTTTCTTCTCATTTGGCATCAGCTTCAGCTATAAATACACGCTTCATTCCCTCCATTTACACACAGAATTTCAACCTGAAATGCTGCAGAATTCATTCCCCAACCATCACTAAAGAAGTAAGTTTCATTTCTCTTAAAATTTTCAGATCTCGAATTCAACTACATCTGGTTGTATTCATAGATCTAATGCTTCTAGACCTTCATTATACACTTCATTGAACTTCTGTTTTGATAAAGCAAGCAAGGTTTCAAGCTCAAATCACCAGAACTCAAACTTGAACTCCAACTGGTAATTCCTTCGATTCTCCTAATCCTTTGACCTATTGGCTGTGGTTTTGTGTTGGCTGAAGTCCTCTCAATAGAGGTATCATGTTTATGCTTTTAATTTTTACAATTCATTAAGTCTATGATGAACACCAGATTTTTCAACTTTTGATTTCTCAAATCATAGAGATCTAGAAGGAAAATGGATGGTATAGAGATGATGTACATCATCTTAGCTTTCTATTGATGTATAGATTGCACGTTTTGGTTTCCTTTCGAAGTTCTGCATTTTGGCTGGAATCTCGAAGCTCACCGGAGAAGACGGTGGCTCCGGTGGCTTCATAGTCCCCAGTTTAGATCCTGGCCGTGTGATCTGTTTTCCAGATTGAATCAGGAGCGTTGCTTGTTATGACTTTTATTTGTTTCACATGTGCACGCATTGACCGTGGATCACCATAGGCGCGCGCTTCCTGGCCTCATGATTTTCCAGCTCAATTAATGAGCTTAGATCAGACGGTCACGCTTTTTTCCAATTTCTATTTTCTGTTTTATTTTCCTTTTATTTTCTTTAATTCCATTTTATTTCAAAAATTAATATCTTCTTCATTTTTAATCCAAAAAATATGGGACCAATTGCATTATTTCCCAAATAAATTCTAGTTTCTATTTCTGATTCTTAATTTTTTTTATTTCATCATTTGATATTTTTTGTGAATTTTCTCTTTTTTGGTTATTTTTAATTCATTTTAAATAGTTTTTGATATTCAAAAAATGCAAAAATATTTTCCTAACCTATTTGAATGATGATGGATCTATGAAAAATATTCTCATCAATTTTTGAATTTATTTGAGATTTTAGTTCAATTAGGTTGTTTTTATTCTTTTTTAATTGATTAAAATTAGTTTCTGACTTTTAAAAATGCTGATTTTTTTTGTCAAACCTTGTTTGACCTTGTTGGACTTAGGATAAATCACTTGGACCTTTCAAGGTTGATTTGAAGTGATTTTGGGAGTTTGACCTTTCCATTTATTTTAATTCAAGTTTATTTTTAATATTAAAAAATGCCAAAAATAGTTTATTCATTTCTTGACTTCCAATCCTCATCTCACTTCTGTTTTGATAGTTTGACCTTGACTTTCAATGTTATTGGTCAACATATGAGGATTGGTACATGAGGTTTCATTTAATGCACTTTAATTTTGTCATTTCCATTTCTCTTATCCATCTCCTTTTTCTTCTCCTTCTTTTTCTTTTTCTTTTTGATCAATGAGTTGAAGGTTAATAAGTTAGCATTGATTAAAGGGATTTAACCTTCCTTGATTCAAATCTAATTCATCTTGATCAATTGATCAAGTGAATGGCTTTGCATTAAGGATAGGTTGTCTTTTAAATCATGCATAAGGCTTAAACCAATACAAGATCAATTCTCTTCTCCTTTTGGCATGGCAGGTTGTTGGGACTTGGTTCACTAATCAAGACTCCTAACTTGTGTTTGTTGCCTACATTATCATTGACCGGCCTCAGATAGTTGTGACTTCTACATAAGTCCAATTACAATTGCTTAACATAGCGCTAAATTTGCCTTATGGCACACTAACTACTAACACTAACTATTGACAATTAACATTTACTTTATGCAATTTACTTTATGCAATTTACTTTATGCAATTTACTTTAATGCAATTTACTATTCTTGCACATATTATCCATTTGATTTTTTCTTTGCTCACTTGAGCACATGTTTATGTTAATGCCATTTGCCTTTTGCTCACTTGAGCACATAATTGTGTATATATTATTGTGCTTGTGTTTTGTGATGATTGTTGTGGGCCAAAATGCAAAGAAATGGACTTAGTTTCTAGGACTTTCCCTATGCAAAGGAATGAAAAATTGGACTTAGTTTCTAGGACCTTCCTTATGCGAAATTGGAGTGAAAGGATCTTAATGATGATGGATTAGAAGGACCAAATCTCTAAACCTTCTCTTGTCCATTCTTGTTTTACTTCATGGAACTTTTGATGTGTGTGCTTTTGTGCTAGGAGTTTCCATTTGAGCTTAATTGGAGGACCATTGCCATGTTCATCCAAAGTGGAAGATACAAGATACATTGAGGATCTCTTATGAGACTTGTTTGTTTGCTTATACTTTGTGGTTTCTTTATTCCAAAGGATGGGAGCTACTTGGATCATCAATATGGTCTCAAGAGAGGAACTCCTAGTGTGGTTTTGATTTCTTTCCCTTTCTCTTTTGCTTTACTTAGGACTTAGCCCTTCTTCTTCTTCTCCTCACTCTAACCCAAGCCAAAACTTTTTGTGCAAACATTTAACACTTGTTTCCAAACATTAGAAACCTAACCCTTAGGCTTTTGATTTTCAAACCTTCTTTTCACAATACTCATTTTTAATTGAATCTTTTAATCTACTTTGACCATTTTTGTATATACTTCTAATTGGTAAATATAACCCATTCAAATGTGCTTTTGTGGTTCCAATGGCCACTTTCTTAATTAACTTTTCATAACCTTTAGATATTAGGTTTGAGCTATCTTGGTGGTAGATGTAATACTCACCTATATCCTTAGTGATGGACAACGAGTCTTCCATTCTTATTATATTGTTAACCCCTCACATGGTGGATTTGTGGTTTGGATGAGTTTTCTCCCTTTGATAACAAAAGACCTTTTGGTTTTTGGACCAATCAATTCACCAACTCATTTTGAGATTTTTACCCCGAACTACGAGGTTTTGATCCTAATCTTTTTATAAGATGGTACGTAGGCAATGGGTTTATCCATCCAAACAAAATGTAAATAAACTTGTATATTCTCTTCTCATCTCTTCAATCATGTTTGCACAAACAAAATTTTCACAAGACAACAACCTTCACAAGTGTGAAAAGGGCTCCCTAGGAGTACCTAGGATGTTTTGGGTGCCTAACACCTTCCTGTTACATAACCAACCCCCTTACCCAGATCTCTATTTCTTTTACTAGTTTTTGTTAAAACTTTTAGGTTTTTGTTCGCTTTCTAACCATTCCTTTGGATAAATAGAAGTGCGGTGGCGACCAGACTTGTATGATTTACCTTGGATTTAGTCAATATCTCTAATGGTAACGAATACCCTGCTACAATCTTTACCCTCTTGAAAGAATAACTCTTCCAACAAAATGTTGTTAGGTTTATCCTTTAAGGGGAACCCAAGCTGACGGCGAGTCAAAGCAGGATTATAGTTAATTCCACCATATGTACCAAGAAGAGGCACATTGGAGAACTCACCACAAGAGTCAATAATCTGAACACCATCATAGACACGGTTATACTGAGAGATATCATCATTAGTGAGAGACATAAGTCTCGTGGACCACCGTAGACATCCCTTGTTCTCCTTGAAGGCGAGCGTCTGAGGCAAGTGCGAAATAAACCACTTGTACAATAGAGGAAGACATCACACAATGCAACCACCACCCTTTGCATTCCTCATATGCAAAGAGAAATAAGTGTCACCCAACAGAGTCAGAACGAGATTAAGAGAAGAGAAAATCCTAATAGCGTTCACATCCACAAAGTTGTCGATGTTGGAAAATAACACTAGCCCATAGATGAGGATTACAAATATGGCTTCAAAAGCTTCCTTACTCATGGCCTTCCCAAACAAAGTAGCTTTGGCAACCAGAAAATCAGACGGGAGACCTTTAATTCCACCTTTGGTAGTCATATTGGCACCAATGTCAGATACATCCACATGAAGCATGTCAACAATCTCTTGAGAAGACGGAATCTTCTCCAATCCACTGAATGTCAACTGATCTAGAATAGGTGTACCCACATGGTAGGCATACTCCCCAAGTGTAGGCAAAAGCTGGAAATCCGGAAAAGTGAAGCACCGATACAGAGGATCGTAGAACTGCACCAACACACTCATCAGACCTTCATCCACCTTAGTGGAAAGAACATACAGAAGCTTCCCATGGCGAGCTTTGAGCTCCAAAGGCTCTAATACATAAGATGCCAAACTCCTTAACTCCTTCAAGTCGGGTGTCTGAAACTGTACATCTTCGTATTCCTTCTTTGCTTATCCATGTCTGAAAATTTGCAAATAGACCTCTTAAGTTCCTTGTAAAATCTTTATTGTTGATGATATGAATGCGGATGAATGAATGAATGCATGGATGCAACAATCACACTCAAGGATCAAGCAAGTCACACCAAACAAAGGTCACGGGATGGCTCAAGTCATCATCAATATCAATCATTCATTTTGGTGGATTATGATTTACACCTTATCAACACCTAAGTTCCATTGATATTGAGGATATACGAGAACAGATCGACCGCGAATCAAGGGTTTGTTGAGAGTCACGAGCATGGAGTCTCGGTTAAGAACCACCCAAAGGGAGTGTACTATGGTTAAACCTGACAATCATGTTCTAAAAAGGTTCCCATAATCATCAACCCATCTTTCGGATATTATCGGATAAAACGACTACTCGTATTCCAAAAATATTCTCAAGAGAGACTCTTATGAGTGTAGTATCGCGTAACAATCGCCTCAAGTCTTACACTTGAACGACCTTTGCACTACGTCCTAAAATAGGCCAAGATAGGATAGGTATCTAAGGTCCTTGGCTTCTAAGGTTTATATTGGAAAGAGTAATACCTAACCACGACTACTTGTGTGACATTATTGATCCCAACAAGACCTCCACCAAGTGAATGGGCTTGAAAATTAACTTGTTAAGGAATGACTCCACACAAGTCAACAAGACTATGCCATTCTCCTATCATAAGTGCACTCGAGTTCGGGTATAGAACTCATCTCACAAGAAACCACCAAGCATACAAACAATTAATATATCAAGTAATTCATACATTACAAACAATAAATTCATCCCAAATTTGCACAAAAATATGTCACAAATAAATATAAACATACAACACACATAAGCAAAAAGTAGGCTAAGCCCACTAGAGAAGCTCGTCCCCAGCAGAGTCGCCACTTTTCTGTAGCAGGGTTTTCGTTACCTTTAGGTTTATTGACTAAACCAAAAGTAAACATACCATTCGAGTCGCCGCCACACTTTTATTTGTCCAATGGAAAGGCTAAAAAGCGAACAAAAGCCAAGGTAAGAAGTTTTTCAAATCAAAAACTAATAAAAATGTCAGAGATCTAGGTAAGGGGGTTGGTTATGAAATGGGAAGGTTTTACGCATCCAAAACATCCTTAGTATTCTAGGGAGCCCTTTTTGCAAATATGTGTTGTAGGTCAGTATTTGTGAAAAGATTTGTACAAAAGATTGGAGGGATGAGAAGAGAATAGATTATATTGACAAATTTTGTTGTTTGAATGGATAAACTCATTGCCTACGTACCATCACAAAGGAGGATGAAAACCTCGTAGTTCGGGGTAAAAATCTAAAAGATTGGTGAATTGATTTGACCAAAAGCCTTAAGGTCTTTTGTTATCAAAGGGAGAAAACTCAACCTAAACCAACAATCCACCATGTGGGGAAGGCTTCCACATGCTAGTGAGGGGTTAACCCTATAATAACCATGGAAGACTTATAATCCAATCACTAAGGATGAGGTGAGATTTACACCAACCACTATGATAACTCAAACCTATGACTAATGTTTATGAAAAGATTTTAATAAGGTGGCCATTGGAACCACAAAAACAACTTGAAGTGAGTTATACTTACAAGTTAGATTTATTTACAAAATGAAGTCAAAGTTGGATTAAGATTTATTCGCAATGAGTATTTATGAAAAGAGTTTTGAAAAGTCAAAGGCATAAGACCTAGGTTTCTAATTTGAATCAAAGTCAAAGTTTAGAAAATGATTTTTTGGCTTGGTTAGAGTGGAGAGAAGAAAAGAAGGGCTATTCCTAAAGCATGCAAAGATAAGAGGGGAAAGATAAACCCTTGGAGTTCCTTTTCTTGAAATCATAGAGATGATTCAAGATGCTCCTTTCCTTTAGACTTAGCACACAACAAGCAATCAAACAATTTGGATTCAATCTTCTAGGATCTCCATTTGGCTTGTCTCTTAACTTGGCTACTCATGACAATGGTCCTCTTTTCACAATCTCAAGATGGAATCCCTATCACACAAGAGCAAACATCAAAAAGTTCACAAACACAATAAGGGGAATGGACAAAGAATAAGTTTAGATGAGAAGTCCTTTAAAGTCAACTTTGAAATTTAGCATTCTAAAGGCATGAGGCCTAGTTGCTCTTCAACAAATTTAGCATTCTAAAGGCATGAGGCCTAGTTGCTCTTGAACTCCTTTAAGCATAGGTAAGTCCTAATTCTAAGTCCTTTCTCCTTTTTGCATTTGGTTCACACAAAACAAACACAAAACAAATACAAGATAACAATATATTTATATACAATAATGATCTCAAATGAGCAAAATAAAAATGGCATAAACATAAAATATGTGCTCAAGTGAGTAAAGGGAAAATCAATATGAATAATGAGCAAGAAATAAATGACATTAAAAGTAAATGGTAAGAAATTAAATGCTCAAATTAAAGTTAGTAATTAGTGGATTTATGTTAGCTTGTCATAAGACAATGTAGCACTATGTTAAGCAATCGTAAGTGGACTAATGTAGTAGTCACACCTATCTGAGGTCGGTCAATAAAACTATCGGCAAATAACACATGTTAGAGATCATGACTAGTAAACCAAGCTCCATAAACTTGTCATGCCAAAACAAAAGGGGAATGGCCTTGTATTGTCTTTAGGTTATTTGCTTGACTAAGAAGCAACCTATCTTGGACACAAAACAACTCACTTGATCATGGATCAAGTTGAGTTTGGTTTGGATCAAAGAAGGTTAAACCTCTCATTTGTCAAGACCAACCATAAGAAACTTAACTAAATGGACATTGATGGAAAGAATGGGATGAATATGAAAGGGAGGGAAAAATAATACAAGTATCAAATCCAATTGATCAAATATGGATCAAACCAACATCAATCAACACCAAACAGAAAAGAAATAAAGATTACAAGTCAACAAGTCAACCATAATTTTTTGGTATTTTTTGAATTAAAATAAAATTCAAATATAAAATAAACAAATAAGGTCAAACCTCAAATTCAATTCAAATCAACTTCAACAAGTCCAATCAAATTCTCATAGGTCTAACATGCTCAAACAAGCTTTGACTAATTTTCTCAACAATTTTGGAAATCAGAAAGTATTTAAAAACAATTAAAAATAGCACAAAATGGATTAAAATCTCAAATAAATCTCAAATCAAATAAGAAATTGATGAGACTATTTTTCATTGATTTATCATTATCCTTAAATTCTAGGAAAATATTTTTGGATTTTTCAAATATCAGAGAGTATTTTAAAATGAATTAAAACTATTAAAAATCCAATAATTCACAAAAAATATTAAATGAGGTCACAAAAATAATAAAAAAAATCAAAATATTAAACTAGATTTTTCAAGAAATTTTTTGGAGTTGGTCTCATATTTTTATGACTTCAAATAAATTTTTGATGAATTTTTGAAAATAAAAGGAATTCACTGAAATTAAAAGAAAATGGATTAAATGGAAAAAACCACAGCCGCGTGATGCACCTCATTAATTGACGTGGCATCAATGGACTGTCCAGATGTGAGGGCACATCGTGTACACTAGTCAAGCGCGCGGTAACATGAATTAAATAAAGTAAACGCAATGAAGAATCCAGATTAGAACGTGGAAACATGATCCAATGGCCATGAAGGCATACACGTGGTGATGGTGGTGGAAACCACCATCTTTTCCGGTGAACCAACAATCTCCGACAACCAGTTGCAGAGATTTTTTTTTAACAAAAATGAAATATAAGGACATCAAATTAAAGCTTGTGTGATGTAGATCACCACTGTATCCATGGATCTTCCTCACTCTTCATATATTGAGAGAAATGTGAAGTGGAAGATCATGGTGTTCAAACTGAAAGTGCACGAAATGGAAAATTGAAACCACCATTGGCTTGCCTCAAGTGTGAGGACTTCAGAAAACCACACAAACAAGAGAATACTACATTGAATTGCAAGTTCTAGATCAAAAAAGTTTGAAGGTATACCTCTGAATTGGAGCTCTTCAAGCCACAAATTCTTCAAGATCCTGACTCCTCTCTGCTCTAGGGATGCAGTGCAGATGATAGGTATAGTTCACCTGGAATCGATTTGGACGTGCATTTTGGAGGGAACTAGCTTGCACATTAAGTTTTATCCATCCAAACAAAATATAAATAAACTTGTATATTCTCTTCTCATCTCTTCAATCATGTTTGCACAAACAAAATTTTCACAAGACAACAACCTTCACAAGTGTGAAAAGGGCTCCCTAGGAGTACCTAGGATGTTTTGGGTGCCTAACACCTTCCCATTACATAACCAACCCCCTTACCCAGATCTTTGTTTCTTTTACTAGTTTTTGTTAAAACTTTTAGGTTTTTGTTCGCTTTCTAACCATTCCTTTGGATAAATAGAAGTGCGGTGGCGACTCGACTTGTATGATTTACCTTGGATTTAGTCAATATTTCTAATGGTAACGAATACCCCGCTACAATCTTTACCCTCTTGAAAGAATAACTCTTCCAACAAAATGTTGTTAGGTTTATCCTTTAAGGGGAACCCAAGCTGACGGCGAGCCAAAGCAGGATTATAGTTAATTCCACCACATGTACCAAGAAGAGGCACATTGGAGAACTCACCACAAGAGTCAATAATCTGTACACCATCATAGACACGGTTATACTGAGAGATATCATCATTAGTGAGAGACATAAGTCTCGTGGACCACCATAGACATCCCTTGTTCTCTTTGAAGGCGAGCGTCTGAGGCAAGTGCGAAATAAACCACTTGTACAACAGAGGAAGACATCACACAATGCAACCACCACCCTTTGCATTCCTCATATGCAAAGAGAAATAAGTGTCACCCAACAGAGTCAGAACGAGATTAAGAGAAGAGAAAATCCTAATAGCGTTCACATCCACAAAGTTGTCGATGTTGGAAAATAACACTAGCCCATAGATGAGGATTACAAATATGGCTTCAAAAGCTTCCTTACTCATGGCCTTCCCAAACAAAGTAGCTTTGGCAACCAGAAAATCAGACGGGAGACCTTTAATTCCACCTTTGGTAGTCATATTGGCACCAATGTCAGATACATCCACATGAAGCATGTCAACAATCTCTTGAGAAGACGGAATCTTCTCCAATCCACTGAATGTCAACTGATCTAGAATAGGTATACCCACATGGTAGGCATACTCCCCAAGTGTAGGCAAAAGCTGGAAATCCGGAAAAGTGAAGCACCGATACAGAGGATCGTAGAACTGCACCAACACACTCATCAGACCTTCATCCACCTTAGTGGAAAGAACATACAGAAGCTTCCCATGGCGAGCTTTGAACTCCAAAGGCTCTAATACATAAGATTCCAAACTCCTTAACTCCTTCAAGTCGGGTGTCTGAAACTGTACATCTTCGTATTCCTTCTTTGCTTATCCATGTCTGAAAATTTGCAAATAGACCTCTTAAGTTCCTTGTAAAATCTTTATTGTTGATGATATGAATGCGGATGAATGAATGAATGCATGGATGCAACAATCACACTCAAGGATCAAGCAAGTCACACCAAACAAAGGTCACGGGATGGCTCAAGTCATCATCAATATCAATCATTCATTTTGGTGGATTATGATTTACACCTTATCAACACCTAAGTTCCATTGATATTGAGGATATACGAGAACGGATCGACCGCAAATCAAGGGTTTGTTGAGAGTCACGAGCATGGAGTCTCGGTTAAGAACCACCCAAAGGGAGTGTACTATGGTTAAACCTGACAATCATGTTCTAAAAAGGTTCCCATAATCATCAACCCATCTTTCGGATATTATCGGATAAAACGACTACTCGTATTCCAAAAATATTCTCAAGAGAGACTCTTATGAGTGTAGTACCGCGTAACAATCGCCTCAAGTCTTACACTTGAACGACCTTTGCACTACGTCCTAAAATAGGCCAAGATGGGATAGGTATCTAAGGTCCTTGGCTTCTAAGGTTTATATTGGAAAGAGTAATACCTAACCACGACTACTTGTGTGACATTATTGATCCCAACAAGACCTCCACCAAGTGAATGGGCTTGAAAATTAACTTGTTAAGGAATGACTCCACACAAGTC
Source organism: Lathyrus oleraceus (assembly GCF_024323335.1). Classification (NCBI taxonomy): domain Eukaryota; kingdom Viridiplantae; phylum Streptophyta; class Magnoliopsida; order Fabales; family Fabaceae; genus Lathyrus; species Lathyrus oleraceus. Next base: position 415,480,656 of record NC_066581.1, on the reverse strand, counting down.
AACAAGACTATGCCATTCTCCTATCATAAGTGCACTCGAGTTCGGGTATAGAACTCATCTCACAAGAAACCACCAAGCATACAAACAATTAATATATCAAGTAATTCATACATTACAAACAATAAATTCATCCCAAATTTGCACAAAAATATGTCACAAATAAATATAAACATACAACACACATAAGCAAAAAGTAGGCTAAGCCCACTAGAGAAGCTCGTCCCCAGCAGAGTCGCCACTTTTCTATAGCAGGGTTTTCGTTACCTTTAGGTTTATTGACTAAACCAAAAGTAAACATACCATTCGAGTCGCCGCCACACTTTTATTTGTCCAATGGAAAGGCTAAAAAGCGAACAAAAGCCAAGGTAAGAAGTTTTTCAAATCAAAAACTAATAAAAATGTCAGAGATCTAGGTAAGGGGGTTGGTTATGAAATGGGAAGGTTTTACGCATCCAAAACATCCTTAGTATTCTAGGGAGCCCTTTTTGCAAATATGTGTTGTAGGTCAGTATTTGTGAAAAGATTTGTACAAAAGATTGGAGGGATGAGAAGAGAATAGATTATATTGACAAATTTTGTTGTTTGAATGGATAAACTCATTGCCTACGTACCATCACAAAGGAGGATGAAAACCTCGTAGTTCGGGGTAAAAATCTAAAAGATTGGTGAATTGATTTGACCAAAAGCCTTAAGGTCTTTTGTTATCAAAGGGAGAAAACTCAACCTAAACCAACAATCCACCATGTGGGGAAGGCTTCCACATGCTAGTGAGGGGTTAACCCTATAATAACCATGGAAGACTTATAATCCAATCACTAAGGATGAGGTGAGATTTACACCAACCACTATGATAACTCAAACCTATGACTAATGTTTATGAAAAGATTTTAATAAGGTGGCCATTGGAACCACAAAAACAACTTGAAGTGAGTTATACTTACAAGTTAGATTTATTTACAAAATGAAGTCAAAGTTGGATTAAGATTTATTCGCAATGAGTATTTATGAAAAGAGTTTTGAAAAGTCAAAGGCATAAGACCTAGGTTTCTAATTTGAATCAAAGTCAAAGTTTAGAAAATGATTTTTTGGCTTGGTTAGAGTGGAGAGAAGAAAAGAAGGGCTATTCCTAAAGCATGCAAAGATAAGAGGGGAAAGATAAACCCTTGGAGTTCCTTTTCTTGAAATCATAGAGATGATTCAAGATGCTCCTTTCCTTTAGACTTAGCACACAACAAGCAATCAAACAATTTGGATTCAATCTTCTAGGATCTCCATTTGGCTTGTCTCTTAACTTGGCTACTCATGACAATGGTCCTCTTTTCACAATCTCAAGATGGAATCCCTATCACACAAGAGCAAACATCAAAAAGTTCACAAACACAATAAGGGGAATGGACAAAGAATAAGTTTAGATGAGAAGTCCTTTAAAGTCAACTTTGAAATTTAGCATTCTAAAGGCATGAGGCCTAGTTGCTCTTCAACAAATTTAGCATTCTAAAGGCATGAGGCCTAGTTGCTCTTGAACTCCTTTAAGCATAGGTAAGTCCTAATTCTAAGTCCTTTCTCCTTTTTGCATTTGGTTCACACAAAACAAACACAAAACAAATACAAGATAACAATATATTTATATACAATAATGATCTCAAATGAGCAAAATAAAAATGGCATAAACATAAAATATGTGCTCAAGTGAGTAAAGGGAAAATCAATATGAATAATGAGCAAGAAATAAATGACATTAAAAGTAAATGGTAAGAAATTAAATGCTCAAATTAAAGTTAGTAATTAGTGGATTTATGTTAGCTTGTCATAAGACAATGTAGCACTATGTTAAGCAATCGTAAGTGGACTAATGTAGTAGTCACACCTATCTGAGGTCGGTCAATAAAACTATCGGCAAATAACACATGTTAGAGATCATGACTAGTAAACCAAGCTCCATAAACTTGCCATGCCAAAACAAAAGGGGAATGGCCTTGTATTGTCTTTAGGTTATTTGCTTGACTAAGAAGCAACCTATCTTGGACACAAAACAACTCACTTGATCATGGATCAAGTTGAGTTTGGTTTGGATCAAAGAAGGTTAAACCTCTCATTTGTCAAGACCAACCATAAGAAACTTAACTCAATGGACATTGATGGAAAGAATGGGATGAATATGAAAGGGAGGGAAAAATAATACAAGTATCAAATCCAATTGATCAAATATGGATCAAACCAACATCAATCAACACCAAACAGAAAAGAAATAAAGATTACAAGTCAACAAGTCAACCATAATTTTTTGGTATTTTTTGAATTAAAATAAAATTCAAATATAAAATAAACAAATAAGGTCAAACCTCAAATTCAATTCAAATCAACTTCAACAAGTCCAATCAAATTCTCACAGGTCTAACATGCTCAAACAAGCTTTGACTAATTTTCTCAACAATTTTGGAAATCAGAAAGTATTTAAAAACAATTAAAAATAGCACAAAATGGATTAAAATCTCAAATAAATCTCAAATCAAATAAGAAATTGATGAGACTATTTTTCATTGATTTATCATAATCCATAAATGCTAGGAAAATATTTTTGGATTTTTCAATTATCAGAGAGTATTTTAAAATGAATTAAAACTATTAAAAATCCAATAATTCACAAAAAATATTAAATGAGGTCACAAAAATAATAAAAAAAATCAAAATATGAAACTAGATTTTTCAAGAAATTTTTTGGAGTTGGTCTCATATTTTTATGACTTCAAATAAATTTTTGATGAATTTTTGAAAATAAAAGGAATTCACTGAAATTAAAAGAAAATGGATTAAATGGAAAAAACCACAGCCGCGTGATGCACCTCATTAATTGACGTGGCATCAATGGACTGTCCAGATGTGAGGGCACAGCGTGTACACTAGTCAAGCGCGCGGTAACATGAATTAAATAAAGTAAACGCAATGAAGGATCCAGATTAGAACGTGGAAACATGATCCAATGGCCATGAAGGCATACACGTGGTGATGGTGGTGGAAACCACCATCTTTTCCGGTGAACCAACAATCTCCGACAACCAGTTGCAGAGAAGTTTTTTTTAACAAAAATGAAATATAAGGACATCAAATTAAAGCTTGTGTGATGTAGATCACCACTGTATCCATGGATCTTCCTCACTCCTCATATATTGAGAGAAATGTAAAGTGGAAGATCATGGTGTTCAAACTGAAAGTGCACGAAATGGAAAATTGAAACCACCATTGGCTTGCCTCAAGTGTGAGGACTTCAGAAAACCACACAAACAAGAGAATACTACATTGAATTGCAAGTTCTAGATCCAAAAAGTTTGAAGGTATACCTCTGAATTGGAGCTCTTCAATCCACAAATTCTTCAAGATCCTGACTCCTCTTTGCTCTAGGGATGCAGTGCAGATGATAGGCTGAGGAATTGAGCTTTGAAAATTAACTAATGATGTTGAATTTCAAGATTGAAAGTGAGAAAAATTTCTGGAAAATTCCTTTGGTATTGCTATGGTTTCGATGCTACAACATTTCAGATCTCCAAAAGGTTGATGAATGAATGAGAGGGAAGCTTTATTTATAGCTGAAAGTCTCAAATGATCACACTTCTCATGTGTGCATGGCAAATGGAAATTTGATGCATGGGCCTGTACAGGCGCGTGTGAGGCCCAATGATGGGTGAAAAATCATGATGAGTTCACCTGGAATGGATTTTGACGTGCATTTTGGAGGGAACTAGCTTGCACATTAAGTTTCATCATGAAATGTCAAAATGAACATAAATGAAGAGCTCTTCGAAACTCCCAAATGGTAAGTCCAAAAAAGTAATGTGAGTAATGGTTGGAATTCCCTTGAAATAAGGAACAAAAGTCATGTTGGGCAAAAATTCATTTGGAACTTGGAAATTAATGAAAACTGGCTGTGAAAGTTTAGGTACAAAACATGTTTAAGTTACCTTTGAAAATTTTCACCAAAAGTAAGCCTAATCAAGCCCTTTTGTTTGCATGATGCAAGCCTCAAATGGAAACACCTCCAACATAAACGTTTTAGATATTTTCAAGTTGATCAATTTAGACTCAAATTTTGCATCATTTGGATTTTCTATGACAAAGTTATGGGCATTTGAAGTTGGGTACTTTTTCAAATTCAATGAATTAGATCCAAGATGACCTATAATGTTTTGTATTATCACATGTATTTATTTTAGGATTATGAAATTTTGTCCAACATAACATTTTAAGTAGACATCTTAATATTTCCAATGAATTTAGTCTCACCTCAAAATCATGAAAATTAAGGAAGTTATGCCCTTGGTAAGTTGACCCAAAATCAGGGTTTCAATCAAAATGACCAATAATGTTTTGAAATGAATGATGACCTTCCAAGTTTCAAATGGATTTTTGATGAAGATTAAAGTTGTTAACATGGTTATTAAGAACATATTTTCTCTTGGGGTCATATTCATTTGACAAACACATCAAAAATTACATCTTAGTGGACCTCAGTTTAGTCAGATGACTTGACTGGTCAACTTTTCAAGGCCAAACTTCTAATCTTGATGAATAAATGATTGAGGATCCTCAAATAGGCTCATATATGCATAAAATAATGAATTAAAGAACTTCCCTTGATTAAATTTGATCATAGGTTGAGGTTGCTTCATGGGCAAGGCACAGTTAAAGCACAGTTGAATTAGGGTTTCCTTGGGAAACAATCCTCGAGCCCTTTGGGTTATCTTGATAAAATTGGAAAATTAAGATACTTGGGAGACATATATTATGATTAGAAGATTTGTGGATCATTTCCATTCTTTTTTGTCATCTCCATCTAGCCATTTCATTGAGCTTAGGAGTCTCCTAGGAGCATTGGAGCACATGATCACTTGAGCTTCAAAACAAAGAGAGTTAGTGACATATTTTTGTGCTTTTGGTTAGTAATAAAAAAAATCAATAATATACAATACAAGCATGCTTGGTGATCTCAAAACACCCAAACAAGTCCCAACCCTAGGGTTAAGGAGCCAAACATGCTATGATCCTTGAGGCAATGCACTTGTGCAATAATATGATGCCATGAGGGATCTTAGGGTTAAAATTAGGGTCTTACAAGTGGCATCATCAAAGGGTTCCTGGAAAAAATCTTTCACTGTCAAAGGGTTGACAGAAAGAAACTTCACTATGGAGTGGCATCATCAAAGGGTTGATGGAAAATGAATTATATTAGTAGTATCATCGTCAAAGGGTTGACGGAAAGAAACTTCAATATGGAGTGGCATCATCAAAGGGTTGATGGAAAATATTTATTTTGTTATGTATGCATATGGTTCATGTTAATGAAAATTTCTCGTTTTTACGAGAAAGCTTTTGGATATGCAACTTCCTGGTTTGGCAGGAAAGTTATGCGTGTTTATTGCATGTAGTGCATGTGGTAATGCAAGAGGGTTATCGGTTGTTTTTGGATTAATCCCCCTTTTTGAAGGTGAGACTTTCTGGATACCAATGTTGATTGGATAGTTTATGAAGATACCAGCAAAGTGGACTTTTATTTTTGGTAGTTGCCAATATGGATTGGACTTTTGGTTTTGAGATGCCAATAGGGATTGGACTTTGATATTATGAGGATGCCAATAAAGTGGACTTTTAGTGGTTGCCAATATGTTTTGGACTTTTGTTTTGGAGATGCCAATAGGGATTGGACTTTGGTTGGTGAAAGGTTTTGACTTCCCGACACTCGATCTTTTGATGACTTTATGATCGGGTGATAAATATGGATGCTCTTGGTGCCCCAAGTTTAATCTCTTACTGATAAGCTGCATGTTTGTTCTTGAGAGAACCTTAACTTCTTTGCTTAATATTCCATGATGGACGACAAATGATTTAATGAGCGTAGCGGCGCAATCTATGCATGATAATTATGCTTCTGCTCTGCCCTAAGGCTCTTTGCAACTTGTCTTCCCTAGTATGAAGGGTCCTTGAAATAATTCTCCTTTGAAAGGAAACCCTGGGAATGAATATACCATGGCTTGAACCAAAATTTCCCCAGTGTATGAATCTTTCTGTAGTTTTTCCCCTGATTGAGCTTTTGAAGGACCTACCCCAGATGGACTGAATTTTTCGAAATACTTTGCCTCCTTGATCAACTGATGCTTGAAGATTTGTATTTCAGTCTAACTATTTCTTTAGTTAACATAGCCAATGGATGCAATGCCCCTAATTCATAGGGTTAAGAGGTGTTCTTGCTTCGGGTCAGCATTGACGAATCCTCAAGTTCTCCTCTGATTTCTTCTTGTTAAAATTTTCTTGATGTTAAGTACTGAATTGCAGTTAAGATTATTCATTCAATCAATGGTATTTAATGCAACATTCATGCAGGTTTGAAAAATCATTTATTGAGGTGATGTGATAGTGTGTGACGAATGAGCCATTAGTTCAAACGCATTACTGATCTAGCTAGTGTGAAAGATACAACGAGAATGTGATTCCAATACAGGTGATTAGAGAATACTTAGGAGTCAGTTTACGCAACCTTGCTGTAGTATGCTTTCAGAATAAACCCTACTTCAATTAGGTCTTTTGAGGGTTGTAACGTGGCTTGATTTGTGGTTATTGAAACAAAATATATAAGGCTCAAATTTTGTTTTACCCCACCCTTCTTCATGATGATCTCCAATCCTACGTTCAGTTAATTCAACACACACATTCAACTTTTAAGAGAATTTGAAAGTGTAAAATCTCTTGAAATGGCAGTCATCTTATTTTGCTTTTCATAGATGTTGGTGACCCTTTGATTCTTGATATGGTGGTCACTAAATCTTGTTTTTCTTTTGCTGAGAATTTTCATGACCTCTTTTGACTTTATTTTGATCCCTAACTTTTTCCTGGACCATTTTTTGAAGCTTTATTCCATCGGGATTGCCCTAATTTTTGCCTAAGTCACCTTTTGGGTGTTCGACTTAGCGGGCTTTTCTTTTATTTTTTTTGGAAAATTGTGACTGCCAAGTCATTGGTCATTGAAGAACAACCGACATAACTTTTGGATTTTTCAAGGTTCCTTTGACACTTCAGGATGTGTGCGAAAAATGGCATGTAGTTGATCCTCATGCGGGATGCTTCATCTTGTAGTTAACTAAACACTACCCTGCCTCAGGTTAAGCGTAAGGGTTTATAGATCCGAAAGAAACTCCTACTTCTAGGCTCGAAGTGGTTGACTAGGGATTAACTCCTTATCTCTCTAGTGTTTGGGGATTTGAAGTAATGCTTGTACATCGTCATCAGGATTTTATCTGAAAGCATACTATTAGCACTTATGGGTATTTCATTTTAGTCATCCTCCCTTCAGTCCTTGCTAAAACAATAATTTGATAAGTGAATGGGAGAAATATTTTTGTTTTTTTTTATATAAATGGAAAAGATGAGTGAATACGAAAGGATTCATTCAAAACTTGCATGATCATTTCATTAATATTACCATTAAGGGAAACAACAATACTTAAAAGCAAATAAGTGTTTCACATGCAAAGAAGAATAAAAATGAAATGCTGAAAATAGCCAAATTGTTGCCAGTGCAGAGGAAGCTCTCTCGTGCTTGGTTTGATGGCGGGATAGCCTCCTTCAGAGTTGGAGGTCGTTTTGTTCAGTGAGACTAGTATGATAATCATTTTCAGACCTACTTTCGGAAATTTCTTCGACAATCTGGACTAATGGATCCGCATGGCTAGGTGAAGGAGCATTGTTGATTTGCAAGCTTCGATGTGCAAATGAGAACATCTTGGAATCAAGCAGGGGTTGTACCTTACTCTTGAGCACTTTGCAATCTTCAGTTGAATGCCCTTGTGCCCCAGCATGGTAGTCACACCGAGCCTTAGCGTCAAAGCCTGGTGGGTATGGAGGAATTACTAGATTCAATTCCTTTGGCGCTATCATCCCTCTCTTGATCAAATATGGAAGTACTTGATTGTATGGCATTGTAAGCAGATTGATGTGTCTCTCTTGCTTTCTTGGCCTTTGTTGAGTACGTTGACGCTGTCGATGTGAAACATCCTGCCATTTGTATGGCTGCTGAGGTGGAACCTGTCGTTGATACTGAGGAGATCCTTTATTTGTAGGATACTGACCACATGGAGAGGATGGTGTCTGATATGGTGCTTGTGGGATTTCCCAGATTGCATTAACTTCATCCTCTTCTTCCTCTTGGGAATTGACAATAGATTCACTCTCAATGTTTTGTCTATTCGAGGCGTATTGGATTCTTCCACTTTTGAGGCCATACTCGATGCATTCTCCAATTGACACCAAGTGAGAGAAGTTTGATGCGGCACTACTAATCATCCTTTTGAAGTAAGGACTTTGCAAGGTATCTCTGAATTAGTCCATTAATTCTTTCTCTAAGAGTGGTGGTTCAACACAACCCGCTAACTCTCTCCATCTTTGGGCATACCCTCTGAAGGATTCATTATTTTCCTGAGATAAGGCCCTCAGCTGCATACGATCGAGAGCCATGTCCAAATTGTATTTGTACTGCTTCATAAAGGCGTTAGCTAGGTCCAACCATGACTGAATATGATTCCTTTATAACTTCATGTACCAGCTCAACGATGTCCCACTCAAACTGTCTTGAAAACAGTGAATCATTAGCTTATCATCGTGAGCATGAGTGGTCATTTTTCTGCAAAACATCACCAAATGGTGTTTTGGACAGCTATCCCCTTTGTACTTCTCAAATTCTGGTAATTTGAATTTTGCGGGTATAACCAGGCCAAGTACCAAACACATGTTTAAAGCATTCAGTTCAACATTATCTTGTCCTTATATGGACTTGAGTCTTTTCCCTAGCACGCATCATCTTTCAGCAATCTCATCATCTTGTGGTCGTTCAGTATTAACCACCAGGTTTGTCCCATAGGAATCTGGCACAGAGAATGCAAAGGTATGATACTCAACATCATCATGATATGAGGAACCCTCGTCTCAAACAATTTGATGTTCTTGTACAACAGAGTTATCAACTGGCGTTCGCACAAGCTAAGGTTGGGTAGGACTATTTACTGGAGGTGGAATGACATTCTCAACAACTGCAGTCTGCTGAATGTTGTCCTCCCTCTTTGCTAATGCTATCATGGCTTCCATAAGTTGGTTTATCTGATTTTTCATCGAGTCCACATCTCTTCTTAATGCATTATGACTTTGCTCCAATGGATCCATGATCTTTCAAGGGATGCTTCAAGTCCGATACGAGTGTCGGGAATTCAACTGCGGGTTATGGACAAAGGATGGGATGAGTTTTCTTTGTTTATGAAACTGATATGCAATTCATGCTGATGAAATGTGAATGCATAAAATTTTGCATTTAGGTATGCAAAGAAAATGTAATACAAGTATAATTAGGATCTAGGATAACATGAGTATTACAGAACAACCTACTAGGTAGGCTCCATATAATGGATAGTTTTAAATTTTCTACCCATAAACCACTTACGGGGTTGGCTCTTAGGTTTTAGATGAGGTTCCTGGAGTCACGGATCATGTTCAGAACTTCCTCGCAATAATGGGCTAGCCTCATCGTGATGGAGACTCCAAACAGATCTACTCTAGGTGGGATTTTCGTATTGTTCGAACGAGGTGTAGACCCCTAGGTTCAATACTACATAATCACCTACCTTAGTAACATGCTTCAGGTTAAGGAAAGGTTCCTAGAGTCACGGATCGTATTTAAAATTTCCCCACGATAATGGGCTAGCCATATCATGATGGAAATTCCAAACATATCCACTCTAGGTGGAGTCTTCGTATTCTTCCAACGAGGTGTAGACCCCTCGGTTCAATATTACACAACTTCCGATTCTAAGTTTTTCTCGAAGCTCGGGTATAAAGCTTATCTCACAACATGCATCCAAAACCATAGACCACCCATCACAGCATCGGAGAAGCAAATCAGAGATAGCATAAATAATACAATAAGATAAAGAGAAAGAAAGAAACAACATTTTAACATTCATCGCAAATTGAAGTAAATTAGGCTTGACTGTCTCTTGCTTGGAGCATATATTCCCCAGTGGAGTCGCCATCTGTCGCATCTCGTAAAAATATGATCCCTCGCGATGGTCGCGGGAAAAATATGTTCGAGCAGATTTGCCACCGAACTTTATTTATCCCAATGAAGGAATAGGAAAATATCAATAAAACCTTTTAAAAATAGAATGATGGTTGTCGCAAGCATATTCGGGTTCGGGGGTTGATTACGCAAGGGGAAGGTATTAACATCCCTCACGTCCGTTGTACCCAACGAGAACCTTTTAGTTAAACTTGCGATTTGAATGTTAACTTATGTTGTTTGTTTTCTTCGAGTGATAAAAATATTGAAAGGAGAGATGGATGGAAACCTCAGAAGGGAGAAAAGGGAGGTTTTTTATTAGTGTGCTCGCCAAGATCTTGCAATCTCGTGCCTACGTATCCTTATGGTGCAATAAGGATGTCGGAGCATTCGTAGTTCGGGGAACTATGATTTGTCAGTGTCTTTTAATTAACGACTGTTTAGATCGCGTTCTAAAGGCTAAACATTGGCTTGTTTACTCTCGGTGGAGGCTTAAGAGCTAGTTTGTTATGCGTGTTATAAAGAATTAAATAGTGTTGTTTTTGAAAATAGTTTTGATCGCACGGGGGAGATGAAAGAGGTTTGATAAGTTGGATGTGTTTTAATGAACAAGTGCTTAGATCGCATTCTAGCGGTTAAACATTGACTTGCATGCTCGCGGTGGAAATTTAAGCGCTAGTTTGTGTATGCACTAGAAAGGATTAAGCAATGTTCTTTATGAAAAGATTTAAGTTATCGATCGCACGGGGGCGGGGAGTTAAGTTTAATGTGTTTGATATTTTTTATTTAGAAGAACGATAAAATATTGAGCAATATGGTGCACACCATTCGTTCAATTATTCGAGGAATGATAAGGCGAACACCTCCTATTCCCTTTTCGTTCAAATTATTATCGAAAGTCGTTTGCGGAAATCGAATATGCATGGCAGTGAGACGAGCGCCTCCCACTTGCTTATTCAAGGAATAGTGAGGCGTGCACCACCTATTCCTTTATCCAAGCTTACTTATAGTGTCTTATTTGAAATTCGAAAATTTGAGTAATATGGCGAGCGCCAATCGTTCAAATATTCGAGAGATAGTGAAGCCAACGCCTTCCATTCTCCTTTTCATCCGAAGTTTTAAATTGTAAAAGAAAGTTCTTAGAAGTTATATTGATTTGAAAAATGTTTTGAATTCACATTTACAGAATTAATCGGATTTAGATAGAAATACTTGGTGTATCAATCATCTAATCGATTTAATTATCATCGAGTAGGTCTCATTGTAAGAAAGTCCAAGAGTAAGCTATGTGAGGTTGATGGCGATGCTAAAAGAGATCGACTTACAAAGGTATGGAAATGGGATCGACATTGAATCGAGAATTATGTGATTTTTAAATGGTTTAATCATATTTTGTATTGATGACGAAATGGAGTGGAATCGAGTTTATATTATGAAACGATAGTGGGAGAAATCGATTTACTTATCAAAATTAACCTATTAAAATTTGGTTAAATTGATTAATCAAGTTAATTAAAATCAATTATCAAAATTATTTAATTGGATCAATTAATCAAGTTAATTAAAATTAAATAATCCAAATTAACTAATTAAACAAAATTTAATTAATTAATTAATTAATTTAGAATGAAAATGGAATGAGTGACAATGTCAATTCAAAACGATAATGTACTCGAAAATCGAATAGTACATAGCGACAACGGAGTTAGAGTGTCGCATGTAAGGATCAAAATGCGGTGAAATATCATATTGATGTATTGTATCTTTGGTGGCATAACGACATATAAAAGTCGAATCCATTAATTTAATCTAACTTTACACAACGGTTTTAAAAAGTAACAACCAAAATTTATTTGCAAATTTATTAAAACGCACGGGGTGAAAATAGGAGGCAAGAGGTGCAAATGAAATGTGATACATAGGCTTAACCATTAATCTCTAACCCAATCCATAAATATAAAAAGATTTTCAATTTAAACAACAAGGATTAGGGACTAGAGGAAGTCAGTGCCCCCTCTGGTGGTCATTCAGTAAGCAAATATCCTCAAAGTTCCACCAACAACCAATTAGGAAGCAACATATGGCGTGGAACACAAAGAAGAGCAACACTAATCATCTTGGTTCTCATGGATCTTGTCTTCTCTCTATACATACACGACATAACTCACAGGGGAAAAAACTGAAAAGTTTATAACAAAATCAACAACAACTCTTATGAATTTATTTACAAAGTTGCAACCAAATTCATAACCAAAACAGAATAGCACAACTGCAAATGAAATCAAAAAATATGAAGAGAGAAAAAAACCATAATAAAAGTAATTAATAGAATCAAAGTCATAAAAAATAAAAGTAACATTACGAAAAAAACGAAACTCAAACACACAAAGATTTAAGATGAAAACTCAATTTGCTTCTCACAATATTGAAGATCAAGCTTACGTTGTTGTAATCATAATAGGGTGTGCGGTGTTGATTCAGCAACATCTTTAATGAACTCATCAGCATCATATAATTGAACAGAGTTATTTTGAGCGCATTTTTAGTAGATCCTCAAAATGTATTCATCAAACCGGCGTGCTTTGTATTGTTCCATTTGCGCACATAATGAAAAACACGCTCCGACTGAGTTTGTACGTCTGCAACCATGTTGATGAAAAACATTTAAACAAAGTTGGACCTAACTGCAAATGGACATCCTTCAAAAGCTCCGATGTATGGTGGTTTATGGTTGGCCGGTGATATGGAGCGGGATTTCGCAACAACGGTTTGTGGAGGTGGAAATGGTTTTTAGTTGGCGATTTCGCGCCATCACCAATCATCCAAGGATCATTGAAGAGACTAAGAGCATTGACAAAGTGGAAATGACTTTGGGGCTATTCTTGGATAGCGTGACAACGGACTTCTCAAATTGGAATGTGATTGATAAGAAAGTTGAAGACAATCTAAAGAAAGATGACAAACAGAAGGTGGTTGTAGGCTTTATGCCACTTCTTGCTCAAGAATAGTGTTTACTACCACATCATAGGCCTGCTTAAAGCGATCATAAATTGAAGCAGACGAAAATCATCCAGAAGAACAAAGACCAGGAAGGGAGACAACCTCACAATGATCCAATTCCTATGAGTTACGCACAACTGCTACTTATACTGGTTAATGTTGGGGCAATTATGCCTAAACAAATTGAGCCTGCTAAGTTTCCCTACCGCCGTAAGCATGACCCTCATTCCACGTGTGGATACCATGCTGGATATGTAGGGAACTCTACAGGAGCTTGTCATGTTCTCAAGACCAAAGTTCAAGAACTCATCGATTGAAATTTTTTGTACTCTACACCCGTGACTGCTAAGGTGCTTATTGATAAGGAGTTCGAATACAAGGGTCCTCCAATTCATGTGCATGTTCATCCACCTATGGTCCAACCTGATATGTAGTATTCGAATCAAGGATATCACTCTGGAATGCCATTGGCCTATCCTGAGGAATCATCTTCTATTGTTGTTGCACCTCAGTACGCCTATACTAGGGCACCCTACGACCTATGTGGAGTTCCTTATGGTCAGACTTCTCATCAGATAGTCAATCTTGGGTCGATGCATTCTTCTTAAATGTTCCAACTAATGGCTATTCCTCAGGTTCATTCTCAGTGCAGATACCTTTGGTTCCTATGTCGTGCTACTCATTCCAACATGGTGTTACGTCCTATTACCACCAGCCTCCTCAGGTTCAAATTCTAAAAAGTCAACAAACTGCGACACGTAACCATCAAGGACAGAGGCAAACTAGACGTTGTGACAAGAAGTTTCCTTAGAATGACCAGATCCCTGTATCATATACTCAATTATTGTCATATCTTGTCTAGCAATGGGGCAATTGTGCCAAAGGAGACTCCGCCTGCTACATTCCCATATCATGCAAAGAACGATCCTGATGCCTCATGTGCTTATCATGCTAGGAATAAGGGCCATTCTACTGAGGATTATTGGGTTTTCAAAGTTAGAGTGCAACAACTTATTTATCAGAAGGTTTTGTCATTCTTTGAGGCGGAACCCAATATCATAACCAACCTGTTTCTAGACCATTGTGGACAGATTATAAATGCAGTTAGTGGTGGGGATTGCTCATATCAAGTTGCTTCTTCAGAGGAGTATCAAGGTTAGCAATATCCTATTGATTCAATCATGTCTCATTTGTAATATTTTCTTGCTTGTTAATTATTGTTCATTTGTAAAAGTTGTCTTGTTTTCAGATAATAATAATAATGAAATAAACGTGCATGTTTTTCTTAAATCCATTCGTGTTCACTCATATTTTATTTTATCAGTATCAAACTATTTGTCAAATAAAATCAAAAGAGAATGATGCAATTAAAGATACACAAGATCGTTGCCTATATGCTTCGAATAAGACTGTGTTGATGATGTAAGGCATTGTTCAATCCCTAAACACCAGAGATATAAGGAAGTTAATCTCTAGTCAAACCCTTGGGCCTTGTAGTATGAGTTTCCTTCTTTACACATAAAGCCATCATGTTTAACCAGGGGCAGGGTAGTCTTCAGTTAGTTTGAATGTGCATTCAAATTTCAGAAATAGAATACCTCATAAAGTGATTAATCATATCATATCCCTCTCAAGAGGATGGAATCACAAATTCAAAATGGTTATCCTTTACCCACAAAAGGGATGAGATAGTCACAAACCGTGCAACAAATCAAACGAGAAGTGTCACGGGATTTGCTCAGAAAGAAAAGATGAAACAAAATGAAAAAATCAAAGCAAAATCCCGCTAAGTCAATAGGCTGAAAAGAAGATTATGTAGCGGTAAATTCATGATCATCAAGCTATGGATAAGCTAGAGATCAAATAACAAGAGTCGCCACCGTGCTTTTATTGTTTCCAAGGGAAAGGGGAAAAAGTACGAACAAAACCCAAAAGTAAGAAGTTTTCAAATTAAAACTAATAAAAAGTCAGAGATTACAGGTAAGGGGGTTGGTTACACAGCGGGAAGGTGTTAGCACCCAAAGTGTCCTAGGTACTCCTAGGGAGCCCTTTTTGTGTGCATATGTACTTGGTATAAAGTGATGTTTACAAACAAATAGAATGGGGGGATGAAAAAAGAATTCATTAATTATATTTTTGTGTTTGACAAGACCTTCGGTCTTGTGCCTACGTATCAACATAAAAAATGAGGGAGCAAAACCTCGTAGTTCGTGATACAAATTTAAAAGTGGATGCATTGCTTTTAACAAAAATTAAGTTTGAAAGGCACAAAGGCCAAAAAATGGTTTGAAGAGTTAGTTCTTTTTTGGATTTTCGAAAGTTTAAGTTAAGTATAGTTAAGTTTATTTACAAGTTTGATTTAAGAAAATAAGTTTGAAAATTCAATGGCATAAGGCCAAAGTTTCTATCTTTTTGCAAAAGTGGTCAAAGTTTAGAACAAAATAAGTTCAATCAAATAAGGTTTTGAAAAAGGAGGGATAGATTTTGAAATTAAAGAAATGGGGAGAAGATGAAGAGACTATCCTATGTACAAAATTAAAAGTTTAGAGTTGAAAAGATATGACCAAATGGGTAGCAATCCAATAGACAAAAATGTCAATAGAAACCCAGAATTCCCTTGGAATTTTAGAATCAAGCAACACACAAATGCCCAATTATATTATCTTGAAGAGCAAGGCATCAAATAAATATGGCCACATCCAAGCTTATCCATTCCATGATCTTCCTCAAAGTAGCCCATGTAACAGATAAATTTCACAAGTCACAGGTTCTAAATAACAGCTTCACAATGATCATGTTGCAGATGAACTCAGAGGGATCTTGAATGATGTATCGAATGAAGTTTCAAATTGCAAGCACTTGGTTTCTCAATAAGTTGGCATTGGCCAAGTCCTTTAGCATAGGAACGTTTCCTAGATTCTAAGTCCATTTGTCCAAGATCAAGCCAACAGTCCACACAAAAGTTTTTTAGGGTGTTTTGTTGTTATTATGTACATTAATGGTCAAAGACCATACAAAAAAGCAAAGTATACACAAACAAAATATATCACACAATATGGTCCAAATGGAAAAAGTGAAAATTGCATTAACATAAACAATTAGAATGATATGAACAATGGAAAATGAAATAAAATGCTAAAAGTAAATTGCGTTAAGGTAAATGGCTTGAATTTAAATGTTAGTAGTTAATATGTTAGAAGTTAGTATTGTTTTGCTTTTGCTTTTCATTTTAAGACATTCTTTGGAGAACACTCAACCCACTTATCACAAGCATGGATCCTTGGACCAAGACATCTTCCAAAGGAAGGAAAAAAGGTCAAGTTTCCACACAATACCATGAAAGAGGGAAGACTTACAATCTCACTAACTAGAATGCTTATGCCTTTTATGTCACAAATTTAGCGCTATGTTAAGCAATCGTAATTGGACTTATGTAGAAGTCACAACTATTCGAGGTCGGGCAATAGAATTTTGGTGTTAATGCATGTTAGAGACATAGTATTATGAACTATGCTCATGAAACATACCACACACAAAAATAATATGCAAAAGGTGTGGCCTAATCTCATCCATACTCATGTTAATTTTTCAATCAACTAGCCTTAGGATTTTGAGATATCATAGGCCAAATGGAATGAATGAATGAAGAAGGGGAATAAGATGAAGTGGGAGGGGAATGGATCAAAACTCAAATTGATCAAAGGAGGACTTTTACCAAATTAATATCATCCATTCATTTTGGGAGATGGAATGTACATTCCATCAATCCCCTAAATCCAATGATATTAACTTGACAAAGTCAAATCAACCTTGACCAAGGCCCAACAACAAGAGTCAAACACCAACAAGTCATCACAATTGGTCAACAAAATTATTTGGCATTTAATCAAATTAAAAATACTAAAATAAGGCATTTAAATTAAATATGGTTTGTCCAATTCCTAAAACCTCATCAAAACACCAACGAAATGGCCATGAGATTTATCATAGGTCAAAGGACCTTGGAGAAAAAATTTCAAATTTTTGGACATTTAAAATTGTTTTTAAACAATTAAAAACAAATGCAAAATCAATTAAATCATGAAAAATATTAATAATGATCCAAAAAATAATTTTAATTTAGAATATGAAAGAGGAAAATATTTGAATTTTTTTGGTGAAACTCTCATGTTTTTTGGATCAATATTAAAATTAATATGAATTAATTAAAATAAAAGGATTAAAATGAAAATTCAATTATCAGAAAAAACGTGGACCACTTGATCTCCCTCATTATTTGAGGTGACAAATCAAGTGGTCACAAGCGCGCAATCCACGATATGCCTGAGTCAGCGCGCCACAGGAAAGGTAATTCAAACCAACGCACGAGATTATTTCATTTCAAATGGATCATGTGGCTCTGAACACGCCAACTCACCACCGGAGCTACAACTCCAATCTCCTTCTCAGGCGAGCCTCGCGGGATTGGTTCAGTCATAACCATCACCAAAATTAAAAAGAAGGACATGATTTCAAAGTAAAAATGGCACTGAGCACGAATCTGACCTTAATTTATCCTAAATTCAAGTATATTGAGAGATACATGGAGTTGAAATTTGAGGTACATGAACTGAGTTGCTTCGATTTGGCCTCAAAGCAACTCAATCTTCTTGCCTACATTGGTAGGACTTAAGACAACCAAGGAATCAAGAGAATTGAGCAAGATTCAGAGAGAATCGAAGAGAATAAAATATATGGAAAATACCTTCAATGTAGGTTTGGATTCAGCTGCTCTTGCCTTGGCTCGTGCTTGATCTCACTCCAAATGCTTGTAGAAGAAGAATTGAATGCTCAAAAGGTCTTGGATCCTTGGAGTTTTGAATCTCAAAACAGTGAGAATTCAAACTCAATTTCAAGTGAAATTATCAGGATTATCCTTTGGAATGAGAGGGTTAGAGGTTTGGGATTAAAGTTGGCGCGAATGTGTGTGAAATTCTGAGCATATGGAGCTCTATTTATAGCCAATTCAGTTGATATTTGTACACTTGAAATGAACTTCCAAAATTAGCAATGTGTGATGCATGAGTGCATGGGAGTGTGCAGGCCCATGAAATCACTCTATCTAATCCATAATTGAGTGTAAGCAATGCTGAAGTCATGTTGGAATGCTAGGCAATTATGCATGGATGTTTGAAGTTCAATCTTGCCAAATGATGATACCATGTTCAAGCCAATGCCCGGCCTATTCATTTCTTGTCCAAAATGGATGAATTTGGGCTTTTTGGAAAGGTTAGATAAAGAGGAACAACTTTCATGTTCAACACTTTCCATTTGGAGCTTGGAACTTGAAGAATTTTGAGGTGGAAGTTTGGAAATTTTAACATATTGAATTTTTTTCTAAGTGTCAAGCCATATGTCTCAATATTCCACCTTGCTTAACTTTTTATGTCGGCTTTAAATGAGAAATGTGTATTCATCAAAGTTGTAGATATCTCAAAGACCTTCAAAATGGTCACTAATTTCATGTCATTTGGATTTGAAATGATAGAGTTATGCATTTTTGAAGTTTAGAAAAATCACTTGATCAATGATATAGGTCAAAAATGACCTATAATGTAACCTCATATCACATGCTCATAAAAGTTGAATTAGCTCTCACTCCAAACATAAAAGTTGAAGTAGACATATTGTATTTGATTGTGAAACTTGTAAATATTTCATCTTATAAAAATTGAGCAAGTTATGGCCTTGGAAAGTTGACTTTCAAATTAGGGTTTAGACAAAATGACCTATAATGTTTCAACATAGAAAATGATTTTCCAAGCAAAACTAGCTCTAGGTCTCAACACGAAAGTTGTTTGGAATGTCATTTAAAGTAAGTTTGCGCTTGGAATAATTTTCATATGGTGAAAATTGTAGGAGATAAGGTCTAGGGAGACCTAGTTTTGATCAGATGAATTCATCTGGCCAACCACCATCAATGAACTTGCTAACCTTTAATTCTCTTGACTTTCTAGGATCATGGTAGATCATATATGCATAAGATGATGAATTTTGAAGTGTCCCTTGAGAAATTTGATCAATTTGTTAGATAGCTTATTGGAGAAGTTACTCAAGATACCCAGTCAAACTAGGGTTTCCAAGGCAAATCACCCTCAAACTCTTGAAGAAAACTTGATCAACATAACATGTAGAAATCATTGGGACTCATATATTATGCTCATAATCATTCTTGTATCAATACATGGTTGTGCTCTTTGTCATGAGGGTCTCAAACTCTAGATATGAACTTGATAGATCAATAGAGATCATACCCTACCTACAAAGGAGTTAGGCCAATGCAAAGACATATTTTTGGTATTTTGGTTAGTAAAATGATAATATACAAGTATGATACAATCACATAGTGCTTGGTGATCTCTCCAAAAACAAACCCAATGAAAGAGGGGTAAGGAGGATCCCAAGGTATGATCCCAATGCTAATGCATATGATGGAATTGCATGAGGGATCTTAGGGTCAAAATTGGGGTCTTACAGCTGCCCCTATTTAAGGACATTCTTACTAAGGAGGCGAAGGTTAAAATCTTCATGTCGACTCAGTAGAATGGGCTTAAATAACAACACAGAAAAAAATTTTGGTCCCTAAGAGACCTCATGATGCATATGATATGAATGAAAAAGTTAATGCTTTGTGAGGAAATATTGCCACAAAGGATAGACTTTCCTGGGATTGTCAAGGGGGATACCCTTCATCGATTAAGATGAACATATCAAGGGTAAACCAACTGAACAAAAAAGTAGGAATTACATCTATCGAATGCTGGATAGAATACCGTTAAAGAGAAAATTCGTCACCGGTTAAGTTGAACATATCAAGGATAGACTCTACGAGGAGAGAGAAATAGGAATTACATCTATCAGTTACTGGATAGAATACCAAGAGAGAGAATCAGTCACTGGTTAAAGTGAACATATCAAGGATCAACTCTGCGGAGGGAACAAAAAGCAGGATTTACAACTACAGGTTACTGGGTAAAAGACCGCAAAGAGAAGGAAACCCGTCATCGGTTAGGATGAACATATCAAGGATTAACTCTCTGTGAAACAAGAATAGGGATTACAACTACCTTTTTACTGGGTAGAATACCAAAAAGAGAATATTTATCATCGGTTAGGATGAACATATTAAGGATAGACTCAAGCAGGAGAGAGAAAGATATTTGTCGCCGGTTAGGGTGAACATATCAAGGATATACTTCCTGGGGAATCAGATCCACTAGGGACTCTACTGTTGGGAAAACAGGGGTACTTTTGTCGGGTATTGGGCAAGAAGTAACAAATTGCAAACTAAGAAGAATATTACCAGGTAATGGGTAATAAACTCTTAGGGAACTCAAAGTATCTATCTAGGTAGGAGATAGAAAGAAACAGTCAATCAAGACGCAACCCAATGAGGACATAACTCAAAGGGAGTGATTCCATCCAGGTAAACAACAGGGGAGGAAACTGAAGTAATAATCATCAACAAGGAAATAAACTCAGTGGGAAAGAGGAGAAATGTTAAAGTCTTTCTGCCTAAGGGACTGACACTCTACAATTGAGGGAGAACAGACACCAGATTTGTATGGGGATCAAGTACCGCCATAGCAAAGAGTAATAATCTCGAATGAATCATGAAAAGTCATGAAATTATATGAATGTGTATGTATATGTATATATGATGATTATGTTGACAACACGATCACAAAGGATACAAAGGAGCCTCAAAGATTTGAGTCATCGGTACAATCCTCGGTCAATCCACAAAATATGGAGACAACTGCTGGAGAACAGAGAGATCAACATCCCAAAGGCTCAACCCTAGCTGAGGACGGAGGAGATCTGCTGAGGAAAGAACACATCACAGAACCTGTGGGGAATTTTAGGTCAACACCATAAAAATGGGAGACAACCCTACAGGGAAAATAAATTGCTCAGGAACCAGGAGGAAACTCTGACTGGGGAGCAAGTCGACTGGCGATTGGCAGGGAAACAAATGTGATCTACTAGAGAGATCAACCACTTATGCTGAAGATTAAAACAAACATTGACCCTACTGAGGAATACACAAACTTCGCTGGGGAAGGCATAAAACTCCTTGGGGAAAATAACACACCGCAGGGTATCCGAATCAACTAACTCAGCTAGGGAAACAGAACGAAGCTCTACTGGGGGAACAAACACTCCGTTGAGGAACTGAATCAACACAAACTACCAGGGATACCCAAAGGGTTAACTGCTTGGGAAACCTCTAATGTTTTGCACCTAAGGACCTGCTATCCATTAAAATGTTGTTGATATTCCTTTTAATTGCTTTGAAAAATTCTTGCTTTTATATATTTACGAAAAACTGATTTTGATTAAAAATTTAATTTTTAAAATGATCATAATAAAATTTAAAACTATTGGCTGAAGTAAATGAGAGTAGAAACAATTGGATAAAAGCTCAACTTTATTTGATAGAATGGTAGTCTGTAAATGACAAGACTCCATAGATTTTACAAAGTTGAAAATGGTAATTTACATGGAAAAGGGTTACATTGAATACAAATGATCCTTAATCCTTCTACCAACTCTTGATATCCAATGCGCTCTTGACCGCTATTGGGGTGATAAATCGATGTCAACCCTTGTGCTCAATCAAATCTTCGAAACCTTGAAGATCAGCAGAATGCAGTTTATAGCGGTGTATTCGTCACTTTATGATTTATTGATTAAACCAAAAGCAAAGTATACAAAGAATCGAGTCGCCACCGCACTTTTATTTATCCAAAGGAATGGCTAAAAAGCGAACAAAAGCCTAAGAAGTTTTACACATAGAAAACTAATGAAAAGATCAGAGAATCTGGGTAAGGGGTAAATTACGCAATGGGAAGGTGTTAGGCACCCAAAACGTCCTAGGTACTCCTAGGGAGCCCTTTTCACACTTGTTGTATAAAAAAGTTTATTTGTTTATGACATATTGTGCAAACAATGATGGAAGGGATGAGAAAAGAATATACAAATTAGTTATTTTTGTGTTTGAACGGATGAACCCGTTGCCTACGTACCTTTCCATGGAAGGTAAGGATCAAAACGCCGTAGTTCGGCTAAAAGATTTCCAAAATATGAGTGGGTTCATTTTAAACAAAAGCCCTAAGGTCAAACAACAAGTCCACCATGTGAGAAAAGCTTCGACGTACTAGAGGGGGTTAACCCTGTTTTCAGTACGGAAGTCTTACAGTTCGATCACTAAGGACAAAAGGTGAGATTAACATCAACCAACTAGGATAAATCAAACCTATGGCTAATGCATGAAAACTTGTCAAGAATGGCCAAAGCCACAAAACAATTGAATGGGTGAAATTAACCAATTAGGATTTATTCACAAAAAAGTGGTCAAAGTATGATTAGAATTCAATTCAAAGAAGTATTATGAAATGGAGTTTGAAAAATCAAAGGCCTAAAGCCTAGGTTTCTAATTTGAAAAGAAATGAGAATGTTTGCACAATATTTTCAAGTTTAGGTTAACATGCAAATGGAGGTTTAAAGAAACAAAAGGTGGGTGGGTGAAGGAGTGTAAAACTTCTTAGATGTTCACCTCTTGAGATCATATGGAAGATGATTCAAGTGATTCCTTTGGAATAAAGCAACAATGCAAATAAGTAAATGAAAAATGGATACCGGTTGCCAATCAATGGACTTATACCAATCTCCTAAAACAAAACATTGATACCAGATGCCAATCAATGGACTTACACTAATCTCACAAACAAAGGTGGATATCGGATACCAATCAATGGATTTACACCAATCTCCTAAAACAAAACAAATGATACCAGATGCCAATCAATGGACTTATACTAGTCTCACACAACAAAATAACAAGGATACCAAATGCCAATCAATGGACTTATACTAGTCTCCCACCATATCATAGGAACAACTGCCAAGTAATGGACTTATGCTTGTCTCCTCCATGGACAAAGCAAAAATGCTATAAAGCAAAGTTTATGAAATGATATACAAATGATGATGATAAATGCACAAAGCACACTCAAGCAGATATGCACAGATGAATAAAGTAAGCAGACAAACAAGTCAGTTAGCACACACTATATACAAGCAATTAGGCTCAAACAAGGTTAGACTTCACAGTCAACTGGAATGGGGTATGTTGTGCTCTTAACCTTAACATTGAGAGTTAAGGTGAAGCAGATGAAAAGGAGATGAGGGGTGTGCCTCATAGCTCTTATCCCTGGTCAGGGAGAGCTTTAAACAATGGAAGGTGTGGGAGTTCAGAAAGTTGGAACTCTTCTCCACAAAGGATTTGACTCTATAAGATCTTGGGTTAATATCCACAATGCATCAACATGTTATGTGAGCAAAGGGATGACACACTGAATAGTAGGAGATGGACTACACATCTCTTTTATCTACCAATTTCCTCATATGAGGACTTTTCCTGCTTGGCACAAAGAGTAAACAATCACAAGCATTGCCTCTTAAGGAGGACTTCAGACAGGTGCCTGCCCCCATAACAGGACAGGTCTTCCAGACTACATGAAGAAGAGAGGTTATACCTAAGTGGTTAAGCAACCAAGCAAAAGCAAGTTCAAAGTGAACTTAAGCAACTAATGTACCTGTGGAAACATCAAACAAATCAGTATACAACTCAGACAATCAAACAACATCAATATCAACAGTCAAACCCAATAAGCAAAGGCATAAGCCACAAGTCAAGCTCAAATGAGTTAACAACCCTACAAAACACACAATGTTAGTATACAAAGGTAGACATCAAGTGCTCAAATGATGGAGCATCATGAACCATATAACTTGGATGTTCAACCTGAAAACAAAGCTCAAAGATGAGAGGCAAACCACTAGGTCAAAACCTAGGGTCAAAGATGGAGAAAAAATTCAAAACAGAAGCTCAAATTTGACATGATGAAACTTCAAACAATTATTGACACATAGCAAAAAGTCTCACATCAATATCATTTACCAAATGCATTTTATGATCAATTGAAGTTCAAGGAAATTTTAAAGTGCAAATGTGATCAACCAGAATGAAAAATCTCAATTAAATCAGAAATGATTCAAACAAATCTGGGAAAATTCATGTATATTCAACATATCTCATATGATCAGCATGCAAGAAATCAGAACAATTGAGCATCATTTGATAGGGTAAACACATAGCACAAGATGAACATCAAAAGGTGTGACACAAATTGTCACACCTACTTAGAAAAATCACAAAACAGAAATGATAAATGATAAAAATGCAAACTCAACACCAAAATGTCAAGCAAGGAGTCTAGTTTCATCATGCAAAAATTCAGATTCATTGGATCAAAGACAAGGATTTCACAAATGCATAAGCAAGGCAATGTCAAAATGAATACATGTTCACAAACCCTAGGGCAAAAAAAATTCCAGCCGTGCACAAATCATGAAAAAATATCCAAAAAAAGCTAGAGAGAAAATGTGACCTAATGCAGGAATCCTCATATTTTTTGGATGAATATTGGATTTGATATGATTTTTCAAAGATGCAAATGAAAATGAAATAAAAATTGAACAAGAAAATGAATTAATTTGAAAATTGAAGTTGGCGCCTCCCTGTACGCAGCGTTTCATTAATCATAAAGCCTGGCCAATCAGAATTGAGCATGGACGCGCGCATGCACCAATAGGAACAAACCCTAGGAACTTAAGGCAACGGTTTTAACGTGAATCAAAGCGTGGCCAATATACTGTACTTCATCTTCTCCAAACGTGTTTCCATGAACAATAGACCAATCAAGAACACGATGAACATTTTTCTCAGAATTTAAAACTAAACATATAGTCATGTAGCCTAAACCTCATGGATCAACAATCAAACATCAAATAGGCATGGATCATCAAGAATCGTTTGGATCGAGCAACATCAAGATTCATCATCAAAATTCAAATCATCGAAACTAAGTGAATAATGCACGGTTTTAAGTGATTCAAAGCTCAGCATGCTCACACAACCAAGATCTACAAGTTTAGCATAACAAAAATGAGAAATAAGAGACACGATTTCATGACCTCTTGAAGAGCAGCTTTCGAATCCACGCGTTTCAGGCCTTGCAATGCTCAAATGACCTTCTAGCAAGCTTGTAGAGTTGATTGGAATGAAGATTGAAGTTCAATTGCTCACGATTCCACAGAATTTGAAATTCACCATTGTTGTGTTCTTGCTTCAAGCTGCTTCAGTTTGCACGAATTGGCTTGGATCTTGCTTGAATCTTGATCAGTAATGATACTAGATGATGAATTAAACAAGAAAATGCAAATTGATTTGAAGAAATTGAGAGAAAAAATGAGAGAAAAGTTTGATGAAATTTTGTAGATCTGAAAATTATGAGGTCTTCTCCTGCAATTCTGTTAGGGTTTTAGCTTATATACTCTCTATTAATCAAGCTCTAATCATGCTTAACCAAATGCTAATGAAAATTAGTGAAATGAGGTGTTTATGCAAATTTGGTCATTTCACCCTTGCATGGTAAATATGAGTGAACAGTACACGAAATGCAATGTATTTTCACTTAAAATGACATTTTAAAATCAATGGCAATTGCAAAACATTTGAATTATGCACCAAATTCAAATTCCATGTTTTCCCTCCAAAATTAAGTGAATTTGCAAAATGTTCATGTGATGAAAATTGATGCAATGCGATGCAAGATTATGAAATTATAGGTCAAAACAAGAATTTAGCAAAAAGAGCCACATGATTTGGAGCATTGGTTTGAAAGTTATGCACTTTTGAATCTCCATGTACACTTTGCCATGATTTGATCATATCTCTTCAACCACACATGAGAAATGGATGATCTTGGACTTTTTGGAAATGGGAGAGAAAGATATACAACTTTCAAGTTCAACAAAATTTCATTTGAAGCATTTTTGATGATGTAATTTGAAGTTGAAGTTAGGTTAAAACCTTTCCATTTTTGGAAAGTTCAAATTATAGGTCACTTTCTATTTTTGGAAAGTTTTGACCTGACTTTATTTTCTTCAATGTTGATGTTTGAAATGTCAAATGAGACTTGTTTGAACATGAATGAAGTATTTCTAATCACTTCCCACCTCCAAATCCATAGTTGACCTGGCTGTTGACTTTCTAGGCCTTCAGTTGACCTGGCTATGCTCTGATGGAAATCAAGCCTCTACCACTTGGGATTTTGATTCAAAATGATATCATAGCTCATATGAACTCTTATGAATAATTATGGTGCCTAAATTCTCAAGAATGGCCACCATCTATTGCTCAATGGCTGCCTTTGACTGTCTTGACCTGCGATTGCTTCATCTGCAAGACAAAGGTTAGATGACATATTTTTGTACTTTTGGTTAGTGGTAAAAAGGAAAGCAATGATATACAAATGCCAAACATGCTTGGTGATCAAAAATCACTCTCAAAAGGATAACCAACCCACAAGGAAGGAGGCAAGGTGCACAAAGATCCTTGAGGTAATGATATGATATGATATGATGCCATGAGGGATCTTAGGGACAAAATTGGGGTCTTACAGATGCCCCTATTTAAGGTCATTCTATCCGGAGAGGTGAAGTTTAGAAATCTTCGTCTCGACGCGGTAGAATGGGCTTAAATAACAGTAATGAGACAAATTTTGGTCCCTAAGAGACCTCATGATGCAGATGTATGCATCCAAAAGACAAACAACTCTGTGGGGAATATGGGTCCACAAAGAAAAGACAATCCATCGGAGTAATACACTCACCAGGAACAGAGACTCTAATAGGACTCTCACGGGGATAAGAAAAAGGAAAAAGAAAGCGTGAGCAGGACACGACTCTGAATTAGGGTAAAACTGACACTGCGTGAACAAAGCACGACTAGACCAGAGTCCTTTCCGAAAGGAGGGCTTGAAAAAGCAAATCGACTTACAGGATGGACATTCGAATCCACAACGGGAAAACGAATCTTACTCAGTTGGGGACACAAACCCAAAGAGCGCATGAGATATAATATCCATTACCGTCAGAACGTGGATAGAATACTCGCATGAGATATATTATCTATTACCGTCAGAACGTAGATAATACACTCGCATGGAAGGAAACACCAGGGATACCGGTTACTGGGTATATAATAGGTGACCTACCAAAAACGTGAATTGGTATATATGCCAAGACACTCATCATCCAAAACACAAACTTGTCAAAGGATGGATATTCGTTTCTACAAAGAATACGAATCTTACTCTACTGGGGAAAATCATCAAAGGATTCCAACCAAAGAGCGAAAGAGATATATTATTTATTACCGTCAAAACGTGAATAATATACTCGAAAAGGAAGAGACACCAGAGATACCGGTTACTGGGTATATAATAGGTGGCCAACCAAAAAGAGAGACGATCGATACCACAACAACAGGGTAAACGAAAGATAACTCACAGGGGATAAATTGCAAGCATCCGGTAATTAACCAAGAAACAACAAATATTTGATTCCACAAAGGAATAACGAATCTTACTCGACTGGGGAAACACGACAGGCTTCGACTAAAGAGTGCATGAGATATATTATCCATTATCGTCAGAACGTGGATAACATATTCGCATGGAAGATTATCCACAACCGGTTACTGGGTTAATAAAGGATAAATCGACCGAAAAGAAAGGCATCGGGATACCATACTAGGTATATAAAGATGACCAATCAAAGGGAGCAACGATCATTACCAAGCAAAAGGGTAAATGAAAAAACTCACCGGGGATGAATTCCATAAACAACAACTATCCACAAGGACTTGCTGGCGACTTCAAAGGAGATAACATTGCAAGCATACGGCAATGATCCAGAAGACTGCTGGGGATATAATTGCTAGCAACCGGCAATTGTCCAGAAGCAAGGGAGGAATATCAACATCGAATACTGGATGAAGATAACCACAAAGAGTAACCACCATCGGTTAGGATGAACAACAAGGTTATCTCTGCAAAGGGGAGAAAATAGGGTTTACATCTACCGAATACGGGGTAGAATACCAAAACTCTGGCTGAGGATAGGGTTGCTAGCATCCGACAACTATCCACAAAAAAGCACAGACTCCGTTGGGAATAAAACCACAACAACATAGGATTTACAACTACCGAATACTGGGTAGAAGACCACAAAATCCACCATCAACCAGAACGAACCACAAAGGTTACCTCTGCTAAGGGAAAAGAGATGGGACTTACAACTACCGAATACGGGTAGTAGCCAACAACTCTGATGAGGATAAAAAGATAGGGTTTACATCTACCGAATACGGGGTAGAAAACCAACAACTCTTGCTGAGGAATAAAAAAATAGGGTTTACATCTACCGAATACGGGGTAGAAAACCAACAACTCTTGCTGAGGAATAAAAGGTATATAACCACAAATTCCGCCAAGAAGAGGGAACATATGGCTTACAACTACCGGTATGAGGGTAGAGGCCCGAAAAGATTCCGCTGGAGATAAAAAGAATTATTGCCGGTTACTGGGCAATTCATTCATTCATTCCACAGGGAAACACGAGAAACAGTTGACAAATAGCCAATTCGGGATTGATCCGAAAAGACAGACTGAATCAAGACTCGTCCTAATGAGGATATAACTCAATAGGAAGCTCCATCCCAATATATGTGTTGGGAGGAAACGGAAGAAACCGTCATCCACGAGGATATATCTCAGTGGGGAACTGCAGAAGGAAAGACAGACACTTTCTGCTTATGGGGCTGACTCTATATGGAGAGATTAAACACCCGACATCCGCTTGGGAAGATCTACTGTGGAGATCTATATCACCCATAGCAGGAGACAACAAACAAGAGATATATGGCAAAAAATGCAACATGAATATCTGAATGTTTATGATTATGCATGAATATGCGTGATTTATGTTTGATGAATGCTGACAAAACAGACATATCTAACACAAACAGGTCCAGGAACCAAACGCCCGGTACTACACTTCCAGAGGGAACCAAAGGAATCCAACTGGAAAGCCAATCTGCTGGAGATCTATATGCTGAAAAGCAAAGATCTGCGGGTAGGAAAAAGATCAGAGATATCAAAGAAATCACAAAATCTTTGAGTGATGGATCAACAAATCAACCCAACTAGGGTACAGAAAGTCACAACAGGCATAAACAGCCACAAAGACAAATCTGTTGGGGAAATGGAGAAATCCCAAAACATCTACAGGGGAACAAGAGCTCACTGCACAAGCAAGAATTGCCACGAAAGCAACTCCAAATAACTCCGCTGGGGAACAACCCACAAAGGGAGAACAGATCATCCATGTAGAATCTAACTGCACAAGCAACTCTACTGGGAATAATGTCAGCCATTCCATTGGGGATACACCCACTGAGGGACAAAAGATCACACAAGTAGATTCTGCAACAAGCCACTCTACTAGGGATCAAAAAGCATCAGGGAATCAACCAAATCTCTGGATGATAGATCACCAACCAACCCTACTGGGGAGAATAACTCTGGCGGGGATCCTGGGGAAGTCACACAAATATAATCCACCATACCACAAATCTACTGGCAGATCAACTGGGGAATTCACTTGAAGAAATTCACTAGGGATAAGAAGGAGAGCTGGGAATCAACCACCAAATGCTGAACCTTCCAAGAGAAACCCAACAACTGCTGAGGAGGAGAAAATCACTGCTCGGCTGAAGGGAGAAGAGGTGAAAACCTCAACAAACGCTCCGATGGGGAGATATAGCATAAAATGTAGTATATCATAACAACAACTCTGCAGGCGACTGCGCTGAGGAAAGTGGTAAAGTACCGGGATATCAACTCCACCAACCACTGAATCTTCAAAAAGAAAGCAACCATGCTGGGGAGAGAAGCAACAACTCCGCTGGCGACTGCACTGGGGAGAGCGACTGGGTACCGGGGTCTCAAACCACCAATTACCGAATCTTCCAAAGGAACGCATCCATGCTGAGGAGAGAATACTGTTGGAGAAGAAACGAAGTCTTCAACAAGCACTCTGCTTAGGGAACAACCCCAACAACAACTCTGCTTGGGGAACAACCCCAACAACAAAGCAGGATAAAGAGGATACAACCAATGCCAGGAATATGAACAAATGTCTTACCTGTTGGAAATCGTGCCACCCCCGGGAGAGCACTGAGAGATTCTTAAGTATCCTTTCATCATCGTGAATGCTCACTTTGTTTAAAACAACAATTTGAAAAATTTATTTGTTTAAACAATGACGTTTTATCAATTAAAACATGCAAAACATTTGTTGAATTGAAACAAATAAGAGTGCAAATAATTGGATAAAAGCTCAAATTGATTTGATGGAATGGTAGCCTGCAAAAGGAAAGACTCCATAGATCTGTACAAATTTGAAATCAGTGATATATATTGGAAGAGGGCTACATTGAACATAATGATCCTTTCTCTACCAATTTGAATCTCGATGTATTCGAAGCTTCAGTTGACGACTAATCGAGAATCTCTGACGAAAAGACAGCTGCGGAACAGAAAGTCTTGTCAGGATGCAGTTACTTGCCAAATCCCTAATTTTTGCCTAGATTGCCCCAGGGTGAGGTACTCAATCTAGCGGGATGCAAATATACTTTTTTATGTCTCTAACTTTTGCCTGGATAACCCTTTCGGGTTCTCCACCGAGACGCTCATTTTTGCCTAAGCCGCCCTTTCGGGTTTTCAACTTAGCGAGCCATTCTGTTTTTCTTTTGCATACTTTTTTTAGGCAAAGTATTTCTTGACTGCGTCTGAATTCACAGGACGAGTGAAATCCTCCCCATCCATTGTTGTAAGCATCAAAGCTCCGCCTGAAAAGGCTCTCTTAACAACATATGGACCCTCGTAGTTTGGAGTCCACTTGCCCCTGGAATCGGGCGCGAAAGACAAAACTTTCTTGAGCACGAGGTCACCTTCTCGGAACACACGAGGCTCGACCTTCTTATCGAATGCTTTCTTCATTCTCTGCTGATATAACTGACCATGGCACATGGCAGTCAATCGCTTCTCTTCAATCAAATTCAGCTGGTCATAACGACTCTGAATCCATTCAGCATCAGTCAACTAGGGGTTCGAGGGTATACTTTTTCTTTTTTATTTTCTTAAATTTTTTTTTGATTTTTTTGATTTTTTTTCTTTTATTTTTCTCCCCCTCTCTCTTTTTTTTTTTGATTGCATTTGCAATGCCCCAGTTTGACTGTTTTGCTGATTCTCATGATACAGCTGAATGAGCTTCTTCTCGTGCTCAAGAAGACGGGTAATCTCATCAGGAATCCCCTTCAACATCATCTTCCTCTGCCTCAAATACAAGGAATTCAAGATTGGGAGATGGCGTTGAATCATTATGTTCAATGGGTTTAGAAATCCCTGCATAATGATTTTGATATGAAAAGCTTTTTGAAATCAAACAAGGCAATCATTATGCAGATGAAAAGTTTGATTTTATGCTTTTTTCCAGGGTTTTTTGTGATCACCGATTTCATGCAAAAAGCAAAAAGTGAAAACAATTGGAAAAACAAATGTTTAGCAATGCATTAATTGAATGAAATATCATTGTATAAATGCTGCCAACAAATGTCATCACTTCTCCTTTTGGCATGGGAGAAAGGTTTTGAACAAAGTGAACCATTACTCTGATCTATGAATGACTGTAGGAACACCTACAGCGACCCAATTGTGGCAGACACCACCAGGTATGATGAAGTTGCTCAAATCCTCTGCATCCTCTTCCAAGATAGCAGCAGCTTCCTCAGTCTGATCAGCATGGATGAAACCTCCACTCTTGAACAACCCTTGCTCGTTGAATGTCCCAGAAGAATAGCCAATGCCAGCCCGGGATTTATTGTCTTCAAGCTCAATCATCTTCCCTAAACCAGCAACTGCACCACATTCAATGGCCAGTTTCGCATCACGATAGGAAGCAAATGAAGGAGACTTCTTCTCGATCGGCTCAGCAATAGATAAAGCTTGGAAAGGCGTTCTAACTTCATCCTCAACATCAATGTATGAGAAAGAAGACAAGTGGCTAACCAGGAACAAATCCATCAAAAGCACCTAGTCTGGAAAATTCCTCCTCGAGTTCACAGCTCTCTTGCTCAACATGATCCATCAATCTTGCAGAGATGGCTCTGGTGTAGTACCGGCGAAGTGCGTCTTCAAAATAAATGAAGAGCAACAGGGATCAGACCACAAGACGGGAGACCGGAACAAAACACCTGCTTATGCATATGATGCATGAAATGTTTGTGCATATGCTTTGTTTTTATTTCAAAGGAACTCGAGGGTTTTATTTGCAAACTTTGAAAATATTAAGCACTTATCGCATCTGGAAATATCTCATTGGATAATTCTTTGTCTTTCCATATCTGAAAATTTTGCAAAGAAACCCCTTAAGTTCCTTGAAAAAAATTTCTCATTTTTTGATGATATGGATGCAGATGAATGCATGAATGCATGAATGCAACAATCACACTCAAGGATCAAGCAAAGCACACCAGACAAAGGTCATGGGAAAGCTCATAGTATCCCTAATATCAATCATCCATTTTGGTGGATTATGGTTTTCACCTTATCAACACCCAAGTTCCATTGATATTAACGATATATGAACCGGCTCAATCATCCCTAATATCAATCATCCATTTTGGTGGATTATGGTTTACACCTTATCAACACCCAAGTTCCATTGATATTAAGGATGTGTGAACGACTCAACCATGAATCACGGGTTTGCTGAGAGTCACGAGCATGGGGTCCTGGTTAAGAACCACCCAAAGGGAGTGTACTAGGGTTTAAACCTGCCGAACATGTTCTACCAGAGGTTCCCATAGTCATCATCCCATCTTTCGAATATTATCGGAGGAACGAATACTCGTATTCCAAAAATATTCTCAAGAGAGACTCTTATGAGTGTAGTATCGCGTAACAATCACATCAGATCGTACATCTGAACGACCTCCGCACTACGTCCTAAAAATAGGCCAAGTGAATGCCTAACCACAAATAACTTGTGTGACATTATTAATCCAACATGACCTCCACCAAGTGAATGGGCTCGCAAGTCAACTTGTTAAGGAATACTCCACACAAGTCGACAAGACTACGCCATTCTCCTATCCTAAGGGGCACTCGAGTTCGGGTATAGAACTCATCTCACAGAGATCACCAAAGCAAACAACAATTGTATATCAAGCAATTCAAACATTACAATCAATACAGTTATCCCAAATTGTACAAAAATACGTCATATAACAAATAAACAATATCACACAACAAGGGTGAAAAGTAGGCAATACCACCAAGGAAGGTCTAATGTTGTCCCCAGTGGAGTCGCCACTTTTCTGTAGCGGTGTATTCGTCACTTTATGATTTATTGATTAAACCAAAAGTAAAGTATACAAAGAATCGAGTCGCCACCGCACTTTTATTTATCCAAAGGAATGGCTAAAAAGCGAACAAAAGCCTAAGAAGTTTTACACATAGAAAACTAATGAAAAGATCAGAGAATCTGGGTAAGGGGTAAATTACGCAATGGGAAGGTGTTAGGCACCCAAAACGTCCTAGGTACTCCTAGGGAGCCCTTTTCACACTTGTTGTATAAAAAAGCTTATTTGTTTATGACATATTGTGCAAACAATGATGGAAGGGATGAGAAAAGAATATACAAATTGGTTATTTTTGTGTTTGAACGGATGAACCCGTTGCCTACGTACCTTTCCATGGAAGGTAAGGATCAAAACGCCGTAGTTCGGCTAAAAGATTTCCAAAATATGAGTGGGTTCATTTTAAACAAAAGCCCTAAGGTCTTTCGTTATCCACGGGAGAAAACTCAACCTTATACAAACAACAAGTCCACCATGTGAGAAAACCTTCGACGTACTAGAGGGGTTAACCCTGTTTTCAGTACGGAAGTCTTACAGTTCGATCACTGAGGACAAAAGGTGAGATTAACATCAACCAACTAGGATAAATCAAACCTATGGCTAATGCATGAAAACTTGTCAAGAATGGCCAAAGCCACAAAACAATTGAATGGGTGAAATTAACCAATTAGGATTTATTCACAAAAAAGTGGTCAAAGTATGATTAGAATTCAATTCAAAGAAGTATTATGAAATGGAGTTTGAAAAATCAAAGGCCTAAAGCCTAGGTTTCTAATTTGAAAAGAAATGAGAATGTTTGCACAATATTTTCAAGTTTAGGTTAACATGCAAATGGAGGTTTAAAGAAACAAAAGGTGGGTGGGTGAAGGACTGTAAAACTTCTTAGATGTTCACCTCTTGAGATCATATGGAAGATGATTCAAGTGATTCCTTTGGAATAAAGCAACAATGCAAATAAGTAAATGAAAAATGGATACCGGTTGCCAATCAATGGACTTATACCAATCTCCTAAAACAAAACAATGATACCAGATGCCAATCAATGGACTTACACTAATCTCACAAACAAAGGTGGATATCGGATACCAATCAATGGATTTACACCAATCTCCTAAAACAAAACAAAGGTGCCTCATAGCTCTTATCCCTGGTCAGAGAGAGCTTTAAACAATGGAAGGTGTGGGAGTTCAGAAAGTTGGAACTCTTCTCCACAAAGGATTTGACTCTATAAGATCTTGGGTTAATATCCACAATGCATCAACATGTTATGTGAGAAAAGGGATGACACACTGAATAGTAGGAGATGGACTACACATCTCTTTTATCTACCAATTTCCTCATATGAGGACTTTTCCTCCTTGGCACAAAGAGTAAACAATCACAAGCATTGCCTCTTAAGGAGGACTTCAGACAGGTGCCTGCCCCCATAACAGGACAGGTCTTCCAGACTACATGAAGAAGAGAGGTTATACCTAAGTGGTTAAGCAACCAAGCAAAAGCAAGTTCAAAGTGAACTTAAGCAACTAATGTACCTGTGGAAACATCAAACAAATCAGTATACAACTCAGACAATCAAACAACATCAATATCAACAGTCAAACCCAATAAGCAAAGGCATAAGCCACAAGTCAAGCTCAAATGAGTTAACAACCCTACAAAACACACAATGTTAGTAGACAAAGGTAGACATCAAGTGCTCAAATGATGGAGCATCATGAACCATATAACTTGGATGTTCAACCTGAAAACAAAGCTCAAAGATGAGAGGCAAACCATTAGGTCAAAACCTAGGGTCAAAGATGGAGAAAAAATTCAAAACAGAAGCTCAAATTTGACATGATGAAACTTCAAACAATTATTGACACATAGCAAAAAGTCTCACATCAATATCATTTACCAAATGCATTTTATGATCAATTGAAGTTCAAGGAAATTTTAAAGTGCAAATGTGATCAACCAGAATGAAAAATCTCAATTAAATCAGAAATGATTCACAAAAATCTGGGAAAATTCATGTATATTCAAGATATCTCATATGATCAGCATGCAAAAAATCAGAACAATTGAGCATCATTTGATAGGGTAAACACATAGCACAAGATGAACATCAAAAGGTGTGACACAAATTGTCAGACCTACTTAGAAAAATCACAAACCAGATATGATAAATGATAAAAATGCAAACTCAACACCAAAATGTCAAGCAAGGAGTCTAGTTTCATCATGCAAAAATTCAGATTCATTGGATCAAAGACAAGGATTTCACAAATGCATAAGCAAGGCAATGTCAAAATGAATACATGTTCACAAACCCTAGGGCAAAAAAATTTCCAGCCGTGCACAAATCATGAAAAAATATCCAAAAAAAGCTAGAGAGAAAATGTGACCTAATGCAGGAATCCTCATATTTTTTGGATGAATATTGGATTTGATATGATTTTTCAAAGATGCAAATGAAAATGAAATAAAAATTGAACAAGAAAATGAATTAATTTGAAAGTTGAAGTTGGCGCCTCCCTGTACGCAGCGTTTCATTAATCATAAAGCCTGGCCAATCAGAATTGAGCATGGACGCGCGCATGCACCAATAGGAACAAACCCTAGGAACTTAAGGCAACGGTTTTAACGTGAATCAAAGCGTGGCCAATATACTGTACTTCATCTTCTCCAAACGTGTTTCCATGAACAGTAGACCAATCAAGAACACGATGAACATTTTTCTCAGAATTTAAAACTAAACATATAGTCATGTAGCCTAAACCTCATGGATCAACAATCAAACATCAAATAGGCATGGATCATCAAGAATCGTTTGGATCGAGCAACATCAAGATTCATCATCAAAATTCAAATCATCGAAACTAAGTGAATAATGCACGGTTTTAAGTGATTCAAAGCTCAACATGCTCACACAACCAAGATCTACAAGTTTAGCATAACAAAAATGAGAAATAAGAGACACGATTTCATGACCTCTTGAAGAGCAGCTTTCGAATCCACGCGTTTCAGGCCTTGCAATGCTCAAATGACCTTCTAGCAAGCTTGTAGAGTTGATTGGAATGAAGATTGAAGTTCAATTGCTCACGATTCCACAGAATTTGAAATTCACCATTGTTGTGTTCTTGCTTCAAGCTGCTTCAGTTTGCACGAATTGGCTTGGATCTTGCTTGAATCTTGATCAGTAATGATACTAGATGATGAATTAAGCAAGAAAATGCAAATTGATTTGAAGAAATTGAGAGAAAAAATGAGAGAAAAGTTTGATGAAATTTTGTAGATCTGAAAATTATGAGGTCTTCTCCTTCAATTCTGTTAGGGTTTTAGCTTATATACTCTCTATTAATCAAGCTCTAATCATGCTTAACCAAATGCTAATGAAAATTAGTGAAATGAGGTGTTTATGCAAATTTGGTCATTTCACCCTTGCATGGTAAATATGAGTGAACAGTACACGAAATGCATTGTATTTTCACTTAAAATGACATTTTAAAATCAATGGCAATTGCAAAACATTTGAATTATGCACCAAATTCAAATTCCATGTTTTCCCTCCAAAATTAAGTGAATTTGCAAAATGTTCATGTGATGAGAATTGATGCAATGCGATGCAAGATTATGAAATTATAGGTCAAAACAAGAATTTAGCAAAAAGAGCCACATGATTTGGAGCATTGGTTTGAAAGTTATGCACTTTTGAATCTCCATGTACACTTTGCCATGATTTGATCATATCTCTTCAACCACACATGAGAAATGAATGATCTTGGACTTTTTGGAAATGGGAGAGAAAGATCTACAACTTCCATGTTCAACAAAATTTCATTTGAAGCATTTTTGATGATGTAATTTGAAGTTGAAGTTAGGTTAAAACCTTTCCATTTTTGGAAAGTTCAAATTATAGGTCACTTTCTATTTTTGGAAAGTTTTGACCTGACTTTATTTTCTTCAATGTTGATGTTTGAAATGTCAAATGAGACTTGTTTGAACATGAATGAAGTATTTCTAATCACTTCCCACCTCCAAATCCACAGTTGACCTGGCTGTTGACTTTCTAGGCCTTCAGTTGACCTGGCTATGCTCTGATGGAAATCAAGCCTCTACCACTTGGGATTTTGATTCAAAATGATATCATAGCTCATATGAACTCTGATGAATGATTATGGTGCCCAAATTCTCAAGAATGGCCACCATCTATTGCTCAATGGTTGCCTTTGACTGTCTTGACCTGTGATTGCTTCATCTGCAAGACAAAGGTTAGATGACATATTTTTGTACTTTTGGTTAGTGGTAAAAAGGAAAGCAATGATATACAAATGCCAAACATGCTTGGTGATCAAAAATCACTCTCAAAAGGATAACCAACCCATAGGGAAGGAGGCAAGGTGCACAAAGATCCTTGAGGTAATGATATGATATGATATGATGCCATGAGGGATCTTAGGGACAAAATTGGGGTCTTACACAGTTACTTGCCATAATCCCTAATTTTTGCATAAGTTGCCCCAAGGTGGGGTACTCAACTTATCCGGAAATTCTTTCTGTTTTATGTCTCTAATTTTTGCCTGGATCGCCCTTTCGGGTTTTCGATCCATCGAGACGCTCATTTTTGCCTAAGCCTCCCTTTCGACTTTGCAACTTAGCGAGCTGTTCTTTTTTTTTAGGAGAAATATTTCTTGACTACATCTGCGTTCACAGGACGAGTGAACTCTTCACCATCCATAGTTGTAAGAATCAATGCTCCGCTTGAAAAGGCTCTCTTAACAACATATGGGCCTTCTTAATTAGGAGTCCATTTTCCTCTAGAATATGGCTTAAACGTCAAAGGCTTCTTGAGCACAAGGTCACCTTCTCTGAACACACGAGGTATGACCTTCTTATCAAAAGCTTTCTTCATCCTTTGCTGATATAACTGACTATGACACATGGCAGTCAATCTCTTCTCTTCAATCAAATTCAACTGATCAAACCTGGTCTGACACCATTCAGCCTCAGTCGACTTGGCTTCCATGAGCACACGCAATGAAGGAATCTCAACTTCTACGGGGAGTACTGCTTCCATACCATAAACAAGAGAGAAAGGGGTTGCCCCTGTTGAAGTGCGAATGGATGTACGATCCCCATGCAAAGCAAATGGGAGCATCTCATGCCAATCCTTGTACGTGACAACCATCTTCTGGATAATCTTCTTGATGTTCTTGTTTGCTGCTTCAACAACCCCATTCATCTTAGGTCTGTAGGGAGAAGAATTATGATGTGCAATCTTGAAGTCTTTACAAAGAGCTTCCACCATATTATTATACAAGTTCGATCCATTGTCAGTAATGATCTTGCTTGGCACACCATAACGACATATGATCTTATTCTTGATAAACCTTACAACAACTTGCTTGGTTACACTTGTATACGATGCCGCTTCAACCCATTTTGTGAAGTAGTCAATTGCCACCAAAATGAAACGATATCCATTCGAAGCTTTGGGTTCAATCATCCCAATCATATCAATTCCCCACATGGAGAAGGGCCATGGGGAAGAGATAACATTCAATAGTGTCGGAGGAACATGAATCTTATCAGCATAAATTTGACACTTGTGGCATTTCTTCACAAATTTGTAACAGTCAGATTCCATTGTCAGCCAATGCTAACCTGCTCGCAACATCTTCTTTGCCATTGCGTGTCCATTGGAATGAGTACCAAAGGAACCTTCATGCACTTTGGTCATCAACAAGTTTGCTTCGTGTCTATCCACGCATCTGAGCAAAACCATGTCGAAGTTTCTCTTGTACAGTATATCACCATTCAAGTAGAAATTATCGGCTAATCTTCTCAAAGTCTTCTTATCTTTCAAAGATGCCCCAGGCGGGTAAATCTGACTTTGGAGGAAACATTTGATATCATAATTCCACGTCTTTTCGTCTTTGATTTCTTCAACAACAAACACATGAGCTGGCCTATCAAGACGCATTACAGATAAATTGGGAACTTCATTCCAATACTTCACTATAATCATCGATGCCAATGTTGCAAGAGCATCTGCCATCCGGTTTTCATCTCGAAGAATATGATGAAACTCAACCTTTGTAAAGAAAGTTGAAATTCTCCTCGCATAATCTCTATATGGTATTAAACCAGGTTGATTTGTCCCCCATTCTCCTTTGATTTGATTCACAACCAAAGCTGAATCACCGAAGACATACAAATACTTGATTCTGAGATTCATGGCCTCTTCATGGCCTCTTCATATTCTGACATGTTGTTTGTACACTTGAAAGTCAATCTAGCTGTAAATGATAGATGCGTACCTTGAGGAGTAATAATCACTGCCCCAATGCCATTTCCATATTGATTAATAGCTCCATCAAATACCATGCCCCAACGGGAACCAGGTTCTGGCCCTTCTTCAAGCAATGGTTCATCACAATCTTTCATTTTCAAGTACAAAATCTCTTCATCAGGAAAATCATACTACACTGACTGATAATCTTCAATTGGTTGGTGAGATAAATGGTCAACCAAGATACTACCTTTGATCGCTTTCTGAGATCGGTATTCGATATCATACTCTGATAACAACATCTGCCAACGGGAAATTCTCCCAGTTAAAGCAGGCTTTTCAAATATATTATTAATCGGATCCATTTTGGATATCAACCAAGTAGTATAATTCAACATATATTGGCGCAAACGCTTAGCAGCCCAAGCCAATGCGCAACAAGTTTTCTCAAGCATGGAATGCCGAGTCTCACAATCGGTGAATTTTTTATTGAGGTAGTTGATTGTGAATTCTTTCTTTCCAGTCTCATCTTGCTGACCAAGAACACAACCCATAGTATCTTCAAGCACAGTCAAATACATTATCAATGGTCTTCCTTCAACAGGTGGAGACAAAATCGGAGGCTCAAGCAAATATTCCTTGATACTGTCAAAAGCTTTCTGGCAATCTTCGGTCCAATCACAAGACTGATCTTTCCGAAGAAGCTTGAATATAGGCGCACATGTGGCAGTCATGTGGGAAATAAATCTGGAAATATAATTCAAGCGGCCGAGAAAACCTCTGACTTGCTTCTCAGTTTTGGGCGCAAACATCTCTTGTATTGCTTTGACCTTAGCAGGATCAACCTCAATACCCTTCTCGCTGACAATAAAGCCCAACAACTAACCAGAACAAACACCAAAAGTACACTTATTAGGATTCAAGCGAAGTTTATATTTCCTCAAATGCTGGAATAGCTTCAACAAATGCTTAACATGTTCCTCTTCATCAATCGATTTAGCAATCATGTCATCGACATAAACTTCAATCTCTTTATGCATCATATCATGAAAAAGAGTAGTCATTGCTCTTTGGTAAGTTGCACCAGCAATTTTTAAACCGAAAGGCATCACTCTATAGCATAATGTTCCCCAAGGTGTAATGAATGTGGTCTTCTCCATATCTTCGGGTGCCATCTTGATCTGATTATATCCAGAAAATCCGTCCATAAACGAAAAGACTTTGAATTTAGCATTATTGTCTACCAACATATCAATGTGTGGCAGAGGGAAATCATCTTTCAGACTGGCTTTATTCAAATCTCTATAATCAACACACATGCGGACTTTTCCATCTTTCTTCGGTATAGGCACAATATTGGCCACCCACTACGGATACTCAACAGTGACAAGGAAACCGACATCAATCTGCTTTTGCACTTCCTCTTTGATCTTCACAGCCATATCAGGATGCGTTCTTCTCAACTTCTACTTGACTGGCGGGCATTCTGGCTTCAACGGTAATCTATGCTCCACAATCTCAGAATCTAACCCAAGCATGTCTTGATAGGACCAAGCAAACACATTTGAATACTCTCGTAGAAGATCAATCAACCCCTTCTTAACATCTGGACACAGTCGAGACCCAATCTTGACTTCCTTCACATCATCTTCGGAACCCAAGTTAACTAGCTCAATCTGCTCTTCGAACGGCTGAATGATCTTTTCATCTTTCTCAAGAGGACGAGATAATTCATCACTTACTTCTACGTCACTTTCCTCCTCCGCCTCAAACACGGGGAATTCAAAATTTGGAGAAGGAGAAGGATCATTGTATTCAATGGGGTTAGGAACCGACCTGCATAATGATTTGATATTTTGATTTTAGAGAAGTGAATTTGTGATCAAATATCATGCAAATGGACAATTATATTGTTTATTTATGTTTTTTGTGATTATCATTTTTAGTATAAAGCAAAAAGTAAAAATAAACATCATAGATGTGGATGAATAGAATTAATTTTATTGATGATCAATTTGAAAATGCCTAAACAATGTTCACTTCTCCCTTAGGCATAGGAGAAGGATTTTAAAACATATAAAAGAAATTACTTATATCGATGCAAAATAACAGGAATATCAACAGCAGTCCAATTGTTGCAAGCCTTTCCATGCGTCACAAAATTGGTGCAGTCTTCCTCTTCGTCATCCTCTAGCACAACAGCTAAGTGTTGTTCATTGCCATGAATGAACCCTCCGCAACGGAAGCTAAGTTGCATATCTTCAGATCTAATAGTTGATGAGCCTTTCTGGAACCCCAAACCGGTTCTACCCTTGTTGTCGGAGACCTCTACCATGCACCCCCACTGATCAACAATACCTTCTTCAACAATCTTCTGAGCATCTTTCAATGAGGACATAGGTGCCCCAACTCTTTTTTCAACAACAATAGATAAGGCTTGGAACGGAGTTCCAACCTCATCCTCAGCTTCAACATAAGAGAAAGATGACAGGTGGCTAACCAACAGCGCCTTCTCCCCGCCAACAATCACAAGTTTGCCATTCTTGACAAATTTGAGCTTCTGATGTAAAGTGGAAGTAACAGCTCCCGCCTCATGAATCCATGGCCTTCCAAATAAACAGTTGTAGGCCGGGTGGATATCCATTACTTGAAAAGTAATCTGAAAATCACTCGGACCTATCTTGACTGGAAGGTCCACTTCACCAATTACCATTTTGCGCGAACCATCAAAAGCTTTGACGATTACACCGCTATACCTCATGGGAGCTCCTTGATAAGATAGCTTTGACAAAGTTGACTTCGGAAGCACATTCAGTGACGACCCGATGTCAACAAACACGTTTGACAAAGCATCTTCTTTGCAGTTCATCGAGATGTGCAAAGCCAAATATGATTTCTGCCCTTCTCAGGGAGTTCTTCGTCGCAAAATCTGAGATTGTTGCAAGAAGTGATGTTAGCCACAATGTGATCAAACTGATCCACAATAACATCATGCTCTACGAACGCTTGTTCGAGAACTCTCTGTAGTGTTGCTCTGTGTGCTTCAGAATTCATCAGCAGAGACAACACTAGAATTTTTTAGGGGGTCTGGAGCAGCTGCTCTACCACATTAAACTCGTTCCTTTTGATTAGTCGGAGTACCTCATCATCATCATTGGTTTTCAAATTGCTGGATTCACCAGACTTATCTTTTGAACAACCAACTGGGTCTATACTAGGCACTTCCACTTTCTTACCAACAGTTGTTTCCTCTTTATCCTTTGGGAACACCGGCCCAAACACTCAACCACTACGGGTCACCTTTGTAATATCAGTAATGCTCACCACTGAACTAGTCGTAGGTAACGGAACCTCTTGACCATCCTTTATCATTGTAGTATTATACTGATACGACACAACTTTATCAGATGAATACGGGACTGGGCCCTCTAACCGTATTACCAACCGTGATACTGATCTTCAATTGTTGCTGTTACTGGAGTCATACTGGATTACCAACTTCTCTTGTTGCTTGAAAACGGGCACTATGACTTTAACATCGTCATCTACATGACGGGATTGAACAATTTGGATCACGCCTTCATCCATCAGTCTTTGGATGTCCCTTTTCACAACTTCACAACCCCTCGGGTTAACACTACAAACAGCACAACTATCATGGTTGTGCTCACATTCACTTACCAAACAAACATCCTTATGCATCTGCACTAAGGACCTCCTGATAAAACACACATCAAAAACTTTGAATTCTCTAGGACAACCGTCCACCATATTCACAGAAGAGTTCCCATGAGCGGGCAAAGGGTTTGCTTTCACATTTAGCGCATGGTCCTCGAAGGATACCATACTACTCTTCATAAGCTTCTGAGCCTCATACTTCAATGGATATCAGTTTTCAATGTCGTGCTCGGATGCTCCTTGATGAAAAGCATAACGGAGCTCAGGTTTATACCACCAAGGAAATGGTTATGGAATCTGCGGCGGGTTCCTAGGTTGAATTAAGTTCTTGAGAACTAACGAGGGATACAACTCTGCATATGACATAGGAGTCGGGTCAAAAGAGACCTTCTTCCTCTCAAAGTTTTGTTGATGATGGTTGTTGTTGGTATTGTTGTTGTTGTAGGTGTTTGTTGTTGCGGTTGTTGTTGTTGTTGTTGAACTGGTGTTGCTTGTTGATTAGAAAATACCGGAATTACCGAGGATACTTGATGATGATGATGACGGGATGTTGGATTTCTTCTGATCTAAGGCCTCCTCTGCCTCCCACTGATTACTGCATTCG
This sequence comes from Lathyrus oleraceus, assembly GCF_024323335.1. Lineage (NCBI taxonomy): Eukaryota > Viridiplantae > Streptophyta > Magnoliopsida > Fabales > Fabaceae > Lathyrus > Lathyrus oleraceus. The sequence continues at coordinate 415,436,576 of NC_066581.1, read as the reverse complement.
TCTCACTATCCTTCTTCTTACCGAAATTACTACCATACCTCTTACTTGTTGACGCCTCATCTTTTGACAAACGTCCCTCACAGACTTCTTCCTCAAGCCCCATCCCCATGTTTACCATTTCGGTAAAGTCACTGGTGGCACTAGCAATCATTTTTTCATAATAAAATGAACTCAGAATTTTCAAGAAGATCTTTGTCATTTCTTTTTCCTCCAAAGGAGGAGTGATCTGGGCAGCCAACTCCCTCAATCGCTGCGCATACTCTTTGAATGTCTCTTTTCTGAGACATAGACCTTAGCTGGTCTCTATCAGGCGCCATGTCCACATTATATTTATATTGCTTGATGAAAGCCTCCCCTAAGTCGTTGAAAGTGCGAATGCTTGCACTATCCAACCCCATGTACCAACGAAACGCAACGCCAGTCAGACTATCTTGGGAGTAATGAATAATGAATTGATCATTGTCGGTCTGAGTAGACATCTTGCGGGCATACATCACAAGATGACTGAGCGGACAAGAGTTCCCCTTATATTTTTCAAAGTCAGGCACTTTGAACTTCACCAGGATCTTGACGTTGGGTACCAAACATAACTCGGCAACACTCTTCCCAAACAAATCTTTACCTATCAGCGTCTTCAATTCCTTGCGCAACTCAAGAAACTGATCTTTCATCTCGTCCATCTTCTCACACACATCCGGACCCTCAGACAGCTCGGAATGATAGATGGTATCCTCTACTCGAGGCAAGGTGTGCACAACGGGAGGTGGCACGGACATGACCGGGCTAGATGCCGACATGGAAGCAAAAGTAGGCACAAAGCCTTCAGGCACAAAGTTGGGTGGCATTCTCCACGGGAATCCGGAAGGCATATTCGGCGCGAAGTGGGCGGTAGCAGTAGGCACGGTAGAGGTAGCTACCTCTGAAATAACAGTCCTCGCGGGAGGAGTTGCAGACGTTGGAGAAGCTTGATTCTGAGTAGCAAGAACTGACTCCATCATGGCATTCAGGAGGGCGATCTCATCCTTCAGTTCTCTGTTCTCTTGCTCCAAATGCTCCATAATTCTCAGATGATTGGCGTGGGTATTGTACCGGTGAGTCAGCTTGGCTAAAGCACAGAAGAAACACCAATCAGACATCTGACGAAAACCTGCTTATGCAAATGATGCATGCAATGCTTGATTATTTATTTTCGTTTTCAAGGAACTTACTATATTATTTGCAAATATATATATATATATATATATATATATATATATATATATATATATATATATATATATATATATATATATATATATATATATATATATATATATATATATATATATATATATATATATATATATATATATATATATATATATATATATATATATATATATATATATATATATATATATTTAAATGGCAATTGCAATAATTTGATATGACCAAAAATCTCTTTTTTATTCATATAAATTGGGAGGATTACATTGAGTACAATTTCAGAAACCAAATGAAAAATACAAGAGGAAACGAGACTGGTCATCTTAAGGATCCCTAACAACAATGTCAAAAGATCTGGCTATAGGCGCGTACTTCCTTCAAATGAAACGGATCTCGGTCTCAAAAGAAGTCTTCATCTGAGTCTTCTCGAGGACAAGCTAATCAATAATCTTCTTCCAAGCAACGTAAGGCTGAGGAATGCTAGAAGATGGAACCTCTGGCTCTCTCTTTCTCTTTGTTACTCAGTCTTCAAGTAGCTCAATAAGTGCATCTTTGTCCTTAGAATCCAATTGCAACTCCTCATGCTTCTTGCTCAAAGCATGAAAACGCTCTTCCCACGTGTCCTTCTCTTGCTTCATCTTGGCGAGCGCGTCTTCCAAATCCTCTACATCTTAGTTAGGGAGAGTTAATGGATCAACCACAACCATAGACATAATTATTTCATAAGGATAAGGCATCTTCAACTCCATAGCTCTCTTTTTCACCCAAAGAGTGTAAGCTTCCAAAGCCACACAATTGCGCTGACCAAGCTCGGATCTTCCTTTCCTATGCACATTATGCCAAACATGCACAATCTTCTGCTTCAAATGTTGAGGATCTTTACCCTCTTGATAGAAAACACCTTCTAACAACATGTTATTAGGTTTGCCTCTCAAGGGGAACCCAAGTTGACGGCGAGCCAAAGCAGGATTGTAGTTAATTCCTCCTTGTGTACCAATGAGAGGCACATTAGAGAATTCACCAGAACTATCAATAATCTCCAAACTTCTTAAAGATGGATCATACCAAACTATATCATCATTAGTGAGAGACATAAGTTTCTGAGACCACCGTAGACATTGTTTGTTCTCCATAAAAGCAGGCGTCTAAGGCAAGTGCGAAATAAACCACTTGTACAGAAGAGGGATACAAAAGACAATTGTTCCACCACCTTTAGAATTCCTTAGATGCAAAGAGAAATACATATCACCCAACAAAGTAGGCACAAGATTCCCAATCAAGAAAAGTCTAATGGTGTTAACATCAATAAAACCGTCAATGTTAGAGAACAAAGCTAATCCATAAATGAGCAACACAAAGATAGCTTCAAAAGCATCCACACTACCGGCTTGAGCAAAGGCAGTAGCTTCCTTGATGAGGAAATCAGATGGCAACCCAAACAATCCTCCTTTCTTCACCCAATGAGCCTCTATCTCATACTTCTTCAAGTGAAGAGCTTCAGCAATAAGATTAGATCGGGGAATCTCCTCCAATCCACTAAAAGGCACTCTACTAGAAATAGGTATCCCCAAAAGATGAGAATACTCCTCCAATGTAGGCACAAGCTGAAAATCTGGGAAAGTGAAACAATGGTAGAGAGGATCATAGAACTGTACTAGCACACTCAAAAGTCCTTCAACTACATCAGCAGACAAGATAGACAGAAGCTTCTCATGACGTTGTTTGAAGTCCAAGGGGTCTAATACAAAAGATGCTAGCTTCCTTAACTCTTTCAAGTCGGGACATCTGAAACTGTACTTCTTAGTGTTCCTTCGTCCACAATCCATGGTCTGAAAATATTTGCAAATGATACCTTAGTTCCTTGAAATTTTTGTGTGATGAATGTTATGATGCGCATGAATGCATGAATGCAACAATCACAAATAAGGGATCACACACAAGGCAAACAAAAGTCAAGGGATGAATCAAATCATTGTCAAGATCAATCATCCATTTTGGTGGATTATGGTTTTCACCTTATCGACACCCAAGTTCCATTGATATTGACAAGATTTGATTGGATCAACAGAGAATCAAGGGTTTATTGTGAGTCATGAGCATGGAGTCTGGGTAAGAGCCATCCCAAAGGAGTGAACTAAGGATAAAAACCTGTAGATCATGTTCTAAAAAGTTCCCAGAGTCTTAATTCCATCTATCAGATATTACAGGTTAAGATGACTGACTCATCGACCCATAATATTCTCAAGAGAAACTCGTCTGAGTGTAGTATCGCGTAACAACTATTATCAAGTCTACACTTGAACAGTTTCCGCACTACATCCTAAATAGGCCAAGAGGGGGTAAATGTTCTACGGTCCTCAGCTTCTCAGATCCAAATTAGAGATAGTAATGCCTAACCACAAATACTTGTGTGACATTTCCAAATCCAAAAGAGTCTCCACTGAGCAGATGAGTCTCAAGCCAACTTGTTAAGGACTACTCCACACAAGTCGAACATGACTATACCATCCTCCTATCTTAATTGCACTAGAGTTCGGGTTAGAACTTATCTCACCACTCAGAGATCACCAAGCACAACAAGCAGATTATATCACACATACATATATACAAACATCACATATATACAAATATATACACATAAAAAATAGGCTAAACCCACTGGAGACTACTCCCCAACGGAGTCTCCACTTAATTTCTATAGCGGTAAATTCATGATCATCAAGCTATGGATAAGCTAGAGATCAAATAATAAGAGTCGCCACCGTGCTTTTATTGTTTCCAAGGGAAAAGGGAAAAGTACGAACAAAACCCAAAAGTAAGAAGTTTTCAAATCAAAACTAATAAAAAGTCAGAGATTACAGGTAAGGGGGTTGGTTACACAAAGGGAAGGTGTTAGCACCCAAAGTGTCCTAGGTACTCCTAGGGAGCCCTTTTTGTGTGCATATGTACTTGGTATAAAGTGATGTTTACAAACAAATAGAATGGGGGATGAGAAAAGAATTCATTAATTATATTTTTGTGTTTGACAAGACCTTCGGTCTTGTGCCTACATACCAACATAAAAAATGAGGGATCAAAACCTCGTAGTTCGTGATACAAATTTCAAAGTGGATGCATTGCTTTTAATAAAAATTAAGTTTGAAAGGCACAAAGGCCTAAAAATGGTTTGAATGAGTTAGTTCTTTCTTGGCTTTTGGAAACTTTAAGTCAAGTATAGTTAAGTTTATTTACAAGTTTGATTTAAGAAAATAAGTTTGAAAATGCAATGGCATAAGGCCAAAGTTTTTATCTTCTTGCAAAAGTGGTCAAAGTTTAGAACAAAATAAGTTCAATCAAAGAAGGTTTTGAAATTAAAGAAATGGGGAGAAGATGAAGAGACTATCCTATGTACAAAATTAAAAGTTTAGAGTTGAAAAGGTATGACCAAATGGGTAGCAATCCAATAGACAAAAATGTCAATAGAAACCCAGAATTCCCTTGGACTTTTAGAATCAAGCAACACACAAATGCCCAATTATATTATCTTGAAGAGCAAGGTATCAAATAAAGATAGCCACATCCAAGCTTATCCATTCCATGATCTTCCTCAAAGTAGCCCATGTAATAGATAAATTTCACAAGTCACGGGTTCAAAATAATAGCTTCAGAATGATCATGTTGCAGATGAACTCAAAAGGATCTTGAATGATGTATCAGATGAAGTTTCAAATTGCAAGCACTTGGTTTCTCAATAAGTTGGCACTGGCCAAGTCCTTTAGCATAGGAATGTTGCCTAGGTTCTAAGTCCATTTGTCCAAGATTAAGCCAAGAGTCCACATAAAAGTTTTTTTAGGGTTTTTTGTTGTTATTATGTACATTAATGGTCAAAGACCACACAAACAAGCAAAGTATACACAAACAAAATATATCACACAATATGGTCCAAATGGACAAAGTGAAAATTGCATTAACATAAACAATTAGAATGATATGAACAATGGAAAATGAAATAAAATGCTAAAAGTAAATTGCATTAAAGAGGGGATACTTACAATCTCACTAACTAGAATGCTTATGCCTTTTATGTCACAAATTTAGCGCTATGTTAAGCAATCGTAATTGGACTTATGTAGAAGTCACAACTATTCGAGGTCGGGCAATAGAATTTTGGTGTTAATGCATGTTAGAGACATAGTATTATGAACTATGCTCATGAAACATACCACACACAAAAAGAATATGCAAAAGGTGTGGCCTAATCTCATCCATACTCATGTTAATTTTTCAATCAACTAGTCTTAGGATTTTGAGATATCATAGGCCAAATGGAATGAATGAATGAAGAAGGGGAATAAGATGAAGTGGGAGGGGAATGGATCAAAACTCAAATTGATCAAAGGAAGACTTTTACCAAATTAATATCATCCATTCATTTTGGGAGATGGAATGTACATTCCATCAATCTTCTAAATCCAATGATATTAACTTGACAAAGTCAAATCAACCTTGACCAAGGCCCAACAACAAGAGTCAAACACCAACAAGTCATCACAATTGGTCAACAAAATTATTTGGCATTTAATCAAATTAAAAATACTAAAATAAGGTATTTAAATTAAATATGGTTTGTCCAATTCCTAAAACATCATCAAAATACCAAAGAAATGGCCATGAGATTTATCATAGGTCAAACAAGGTCAAAGGACCTTGGAGAAAAAATTTCAAATTTTTGGACATTTAAAATTGTTTTTAAACAATTAAAACAAATGCAAAATCAATTAAATCATGAAAAATATTAATAATGACCATAAAAATAATTTTAATTCAGAATATGAAAGAGGACCATATTTGAATTTTTTTGGTGAAACTCTCATATTTTTTGGATCAATATTAAAATTAATATGAATTAATGAAAATAAAAGGATTAAAATGAAAATTAAATTTTCTGAAAAACCGTGGACCACTTGATCTCCCTCATTAATTGAGGTGGCAGATCAAGTGGTCACAACCGCACAATCCACGATACGCCTGGGTCAGCGTGCCACATGAAAGGTAATTCAAACCAATGCACGAGATTATTTCATTTCAAATGGATCATGTGGCTCTAAACATGCTAACTCACCACCGGAGCTACAACTCCGATCTCCTTCTCAGGCGAGCCTCGCCGGATTGGTTGAGTCATAACCATCACCAAAATTAAAAAGAAGGACATGATTTCAAAGTAAAAATGGCACTGAGCACGAATCTGACCTCATTTTATCCTAACTCCAAGTATATTGAAAAATACATGGAGTTAAAATTTGAGCTACATGAACTGAGTTGCTTCGATTTGGACTCAAAGCAACTCAATCTTCTTGCCTACATTGGTAGGACTTCAGACAACCAAGGAATCAAGAGAATTGAGCAAGATTTAGAGAAAATCGAAGAGATTAAAATTTCTGGAAAATACCTTCAATGTAGGTCTAGATTCAGCTGCTCTTGCCTTGGCTCTTGCTTGATCTCACTCCAAATGCTTGCAAAAGAAGAATTGAATGCTCAAAAGGTCTTGGATCCCTGGAGTTTTGAATCTCAAAACAGTGAGAATTCAAACTCAATTTCAAGTGAAATTCTCAAGATTATCCTTTAGAATGAGAGGGTTAGAGGTTTGGGATTAAAGCTGGCGTGAATGTGTGTGAAATTCTGAGCATATAGAGCTCTATTTATAGCCAATTAAGTTGATATTTGCACACTTGAAATGAACTTCCAAAATTAGCAATGTGTGATGCATGAGTGCATGGGCGTATGCAGGCCCATGAAATCACTCTATCTGATCAATAATTGAGTGTAAGCAATGCTGAAGTCATGTTGGAATGCTAGGAAATTGTGCATGGATGTTTGAAGTTCAATCTTGCCAGATGATGATACCATGTTCAAGCCATGCGCAACCTATTCATTTCTTGTCCAAAATGGATAGATTTCGGCTTTTTGGAAAGGTTAGATCAAGAGGAACAATTTTCATGTCCAACACTTTTCCATTTGGAGCTTGGAACTTGAATAATTTTGAGGTGGAAGTTTGGAAATTTTAACATATTGAAAAGTTTTCTAAGTGTCAAGCCATATGTCTCAATATTCCACCTTGCTTAACTTTTTATGTGAGCTTCAAATGAGAAACGTGTCTTCATCAAAGTTGTATCTCACTCAAATACCTTCAAAATGGTAACCAATTTCATGTCATTTGGATTTGAAATGATAGAGTTATGCATTTTTGAAGTTTAGAAAAATCACTTGATCAATGATATAGGTAAGAAATGACCTATAATGTAACCTCATATCACATGCTCATAAAAGTTGAATTAGCTCTCACTCGAAACATCAAAGTTGAAGTAGACATATTGAATTTGATTGTGAAACTTGAAAATATTTTATATCATAAACATTTATCAAGTTATGGCCTTGGGAAGTTGACTTTCAAATTAGGGTTTAGACAAACTAACCTATAATGTTTCAACATAGAAAATAATTTTCCAAGCAAAACTAGCTCTAGGTATGAACATGAAAGTTGTTTGTAATGTCATTTAGAGTAAGTTTTATCTTGGAATAAGTTTCATATGGTGAAAATTGTAGGAGATAGGGTCTAGGGAGACCCAGTTTTGATTAGATGAATTCATCTGGCCAACCACCATCAACCAACTTGCTAACCTTTAATTCTCTTGACTTTCTAGGCTCATGGTAGATCGTATATGGATAAAATGATGAATTTTGAAGTGTCCCTTGAGAAATTTGATCAATTGGTGAGATAGCTTGTTGGAGAAGTTACTCAAGATACCTAGTCAAACTAGGGTTTCCAAGGCAAATCACCCTCAAACTCTTGAAGAAAACTTGATCAACATAACATGTAGAAATCATTGGGAATCATATATGATGCTCATAATCATTCTTGTATCAATCCATGGTTGTGGTCTTTGTCATGAGGGTCTCAAACCCTATATATGAACTTGATAGATCAATGGAGATCATGCCCTACTTACAAAGGAGTTAGGCCAATGCAAAGGCATATTTTTGGTATTTTGGTTAGTAAAATGATAATATACAAGTATGATACAATCACATAGTGCTTGATGATCTCTCCAAAAACAAACCCAATGAAAGAGGGGTAAGGAGGATGCCAAGGTATGATCCCAATGTTAATGCATATGATGGAATTGCATGAGGGATCTTAGGGTCAAAGTTGGGGTCTTACAGATTGACTGAGGCAAAAATTAGGGTATCTCGGTGGGCTGCAGACCCAAAGGATCAGTCTAGGAAAAATAAGGGAAAGCAAAAACAAAGAATCAGAGGATCATTATCAAAATCCTCAACAAAAGCAAATCTCAGTGACGGCGAACAAAAGCAGAAGGGGAGTGGCTATCACTCCAAACTCTCATTGGGTTCCATAACCATCATTGATATTGTTCAAACTCTTTTTTGAAAGATTGACGCTTGTTTTAAGTTAGATGAGCATACGACTGGAGAAAATCACGGAGAATGGACGGGTTAGAATAGGCTTTGAGCCTTATATCCTTTCTTTTTTAAATCGTGAACCAGGCCACATTACAACCCTCAAAAGTCCTAATTGAAGCATGGTTCATTTCGAAAGCATACTATGGTAAGATTGCGTTAAGCTGACTCCTAAAGATTTGCTTGTCATATATATTGATACTGATATAACATTCTAATTAGTGATTCATTCACTAGATGCCATAATATTAGTGAACACACTTGAGTTTCAAAACTTGCATGAGCATGAAATTACAATTATCATTTTCAAAATGAGCATTTTTACCTGCGGACAGACATTTGACTTCAAGGAAGCTCACACAATGGGAAGATTGACAAATTCCTGATATCCTATAGCTCAGATCTCTTCAAGAGTCTGTCAATCTGGGGCAACCACACCGATATTCTACAAATCTCTCTAAATCCACCGATAGAGACAAAGTTACTTAAAAGCTCATATTGGGGCAGGCCACCTCAAGAGCACGAGAAGTCAACCATTCCCAAGATGGTTGATCAAGAGAATACAGTTTCAACACGTTGGGGCAAGCCAGTTTGAGATCCTTAGCTGATGAGACCACTCCAATACTTGTGAATGGGACTGTTGGTGCAGATATTAAGTATATTGGGGCAGAGGAAGGCTACGCAGGTACAAGCTCTCTCCAGGTTTCATACATAATCTAGAGGTATGATAACAACTTCTTATCTTAAGGTAGGTGTCAAAGAATCATGTATGTATGACCATTATCCTAGCCCAAAATTCCCACCGCCCTCTATATGAGCATCTAGCTTAACCATTGCATAAATCATTGTCATGCATAAACCATATTATGTCACTCATGCACATCATTCATAAAGCATAACATGAAACTCTGCAAAGAAGAAAAGCCAAAAATCCAGTTTTGATAACTCACCTAAAGCCAAACCTTAGCTTGGCAAACCACAAAACTCACAGCACATTACATCCATTTTCAACGGGATTTTTTTTGGATATGTTAGTATTTAATCCTCTTCTACCTTGAATACTTGAAAAGCTTCCGTAATTCTTGTTTTCAGATTCAAGAAGATTAAATAGGGGCAGCTGTTGTACCCCAAAATTTTCCCTCCCTTTTTGCCTTACATCTAACCTATAACTTGAAATCCATCTATACTCATTCATATTGCATCCATGTGCACCATTCATTCATGATTAACATTTGCTAATAAGTATCATAGATTTAATGTTTATGATGGTTGAAGACAAGGGCTTTGCTTGAGGATTATGGTATTTCTCATCATATGGGTTGAAGCCCTAATTGCTTGACTCTTTGGGACCTTGACTCTTGAAGCCTACACTATGATGTTCATAAGGGAATCTCAACCATAATTATTGCCTTTGATTCTATGAGGTATGGTGTTTGACTTTATGGATTTTTTACTGGACTTTTGAACCCTAATTGTGGGCCTTTGGTTTGATATGTTGTTGATGGAGCTTTACTTGTTAAGAAACCCTAATCATGGAATATTTGGTCCTAATGTGCCTGGTGGCTTAACTTTCATCTGGAGATAGTGAAAACCCTAGTTCATTAGGAGAGGTGTCGGCCTATCGTATCATTCATCATCCATCACCAAATACTCCATGTGATCATGGGATCACCCATTCAACTTACATATCTACATGCTTGGGATTTCATCTGATTTAAGTCTTGGTTCAAGCATCCACATGTGCATTCTACTTGGTCATTCCTAATCTATTGATTCCAGGCCTTTGGTGCTTTCAAGTTCATAGGTCTTTGGTCATTGTTTCATTAGAGTATTTTTCACTAAAAATGTACATGGCATTCATAAGAATCACTCTTACATAGTCCATACATGTTTCATGAGAAAATTACAAGGAAAGTTACATTTTTGCATAGAGTTGACATTTGGTCAACTATTGACTTGTTGGTCAACAAGTTGACCAAAGTCAACTCATCATTTCTACCCTCCCTAAGTGTCCTCCTTCTTCAAAATCATCTTGGCATTTATCCATCACCTACAAAAAAGAATTCAAACCATGTCCATTTCAAACTATGATCACATGACAATTTCAATACATGTTCATTTTCAATACATAACCTACATAACCACATTAAATTCCAAGCATTTTCATTCAACCATTCCAATTACATGATTCATTCCAAACTACAAAAATTATAACATTTCAGTGGTACAATAACAAGTCCCTAACTAGCTTGATCATAATCCAAAATCTATAACATCCCATCAACCATTCTTGCATCAAGTGGAGTCCAACCACATTAACCAACCACAGCCAGAACCTGCACAAATAAGCAAGCCATTACAGTCCTAGCTTCAACACAAATAGCAAATTCAGGTCATGGCACATCACATACAACAAACCATTCAGTCCAGGCCAAAGCATTTCAATCATAATGCAAGGAATACAACAATGTAGTCAACCTAAATATTTCCATTACATACCATATTTTATAACCATTCAATACTTCAAAAAACAAATAAATAAGAAACCAACATTAAGTAACCATGTGTAAGAACAAGATTTTGTGTCTACAATTCATCTCTAAGGTTTTGATGAGAACAAAGGATGAAACAAATTGGTACTCTAACATAATTTATCTAAGTGTGCAGGACTCTAATCGAAAAAGGGTCAGATAGACATACATCTGATATTCACGTAAGTCCAGAATGACCACTTAGAAGTTAGTCAAGCAGAGGTTCTGACTCTGAGCACACAAAGTTCTACGTAGAGTGAAGAATCAGACGCTCTGAATCTGAACAGTGCACTCAAGGATCTGATGACTTTACACTCTGGAGAAATCACTATCAGAAAGACATCAAGAACCTCTGAAATCAATAAGCTTTCAGCAACTATCTGAAGATAACATGCTCAAAAAGAACATCTGAGCTCCGCGTACTCTGACTCAGAGCGATCACAAAGACTTAGCTGCGAAGTCTTTCGTTTTTGGTATGAATCTATTTTTGGAAGAGATTTAACGCGCTCCAAAATTGCTATGGAAAGGACAAAGAGATTAATGACATTAAAAGTCCATGATTGCTAAGATATCCATGATTTCATCAACTAATGGTCCCCTTATCAAATATATATAAAGGTTGTATCATCTTCATACAAGAGAACGAAGCATACGGGAATACTGCAAACAATTCATAAATCTCTTTCATTCTTGTTCACTTTTGTTCACATGAGTTGTTGCTCTAAGTGTGAAATATCTATGTTCTTATATTGTGTAACTACTGCTTATCTAGAAGCACTAAGCACATTGTTGTATTTTCATTACTTGCTGAATATTCCTCAAGTGACTTGTGAAGTCTGTAAACTTGAGAGGGCTAAGAGATCTTTATCTTCTTAGACGCTATTTGTTGTAATCTTTCAAGATTAATGGATTAATTCCTTGTTAAAGGCGAAATCACCTTGGTCGGGTGGACTGGAGTAGCTTTGAATTTCAAGTGAACCAGGATAAACTTTTGTGTTGTTAGCCTTATTTTTCGCATGTGTTTTATTTGCAAAAGTTTTTATTATCTATGGAAACAATTCAAACCCCCCTTTCTTGTTTTTATCTACCTTCTAATCAAACACTTAATAGTGTAGAGAGATCCAGCGTGAAAAAAACATTATGGATAACTGTAGCACCTCAAATTTGCACCTCCCATTTGTACAATCATTTCATTTTTTAGGTCATTAATATTGCATTAGCATTGCATAGTCCATTACATCTCATCAGTCAAGACTGGTCAGGAGATTCAACTATGCAAGAGAGCAAGAGCATTTTCCATGAGATGAAAGCCCTATGGTGGTTCCAATGAGCTTACATGACCCAAGGATCATTTTTGAGCAACTTGGCCAAGTGTTGAAGGCTCAGAACTCATCAGTGCATGTGCAAGTCATCTGAGGCCCATAAAAGTCAACTGCAAGTCAACTGTGGATTTGGAGGTGGGAAGTGGTTAGAGATACTTCATTCATGTTCAAACAAGTCTCATTTGACATTTCAAACATCTATCTTGAAGGATTTGAAGCCAGATCAAAAGTTTCCAAAAATGGAAAGTGACCTGTAATTCTCAAATTTCCAAAAATGGAAAGGTTTTGGACCAACTTCAACTCAACTTTCCAACATCAAAGAAGCTTCAAATGAAATTTTGTCCAACATGAAAGTTGAAGATCTTTCTCTCCCATTTCCAAAAAGTCCAAGCTCATGGATTTATGATGTGTGGTTGAGGAGATATGATCCAATCATGGAAAAGTGTGTTTAAAAATTCAAATGGGCATAACTTTTGAACCAAGGCTCCAAATTTGGTGGTTCTTTTTGCATTTTGTTCATCATGACATGCACTTTCCAAATATCTCATTACATGGCATGAATTTCACTTGCATGATCATATGCTCATTCATGAAGTTTTTTGAAGGAAAATTTCTAAAATCAGTTTGGTTGATCATATGCATGAAATACCAATTCAAAAGTGTGCATGGGCCTTTTTTAAGTGGATTTGGGTCAGCATAATGCACTGTTCACGCATGCACCTCATGCATGAGGTGAAAATACCAATTGATGCACACACCTTGTATTCTCTTAATTTCAATTAACCATGGCTTAAGTGTGATTTCAGAATGATTAGCAAGGCATATATAATGATAATCACAACTGCATTTGGCATTAACAACAGTTTTCAGATCTAGATCTTGAAATCAATCAAATTTTTCTCTCAACAAGAACTTTTAATTTTCTCACACAAAAGCCATTTCTCTTGTTGGAATCATGATCATGAAGTGTTTTTGAGGAGATTTGAACGTGAATTTGGAAGAATTCGTGCCAGTTTTGACCATACATGAAGCTTGAAGCATTAATGGAAATTTCAAATTCTACTGGATTCGTGCTTGTTTGAGCTTCAATCTCTCCATCAATCACCTCAACAAGCATTGTAGAAGAGTTTTTGACCATTGTTGAGCCTGGTAGCACGAGTTTCCACTTGCTGTTCTTCAAGAGGTACCTAAGCTGCTTTAAGTTCATTTGAACTTTGCTTTGCTTGCTTGTGGTTGGCTTACCACTGAGGTATAATCTCTTGATCTTCATGTAGTCTGGAAGACCTACTGTTATTGGTAGGCACCTGTCTGAAGCCCTCCTTAAGAGGCAATGCTTGTATTTGTTTAATTTTTGTGCCAAGCAGGTAAAGACCTCTTAAGAGGCAATTGGCAGATAAAAGGGATGTGCAATCCATCCCCTGCTATTCAGTTGTGTCATTCACTTTGCTCACACACCATGTGTTGATGCATTGTGAATAAGAACCCAAAATCTTGTCCATAGAGTCAGCCACTTGTGGAGAAGAGTTCCTACATTCTGAACTCCCACACTTTCTATTTGAGTCAAGCTCTCCCAGGCCAGGGATAAGAGCTATGAGGCACAACCCTCATCTCCATTTCATCTGCTTCACCCTAACTCTCAATGTTAGGGTTAAGAGCTAAAAACACCCCATTCCAGTTGGCTTGTTTCTGCAGCCTAGCCTTGTATGAGCCCAATTGTTTGCATATAGTGTGTGTGCTTGCTTTATTGTGCTTGTTTGTTTGATTGTGCTGCTTAGGATAGCTTGCTTCCTGTGCAAGTTAGGATAGAAACCTCAACATAGGGATCGCATGCATGACAACTTCTAGCCTCGAGTCGTAGTCTCCCTATTAGTCTGTTATCTCCCTTTGTCTCTGGTTAGGTTAAAAGTTATTTCCCGGTTAAGGGGAACTACGTCGCCCAGATCCTCATTCCAGATGAGGTACGTAGGCAGGAGATGAGCTGATCTCTCCGGGCGCCCTTTTTCTTTTTCCCTCCTTTGTGTGTGTTTGGAGTCTGACGTAAATCCAGCGATTGGCAGTTGGTTTCCTGTGTCTTGTTTGCTTGTTGGAGTCTGACATAAGTCCAGCGATTGGCAGTTGGTTTCCTGTGTGTGTGTTTGTTGGTTCGGAGTCTGATGTAAGTCCAGTGATTGGCATTCGGTTTCCATGTTTGCCTGTTTGTGTGGAGTCTGATGTAAGTCCAGCGATTGGCAGTCGGTTTCCTGTGTTGGTTTTGTTTGGCGTGCATTAGCCAAGCTACGAGTGCTCTGATTCTTCTCTGGTCAGAGAAGATACGTATGCATAGGATATGACATCCTAGCGAGCATGTTTCCCCCGTACCGAACTACGTCGACTCTGATGTTTGTGTCTGATAGACTACGTAGGCCCAGGATGCGATATCCTGCCGAGTTCTCTTCTCCCGTTTCTTTTGTCTTTCTGTGTCTCCATCTAGTGTGTGTGCAGTGTTTGAGCAGTTTTTAGCAACCTTTCTTCTATTCTTTTGTGCGTGGATCCCGTCGAGTACGACGGATGCGTAGCGGTGCTAATACCTTCCCTTCGCATAACCGACTCCCGATTCCATCTTTCACTGGTCGCGAGACCATGTCTTTTCCAGGTTTACTTCGAGCGTTTCCTTTCCCTCTTTTGGGATAAATAACGCACGGTGGCGGCTCTGTTGTTTCGTTTTCTCGCCAGTTTTTCGCGTAATGCGACAGCTGGCGACTCTACTGGGGATCACGGAGAAGTTGACCTCTTGCTGGTCCATCTTCCCTAAGCGAGTCACTCCTAGCGCTCTTTAGGATAGTGTTGGTTGCTGTTTCATTTATTGCATTTATTTGTTTATGTTTGTATTTATGTTTGCATTGATCATACTTTCATTGTGCTGGCTGTGTGTTTGTCTCTCTGTGGGGTGGGAGTTACAAGAGGTAAAAGGCCCAATACCCAGGCTATGAGTGAACTCTAGGACACCTAGGAATAGAGTGATTCTTGGGAAGCGGGTGGTATTGCGCCACTTAGCGGAACATGATATCACGAGCAGTTCAGATCCTGATGGGGTATTATCGGTGCATACATCGGGTGTGTACATGACGATATTCTATGAAAGGGTTATTTATCCTGCGTTTCTCTTGACCATACCCTGGCCTAGATGACACCCGTGAGTGGGGAGGGAATGAATCATTACAGGTACAATTGGTGACTATTGATCTGTTGGTGACCCTTGGTTCCTGTTGGTGACTTGGTTCTACAGAGTGGGTTCCAGATGACTTTGGGTCTCAGATGACTTTGTGGTTCCGAATCTAGGCCGAAGCTTTGATCCTGTGCTCCGTAACACACAGACAACCAGTCGTGTTTGCATCATTTGTATCATAGCATATTTATTTTCAAAAAATAATGCAATAAAAAAACAAGAAAAAAAAGCTAATCTCCTCATGCATATCATTTCTCAGGTTCATTCAGGAGTCTATTCACTGTGAGAGATGGCATTCGTTCCAGAGTTGAAGAGGAATACTTGCACCTACAGTTTTCACCGTGAGCCATTGACGTCTTTGATAGAGTTGAGCAATCTTGTGACCGGCGGTAGTCAGAAGGTGTGTGTTGATCAGTATGGGGATTTGTTGACATTGTTGAAGATGGTGGTAGATCCAGTGCCGTTGCAGACTCTCCTACAGTTTTATGATCCAGAGCTCCGTTGTTTCACCTTCCAAGATTATCAATTAGCGCCCACTCTCGAAGAGTATTCTATTCTGCTGAATGTCCCGATCAGATACCAGGTGCCTTTCTTGGATGTTCCAAAGGAGGTTGATTTCAGGGTTGTTGCCAGAGCTCTTTATTTGAGTATCAAGGAAGTGAGTGACAATTGGAAGTCAAGTGGTGATGTGGTGGGGTTGCCTTTGAAGTACTTAGTGAGGATGGCTAAAGAAGAAGCAAAGAAAGGAAATTGGGAAGCTTTTCATGCTCAGTTGGCTATTATGATTTATGGGATTGTGTTGTTCCCGAGTATGCCTAATTTTGTGGACTTTGCTGCTATCACTATTTTCATTGGAGGAAATCCAGTTCCTACATTGTTAGCTGACACTTACTATGCTATTCACAGTAGGCATGGTAAGGGTGGAGCTATCAGATGCTGTCTCCCGTTGTTGCTCAGATGGTTCCTGTCCTTGTTGCCAACCAGTGGACCGTTTGTGGATACTCAGAGCACTCATAAGTGGACTCAGAGGATTATGTCTCTTACCTCCTATGATATCAGGTGGCAATCTTACCGGATGGATGTGCGTAATGTCATCATGATTTGTGGAGGGTTTCGTAATGTGCCACACATAGGGACTAAGGGTTGCATCAATTACAACCCGGTTCTTTCTCTTCGCCAGTTAGGGTTTGTGATGAATGGAAGACCACTAGATGTTGAGATAGCTGAAAGTGTGTATTTTGAAAAGCAGAGTGACCCTGCTAGATTGGAGCGAGTGGGAAGAGCTTGGAAGACTATTGGTGTCAAGGATGGAGCTGTGTTAGGGAAGAAGTTTGCAGTTGCTATGCCTGATTACATTGATTGGGTCAAGAGTAGAGTTGAGACTTTGTTGTTACCCTATGATAGGATGGAGTCATCGCAAGAGCAACCACCTTTGATCCTTTCTGAGAGTGTGCCTGCTGAGCATTACAAGCAAGCCTTGATGGAGAATCGTCGGTTGAAAGAGAAGGAACAAGATACCCAGATGGAGCTTTACAAAGCCAAAGCTGATAAGTTGAACTTGGCTCATCAACTCAAAGGCATGCAGGGTGAACATGCTGCTAGATTGAAGAGCAAGAAGAGGTCTTATGAGGAGTTAGAGACATTGTTGAATGAAGAAGACCGTGAGTGCTTGAGGTTGCAGAGAGCTGAAACTAATTATCAAAAGAAGATACGAGACCTGGAAAAGCAGCTTAGAGACAAAGATATCCAATTGAAGAAGGAGGTAGACTTGAGACATGCATCAGAGAACCAGCTTGGAGCAGAAGTTGTGGAGCTCAGAAGACAACTGAAGGAGAAGCTCACTCCTCTGCCAGAGTGTTCAGAATGTGATCTGTTGATAGACCAGTGCCAGTATCTGAAGACGCTCATTCCTGGAGGACATCTTTCTTAGCTTGTATCCGTTGTTTATGTTGAGAATCACCTCCAGGATTGTTGGATGGGATTTATTGTTGTACTCTGATCATTTAAACCTTTGTTGTATTGATCCTCGTGCTCACATCTATAAATGAGGATGTTGATGTTTCACTTTGTGCTCATTATCCTGTGTAGTCTACTTCTGTGTTGTTCATTGTTGCAGGTTGCCATCTTTTGAAAGATGAATTAGGCTCTTGAATGCCTGAGGAATGAACATATCATGTGCATCATACGCATCATAAGCATCATACACATATCATTTTGCATTAGAGGTGTTCTTGAACGAGGCTTCTCACTCTGGTTCCTGTTTCAGGCAGGATTGCTGATCAACGTCCGCACCGCTACTCTACGAGGTTGAATCAATAGAGGAATATGGATCAAGTGCAAGCTGAGTTAGCAGAGATGAGGGCTAACATGGCCCAGTTCATGCATATGATGCAAGGGGTTGCGCAAGGTCATGAAGAACTTCGAGCCCTAGTCCAGAGACAAGAAGCTGCAATTCCACCGGTCAACCATGCTTTGCTAGAGGGAGGCCCAATCAATGACCCGGCTACTGCTGCTGTTCCCATCAACAACTATGTTATGGGTGATGAGTTGAGGGGTATCACAATCAATGGTCAACCTATTGCTCCAGAGACGGTTAATGCCCGAGTGACTCGTGCTCCAGTCCGTAATCCTGCTCCATTGGTTGATAGGCAGGAGGATATGTTTACTCTCCTCAGTGAGGATGATGAAGTTGTGGGAAGAACTAACGAAAGGGATGGGAGGGTTGATGCCCTAGCTGAGAAGATCAGAGCTATGGAGTGTCAGAACTCTTTGGGGTTTGATGTTACAAATATGGGATTGGTTGAAGGGTTGAGGATCCCTTACAAATTCAAGGCGCCATCCTTTGACAAATACAACGGTACTTCTTGTCCTCGCACCCATGTGCAGGCCTACTACAGAAAGATCTCTGCCTACACAGATGATGAAAAGATGTGGATGTATTTTTTCCATGACAGCTTGTCTGGAGCTTCCTTGGACTGGTACATGGAGCTGAAAAGAGAATCCATCAGAAGTTGGAGAGATCTGGGTGAAGCCTTTATGAGGCAATACAAGCATAATATGGACATGGCGCCGAGCCGAACTCAGCTACAGAGCTTATGTCAGAAGTCTGGAGAGAGTTTCAAAGAGTACGCCCAGAGATGGAGGGAATTAGCTGCAAGTGTGCAACCTCCAATGCTGGAGAAGGAGTTGACCGATATGTTTATTGGGACTTTGGAAGGAGTATTTATGGACCGGATGGGAAGCTGCCTGTTTGGTAGCTTTTCTGATGTGGTGATTTGTGGATCATCGATTCGACCCGTTACCTATGACCTACGCTGAGTTGCTGCCCGAATTGCTCAGATTGGGGTTTGTTGAGTTGCGTACAATGGCTCCGTTGACAAAGATACCTGCTGGGTATGATGCCAACGTTCGTTGTGACTTCCATTCTGGTGCACCAGGGCACCATATTGAGAACTGTCGGGCTTTTCATCATAAGGTCCAGGACTTGATTGATGCCAAGACAATCAATTTTGCTCCTGTTCCGAATGTTGTGAACAATCCTATGCCTCAGCATGGTGCGCATAGGGTGAATAATGTGGAAGATGGGGAAGCTGAAGACTTGGTAGTTGATGTTGAAGATGTTCAGACTTCACTGTTTGTGGTGAAAGAGCGTCTGTTGAATGGGGGAGTGTTCCCGGGTTGTGGTAAGGGCTGTTCAGATTGTGAAGATTCAGAAAATGGGTGTATGCAGTTGAAGACTGGTATATAGGGTCTGATTGATGAGGGTTGTTTGCAGTTTTCTAAGGCCGTGAAAGATCGTGAGGTGGTGTCAACTGTCACCATTTATTTCAAACCGTCAGAGGGACGTGGTCAGAGAACTGTTAGTGCTTCTACAACCGTTGGTACTCCTGTTACCATTTCTGCTCCAGTGACCGTCAGTGCTCCCACTACTGTTGCTGTGTCTGGTAGAAGGCCTGTTGAGAATAGTAGGGCCGTGCCGTGGAAGTATGATAATGCTTACCGCAACAACAGAAGGTCAGAAAGTCAGATCCGGCCAGTTAATCAGTCTCCAGTGACTATTGGTTTACCGAGTAGAGCTCCGGTGATTGTTGGTCCAGTTGTGGACAATGTAGGGGGACCAGGAGGTTTTACGAATAGCGGTCGTTTGTTTGCACCGCAGCCTTTGAGAGACAACAATGCTGAGGCTCTCGCCAAAGCAAAGGGGAAACAAGCTGTGGTTGAAGAAGAGCCCGTGCAGAGGGAGGTGTAACACCCTTCTAAAATACCCCAAATATTTATTTAAAATAATAAAAATATCAATCAGAGTAATTATGCCCCGAAGGGTGTCACACAATCATTTCACAAACAATCATCAAAATATCCTGTCATGCTCATTTACTTAATCAAAATAAGACACTTTTGCATAATTCGCAGCGGATACAAAATAACACCATTCAAATCATGTACTACATTACATGTAAAGTTGTTCAACAACCAAAAGAAAACATAGTAAAACATCCCATCCCGATGTTACATCTACCAGAGCATGACCCACTAAGGACTACACTAGACTCCCAGGACTAGCTCCTATTCAATCACTGCTCGTTACCTGAAAACATAGTTGTAAGGGTGAGTTCCTCAATCGATATAATAAGCATTATAAAATATCATGTAATGCTAAGTAATATAACACATATCATCACCCTAATCAGATTACACATATTCATGCAACGGCAATATCAACTCATAATCATCACCATCATCATACTCAAACTCAAAACAATCATAAAACACACGTATAATATTGGAATGCATCCATTCATATTATACGCCATACATACATATATTATGCAATGAGACTCCATGCATGCGGTACCGACTACTCGTGAACATATAGTTCAACCTCACCGACCAAATCCAGGTACGGCTACCAAGCTCACTAGTCCCACTCATTTGAGATCTAGTGACTCACATCACTAATTCCTCACCATGGGAATTAGCTACCACCCCAAGGGCCATGCTATGCACGCTAAATCACCTAGCATGCAAACATCTACAACAGTCCAAAACGACTAACATCACTAATTCCTCACCATGGGAATTAGCTACCACCATAAAGGCCACATAATGCATGCTAATCACCTAGCAATGCAACATCACAAAAATAAGCCACAATGGATATATGCTCACACTCTAAGACATAAAATAGTCCATTCACCAACACATGCATAATATATACATTCACAACATTATGCATACCATTACACATTATCAACACATTTTATCACAAAAGCATATTACATCATGCCAAAACAACAATCACAGTATTAGCACACTCTACTAATACCTATACTACTCAAAACAACGGGAATTGATCCCTAATACATCATACATCGGCTAAATCACATTACTCAGCTGAACAACCAAAAACTGCACAACAACAGCACAGAAAACCCACAATCCTGCCCATACGCGTATTGCCTAACCCCATACGCGTATGGCGCATTCCTCAGCCAAAACCCATACGCGTAACACCATCCCATACGCGTATGCTACGCGTACCACATCCTCATACGCGTACCAACAGAGACCAAAACACGTTCAAAACATCATCTTCCTCATCCATACGCGTATTGCCTAGTGCCATACGCGTACCATGCCATCTCATACGCGTATTGCCTAGTGCCATACGCGTATGACCAGAAACCAGAATTTCCAGATCTGCAATGGCTTTCTCTGCTACGAGATCTATCCAATCCAACCTTCCACAGTCCAATTTTACTCAATAATCGTTCATATCATCTAACACGAATCATATCTTATTCAATCTCACAATTTCTAACACTATTGCATCTAATTCCTACGAATTCCTTTCAATTTAGTCCAGATTTCGTTCATCCCAAAAGTTCTCAATTTCATCATGCATCATTCAAATCACAGGTAAATCAATGGTTTATCACTACCCATTACATATTATCCCATAATACCCATTAAACGATGATAAACCCCTCTTACCTGAGTTAATCTGGCGAATCTCTGAGCTTCAAGCTTTTCCTTCCTTCAACCCTCGTTCTCTGGCTCTTTGCCCTTTTCCCTTTTCCACTTTTCTGTCCCTTTTTCCTTTTCACGTGAAAAATAACTCTTTTTACCAAATGGGACCTTTTTACTGATTTCTACTTTTATTCCAATAATAATAATAATAAAAATAATCCAATAATTATTATTCCAATAATAATCCAATTATTATTTAATTAAATTAATAATTATACTATTAACTTAATTTAAATAATTACTTTATTTTATTGGGGTGTTACAGGAGGCGCCCGAGGGCTCGTTTGAAAAGGACGTGGAGAAGTTCATAAAGATAATTAAGAAGAGTGACTACAAGATTGTAGATCAGCTGAATCAAACTCCGTCTAAAATCTCTATTCTGTCCCTGTTGTTGTGCTCTGAGGCACACCGAAACGCCTTGCTGAAGATGTTGAATTTGGATTACGTGCCTCAGGAGATCTTTGTCAATCAGTTGGAGGATGTTATTGCTAATGTGAGCACAAGGCACGATTTGGGGTTCACAGACCTGGATTTGACACCTGAGGGTCGTAACCACAACAAAGCCCTGCATATCACCATGGAGTGCAAAGGCGCAGTATTGTCACATGTGTTGGTGGATACTGGATCGTCTTTGAATGTGCTGCCCAAGAAGACTTTGAGCAAGATAGATGTTGAAGGGGTTGTCCTCACTCCAAGCGATCTTATTGTTCGTGCTTTTGATGGATCCAAACGGTCTATTTTTGGTGAAGTCACATTGCCTGTGAAGATTGGCCCGGAGGTGTTCAGTATTGTCTTCTATGTGATGGATATTCAACCATCATATAGTTGCTTATTGGGGCATCCCTGGATACATGGGGCTGGGGCAGTTTCGTCAACTCTCCATCAAAAGCTGAAGTATGTGTGGAATGGTCAGATTGTGACTGTGTGTGGCGAGGAGGACATTCTGGTGAGTCATCTATCCTCTTTCAAATATGTGGAGGTGGATGGCGAGATCCATGAGACTCTATGCCAGGCGTTTGAGACCGTTGCTCTTGAGAAGGTGGCTTTCGCTGAGCAGAAGAAGCCAAGTGCCTCAATTGCATCCTACAAGCAGGCTAGGGAGGTTGTCAACTCAGGCAAGACAGAAGGCTGGGGCAAGCTGGTGGATTTTCCCGTCAAGGAAGACAAGT
The DNA here is from genome assembly GCF_024323335.1 of Lathyrus oleraceus. Lineage (NCBI taxonomy): Eukaryota > Viridiplantae > Streptophyta > Magnoliopsida > Fabales > Fabaceae > Lathyrus > Lathyrus oleraceus. The sequence goes on along the minus strand of NC_066581.1, from coordinate 415,413,658 downwards.
TCGGTATTGCTTATCAACCTCTGCAGGCGGAACAGGGTGATCAGAAAGGGCCGAGTACCTTCACCCGCGCTGGGCTGATGAATCATGGAGACGTCTTTGCAGCCAGTAGTGAAGACGAGGACAGTGACTGTGATTTGAACAACTGGGTTCGCCCGTGTGCTCTAGGGGAGTCTATCAACAATTGAACGACCGAAGAAGTGGTCCAAGTTACTCTTCAAACAGAGTAATTTTCTTTTGTTTTTCATTTTCCACAAAACCCTACGTTCTGCCCAAGGCGTAGTGGTTCATTGTAGGGCCTCAACATGTTTTTTAATGATATCATTAATAAAGGACGTTTTGCAAACAATTTTGTGATCCCTGTCTTTCTGTTTTGTTTCTGTTTTTTTTTCAAAAACAATAAAAATGGCAATGTTTTTTGTTTTTGTGACTTTCTTGAACTCTTTTTTCTAAAATAAAGCATTAAACATGCAGAATTGATCTTACGGACTCCACTATAAACAGTTCTGTTATGGCTCAGTATGATTTCAATAATCCCATCTACCAAGCTGAAGAGGAGAGTGAGAAAGATTGTGAACTCCCTAAAGAACTGGTCAGATTATTGAAGCAGGAGGAAAGGGTCATCCAACCTCATCAGGAGGAGTTGGAGATTATTAACCTGGGTACTGAGGACGCCAGAAAAGAGATCAAGATCGGGGCTGCTTTGAAGGAAGATGTCAAGAGAAGGCTGATTGAAATGCTGAGAGAGTATGTGGAGATATTCGCCTGGTCGTATCAAGATATGCCTGGTTTGGATACAGACATTGTGGTGCATAGGCTACCTCTCAGAGAAGATTGTCCTTCAGTCAAGAAGAAGCTTCGCAGAACTAGTCCTGATATGGCTGTCAAGATCAAGGAAGAGGTTCAGAAGCAGTTGGATGCGGGTTTTCTGTCAGTTACTACTTATCCCCCGTGGGTGGCCAACATCGTTCCCGTGTCGAAGAAGGATGGCAAAGTCAGGATGTGTGTCGATTACCGGGATTTAAATAGAGCGAGTATGAAAGATGACTTCCCATTACCTCACATTGATGTATTGGTTGATAACACTGCTCAATCCTCGGTTTTCTCTTTCATGGACGGTTTCTCTGGTTATAATCAGATCAAGATGGCGCCAGAGGACATGGAAAAGACGCCATTCATTACACCTTGGGGCACGTTCTGCTATAAAGTTATGCCGTTTGGGCTGAAGAATGCCGGTGCTACCTATCAGAGGGCTATGACGACTCTCTTTCATGACATGATGCACAAAGAGATTAAAGTGTACGTGGATGATATGATTGCAAAGTCACAGACGGAAGAGGAGCACCTGGTAAACCTGCAGAAGTTGTTTGAAAGGTTGAGAAAGTTCAGACTGAGGCTGAATCCAAACAAGTGTACGTTTGGGGTGAGATCCGGAAAGCTGTTGGGTTTCATTGTCAGTGAGAAAGGGATTGAGGTTGATCCAGCGAAAGTAAAAGCTATTAAAGAGATGCCTGAACCGAAAACTGAAAAGCAGGTTCGTGGGTTTTTAGGGAGATTGAACTACATTGCACGATTTGTATCTCACCTAACTGCCACTTGTGAACCGATTTTCAAATTGCTAAGAAAGAATCAAGCAATTAGGTGGAATGATGACTGTCAAAAAGCTTTTGATAAGATAAAAGAGTATTTACAGAAACCTCCAATCCTTATACCTCCAGTTCCTGGGAGGCCTCTGATAATGTACATGTCAGTAACTGAGAACTCGATGGGGTGTGTATTGGGACAGCATGACGAGTCTGGTCGAAAAGAGCATGCCATATACTACCTTAGCAAAAAGTTTACCGACTGTGAAATAAAATATTCACAGCTTGAGAAAACTTGTTGTGCTTTGGCCTGGGCTGCTCGCCGACTGAGGCAGTATATGTTGAACCATACTACCTTGTTGATTTCTAAGATGGATCCAGTGAAGTACATCTTTGAGAAGCCGGCTCTCACCGAGCGTGTTGCTCGTTGGCAGATGATTTTAACAGAATATGATATCTAGTACACGTCACAGAAGGCCATCAAAGGTAGTATTCTGTCAGACTACCTTGCCGAGCAACCGATCGAGGATTATCAGCCGATGATGTTTGAATTCCCTGATGAAGACATCATGTATCTAAAGATGAATGATTGTGAAGAGCCTCTTGTCGAGGAAGGACCGGATCCTGATGACAAGTGGATACTGATGTTTGATGGGGCTGTGAATATGAATGGCAACGGTGTTGGGGCAGTACTGATTAATCCAAAAGGGGCTCACATACCTTTTTCTGCCAGACTGACTTTCGATGTAACCAAAAACGAAGCTGAGTATGAGGCTTGTATCATGGGGATTGAAGAAGCCATCGATCTAAGAATCAAAACTCTGGACATTTATGGAGATTCCGCTCTAGTGATTAACCAGGTCAATGGAGATTGGAATACTCATCAGCCGCATTTGATTCCTTACAGAGATTACACCAGAAGGATCCTGACTTTCTTCAAGAAGGTGAGGTTGTATCATGTCCCCCGAGATGAAAATCAGATGGCTGATGCCTTGGCTACTTTGTCTTCTATGATCAAAGTTCATTGGTGGAATCATGTGCCACATGTTGCGGTGAATCAACTTGAGAGGCCTGCGTATGTGTTTGCAGCCGAGTCTGTTGTTGATGAGAAGCCGTGGTACTATGATATCAAGAATTTCCTCAAGAGTCAGGAGTATCCTGAAGGAGCGTCAAGGAATGACAAGAAAACCCTGAGAAGGCTAGCTGGAAGCTTTTATTTGAATCAGGATGACGTGTTGTACAAGAGGAACTTCGACATGGTTCTGCTTAGATGCGTGGACAGACACGAAGCAGACATGTTGATGCAGGAAGTGCATGAAGGATCTTTTGGTACCCATGTTGGTGGTCATGTAATGTCCAAGAAATTGTTGAGAGCCGGTTATTATTGGATGACTATGGAATCCGATTGTTTCAAGTACGCTCGGAAGTGCCATAAATGCCAGATTTATGCTGATAAGGTGCATGTACCACCAAGCCCTCTGAATGTCATGAATTCGCCTTGGCCATTCGCGATGTGGGGCATTGATATGATTGGGAAGATTGAGCCAATTGCTTCCAATGGACATCGCTTCATCCTGGTTGCGATTGATTACTTCACCAAGTGGGTGGAAGCAGCTTCCTATGCTAATGTTACAAAGCAAGTGGTTGCCCGGTTCATCAAGAAGGAAATCATCTGTCGTTATGGGGTTCCTGAGAGAATCATCACTGATAATGGTTTGAATCTCAATAACAAGATGATGAAGGAGCTTTGTAAAGATTTCAAGATTGAACATCACAATTCTTCTCCTTACAAACCAAAGATGAATGGTGCTGTAGAGGCGGCAAACAAGAATATTAAGAAGATTGTGCAGAAGATGGTCGTGACGTACAAGGATTGGCATGAGATGCTGCCTTTCGCTTTGCATGGGTACCGTACCTCAGTACGTACGTTGACCGGGGCAACCCCTTACTCCCTTGTGTATGGTATGGAAGCTGTCCTACCTGTCGAAGTGGAGATTCCATCTCTGAGGGTCTTGTTGGATGTCAAGCTTGACGAAGCTGAGTGGATTCGAACAAGATTTAACGAGTTGAGCCTTATCGAAGAGAGGCGGTTAGCGGATGTGTGCCATGGGCAGTTGTATCAGAGAAGGATGAAGAGAGCCTTTGATCAAAAAGTGCGTCCTCGAAGCTATCAGACTGGTGATTTGGTTTTGAAGAGGATCCTTCCTCCCGGTACAGATAACAGGGGAAAATGGACTCCTAATTATGAAGGTCCATATGTTGTTAAGAAGGTCTTCTCCGGTGGAGCCTTGATGCTTACAACTATGGATGGTGAAGATTTTCCTTCCCCTGTTAACTCAGTTGTAGTCAAAAAATACTTCGCATAAATTGACCCGCTGGACAAAAAGAATAAAAGAGTCCAGGCAAAAAAGGGCATCCCGGCGAACCAAAAAGAGAAAAAGGTTCGGGCAAAAGTTAGGGATAAAAAATGAAAAGAATATGTACACCCGGTAAGTCGAAAACCCGCAAGGGCGGCTTAGGCAAAAATGGGTATCCCGGTGGATTGAAAACCTGAAAAGGCGATCCAGGCAAAAGAGGGATTAAAGCGAAGACTACAGTCTGAGTTATCTGTACTTCATCGCGCTTCATTGTCTACCATCTCGAAGGATATGATCGGTCCAGTCATTCTTCTCAGAAAGCAAGGAATTTGGGGGAAAATTGGTGATCTGTGAGTCATAACAGAATTGGGAAATAGTGGATGCCGTATTCACATTTCCAATAGGATAGTTTATTTCCTTTTGCGCGCAATTACCTCTTCCTAGGAATTACTTCCTGATGTATTTGCCTTTATAGGCTCATTTTCAATCAATAAAAGTTGTTATTCAGATAAATTGCTCTCTTGTTTTATTTTTACTGTTTTGTTTGCAAAAACGTCCGAATTTTTGATAAACATTGCATATAAAAACATGAAGGCTAGACAATAACGTGTAGAAAGATAAACATTTGAAAATCATTTTGAATGTTGATTACACTTGGGTGTATTTTGTCTGTACAATCCCTTGGGGCATGTATGTCTTGCTGTTTTGCAGATCACTATCTTTTGGTTCCTGGCTGAAGCAGATAAGCCATGGTTTGTTTAAGGAATTTCAGCATTGTCCAGTAGTGTGAGAGGTTGGGTTGTCCCAGGCAGGTTCAGGGTTTGTATCCCCAGCGAAGCAAAGATCAGGGTTGCCTCCGCAGGCAGGCTTGAAGTTGATTGCAAACCCCCAGTAGGGTCGTGAAAAGTATTTCCCCAGCAGGTCTGAGGACTGGTGGTTCCCCAGCAAGTCGGAAGATTATTGTTCCCCAGCGGAGGTATCCATGGATAGTTCCTCAGCAGCCAGGTTTGAAGTGATGTAACCCCCATCAGGGTTGAGTTGACAGTTTCCCCAGCGGAAGGCTGCAGTGTTATTTCCCCAGCGGAGGTAGGATTTGTTTGTTTATTTCCTCAGCGGAATCCCCAAGTGGATCGGGTTCAGTAGAAGTCATCCCCAGCGAGGGTTATCTATTCCCCAGCAGAGGCAGATCGTATTTCAACATCTGTCTGGCACATTTGCAACAGTTGTTCCTGACAACATTCAGGACTGATATCCCCCAGAGAGGTTTATTTCCTCACTCGCCCGTGAAGGGAAAGTTTTGATTGACTCCCCCAGCGTAGTCCCTGGTGTGTCTTTCTTGACATATGTATATGTCATCCTTGTGATACCGGTTAGTGTCATATCAACACCCGTGTGTGTTCTTTTTTTCGGTGTCGGTAAACACCATTGTTTCGGTGTCGGTAAACATCGAGTTTTTCCCAGTCATCGGTAAATGTCTGGTTGTTCTTTCTTTGGTGTCGGTAAACACCATTGTTTCGGTGTCGGTAAACATCGAGTTTTTCCCAGTCATCGGTAAATGTCTGGTTGTTCTTTCTTTGGTGTCGGTAAACACCATTATTTTGGTGTCGGTAAACATCGAGTTTTTCCCAGTCATCGGTAAATGTCCGGTTGTTCTTTCTTTGGTGTCGGTAAACACCATTGTTTCGGTGTCGGTAAATATCGAGTCTCTTCCAAGTCATCGTTAAATGTCTGGTTGTATATATTTTTTTCCAGTCATCGGTAAATGTCTGGTCGTCCTTTTTTGGTGTCGGTAAACATCACCTTTCGATGTCGGTAAACATCGAGTTTTTCCCAGTCATCGGTAAATGCCTGGTTGTGAAGTATTTCTCTATCAAATCCCCAGTAGAGTCGTCGGGAAGCGTTTTGTCTGTTTCCAGTTGTTAATATCTTTTTCCTCCCCAGTTGGAGTTTGCCATCGGTAAATGGTACTGTTTTCCTTGATATCAGTTATATATCAAGTCGACTATCCCAAGCCGCCATCGGTAAATGGCCTCAATTTCTTCGATATCGGTAAATATCGAATCCCCAGCTTGTCCGCCATCGGTAAATGGCCTCGCTTTCTTCGATATCGGTAAATATCAAATGCCCAGTTCAACCGCCATCGGTAAATGGCCTCGCTTTATGTGACATCTATTTTCCAGCAGCCATCGGTAAATGGCCTTGCTGACGTTGATATCGGGAAATATCAAGAGTTGTTTTGAAGCCACCATCGGTAAATGGTTTTGCTTCCTTCTAATATCAAGTTCCCAGTTGAAGCCACCATCGGTAAATGGTACTGCTTCCTTTGGATGTTGTTTCCCAGCCGCCATCGGTAAATGGCCTCGCTGACGTTGATATCGGTAAATATCAAGTTTCTAGTAAAGCCGCCATCGGTAAATGGCCTGGCTTTCCTGAGGTTTTATTGAGCATCCGCCATCGGTAAATGGCCTTGCTTTTCTTTGCTTTATCCCCCGCAGATTGCAAATTTTTCGGTTCTTTGGTATTCAATCCCTGTTTACCTTGAAGGTCTGACAGTCGTTGCTCTCATCCGTTCAGGTTCCCAGTTGATTGAATAGGGGCAGCTGTAGCACCTCAAATTTGCACCTCCCATTTGTACAATCATTTCATTTTTTAGGTCATTAATATTGCATTAGCATTGCATAGTCCATTACATCTCATCAGTCAAGACTGGTCAGGAGATTCAACTGTGCAAGAGAGCAAGAGCATTTTCCATGAGATGAAAGCCCTATGGTGGTTCCAATGAGCTTACATGACCCAAGGATCATTTTTGAGCAACTTGGCCAAGTGTTGAAGGCTCAGAACTCATCAGTGCATGTGCAAGTCATCTGAGGCCCATAAAAGTCAACTGCAAGTCAACTGCAAAGTCAACTGTGGATTTTGGAGGTAGGAAGTGGTTAGAGATACTTCATTCATGTTCAAACAAGTCTCATTTGACATTTCAAACATCTATCTTGAAGGATTTGAAGCCAGATCAAAAGTTTCCAAAAATGGAAAGTGACCTGTAATTCTCAAATTTCCAAAAATGGAAAGGTTTTAGACCAACTTCAACTCAACTTTCCAACATCAAAGAAGCTTCAAATGAAATTTTGTCCAACATGAAAGTTGAATATCTTTCTCTCCCATTTCCAAAAAGTCCAAGCTCATGGATTTATGATGTGTGGTTGAGGAGATATGATCCAATCATGGAAAAGTGTGTTTAAAAATTCAAATGGGCATAACTTTTGAACCAAGGCTCCAAATTTGGTGGTTGTTTTTGCATTTTGTTCATCATGACATGCACTTTCCAAATATCTCATTACATGGCATGAATTTCACTTGCATGATCATATGCTCATTCATGAAGTTTTTTGAAGGAAAATTTCTAAAATCAATTTGGTTGATCATATGCATGAAATACCAATTCCAAAGTGTGCATGGGCCTTTTTTAAGTGGATTTGGGTCAGCATAATGCACTGTTCACGCATGCACCTCATGCATGAGGTGAAAATACCAATTGATGCACACACCTTGTATTCTCTTAATTTCAATTAACCATGGCTTAAGTGTGATTTCAGAATGATTAGCAAGGCATATATAATGATAATCACAACTGCATTTGGCATTAACAACAGTTTTCAGATCTAGATCTTGAAATCAATCAAATTTTTCTCTCAACAAGAACTTTTAATTTTCTCACATAAAAGCCATTTCTCTTGTTGGAATCATGATCGTGAAGTGTTTTTGAGGAGATTTGAACGTGAATTTGGAAGAATTCGTGCCAGTTTTGACCATACATGAAGCTTGAAGCATTAATGGAAATTTCAAATTCTACTGGATTCATGCTTGTTTGAGCTTCAATCTCTCTATCAATCACCTCAACAAGCATTGTAGAAGAGTTTTGGACCATTGCTGAGCCTGGTAGCACGAGTTTCCACTTGCTGTTCTTCAAGAGGTACCTAAGCTGCTTTAAGTTCATTTGAACTTTGCTTTGCTTGCTTGTGGTTGGCTTACCACTGAGGTATAATCTCTTGATCTTCATGTAGTCTGGAAGACCTACTGTTATTGGTAGGCACCTGTATGAAGCCCTCCTTAAGAGGCAATGCTTGTGTTTGTTTAATTTTTGTGCCAAGCAGGTAAAGACCTCTTAAGAGGCAATTGGCAGATAAAAGGGATGTGCAATCCATCCCCTGCTATTCAGTTGTGTCATTCACTTTGCTCACACACCATGTGTTGATGCATTGTGAGTAAGAACCCAAAATCTTGTCCATAGAGTTAGTCACTTGTGGAGAAGAGTTCCTACATTCTGAACTCCCACACTTTCTATTTGAGTCAAGCTCTCCCAGGCCAGGGATAAGAGCTATGAGGCACAACCCTCATCTCCATTTCATCTGCTTCACCCTAACTCTCAATGTTAGGGTTAAGAGCTAAAAACACCCCATTCCAGTTGGCTTGTTTCTGCAGCCTAGCCTTGTATGAGCCCAATTGTTTGCATATAGTGTGTGTGCTTGCTTTATTGTGCTTGTTTGTTTGATTGTGCTTCTTAGGATAGCTTGCTTCCTGTGCAAGTTAGGATAGAAACCTCAACATAGGGATCGCATGCATGACAACTTCTAGGCTCGAGTCGTAGTCTCCCTAGTAGTCTGTTATCTCCCTTTGTCTCTGGTTAGGTTAGAAGTTCTTTCCCGGTTAAGGGGAACTACGTCGCCCTGATCCTCATACCAGATGAGGTACGTAGGCAGGAGATGAGCTGATCTCTCCGGGTGCCCTTTTTCTTTTTCCCTCCTTTGTGTGTGTTTGGAGTCTGACGTAAGTCCAGCGATTGGCAGTTGGTTTCCTGTGTCTTGTTTGCTTGTTGGAGTCTGACATAAGTCCAGCGATTGGCAGTTGGTTTCCTGTGTGTGTGTTTGTTGGTTTGGAGTCTGATGTAAGTCCAGCGATTGGCATTCGGTTTCCATGTTTGCCTGTTTGTGTGGAGTCTGACGTAAGTCCAGCGATTGGCAGTCGGTTTCCTGTATTGGTTTTGTTTGGCGTGCGTTAGCCGAGTTACGAGCGCTCTGATTCTTCTCTGGTCAGAGAAGATGCGTATGCATAGGATGCGACATCCTAGCGAGCACGTTTCCCCTGTCCCGAACTACGTCAACTCTGATGTTTGTGTCTGACAGACTACGTAGGCCCAGGATGCGATATCCTGCCGAGTTCTTTTCTCCCATTTCTTTTGTCTTTCTGTGTCTCCTTCCAGTGTGTGTGCAGTGTTTGAGCAGTTTTTAGCAACCTTTCTTCTATTCTTTTGTGCGTGGATCCCGTCGAGTACGACGGATGTGTAGGGGTGCTAATACCTTCCCTTCGCATAACCGACTCCCGATCCCATCTTTCTCTGGTCGCGAGACCATGTCTTTTCCAGGTTTACTTCGAGCGTTTCCTTTCCCTCTTTTGGGATAAATAACGCACGGTGGAGGCTCTGTTGTTTCGTTTTCCCGCCGGTTTTTCGCGTAATGTGACACTAACACTAATGAAAGAGACAGTTACAATGCCAAACCTCCAGTATTTGATGGAGACAAGTTTGATTTTTGGAAAGATATCGAAAGTTTCTTTGTGAGGTATGACGCTGACCTATGGGACATAGTTATAATTGGCTATGTACCACCTGTATCTGATGTTGGCATTGCTATTGCCAGAAACAAAATGACTGATGACTAGAAGCGTGATTTCAAAAATCACCACAAAGCCAAAACAATATTGATGAATGCCATTTCCTACAATGAATATGAAAAGATCATCAACAGGGAAACTGCTAAAGAAATAATTGACTCCCTAAAGATGACCCATGAAGGCAACTCACAAGTTAAAGAGAAAAAGCCTTTGGCTCTAATTCAGAAATATGAAGCCTTCAAGATGGAGGACGATGAAGCTATCGAGGTAATGTTTTATAGATTTCAAACTTTAATTGCAGGACTCAAGGTTCTGGAAAAAGGCTACACAACTGTAGATCATGTCAAAAAGATTGTCAAAAGCTTTCCAAAGAAGCGGAGGCCCATGGTCACTGCATTGAAACTATCAAAAGATCTGAACAACATAAGCTTGGAAGAACTCGTCAGCTCCCTCAGGAGTCACGAGATAGAACTTGAGGAAGATGAGCCCCCAAATAAAAGCAAATATGTAGCTCTGAAGTCTAGATCTAAGAGACGCAAACCAGAAAGGAACAAAGCCCTCCAAGATGAAGAAGATGATAATGAGGACTCTAAAAAGGATGATTATGATAATGAAGAAGAATTATCCCTTCTAACCATAAGAGTAAAACAACTCTGGAGAAAAAGGAATAACAACTTCAGAAGACCAAGACCCAAGGGAGATCGCTCAGAATCAACTTCTAGAGGCAAATCAAACAAAGAGGTAACATGCTAAGAATGTAAAGAACTAGGTCACTATATAAACGAATGCCCAAAGCTTAAGAAAGAAATATCCAGAAGAGAAGGATTCAAGAAAAATTCCTTCAAAACTAAGAAGGGATTCATGGCCACCTGAGATGACTTTGAATCTGATGCCTCAGAATCAGACTCTGAAGAAGAATAAGCAAACGTGGCATTCATAGCTACCACATCCGGAAGCTCATCAGAAAGAGAATCTGATCCTGAAGAGGTATTTTCTGATCATTCTCGCTCTGACCTTGAATCTTGCTTATCTGAATCTCTAAGCTCATATCAGAAACTTCGACAAAAATTTAAAGCATTAAAAAAGGTCCTTGAAGGAACCATTGAAGAATGTGATAAGCTTGAGATAAAAGTTTTTGAAATAAAAGATGACATTCTGATTTTGGAAAGAGAAAAAGAATCTTCAAATAAACAATGTTTAAAACTTGAATAAGCTTTATGTCAAGCCCCACAAACTTCTAACACAATTATATATGAATATGAAAAAGCTTTTCAAAAGTTTCTGAAAAATGGGATAGAAAGAAGCATAATGACCTCTATGATTTATGGAGTCATCCAGAATAAGAAAAGAGGAATAGGATATGATTATGATGAAGATAAACACATATCTTCTGCAGATGATAAACTTAAATCCCCATTTTCTTATCACTACACACATGCACAAACACAAAATTTTACTAATACTAGAAAACCCAAAGTTTCAAGAAACTCTGGGAGAACTAATCACAAAGGATCCAAAAGATTTTGGGTACCAAAGGATAAAATAGTTTATGTTACATATATCCTATGTAGCAGAGTTAAGACACCAATCATGGTACCTGGACTCTAGATGCTCGCGATACATGACAGGAAGAAAACATATGTTCCAAAGCCTTGAACTTAAAGATGCTGGCTTCGTAGGTTTCAGAGGAAATCAGAAAGGAAGAATCAGAGGCTTCAGAACTATTGGTAATTGATTTCTTCCCTCTATCTCTGATTTTCTCTATGTAGAAGGATTAATGCATAACCTATTATCAATAAGTCAATTAAGTGATAACGGCTATGATATAATCTTCAATCAAAAAACATGTAAAGCAATTAATCATAATAATGGAACAATTATTTTCACTGGCAAGAGGAAAAACAACATTTACAAGATTAATCTTTCAGATCTAAAAGATCAAAATGTAAAATGTTTAATGTCTGTAAATGAATAGCAATGGGTATGGCATAGACGCTTGGGTCACATTAGCATGAGAAGGATTTCTCAGCTAAATAAGCTCGAGTTAGTCAGAGGTCTACCTAAACTGAAGTTCTCTTTAGATGCTCTGTGTGAGGCATGTCAGAAAGGAAAAGATTTCAAAAACTTCTTTTAAAAAAAATGTTGTTTCTACCTCTAAGCCTCTTGAACTTCTTCACATTGACTTGTTTGGACCTGTTAAGACAACTTTAGTCAATGGAAAGAAGTATGAACTGGTCATTGTTGATAATTTTAGTCGTTGGACATAGGTAAAATTTCTAAAGCACAAGGATGAGTCACACTCTGTATTCACTAGCTTATGTTCTAAAGTGCAAAAGGAATTCGACTCTAAGTTCTTTGAAAATAAGTCTTAAGTGCAATTCGAATCGAACGATTGATAAGGTCTTCATCAACACTACAAGAAAAAACAACAAAAGATTCTCCTCCATCAACTTGAAAGTTAATATTAGAATTACACGCCACGAGTCTTAAGTAGTAAAGAAGGAATTAGACTGGAGCTTTCCTACACTCATTTTGGATATCTTTGGGTGCAGGACGTTTGACCCATTGCTTATCGTATCCATATTTACTCATAGACTTTAGTGTGATTCTTATCAAATAACTATCAAGTCTATTCCACTCTTCCAATCAATCATATATTCTTTTACCTTAATCATCTTGTTTTCAGCCCTAGTGGGTTGAACTATGAAAGCTATGATTTCCTTATTGCACTATACGGACACGTAGGCAGGAGTATCTAGTTTCTTCGCGAGCTACCCTATTTATCAATCAATCATTCTTCATTCATTAAATCAATACCATCTTTTTGAGATCAAATATACTTCTCCTTGTACATCCTTTTAGGACGATATAACGGTAGTCCACCTCATCAATCGAGAGTTGTTTGGGTCATCCAAACATTTAATTCAGTCTTTTTGGGTTTAGACACCACCTTTCTCTTTGATTCAGAGTCTATCTCTTCCTTGGATTCAAGATACTATTCTTATTTTATCTTGAATTGTTTGTTCCCCAGCTAGTGATATATTGTTCCTTGTATTCAACAATACTTTCTCTTGGGCCCCTCCTATACCCTTTTAGGACGATATAGCGGTAATCTGTCTTGTGAATCAAGATTTCTTTGGCTTGCACCCAGACACTTAAATGAGTCTTTATTCTATAGAGACATCCCTGCTGGCCCACGTACTGGTAAATGGCTATTTACTCTTTGATTCTGAGTTCCATCCATTTGTGGGTTTCCATTGACACCATTTTGTTGGTACAAATTATACTTTTCATCACTTATCTCTCTCTGTGTTCTCGTGGTTCCGTGAACTACGATTGCTCGGACTTTCTCATTGCACAATGAGAATACGTAGGTACGAGGATGTGAATCCTTGGGAAGTATACTTCTAATTATTTCTCCTTCCGCCTTAGGGCATCACTCATATATTTCATGATCCATTATCTACATTCGATCATGAATCGTTCACCCAGTGATATATTATTTATTTGACAACTCAAATACACTTTCTTTGGATATCCATATACACCCTTTTAGGACGATATAGCGGCAATCCGCATTTGTACCTAGAGTTGTTTGCTTTACACCCAAACATTTAATTCCTTCTTTTTTGGCTAAATATCATATAGTGGCAGCCATGCTAGTCTGCGTGTCGTTTAACACTACTTCCCACTAGGGTGAAAATCTCATTTTTCCTATGGATTCCAATATACCTTTACCTTTGGTTTCAAACTATACCTCTTCAGTCACTTAATACCAAGATCCTTCAATTCTGTGACTTTAGTCACTTCATTCCATTCATCTCCATGATGCATTCATATTCGACCTTCATTCACTCCATGTGATATACCAGTTATCTTTGAGCCAAATACACTACCTCTTTGTGCTCCATCTTGCGTCACCTTGTGAACCAAGAGATGTTTGGACCATTCCCAAACACTTATTTCTTCGTATTTTCGGCATTACCCTATAGCGGCAACCCTGCTAGCCGACATACTGGTAAAAGCCACTTTACTCTTGGGTTCATGTTTTCACCCTTGTTGGAGTTCAAAATACAATCCTTTGGTTTAGACCATACTTTGATCATAATTCCTTTCACATCCCACCATTAGTTCTTTGAACTACGGAGCTCTGAATTCCTCATTGCACTATGATGATACGTAGGCATGAGGGCCCAAATCCTCATTGAGCACTATATTTATTTCGTTTCCTTTTCTCATTCTTTTGTGAGTAATATTTATATATCACGCCTATTCAAACGAGAATAATCAAAACGGTTCCCATGGAGTACCATGGATCTTTGGGGTGCTAATACCTTCCCCTTGCACTCTATCTATTTATCGGTGTTTTTCCTTTCCTTCAGGAATAAATAAATTTCGATGGTGACTTTGTTGTATGTTCGAGTGTGCCATACGTTCGGGTATATTTCCGCTAGCTTCAGTTGGCGACTCTGTTGGGGAATTTTCTTCTTGGAGCATTTCCTAGTCGATAAAAGGAGTTGAGCCTAGTTTAGGTTATTTTCGCTAGTTTTAGGTGTTTATCTATATACCTTACTCGTTTTATCATTATATTCATTTGCTTTATATTATGGATATCTATATATGCTATTGTTGGGTTGGGGTTGATACTTGTAAGACCCCAATTTTGACCCTAAGATCCCTCATGCTATCTCATCATATGCATTAGCATTGGGATCACACCTTGGCATCCTTCTTACCCCTCATCTATTGGGTTTGCATTGGGAGAGATCACCAAGTACCATTTGATTGTATCATACTTTGTATTTTATCATATTTACTAACCAAAATACCAAAAATATGTCTTTGCATTTATCTAAGTCTTTTGCAGGTAGAGCACATCCTCACCTTTGATCTATCACGCTCATATCTAGGGTTTAAGATCCTCATTGCTAAGATATCAATAAAGATTGGTCTACAATGGCTTTAGACATAATATATGGATCCCCATGAGCTTCACATGTTATTTTGATTAAGAAATTATCAAGAGTTTGGAATTGGTTTGCCTTGGAAACCCTAATTCATCCAGGTATCTGGTGTAACTTCTTCACCAAGCTTACTCAACAATTGATCAAATATTTCAAGGGATACTTCAAATTTCATCATCCTATGAAAATGTGATCATCCATGAGTCCCAAAAGTCAATAGAATTGCAAGCTAGCAAGTTGGTTCATGGTGGTTGACCAGAGGAATTCATCTTATCAAAACTGGGTTCCCTAGACCCTATCTCCTACAATATTTATCATATGAAAATTATTCCAAGAGAAACGTTACTCTAAATGACATTCCAAACAACTTTAATGTTGAGGTCTAGAGCTAGTTTTGCTTGGAAATTCATTTTTTATGGTGATAGATTATAGGTCATTTTGCCTAAACCCTAATTTGGAGGTCAACTTTCCAAGGCCAAAACATTCTCAACTTTTATGAGATTAAATATTTACAAGTTGAAAAATAAAATTCAATATGTCTACTTCAACCTTTATGTTTGTAGGAAGAGCTAATTCAACTTTTATGAGCATGTGATATAAGGATATATTATAGGTCATTTTGGACCAATACCATTGAATAAGTGATTTTCCTCAACTTCAAAAATGCATAAATCCTTCATATTAAATCCAAATGAGGTCAAATTTGTGACCATTTTGAATTAATTTGATAGATCTACAACATTGATGAAGTAACGTTTCTCATTTGAGGCTCACATAAAAAAGTTAGCCAAGGTGGAATGAGTGAACATATGGCATGAACTTAGAAATGTTTTTTATATGTTTAAATTTCCAAACTTCCACCTCAAAATTCATCGTGATGCAAACTTCAAATGGAAAAGTGTCCAACATGAAAGTTATTCCTCTTGATGTAACCTTTCCAAAAAGTCCAAATTCATCCATTTTGGACAAGATTTGAATGGGCTGTGCATGGTTTCAATGTTGCATAATCATTTGGCAAGATTGAACTTCAAACATCCATGCACAATTGCCTAGCACTCCAACTTGATTTCAGACTTGTTTGCACTCAATTGTGGACCAAATGACATGATTTCATGGGCCTGTACACGCCCATGCACCCATGCATCACTCATTGTCAAATTTGGAAGTTCACTTCAAGGGTGCAAATATCATTTGATTCAGCTATAAATAGGGACCATATGCATCAGAAATGAGGACATTTTCGCGCCAGCTTTGATCCCAAACACCAACCCCTTCCATTTGAGAGGATAAACTTCAAAATTTCCATTGGAAATTGAGTTTGAATCTCACTGTTTTGAGATTCAAAACTCCAGGGATCCAAGACCTTTTGTTCATTCTAATCCACTCCTGCAAGCATTCTGAGCAAGATCAAGCACGAATCAAAGCAAGAACAATTGAATTCAGACTTGCATTTAAGGTATTTTACAGAAAATTTCATCTCTTCGATTCTCACTCAATTCTCCATATTTCTCTTGAGGCCATATTCGTGCTCAGTGCCATTTTTACTTTAAAATCATGTTCTTCTTTTTAATTTTGGTGATGGTTATGATTGAACCTGTCCGACGAGGCTCGCATGAGAAGGAGACCAGAGTTGTAGCTCTGGTGGTGAGTTGGCAAGGTTCAAAGCCACTTGATCTGTTTGAAATGTTTTAATCACGAACGTTGGTTTGAATGACCAAGTTTGTGGCACACTGACTAGAGTCTATCATGGATTGCAAGCTTGTGGCCACTTGATCTGCCACCGCAATTAATGAGGGAGATCAAGTGGTCCACGTTTTTTCTGATTATTTGATTTTCATTTTATTTGTGTTATTTTCATTAATTCATATTAATTTTAATATTGATCCAAAAAATATGAGAGTTTCACCAAAAAAATTTAAATTAATTCCTCTTTCATTTTCTGAATTAAAATTATTTTTTGGATCATTATTAATATTTTTCATGATTTAATTGATTTTATGAATATTTTTAATTGTTTAAAAATAGTTTTAAGTTTCCAAAAATGATGAAATTTTTTCTCCAAGGTCCTTTGACCTTGTTTGACCTTTGATAAATCTCATGGCCATTTCTTTGGTGTTTTGATGAGGTTTTAGGAATTTGACAAACCATAAATTAATTTAATACACATTTTAATTGATTTTAATTATTTAAATGCCAAATAAATATTGTTGAGCTTCTAATTTTGACTTGTTGAGTTTGACTTATGTTGTTGGGCCTTGGTCAAGGTTGATTTGATTTTGTTGAGTTAAGATCATTGGATTTAGGGGATTGATGAAATGTACATTTCATCTCCCAAAATGAATGAATGATCTTAATTTGGTAAAAGTCCTCCTTTGATCAATTTGTGTTGATTCTATTTCCTCTCCCTTTTCATCTTATTCCCCTTCTTTATTCATTCATGTCATGGACCAATGATATCTCTAGATCCTAAAGCTAGTTGATTGCAAAATCAACATGAGTATTGATGAGATTAGGTCCACACTTTTTGTATATTTTTTTTGTGTGTGGTATGTTTTAGAAGCATAGTCCATTATACTATGTCTCTAACATGCATAAACACCAAAATTTCTATTGCCCGACCTCAAATAGTTGTGACTTCTACATAAGTCCAATTACAATTGCTTAACATAGCGCTAAATTTGTGACACAGAAGGCATATCATTCTACTAAGTGAGATTGCAAGTCTCCCCTCTTTCATGGTATTGTGTGGAAACTTGACCTTTTTTCCTTCCTTTGGAAGATGTATTGGTTCAAGTATCCATGCTTGTGATAAGTGGGTTGAGTGTTCTCCAAAGAATGACTTAAACAAAACAAAAGCAAAAGCAATACTAACATCTAATCCACTAACAACTAACATTTAATTTCTAGCCATTTACTTTTATGCACTTTAATTTCAAGCCTTTATTCATTTGTCATTATTCATACCATTCAATTTGTTTACTTTAATGTCATTTTCACTTTGCTCACTTGAGCCATACTTTGTGAATATATTGTGTTTGTATATACTTGTTTGTATTTGTGGTCTTTTGACCTTAATGAACATAATAAGAACAAAAACCCAAAAAAAACATTTTGTGTGGACTGCTGGATTAATCTAAGAAATTGGACTTAGAATTAGACAATACTCCCTATGCAAAGGACTTGGCCAATGCCAACTTTCATGAAACCAAGTGCTTGTGAAGAAAACTTTCATCTGATACAAATATTGAAGATCCATTTGAGTTCATCTGCAACATGATCACATTGAAGCTATTATGTTGAAGTTGTGTCTAATGCTATCTTTGAAGTCATCTGTTACATGGGGAATTTTGGAGAAGATCATGAAGTTACTAAGCTTGGATGTGGCTATATTTATTTTATGCCTTGCTCTTTATCTTGCTATTTGTATATTGATATTGCTTGATTCTAAAATCCAAGGGAAATTTGGGTTTCTATATGACATTCTTGTCTATTGGATTGCTGCCCATTGGTCAGATCTTTTCAACTCTCAACTTTTAAATTTTTTGCTTAGGATTAGCCTTTTCATCTCCTCCCCATTTCTTTAATTTCAAAAAACCTCTCCCACCTTTTTTAAAATTCTTTGTTTGTGATTTCTAAACTTAGACTCTTTACAAATTAGAAACTTTGGCCTTATGCCATTGCATTTTCAAACTCATTTTCTTAAACAAACTTGTAAATGAACTTAATTATACTTGACTTAAAATTTCAAAAAGCCCAAAAAGAACTAACACCCATCCAAACCATTTTTAGTCCCTTTGTGCCTTTGCTAAATTTAAAATTTTGTTAAAAGCAATTCACTCACTTTGAAATTTATACCACGAACTACGAGGTTTTGATCCCTCATTTTATGTTGGTACGTAGGCACAAGTCCGAAGGTCTTGTCAAACACAAAAATATAATTAATGAATTCTTTTCTCATCCCTCCATTCTATTTATTGCGAACATCATTTTTACAAAAACACATATGCACACAAAAAAGGGCTCCCTAGGAGTACCTAGGATACTTTGGGTGCTAACACCTTCCCTCTGTGTAACCAACCCCCTTACCTGTAATCTCTGGCATTTTATTAGTTTTGATTTGAAAACTTCTTATCTTTGGGTTTTGTTCGTACTTTGCCCTTTCCCTTGGAAACAATAAAAGCGCGGTGGCGACTCTTATTTAACTGACGTCTAGCTTATCCATAGCTTGATGGTAATGAATTTACCGCTACAAAATCTAAATGGCGACTCTGCTGGGGAGTAGTCTCCAGTAGGTTTAACATACTTTTGTGTGTGTATATAATTGTATATTTGATGTATGTATATTTGTTTGTATGATATAATATACTTGTTGTGCTTGGTGATCTCTGAGTGGTGAGATAATTTCTAACCCGAACTTGAGTGCAATTAAGATAGGAGGATGGTATAGTCATGTTCGACTTGTGTGGAGTAGTCCTTAACAAGTTGGCTTGAGACCCATATACTCAGTGGAAACCCTTTTGGAGTGATTGATGTCACACAAGTTATTTGTGGTTAGGCATCACTTCCTCTGATTTGGGGTCCGAGAAGCTGAGGACAGTAGAACATTTAACCCCTCTTGGCCTATTTAGGACGTAGTGCGGAGACTGTTCAGGTGTAGACTTGATAACAATTGTTACGTGATACTACACTTAGACGACTTTCTCTTGAGAATATTATGGGTTGATGAGTCAGTTATCCTAACCTGTAATATCTGATAGATGAAGTTAAGACTCTAGGAACTTTTTAGAACATGATCTACAAGTTTTTATCCTTAGTTAACTCCTTTGGGATGGTTCTTACCCATACTCCATGCTCGTGACTCACAACAAACCCTTGATTCTTGGTTGATCCAATCAAGTCTTGTCAATATCAATGGAACTTGGGTGTTGATAAGGTGAAAACCATAATCCACCAAAATGGATGATTGATCTTGACAATGACTTGATTCATCCCTTGACCTTTATTTGTCTGCCTTGTGTGTGATCCCTTATTTGTGATTGTGGCATTCATGCATTCATGCACATCATAACATTCATCATACCAGAAAAATTTCAAGAAACTGAGGTCTTATTTGCAAATATTTTCAGACCATGGATTGTGGACGAAGGAACATTAAGAAGTACAGTTTCAGATGTCCAGACACTAAAGAGTTAAGGAAGCTATCATCTTTTATGTTAGATCCCTTGGACTTCAAGAAATGTCATGGGAAGCTTCTGTCTATTCTGTCTGCTGATGTGGTTGAAGGACTCTTGGGCGTGTTGGTTCAATTCTATGACCCTCTCTATCATTGCTTCACTTTTATGGATTATCAGCTTGTGCCTATGTTGGAGGAGTATGCCCATCTCTTGGGAATACCTGTTTCTAGCAAAGTGCCTTTTAGTGGATTGGAGGAGATTCCCAGATATCATATTATAGTTGAAGCCCTTCACTTGAAGAAGTCTGAGATAGAGGCTCATTGGGTGAAGAAAGTAGGATTGTTTGATTGACCTCTGAATTCCTCATCAAGGAAGCTACTACTTTTGCTCAAGCCGATATTGTGGATACTTTTGAAGCCATTTTTGTGTTGCTCATCTATGGTTTGGCTTTGTTCCCTAACATTGACGATTTTGTTGATGTTAACGCTATTAGAATTTTCTTGATTGGTAATTATGTGCTTACTTTGTTGGGTGATATGTACTTCTCTTTACATCTAAGGAATTCTGAAGGTGGGGGAACGATTGTGTGTTGTGTCCCTCTTTTGTACAAGTGGTTTATTTCTCACTTGTCTCAGATGCCTGCTTTTTTGTAGAACAAACAATTGCCTACGGTGGTCTCATAGACTTATGTATCTCACTAATGATGATATAGTTTGGTATGATTCTTCATTGAGTAGCTTGGACATTATTGATTGTTCTGGTGAATTCTCTAACGTTCCTCTCATTGGTACACAAGGATGAATCAACTACAACCCTGCTTTGGCTCGACGTCAACTTGGGTTCCCCTTGAGAGACAAACCTAATAACACTTTGTTAAAGGTCTTTTCCATTAAGAGGGTAAAGATCTTCAACATTTGAAGCAGAAGATTGTGCATGCTTGGCATAATGTGCATAAGAAAGGATGATCCGAGCTTGGTCCGTGCAATTGTGTATCTTTGGAAGCTTACACTTCTTGGGTGAAGAAGAGAGCTTTGGAATTGAAGATGTCGTATGCTTGTGAGAGACCTATGTCTATGGTTGTGGTTTAGCCATTAACTCTTCCTAACCAAGATATAGAGGAGTTGGAAGACGCACTCGCCAAGATGAAGCAAGAGAAGGATATGCGGGAAGAGCGTTTCCATGCTTTGCGCAGAAAGCATGAGGAGTTGCAGCTTGAGTCTAAGGACAAAGATGCACTTATTAAGCTTCTTGAAGACCGAGTAATGAAGAGATAGAGAGAACCATATGTATCATCTTCCTCTAGTATGCCTCAATCTTCCATTTCTTGGAAGAAGATTGTTGATCAGCTTGTCCTTGAGAAGAATCAAATGAAGACTTCTTTTGAGTCCGAGATTCGACACATTCGAAGGAAGTACACACCTGCAGTTAGATCTTCTGTCATTGTTGTTAGGGATCCTTAGGATGACTAGTTTCCTTTTCTCTTGTATTTTGTATTTTTGGTTATTGAAATTTTTCTCAGTGTAATCCTTCCAATTATATAAATAAAAGAGATTTTTTATGGTCATATCCAATTGTTGCAATTGTTGTTATGTATATATATTTGCAAATAAAACAGTAAGTTCCTTGAAAATAAAAATAATCAAGCATCACATTTCATGCATCATTTGAGGTGGTACATGGGTTTGAATGGTGCGAGTGTTCGCACATTCAATGATTTGGGTGAAGCATTTGTGAAGCAATACAAATATAACATGGATATGGCGCCAGATAGAGATCAGTTGAGGTCGTTGTCTCAGAAGGATAAGGAGACGTTTAAAGAGTATGCTCAACGATTGAGAGACCTTGCCGCTCAGATTACCCTTCCTTTGGAAGAAAAGGAGATGACTAAGATTTTTCTTAAGACCCTAAGCTCATTTTACTATGAGTAGATGATTGCCACTGCCCCCAGTGATTTTACCGAAATGGTAAACATGGGGATGAGGCTAGAAGAAGGTGTCCGAGAGAGACGATTATCTAGGGAGGAAGCTTCGTCCAGCAAGAGGTACGGTAACAGTTTTTGCTAAGAAGAAAGAGAACGAGGCTAATGCAGTATCTATTGGGAGACATATGAGGCCTCATGTAAGAAGAAGTCAACCACCCCGTAAACACCATCATCAAGTGTCATATGTGATTCCAGTATTTTATAATAGTCAATCAACACCAATTCAACAACAATGTGAATAACTGCCACATCAACGAACAAACACCTACAACAACAACAATACCAACAATCATCCACAACAACAAAACTTTGAGAGGAAGAAGGTCTCTTTTGACCCTATTCCTATGACATATGCTGAATTGTATCCATCATTGGTTCTTAAGAACCTTCTGCAATAGAGAAATCCACCCCAAATCCCTGAACCACTTCCATGGTGGTACAAACCGGAACTGCGCTGTGCCTTTCACCAAGGAGCTCCCAGTCATGATATTGAGAATTGTTACCCCCTAAAGTATGAAGTCCAAAAGCTGGTTAAGAGTGGAATGGTGTCCTTTAAGGACCGTGCGCCGAATGTCAAAGCTAACCCACTACCTGCCCATAGAAATTCATCTATTAATATGGCGGACAGCTGTCCTACGGAGTTCAAGGTATTTGATGTATGCTTCATTAGAAGGTCATTGGTGACTGTAACGGTGTATTTGTCACTTTATGATTTATTGATTAAATCAAAAGCAAAGTATACAAAGAATCGAGTCGCCACCGCACTTTTATTTATCCAAAGGAATGGCTAAAAAGCGAACAAAAGCCTAAGAAGTTTTACACATAGAAAACTAATGAAAAGATCAGAGATCTGGATAAGGGGTTAATTACGCAATGGGAAGGTGTTAGGCACCCAAAACGTCCTAGGTACTCCTAGGGAGCCCTTTTCACACTTGTTGTACAAAATGTTATTTGTTTATGAAATATTTATTGTGCAAACATGGATTGAAGGGATGAGAAAAGAATATACAAGTTATTATTTTTGTGTTTGGATGGATAACCATTGCCTACGTACCTTTACAGGATCAAAACCTCGTAGTTCGGCTAAAAGATTTCCAAAAGTATGGGTGGATTCATTTTTAGACAAAAGCACTAAGGTCTTTCGTTATCCACGGGAGAAAACTCAACCTATACAACCACAAGTCCACCATGTGAGAAAAGCTTCAACTTGCTAGTGAGGGGTTAACCCTATAATAAGCAAGGAAGTCTTACAATTCAATCACTAAGGACAAAAGGTGAGATTAACATCAACCAACTAGGATAAATCAAACCTATGGCTAATGTATGAAAACTTATCAAGAATGGACAAAACCACAAAACAATTGAGTGAGTGAAATTAACCAATTAGGATTTATTCACAAAAAGATGGTCAAAGTATGATTAGAATTCAATTCAAAAGAAGTATTATGAAAATGAAGTTTGAAAAATCAGAGGCTTAAGGCCTAGGTTTCTAATTTGAAAAACAAATGAAAATGTTTGCACAATAGTTTTCTGGTTTTTTGGGTTAACATCCACATGGAGGTTTAAAGAAACAAAAAGGTGGGAGGGTGAGGAAGTACAACTTCTTAGATGTTCACCTCTTGAGATCATATGTAGATGATTCAAGTGATTCCTTTGGAATAGGCAACAATGCAAATAACAGAATGAACAAAGCAAATGGATACCGGATGCCAATCAATGGACTTATTCCAATCTCACAACAAAAAATGGATATCGGATGCCAATCAATGGACTTACACCAATCTCCTAAAACAAAACATGGATATCAGATGCCAATCAATGGACTTACACCAATCTCCTAAAACAAAAAGAAACAATGATACCAGATGCCAATCAATGCACTTACACCAGTCTCACAGGAATGATCATAGGAAACAACTGCCAATAAATGGTCTTACAATTGACTCCTCACAAGAAACAAACAACAAATGCAATAAGCAAGAGGAAACAAGTTGCCAATAAATGGTCTTACACTCGACTCCAAGGAAAGGAATGCCAATGAATGGTCTTAGTTCCCAAATCCCACCAGATCATAGGAAACAACTGCCAATAAATGGACTTACAATTGCCTCCTCAATGGACAAACAAAGATGTCACAAGGATATGAACAATGATCATGAAATGATGTACAATTAATGATGATAAATGCACAAAGGGCACTCAAGAAAATATGCACAGATGAAGCGAGTAAGCAGACAAACAAGTCAATTAGCACACACTATATACAATCAATTAGGCTCAAGCAAGGTTAGGCTTTATAGCCAACTGGAATGGGGTATTTTGTGCTCTTAACCCTAACATTGAGAGTTAGGGTGAAGCAGATGAAATGGAGATGAGGGGTGTGCCTCATAGCTCTTATCCCTGGTCAGGGAGAGCTTTGATCAATGGAAAGTGTGGGAGTTCAGAAAGTTGGAACTCTTCTCCACAAATGATTGACTCTATAAGATCTTGGGTTATTATTCACAATGCATCAACACATTGTGTGAGCAAAGTGAATGACACACTGAGTAACAGGAGATGGATTACACATCTCTTTTATCTGCCAATTGCCTCATAAGAGGACTTTTCCTGCTTGGCACAAAATTAAACAATCACAAGCATTGCCTCTTAAGGAGGACTTCAGACAGGTGCCTACCAATAACAGTAGGTCTTCCAGACTACATGAAGATTAGAGATTATACCTAAGTGGTTAAGCAACCAAGCAAAGCAAAGTTCAAAATGAACTTAAAGCAACTTATGTACCTGTGGAAACACTAAACAAATCAGTACAATGCTCAGGCAAACAGACAACAGTCAATAAGCAACAAACAATCCCAATGTACAAAATGTGTAAGCCAAAAGTCAAACTCAAATGAGTTAACATCAACCTACAAAACACACAAATGTTAGTAATCAAAAGCAAACATTAATGCTCAAATGGTGGAGCATCATCAACTATGGAACTTGGATGTTCAACCTGAAATCAAAGCTCAAATGTAAGCCACAAACTACTAGGTCAAAGCCTAGGGTCAAAGATGGAGAAAAAATTCAAAACAGAAGCTGAAATTTAACATGAATCAACTTCAATCACATCTTGACACATTCCAAAAGGGCTCACATCAAAATCAATTACGAAAAGCATTTCATGATCAAATGAAGTTCAAGGCAATTTCAAAGCTCAAATGTGATCAACATGAAGGAAAAATTCAAATCAAAACATAAATGATTCAAATAAATCTAGAAAAATTCATGCACAATCAAGACATCTAACCTGATCCACATACAAAAAAATCAGAAGAAATGGATATTATTTGGCATGGCAAACTCATCATACAAGTTGAACATCAAAAGGTGTGATACAAATTGTCACACCAAGTTAGCACATTCATAAAACAGCAATGGTAATTGAGAAAAATGCCAAACCAACACCAAAATGTCAAGCAATGTGTCTAGTTATAGCATGCAAAATTTCACACTCATTGGATAAGAAACAAGCATTTTACAACATGATAACCAAGGAAAGGTCAAATAAGGACACATGTTCAATCATTCTTGCACAAAAATTTATCCAGCCAAGCACAACTTGTAAAATCATGACCATCAGAAAATAGACAAACAGAGGAACAAGATGCAAAAAATTGGGATCAAATTGGATCAATTTTCAATTTTATATGATTTTTCTAATTTGATGGAAAAATGGAAAATGAAAAATGAGCACATCATAAAAAATGGGAGGGAAAATGGAGAAAATGAACTAGCATTTGAATAATTGCATCCGCTGGGAATTGAAATCAGGCGACATTGGAATTTGAGCGCCTCAACCAAAACGGCATCGTATTGCCTTAAACCCTAGCGCGCCAAGCATTTCGTAGCTAATTCAAATTTTGGTAGCAAAATCGTAGCAAACTGGTAGCAGAAACTGGAAATGAAGAACATTCAAGGTTGAAGATGAAGATCATCATGATCTTCATCTGGATTTTCCAGATTTCTCAAAACATGTCCAGAAATTAAAATCAAGCCCAATAACACGTAGTACATTCAACATACATCAAAAATCCACAATCATTTCATGCAAAAACATCCAAACACGCACGGATCGAAGAAAAGAAAATTCATCATCAAAACTTTAATCAATCAGAACTTCATGTACAATGCATCATTTCACACGATTCAAAGCTCAAATTCATCAGCATGCAAAGATCTACAATAATATGGCCATGGATTTCACAAATAAGAGGTTCGAATTGTAACCTCTTGAAGTGCAGAACCTGGAATTCACGCGATCTGCAACTTGTAATGCTTCAATTCTACTTTCCAATGCTTATGGAGTTGATTGATGGAGAGAATGAAGTTTAAACACACTTGCATTCAACAGAATTTGAAATCACCATGGATGCTTCCGTCTTCGAGTATGCTTCAATATGGCTCTAATTTCTTCAATTCCACGTGCAAATCTCTTCAATAATACCTCAGGAGTATGAATCGAGCAAGAGAAAGTGTTCTTGTTTGAAGAAATTGCAAAAAAAATTGAGAGAAAAGTTTGGAGAATTTGGATCTAGATCTGAAAAAATGAATGTTCCTCTTGAATTCAGTTAAGATTACTCTTATATATCTCCTACTAATCATGTTTAGATCATGCTTAAGCCAAATGCTAATGAGATTAACCAAATTTTAGGGTGTATGCACAAATTGGTTTTTCACCTCTATGCATGGAATGCATGTGTGAACAGTGCACGAATTTCATTCATTTTCACTTAAAATCCAATTTTAAAACCAATGGTAATGGCAAAAAGTTCAAACCATGCACCAATTTTGAATTTTGTGATTTCCCTCCAAAAATCCAAGGATTAACAAGTGATCATGTGATGATAATTCATGTAATGTGATGCATGATTTGGAAATTAGAGGTCAAGAGGAGAATATTGCAAAAAGAACCACTCATTTTGGAGCTTTGGTTGAAAAGTTATGGCCATTTGAAGTTCCATGCATACTTTGCCATGATTTGATCATATCTCCTTAACCACACATGAGAAATTGATGATCTTGGACTTTTTGGAAATGGGAAAGAAAGATATACAACTTTCATGTTCAACAAAATTTCATTTGAAGCTTTCTTGATGATGTAATATTGAGTTGAAGTTGGTCCAAAATCTTTCCATTTTTGGAAATTTGAATTATGGGTTACTTTCTATTTTTGGAAATTTTTGACTGGACCTCAAATTCTTCAATGTGAGTGTTTGGAATGCCAAATGAGACTTGTTTGAACATGAATGAAATATTTCTAATCACTTCCCACCTCCAAATCCACAGTTGACTTTGCAGTTGACTTTTTAGGCCTTCATTTGACCTGAAAATGTTCTGATGAAATTCAAGCATCTACCACTTGGGATTTTGCTTCAAGATAACATCATAGCTCATATGAACTCTTGTAAATGATCATGGGGTCCAAATCTCAAGAATAACCACCATCTATTGCTCAATGAATGACTTTGATTGCCTTGACCTATTGTTGCTTCATCTGCAAGACAAAGGTTAGATGACATATTTTTGTACTTTTGGTTAGTGATAAAAACAAAAGCAATGACATACAAATGCAAGGAATGCTTGGTGACCAAGAATCACTCTCAAAAAGATAACCCACCCACAGGGAAGGAAGCAAAGTGTCCAATGATCCTTGAGGCAATGAAATGATATGATATGATGCCATGAGGGATCTTAGGGACAAAATTGGGGTCTTACAGATGCCCCTATTTAAGGTCATTCTAGCCGGAGAAGTGAAGGTTAAAATCTTCATCTCGACGTGGTAGAATGGGCTTAAATAACAGTAATGAGACAAATTTTGGTCCCTAAGAGACCTCATGATGCAAATGTATGCATGCAAAAGAAACAACCTCTCTGGGGAATACTGGTCCACAAAGAAAAGACGATCCATCGGAGTAATACACTCACCAGGAACAGAGACTCTAACAGGACCCTCATGGGGATAAGAACAGGAATGCGTGAGCAAGACACGACTCTAAATTAGGGGAAACTGACGCTGCGCGAACAGAACACGACTGGACTAGAGACCTCACTAGGAGTAAAGGACTCAAACTGGGGAAAAGAAGAATTCCAAAGGAAGACACATCCATTGGAAAGACTCAAGCTGACTCAAACTATCCACAAAGGATACTTCGGATGAAAATCCGGACTCGGACTGGGGAAAAGATTCACACAGAACCTCCCTGCCGGGAAAAATGCATATATTGGAAAAACACCAATACAGCACAAGGGCAAGATAAGAACAGGAATGCGTGAGCAAGACACGACTCACTGGGGAATGTCTAACAAAGAGACTCTCCTGGAGAAAAACTGCAAGATGAGGTGTTACCAGTTACTGGGTAACAAACTCAAAGAGACATATGATCTAAACACTGGCTACTGGGTGAAAGAACAACAAGCTCAGGAAGAATGAATATCTAAGACCGGTATAAGGGTGAGAGATATCAATCAACCAATCATCTGAGAAAGACCTGAAAAAGGTACATCAACTCAGGAAAATCTGACTCCACAGGGGACCAAGGTCATAATAGGGAGCAGAAAGGAAGGAACACCAGGGATACCGGTTACTGGGTATATGATAGGTGACCGACCGAGGCGTGAATTGGTATATATTCCAAAACACTCATCATCCGAAAGAAGGGCTTGAAAAAGCAAATCGACTTACAGGATGGACATTCGAATCCGGAACGGGAAAACGAATCTTACTCAGCTGGGAAAAAACCAAAGAGCGCATGAGATATAATATCCATTACCGTCAGAACATGGATAGTACTCGCATGAGATATATTATCTATTACCGTTAGAACGTAGACAATATACTCGCATGGAAGGAACACCAGGGATACCGGTTACTGGGTATATAATAGGTGACCAACTGAAAAGAGAGACAATCGATACCAACATCAACAGGGTAAACGAAAGATAACTCACAAGGGATAAATTGCAAGCATCCGACAATCATCCAAGAGACATATCAAATATTCGATTCCACAAATGAATACGAATCTTACTCGACTGGGGAAACACAACAGGCTTCGACTGAAGAGTGCATGAGATATATTATCCATTACCGTCAGAACGTGGATAACATACTCGCATGGAAGATCATCCACAACCGGCTACTGGGTTAATAAAGGATAAATCGACCGAAAATAAAGGCATCGGGATACCAAAACTAGGTATATAAAGATGACCGATCAAAGAAAGCAACAATCATTACCAACAAAAGGGTAAATGAAAGAGAACTCACTAGGGATGCATTGATAAACATCAATGACCCGGGGAACAAATCACTGGCAAACGGTGAAAGGACCCGCTGAGGATAAAATTGCCAGTATCCGACAATCATCCACAAGGACAGATCTGCTGAGGATACAATTGCTAGCATACGGCAATTACCCAGAAGAAAGAGGGAATATCAACATCGAATACTGGATGAAGATAACCACAAAGAGTAACCATCATCGGTTAGGATGAACAACAAGGTTAACTCTGCAAAGGAGAGAAATTAGGATCTACAACTACCGAGTACGGGGTAGAAGACCAAAAACTCTGGCTGAGGATAAAATTGCTAGCATACGGCAATTATCCACAATAAAGCACAGACTCCGCTAGGGAGACAACCACAACATAGGATTTACAACTACCGAATACTGGGTAGAAGACCACAAAATCCACCATCAACCAGAATGAACCGCAAAGGTTACCTCTGCTAGGGGATAAAAGTAGGGTTTATAACTACCGAATACGTGGTAGAAAACCAACAACTCTCTGCTTGGGGAATGAAAGAATCACAACTCCGCACAGGGAAGCAAAATAGGGTTTATAACAAACCACCAACTGCTGAAGAGCAAGAAAAAGGATTTACGACTACCGAATACGGGGTAGAAGACCGACGACTCTTGCTGAGGAACAAAGATGTTCACAAGCACCTATTCCACAAAAGGGATAAAAGGTATACAGGATTTACAACTACCGGGTACTGGGTAGAAAACCAACAACTCTCCTGAGGAATAAAAGGTATATAACCACAAATTCCGCCAAGAGGGAAAGGGAACATAGGACTTATAACTACCGCTTACTGGGTAGAGGCCCACACTCCACTGGGGATAAAAAGAATTATTGCCGGTTACTGGGCAATTCATTTATTTATTCCACAGGGAAGCACAAGAGACAGTTGAAAAATGCCAATTCAGGATCAATCCAAAAAGGTAAACTGAATCAAGACTCGTCCTAATGAGGATATAACTCAATAGGAAGATCCATCCCAATATATGTGTTGGGAGGAAACGAAAAAAACCGTCATCCACGAGGATATATCTCAGTGGGGAATTGCAGAAGGAAAGACATACACTTTCTGCTTATGGGGTTGACTCTATATTGAGAGATTAGACACCCGACATCTGCTTTGGGAAGATCTACTGGAGAGATCTATATCACCATTAGCAAGAGACAACAAACAAAAGATATATGGCAAAGAATGCAATCATGAATATCTGAATGTTGAAAGTATGCATGAATATGCGTAATTTATGTTTGATGAATGCTGACAAAACAGACATATCTAACACAAACAGGCCCAGGAATCAAACGCCCGGTACTACACTTCCAGAGGAAAAAATCCAAAGAAATCCAACTGGAAAACCAATCTTCTGGAGATCTGAATTCTAAAAGCAAAGATCTTCTGGAAAGCAAAAGATCAGAGATATCACAAAATCTCTGAGTGATGGATCAACAGTCGACCCAACTGGGGAACAGAAGTTCACAACAGGCAGACACTGCCACAAAGACAAATCTGTTGGGGAAATGGAGAAATCCCGAGATTTCTGTAGGGGGTCCTCAGTATCAACTGGGAAACAAGAATTCACGACACAAACAAGAACTACTGAAGAGAACAGAACACACAAGTAGAAGCTAGCCGCACAAGCAACTCTACTGGGGGTACTATCAGCCACTCCATTGGGGATAAACCCACTAAGAGGAAATAGATCGCACAAGTAGACTCTGCAACAAGCCACTCTACTAGGGATCAAAAGCATCAGGCAATCAGCCAAATCTAAGGATGATAGATCACCAACCAAGATAGGGAACAGAAGTTCACAACAGGCAGAAACTGCCACAAAAGCAACTCTGTTGAGGATACCAACTCCGTTGGGAATACTGCAGGGAAATCACAAAACTTCTGCAGGGAAACATCACAGACACAATCCACCATACCACAAATCTACTGGCGAATTATCTGAGGAAGATAAGGAGAAATGGTGATCAACCACCAAATGCTGAACCTTTTAAGAGGAAACCAACAACCGCTGAGGAGGAAATAATCACTGCTCTGCTGAAGGGATAAGAGGTGAAAACCTCAACAAATGCTCTGATGGGGAGAGATAGCATAGATGAAGTACATCATATCAACAACTCTGCTGGCGACTATACTGAGGAAACAGACGAAGTACCGGGATATCACCCACCAACTACCGAATCTTCCAAAAGGAAAACACCCATGCTAGGGAGAGAATATTGTTAGAGATGAATGTGGAGTTCTCAACAAACACTCTGATTGGGGAACAAAATCTCAACAGAAGCTCTGCTTAGGGAACAACCCTAACAACAATCTGGATAAAGAGGATACAACCATGCCAGGAATATGAACAAATGTCTTACCTGGTTGGAGATCATGCCACCCTTGGGAGAGCACTGAGAAATTCTTAAGTATCCTTTCATCATTGTGAATGTTCACTTTGTTTAAAACAACAAATTTGAAAATTTTTATTTGTTTAAACAATGACATTTTATCAATTAAAACATGCAAAACATTTGTTGAATTGAAACAAATAAGAGTGCAAATAATTGGATAAAAGCTCAAATTGATTTGATGGAATGGTAGCCTGCAAATGGCAAGACTCCATAAATCTGTACAATTTTGAAGTCAGTGATATATATTGGAAGAGGGCTACATTGAACATAATGATCCTTTCTCTACCAATTTGAATTTCGATGTATTCGAAGCTTCAGTTGACGACGAATCGAAAATCTCTGACGAAAAGACAGCTGCGGAACAGAAAGTTTTGTCAGGATGCAGTTACTTGCCAAATCCCTAATTTTTGCCTAGATTGCCCCAGGGTGAGGTACTCAATCTAGCGGGATGCAAATATACTCTTTTTTTCAATGTCTCTAACTTTTGCCTGGATCGCCCTTTCGGGTTTTCCACCGAGACGCTCATTTTTGCCTAAGCCGCCCTTTCGGGTTTTCAACTTAGCGAGCTATTCTGTTTTTCTTTTATATACTTTTTTTAGGCAAAGTATTTCTTGACTGCTTCTGAATTCACAGGACGAGTGAAATCCTCCCCATCCATTGTTGTAAGCAACAAAGCTCCGCCTGAAAAGGCTCTCTTAACAACATATGGACCTTCATAGTTTGGAGTCCACTTGCCCCTGGAATCGGGCGCGAAAGACAAGACTTTCTTTAGCACGAGGTCACCTTCTCGGAACACATGAGGTTTGACCTTCTTATCGAATGCTTTCTTCATTCTCTGCTGATATAATTGACCATGGCACATGGCAGTCAATCGCTTCTCTTCAATCAAATTCAATTGGTCATAACGACTCTGAATCCATTCATCATCAGTCAACTTGGCTTCCATCAAGACTCTCATTGATGGGATCTCCACCTCTACTGGGAGAACAACCTCCATACCGTAAACAAGAGAGAAAGGGGTTGCCCCTGTTGAAGTGCGGACAGATGTACGATATCCATGCAAAGCAAATGGCAGCATCTCATGCCAATCTTTGTACGTAACTGTCATCTTCTGGATAATCTTCTTGATATTCTTGTTAGCAGCTTCAACATCCCCATTCATCTTTGGTCTGTAAGGAGAGGAGTTATGGTGTGCAATCTTGAACTCAGCGCGCAACTCTTCCATCATCTTATTGTTCAGATTAGATCCATTATCAGTAATGATCTTATCTGGCACACCATAACGGCATATGAGTTGATTCTTGATAAACTTCACGACCACCTGCCTGGTCACATTCGCATACGAAGCGACTTCAACCCATTTGGTGAAGTAATCAATTGCTACGAGAATAAACCTGTGCCCATTGGACGCTTTCGGTTCAATCATGCCGATCATGTCGATTCCCCACATAGAGAAAGGCCATGGTGATGAAATCACATTCAGAAGTGTCAGAGGAATATGAATCTTATCCGCGTGAATCTTACACTTGTGGCATTTCTTCACATATTTGCAGCAGTCAGACTCCATTGTCAGCCAATAGTAGCTTGCTCTCAACATCTTTCTTGCCATGGCATGTCCATTGGAATGAGTACCAAATGAACCCTCATGGACCTCAGTCATCAACAGGTTTGCTTCGTGTCTATCCACGCATCTGAGCAAAACCATGTCAAAATTTCTCTTGTACAGCACTTCACCACTGAGGTAAAAACTGCCTGACAACCTTCAGAAAGTTTTCCTATCTTTCACAGATGCCCCAGGCGGGTAGACCTGGTTCTGAAGGAAATTCTTGATATCAAAATACCAAGGCTTGTCACCATTCACTTCTTCAATTGCAAACACGTAAGCTGGTCTATCCAAGCGCATCACGGTGATATTAGGAACTTCATTCCAATACTTGACCACAATCATGGAAGCAAGCGTAGCAAGCGCATCTGCCATCCGATTATCCTCTCGAGGAATATGATGAAAGTCAACTTCTGTAAAGAACGTTGAAATCCTCCTCGCATAATCTCTATATGGAATGAGACCAGGCTGATTCGTTTCCCATTCACCCTTGATCTGATTGACAACTAGGGCCGAATCACCATACACATCAAGATGTTTGATTCTCAAATCAATACATTCTTCTAGTCCCATAATACATGCCTCATACTCAGCCATATTATTCGTGCATTTGAAAGTTAGCCTTGCTGTAAAAGGAATATGCATGCCGTGAGGAGTAACGATTACCGCCCCAATTCCATTTCCGTACTGATTTACAGCGCCATCAAACACCATCGTCCATCTGGAACCAGGTTCTAGACCTTCATCAAGTGTAGGCTCATCACAATCTTTCATTTTCAAATACAGAATCTCCTCATCTGGGAAGTCGTACTAAACAGACTGATGATCTTCAATCGGCTGGTGCACTAAATGGTCAGCCAAGATACTACCTTTGATAGCTTTCTGAGCTCGATACTCGATATCATACTCAGACAACAACATCTGCCAACGGGCAATCCTCCCAGTTAAAGCAGGCTTCTCAAAGATATACTTGATTAGATCCATTCTGGATATCAACCAAGTTGTATGATTTATCATGTACTGGCGCAAACGCTTAGCAGCCCAAGCCAAAGCACAGCACGTCTTCTCAAGCATAGAGTATCGAGACTCACAATCAGTAAACTTCTTACTGAGGTAGTAGATAGCAGATTCTTTCTTCCCTGATTCGTCTTGTTGACCGAGTACACAACCCATCGAGTCTTCAAGAACAGTCAAATACATGATCAGAGATCTTCCTTCTACAGGAGGAGACAAGATCGGAGGTTCAGACAGATAGTCTTTGATACTGTCGAAAGCTTTCTGGCAATCCTCGGTCCAATCATGAGATTGATCTTTCCGGAGGAGCTTGAATATCGGCACACATGTGGCAGTCATGTGGGATATAAATCTGGAAATATAGTTCAAGCGGCCAAGAAAACCTCGGACTTGCTTCTCAGTTTTGGGCGCAGGCATCTCTTGTATTGCTTTGACCTTTGCAGGATCAACCTCAATACCTCTCTCGCTGACAACAAAACCCAACTACTTGCTGGAACGGACTCCAAATGTACATTTGTTCGGATTCAGACGAAGTCTAAACTTCCTCAGACGCTGAAACAGCTTCAACAAATGCTCAACATGTTCAACTTCCGTTCGGGACTTAGCAATCATATCATCATCATAGACCTCTATCTCCTTGTGCATCATATCATGAAACAAGGTAGTCATAGCACGTTGATACGTGGCTCCGGCGTTCTTCAAGCCGAAGGGCATCACTCGATAACAGAATGTTCCCCAAGGTGTGATGAATGTTGTCTTCTCCATATCCTCGGGTGCCATCTTGATTTGATTATATCCGGAAAATCCGTCCATAAAGGAAACAACTTTGAATTTAGCTGTATTGTCTACCAACATATCAATGTGTGGTAGAGGGAAATCATCTTTCGGACTAGCTTTATTCAAATCTCTGTAATCAACACACATACGGACTTTTCCGTCTTTCTTAGGCACAGGCACAATATTGGCCACCCATTGAGGATATGTAGAAGTCACCAAAAACCCCGCATCAATTTGCTTCTGTACTTCCTCTTTGATCTTCACTGCCATATCTGGATGAGTTCTTCTGAGCTTCTGCTTCACAGGCACGCACTCAGGCTTCAAAGGCAGGAAATGTTGCACAATATCTGTATCTAGACCCGGCATGTCTTCATACGACCAAGCGAAGATATCAGAATATTCTCGTAGCAAACTGATCAACCCCTTCTTGACAGACTCTTCAAGAAGTGCCCCAATCTTTACCATACGAACACAATCTTCAGACCCCAAGTTGACTGTTTCCAGATCTTCGAGATGCGGCTGAATGATCTTCTTCTCGTGCTCAAGGAGACGGGAAATCTCATTAGGAATCCCTTCAACATCATCTTCCTCTGCTTCGAATACAGGGAATTCAAAATTGGGAGATGGCGTTGGATCATTATGTTCAATGGGTTTTAGAATCAACCTGCATAATGATTTTGGATAATGAAAACTTTAGAATTTAAACAAGCAAACCATTATGCAGATGAAAAGATTGCTTTTATTCTTGTTTTTTAGGGTTTTTTTTTTGTGATCACTGATTTCATGCAAAAAGCAAAAAGTGAAAACAAATGGAAAAACAAATGTTTAACAATGCATTAATTGAATGAAAATATCATTGTATAAATGCTGCCAACAATGTCATCACTTCTCCTTTTGGCATGGGAGAAGGGTTTTGAAACAAAGTGAACAAATTACGCTGACTTATGAATGGCCGTAGGAACATCCACAGCGACCCAATTATGGCAGATCCCGCCAGGGATAACGAAGTTGCTCAAATCCTCTGCATCCTCTTCCAGAATAGCAGCAGCTTCCTCAACTTGATCAGCATGGATGAAACCTCCACTCTTGAACAGCCCTTGCTTGTTGAATGCCCCAGAAGAATAGCCAATGCCAACCCGGGATTTTTTGTCTTCAAGCTCAATCATCTTCCCTAAACCAGCAACTGCACCACATTCAATGGCCAGTTTTGCATCACGATAGGAAGCAAATGAAGAAGACTTCTTCTCAATCGGCTCAGCAATAGATAAAGTTTGGAAAGGCGTTCCAACTTCATCCTCAGCATCAATATATGAGAAAGAAGACAAGTGGCTAACCAGGAGAGCCTTTTCTCCCCCTACCACAACCAATTTCTTGTTCTTGACGAATTTCAGCTTCTGGAGTAGGGTGGATGTCACGGCGCCAGCCTCGTGAATCCATGGTCTACCAAGGAGACAACTATAAGATGGGTGGATATCCATAACCTGAAAGGTAACTTGGAAATCACTTGGTCCAATCTTGATTGGGAGATCAACTTCCCCAATCACGGTCTTACGCGACCCATCGAAAGCTTTCACAACAACACCACTCTGCCTCATGGGAGGCCCCTGATATGACAATCTCGAAAGAGTGGTCTTTGGCAATACATTCAAAGATAACCCAGTGTCCACCAGCACATTGGACATGGCATCAGTCTTGCAATTCATGGAAATATGTAAAGCCATGTTGTGCTCTCTTCCCTCCTCAGGGAGATCAGCGTCACAGAAACTCAAAGTGTTGCAAGCAGTAATGTTTGCAACTATACTGTTAAACTGTTCAATAGTGACGTCGTGATCAACATAAGCCAGGTCCAATACTTTCTGCAGAGCCTCCCTATGGGGTTCTGAATTTAGAAGCAAAGATAGCACGGAGATCTTGGACGGCGTTTGTAGAAGCTGGTCTACAACGTTATACTCACTCTTCTTGATGAGCCTCAGCATCTCATCACAGTCTTCATTCACAGTGCCACTCGGGCCAACAGAAGAAGTAGGAGTCTTTTGTACAGAGGAGGGTTTGGCAACAGGTGCCGGATTCGGAACATTCACCGCGGTCCCAACCGGACGCTCAGCAGAATCAGAAACAACGTGAGGCTTCGGGGGTGCAGAAAACACACGGCCACTACGGGTCAACCCGCTCACATCAGCAATATTCACCACAGAAGTTGAAGGCAACGACACTTCTTTCCCATCTTCCACAGCAACTGGATTGTAGCGGAAGGGAATTGCTCTATCTGAAGCATAAGGCACAGGGCCTGCAGGTTTGATGACCAGAGAAGGAGAGACCTTCGGCTTGCTACCATCATAACGGATGACAACAGGTTCAGAAATCTTGAACACAGGAGAAATCACATTCACCTCAGGTTCATCTTCGTCAACATTTCTGTTTTGAAGAATCTCAATGGTACCCTCATCCAACAGCTCTTGAAGCTCTATGCGCACTTGGCGGCAACCCAATCTATTAACAGAGCAGATACGGCATCCGTCATGGTCGTGCTCCATATGACTGTAATTACACAGCAGACGATGCAACTCAACCAATGACTGTCGAATATGACTCACATATTTGACTTTATATTTGCCAGGGCAACCCTGGACCATGTTAACCGACTTCCCATGCTCGGGCAATGGGTTCTTCGTAACATTGGGGCCTGAGTCCTCAAAGCTCAGAATGCCGCATCTCATAAGGTCTTGAACCTTAGTCTTCAATGGATAACAGCTTTCTATATTATGACCCGGAGCACCGGAATGATAAACACAATGTTGGTCGGGCTTGTACCACCACTGCGGGTTAGCAGGCACAGCCGGAGGATCTCTCGGGATAATCAGTTTCTGCTCTATTAAAGAGGGATATAGCTTAGCATATGACATAGGAATAGGATCGAAAGTGATCTTTTTCCTATCATAATTCAAATTAGCCTGATTACTGTTGCCACGAGGCTGGTAAGCCTGTTGCTGTGGGCGATGTTGCTGTTGATACTGAGATTGTTGCTGATTATGCTGATTGTTGTCTCTGAAGACAGGTGCTATATGAGCCACCTGATGCTGGTTGCTGGCGTGACGCACAGGCTTCCTCTTGGCAGAGGGTCTTCTAGGTTTAGCATGGGATTGCACAACATGTGCCTCCCCATCTTTCTTCTTAAACGCCCCATATCGTTTAGAAGAGCCTTCATCTTTAGTCAGACGTCCTTCCCGGACTCCTTCCTCCAATCGCATCCCCATGTTCACCATCTCGGTGAAATCAGAGGGAGTACTTGCAACCATCCGCTCATAATAAAATGAACTAAGAGTCTTCAAAAAGATCTTAGTCATCTCCTTCTCTTCCAGCGGAGGAGTAATCTGAGTTGCCAGCTCTCGCCACCTCTGGGCGTACTCCTTGAATGTCTCTTTTTCCTTCTGAGACATGGCTCTGAGTTGATCACGGTCAGGAGCCATATCAACATTATATTTATATTGCTTGACGAAGGCTTCGCCAAGATCGTTGAAGGAACAAATGTTTGCGCTATCAAGGCTCATATACCAACGAAGAGCTGCACCAGACAAAGTATCCTGAAAATAATGAATCAGCAGTTGATCATTATCAGTCTGAGTAGACATTTTCCTGGCGTACATGACCAGGTGGCTGAGCGGGCAGGTGTTCCCCTTATACTTCTCAAAGTCAGGGACTTTGAATTTGACGGGTATTTTCACATCGGGAACCAAGCACAGTTCAGCAGCAGACTTGCCGAACAAATCTTTCCCTCGGAGGGTCTTCAATTCCTTGCGGAGTTCGAGGAATTGGTCATTCATAGCTTCCATCTTTTCATTAACTTCTGGGCCCTCAGACGGCTCAGAATGATAGATGGTGTCGTCTACCCTGGGAGTGGTATGCACGATAGGAGGAGGCATTACAAGGACCGGGCTAGATACCGGCATGGAAGCAAACGTAGGAGCTGGAATATCTGGCATAAAACCTGGAGGCATACCCCACGGAAACCCGACTGGCATGGCTGGCACGAAGTGAGCACTAGCAGCTGGCACAGTTAAGGAGACAATCTCTGATATAACAGTCCTCTAGGGAGGAGTTGCAGGAGGTGGAGACGGTTGATTCTGGGCAGCCAAGAACTGCTCCATCAGAGCGCTCAGTCTGGCGACCTCTTCCTTCAGCTCTCGGTTCTCTTGTTCTAACTGATCCATCACTCTTGCAAAATTGGCTCGGGTATAGTATCGATGAGTCAGCTTGTCTTCAAAATAAATGAAGAGCACAGAGTTAGGCCACAGACAAGAAGACCAGAACAACACCTTCTTATGCAAGATGATGCATGCAATGCTTATGCATATGCTTTGTTTTTATTTCAAGGAACTTTTAGGGTTCTATTTGCAAATTTTGAAATTTAAAGCATTTAACCGCATATGGAAAATATCTCATCAAATATATATTCGAGACAAAGAAGTACAGCATTGTCAATTATATTACAAGGGAAAAGGAAAATGAACATCCTATGGACCCCTAGAAACTCGAGATGCTGGAAGACGAGATACACAAAGCCTCTTGATCTCTCTCTCATAGGCTGCTTCCATATCCGCTTTCTCCTTAGCAAGTCGATCATACTTCCTCTTCCAGAATTTGGAAGACTGAGGAAGCAGAGAAGTCCAGGTATCATTCGGATCATCTATCACCTGATGCTCGAGGAATTCGATCAGAGCATCCTTCTCCTTGAGGTATAAGATAAGATATAAGATAAGATACTTAGAAGCTCTCTGTCTGACCCAAGAAGTGTACGGCTCCAAAGCAATGCAGTTCTTCGGACCCAACTCATTTCTACCCTTCTTGTGAATCTTGCGCCAAGCGCGAACCATCCTGGCCTTCAGGCCTTGGGGATCTTTACCCTCCTGAAAGAACACACCTTCTAACAGAATTTTATGAGGTTTATCCTTTAGGGGGAACCCAAGCTGACGACGTGCTAAGATAGGGTTGTAGCTGATCCCACCACATGTACCAAGAAGAGGCACATTAGGGAATTCACCACAATAATCAATGATTTGAACTGTATCATACACGCGATCATACCAAGAGATATCGTCATTAGTGAGAGACATAAGTCTCGTAGACCACCGTAGACATCCCTTGTTCTCCTTGAAAGCAAACGTCTGCGGTAAGTGAGAAATAAACCACTTATACAACAGAGGTAAACAGCACACAATAACTCCTCCACCCTTTGCATTCCTCAGGTGCAAAGAGAAATAGGTATCACCCAACAGAGTTAGAACGGGATTAAGAACAGAAAAGATCCTAATGGCGTTCACATCCATAAATTTGTCGATGTTGGGGAACAAAACCAAACCATAGATGAGCAGCACGAATATGGCCTCAAAGGCATCCTCACTTATGGCCTTCCCATAAACGGTAGCTTGAGCAATGAGGAAATCAGAAGGAAGACCCTGAATTCCACCTTTGGTGGTCATATGCACTTTAATCAGGGATTCATCTATGTGCAACAAGTCTGCGATCTCTCGAGAAGTCGGAATACTCTCCAAGCCACTGAACGGCACCTGATCCATAATAGGAATACCCACAAGATGAGCATATTCCTCAAGCGTAGGCAACAGCTGAAAGTCCGGAAAAGAGAAACAGTGATACAGAGGATCATAGAACTGCGCCAAAGTACTCATCAACCCTTCATCTACCTGAGTAGTCAACAGAGGCAGAAGCTTCCCATAACGAGCTTTGAAACCCAAGGGATCTAATACATAGGGTGTCAGATTCCTTAACTCTTTCACATCGGGCTGTCTAAAGCTGTACTTCTTTGTATGCCTTTCTGGTCTTTCCATGTCTGAAAATTTTGCAAATAAACCCTTTAAGTTCCTTGAAAATTTTCTGATTTTTCTGATGACATGAATGCAGATGAATGCATGAATGCAGCAAACACACTCAAGGATCAAGCAAAGCACACCATACAAAGGTCACGGGAAAGATCATAGTATCCTTAATATCAATCATCCATTTTGGTGGATTATGGTTTTCACCTTATCAACACCCAAGTTCCATTGATATTAACAATACATGAACCGGCTCAATCATCCTTAATATCAATCATCCATTTTGGTGGATTATGGTTTTCACCTTATCGACACCCAAGTTCCATTGATATTAAGGATGTCTGAACAACTCAACCATGAATCACGGGTTTGTTGAAAGTCACGAGCATGGAGTCTCGGTTAAGAATCACCCAAAGGGAGTGTACTAGGGTTTAAACCTGCCGAACATGTTCTACCAGAGGTTCCCATAGTCATCATCCCATCTTTCGAATATTATCGGAGGAACGAATACTCGTATTCCAAAAATATTCTCAAGAGAGACTCTTATGAGTGTAGTATCGCGTAACAATCGCATCAGATCTTACATCTGAACGACCTCCGCACTACGTCCTAAAAAATAGGCCAAGATGGGCTTGGTAAACTAAGGTCTTTGGCTTCTAAGGCACATGATTGAAAGAATAATGCCTAACCACAAATGACTTGTGTGACATTATTAGTCCAACATGACCTCCACCAAGTGAATGGACTCGCAAGTCAACTTGCTAAGGAATACTCCACACAAGTCGACAAGACTATGCCATTCTCCTATCCTAAGGTGCACTCGAGTTCGGGTATAGAACTCATCTCACAGAGATCACCAAGCAAACAGCAATTGTATATCAAGCAATTCAGTCATTACAATCAATACAGTAATCCCAAATTGTACAAAAATATGTCATATAACAAATAAACAATATCATACAACAAGGGTGAAAAGTAGGCAATACCACCAAGGATCGAGATCCCCAGCAGAGTCGCCACTTTTCTGTAGCGATGTATTCGTCACTTTATGATTTATTGATTAAATCAAAAGCAAAGCATACAAAGAATCGAGTCGCCACCGCACTTTTATTTATCCAAAGGAATGGCTAAAAAGTGAACAAAAGCCTAAGAAGTTTTCCACATAGAAAACTAATGAAAAGATCAGAGATCTGGGTAAAGGGTTAATTACGCAATGGGAAGGTGTTAGGCACCCAAAACATCCTAGGTACTCCTAGGGAGCCCTTTTCACACTTGTTGTACAAAATGTTATTTGTTTATGAAATATTTATTGTGCAAACATGGATTGAAGGGATGAGAAAAGAATATACAAGTTATTATTTTTGTGTTTGGATGGATAACCATTGCCTACGTACCTTTACAGGATCAAAACCTCGTAGTTCGGCTAAAAGATTTCCAAAAGTATGGGTGGATTCATTTTTAGACAAAAGCACTAAGGTCTTTCGTTATCCACGGGAGAAAACTCAACCTATACAACCACAAGTCCACCATGTGAGAAAAGCTTCAACTTGCTAGTGAGGGGTTAACCCTATAATAAGCAAGGAAGTCTTACAATTCAATCACTAAGGACAAAAGGTGAGATTAACATCAACCAACTAGGATAAATCAAACCTATGGCTAATGTATGAAAACTTATCAAGAATGGACAAAACCACAAAACAATTGAGTGAGTGAAATTAACCAATTAGGATTTATTCACAAAAAGATGGTCAAAGTATGATTAGAATTCAATTCAAAAGAAGTATTATGAAAATGAAGTTTGAAAAATCAGAGGCTTAAGGCCTAGGTTTCTAATTTGAAAAACAAATGAAAATGTTTGCACAATAGTTTTCTGGTTTTTTGGGTTAACATGCACATGGAGGTTTAAAGAAACAAAAAGGTGGGAGGGTGAGGAAGTACAACTTCTTAGATGTTCACCTCTTGAGATCATATGTAGATGATTCAAGTGATTCCTTTGGAATAGGCAACAATGCAAATAACAGAATGAACAAAGCAAATGGATATCGGATGCTAATCAGTGGACTTATTCCAATCTCACAAAACAAAAAATGGATACCGGATGCCAATCAATGGACTTACACCAATCTCCTAAAACAAAACCTGGATATCAGATGCCAATCAATGGACTTACACCAATCTCCTAAAACAAAAAGAAACAATGATACCAGATGCCAATCAATGGACTTACACCCGTCTCATAGGAATGATCATAGGAAACAACTGCCAATAAATGGTCTTACAATTGACTCCTCACAAGAAACAAACAACAAATGCAATAAGCAAGAGGAAACAAGTTGCCAATAAATGGTCTTACACTCGACTCCAAGGAAAGGAATGCCAATGAATGGTCTTAGTTCCCAAATCCCACCAGATCATAGGAAACAACTGCCAATAAATGGACTTACAATTGCCTCCTCAATGGACAAACAAAGATGTCACAAGGATATGAACAATGATCATGAAATGATGTACAATTAATGATGATAAATGCACAAAGGGCACTCAAGCAAATATGCACAGATGAAGCAAGTAAGCAGACAAACAAGTCAATTAGCACACAATATATACAATCAATTAGGCTCAAGCAAGGTTAGGCTTTATAGCCAACTGGAATGGGGTATTTTGTGCTCTTAACCCTAACATTGTGAGTTAGGGTGAAGCAGATGAAATGGAGATGAGGGGTGTGCCTCATAGCTCTTATCCCTGGTCAGGGAGAGCTTTGATCAATGGAAAGTGTGGGAGTTCAGAAAGTTGGAACTCTTCTCCACAAATGATTGACTCTATAAGATCTTGGGTTATTATTCACAATGCATCAACACATTGTGTGAGCAAAGTGAATGACACACTGAGTAGCAGGAGATGGATTACACATCTCTTTTATCTGCCAATTGCCTCATAAGAGGACTTTTCCTGCTTGGCACAAAATTAAACAATCACAAGCATTGCCTCTTAAGGAGGACTTCAGACAGGTGCCTACCAATAACAGTAGGTCTTCCAGACTACATGAAGATTAGAGATTATACCTAAGTGGTTAAGCAACCAAGCAAAGCAAAGTTCAAAATGAACTTAAAGCAACTTATGTACCTGTGGAAACACTAAACAAATCAGTACAATGCTCAGGCAAACAGACAGCAGTCAATGAGCAACAAACAATCCCAATGTACAAAATGTGTAAGCCAAAAGTCAAACTCAAATGAGTTAACATCAACCTACAAAACACACAAATGTTAGTAATCAAAAGCAAACATCAATTCTCAAATGATGGAGCATCATCAACTATGGAACTTGGATGTTCAACCTGAAATCAAAGCTCAAATGTAAGCCACAAACCACTAGGTCAAAGCCTAGGGTCAAAGATGGCGAAAAAATTCAAAACAAAAGCTGAAATTTAACATGAATCAACTTCAATCACATCTTGACACATTCCAAAAGGGCTCACATCAAAATCAATTACCAAAAGCATTTCATGATCAAATGAATTTCAAGGCAATTTCAAAGCTCAAATGTGATCAACATGAAGGAAAAATTCAAATCAAAACAGAAATGATTCAAATAAA
Source organism: Lathyrus oleraceus (assembly GCF_024323335.1). Lineage (NCBI taxonomy): Eukaryota > Viridiplantae > Streptophyta > Magnoliopsida > Fabales > Fabaceae > Lathyrus > Lathyrus oleraceus. The sequence goes on along the minus strand of NC_066581.1, from coordinate 415,369,361 downwards.
TCTAGACAAATTCATGCACAATCAAGACATCTAACCTGATCCACATACAAAACAATCAAAAGAAATGGATATTATTTGGCATGGCAAACTCATCATACAAGTTGAACATCAAAAGGTGTGACACAAATTGTCACACCAAGTTAGCACATTCATAAAATAACAATGGTAATTGAGAAAAATGCCAAACCAACACCAAAATGTCAAGCAATGTGTCTAGTTATAGCATGCAAAATTTCACACTCATTGGATAAGAAACAAGCATTTCACAACATGATAACCAAGGCAAGGTCAAATAAGGACACATGTTCAATCATTCTAGCACAAAAAGTTATCTAGCTAAGCACAACTTGTAAAATCATGATCATCAGAAAATAGACAAACAAAGGAACAAGATACAAAAAATTGGGATCAAATTGGATCAATTTTCAATTTTATATGATTTTTCTAAGTTGATGGAAAAATTGAAAATGAAAAATGAGCATAGCATAAAAAATGGGAGGGAAAATGGAGAAAATGAACTAGCATTTGAATAATTGCATCCGCTGGGAATCGAAATCAGGCAACATTTGAATTTGAGCGCCTCAACCAAAACGGCATCGTATTGCCTTAAACCCTAGCGCGCCAAGCATTTCGTAGCTAATTCAAATTTTGGTAGCAAAATCGTAGCAAACTGGTAGCAGAAACTAGAAATGAAGAACATTAAAGGTTGAAGATGAAGATTATCATGATCTTCATCTGGATTTTCCAGATTTCTCAAAACATGTCCAGAAATTAAAATCAAGCCCAGCAACACGTAGTACATTCAACATACATCAAAAATCCACAATCATTTCATATACACTCATATAACTTCTAGTATTACATTATTGCATCCTTTGTGATTGGCCGAGAATTGTATCAATCATTCAAATCAGCGACAATTGTATCCTTTGTGATTGTTTTGTCAGCATAATCATCATATATACATATACATATACATATACACTCATATAACTTCTAGTATTACATTATTGCATCTTGTAATCCTCTGCTATGGTGGTACTTTATCCTCATGCAAGTTCGGTGTGTCTGTCCTCCTTCAACTGTAGAGTGTCAGCCCCTTAGCAGAAAGACTTTAACCTTTCTCCTTTCCCCACTGAGTTATTTCCTCGTGGATGATTATTATTTAAGTTTCCTCCCCAGTTGATTACCTGGATGGAACCCCTCCTCTTGAGTTATATCCTCCTTGGGTTGAGTCTTTGATTGACCGTTTATTTCTAGATCTTACCTAGATAGATGCCCTTGGTCCTCTAAGAGTCTATTACCCAGTAATTGGTAATATTCTTCTAAGTTTGCAGTTTGTTACTTCTGTCCAATACCCGACAAAAGCGACCCCTTTTCCCTAGCGGAATCGTTTTCACATTTCCCTAGGAAGTATATCCTTGATATGTTCATCCTAACCGATGACAGATGTTTTCTTCCCCTGCTGTGAGTTTATCCTTGATATGTTCATCCTGACCGGTGACGGATATTCTCCTTGTGGTATTCTACCTAGAAAAAAGGTAGTTGTAATTCCTATTTTGTTCCCTAGAGAGTTAATCCTTGATATGTTCATCCTAACCGATGACAGGTTTCCTTCTCTTTGTGGTCTTCTGCCCAGTAATCGATAGTTGTAAATCCTGTTTTTTCTCCCCTTTGCAGAGTTTATCCTTGATATGTTCACCTTAATCGGTGACAGATATCCTCTTTGTGGTTTTCTATCCAGTAATTGATATATATAATTTCTATTTTCCCCTCTGAGTTTATCCTTGATATGTTCATCCTAACCGGTGACGAATATTCTCTTTTTGGTATTCTATCCAGCATTCATAGATGTAATTCCTACTTTGTTCAGGCGGTTTATCCTTGATATGTTCATCTTAACCGACGACGGGTATCCTCCTTAACATCCCCAAGCAAGTCTATCCTTGATATGTTCATCTTAACCGATGACAAATTTTCTTTCATTTGAGTCTATCCTTGATATGTTCACTTTAAACATTGACATATATTCTCCCCTTTTGGTCTTCTGCCCAGTAACCGATAGTTGTAAATTCTATTTTTTGGCTTTTCCCCCAGCAAGTCTATTCTTACCTAGTAATCGATAATTAATACACTTCCTGGCATCCCTAAGTGAGTCATCCTTGATATGTTTACCCTAACCGGTAACGAATGTCCTCCCTGTCAGATTTTGTTATCCCCGTACCCAGTAACCGGTAGTGGATAATATATTTCTGCTCCTCCTGTGTTAAAGATCTTTTCTTCCCCAGTCAAGTTTAAGTGCGTATTTCCTTAGTGAAATCATTGTTCCTGCTTGGTTCGAGTATTTCAACTTTGTTTTGATTTACCTGTTTCACCTACAAACGTTTCTTGTGTGTCTTGGCTGAGTCCTTCCTTAAATTTATTTTCATGGAATCCCTCGTGTCCCCCAACTTGTTTTAAGTCGTAGCGTAGCCTACGCACAACCTTTTGTCCCCTCAGAGTCTTTGTCTCCCCAGCGAGTTTTCCTTGCAGAATGCGTTATACTCCTGCGGACTTTCGGTCTCTTTGAATTCTTTTCTTTTGTGGCAATATTTCCCCACAAAGACTTATTTTAACATTTATATCATATGCATCATGAGGTCTCTTAGGGACCAAAATTTGTTTATATATGTTGTTATTTAAGCCCATTCTACTGAGTCGATACAAAGATTTTAACCTTCATCTCCTCAGTTAGAACGTCCTTAAATAGGGGCAGCTGTAAGACCCCAATTTTGACCCTAAGATCCCTCATGCCATCTCATCATATGCATTAGCATTGGGATCACACCTTGGCATCCTCCTTACCCCTCATCTATTGGGTTTACATTGGGAGAGGTCACCAAGTACCATTTGATTGTAACATACTTTGTATTTTATCATCTTTACTAACCAAAATACCAAAAATATGTCTTTGCATTTATCTAACTCTTTTGCAGGTAGGGCACATGCTCACCTTTGACCTATCAAGCTTATATATAGGGTTTAAGACCCTCATTGTTAAGAGCTCAATCAAGATTGGTCTACAATGGCTTCAGACATCATATATGGATCCCCATGAGCTTCACATGTTATTTTGATCAAGAAATTATCAAGAGTTTGGAATTGGTTTGCCTTGGAAACCCTAATTCATCTAGGTATCTGGTGTAACTTCTTCACCAAGCTTATTCAACAATTGATCAAATATTTCAAGGGATACTTCAAATTTCATCATCCGATGCATATAGTATCATGCATGAGTCCCAAAAGTCAAAATAATTGCAAGTTAGCAAGTTGGTTCATGGTGGTTGACCAGAGGAATTCATTTGATCAAAACTGTGTCCCCTAGACCCTATCTCCTATGATTTTTATCATATGAAAATGATTCCAAGAGAAACGTTATTCTATATGACATTCCAAACAACTTTCATGTTTAAGTCTAGATCTAATTTTGCTTGGAAAGTCATTTTTTATGGTGAAAGATTATAGGTCATTTTGTCTAAACCCTAATTTGGAGGTCAACTTCCCAAGGCCATAACTTTCTCAATTTGTATGAGATGAAATATTTCCAAGTTGAAAAATCAAATTCAATATGTCTAATTCAACTTTGATGTTTTGAGGAAGAGCTAATTCAACTTTTATGAGCATGTGCTATGAGGATACATTATAGGTCATTTTGGACCAATACCATTGAACAAGTGATTTTCCTCGACTTCAAAAATGCATACCTCCTTCACATTAAATCTAAATAAGGTCAAATTTGTGACCATTTTGAAGAACTTTGATACAGATACAACTTTTATGGAGGAAATTTTCTCATTTGAAGCTCATATAAAAAGTTAGCCAAGGTGGAATGAGTGAACATATGGCTTTACACTTAGAATTTTTTTTGATATGTTTAAATTTCCAAACTTCCACCTCAAAATTCATCATGATTAAAGCTTCAAATGGAAAAGTTTCCGACATGAAAGTTGTCCCTATTGATCTAAACTTTCCAAGAAGTCCAAATTCATCCATTTTGGACAAGATTTGAATGGGCTGCACATGGCTTGAACATTGCATCATCATTTGGCAAGATTGAACTTCAAACATCCATGCATAATTGCATAGAATTCCAACTTGATTTCAGACTTGTTTGCACTCAATTATGGACCAAATGCCATGATTTCATGGGCCTGTACACGCCCATGCACCCATGCATCACTCATTGCCAAATTTGGAAGTTCACTTCAAGGGTGCAAATATCATTTGATTCAGCTATAAATAGAGACCCTATGCATCATAAATGAGGACCTTTTCGCGCCAGCTTTGATCCTAAACACCAAACCCTTCCATTTGAGAGGATAAACCTGAGAATTTCCATTGGAAATTGAGTTTGAATCTCACTATTTTGAGATTCAAAACTCCAGGGGTCCAAGAACTTTTGTTCATTCTAATCCACTCCTGCAAGCATTCTGAGCAAGATCAAGCACGAATCAAAGCATGAACAGTTGAATTCAGACCTTCATTGAAGGTATTTTCCAGAAAATTTCATCTCTTCGATTCTCACTCAATTCTCCATAATTGTCTTGGATCCTTGGTTGTCTAAAGTCCTACCATTGTAGGCAACAAAATTGAGTTGCTTTGAGGTCAAATCGAAGCAACTCAGATCATGCACCTCAAATTTTGACTCCTTGTATCTCTTAATATACTTGGAGTTACGATGAATTTAGGCCAGATTCGTGCTCAGTGCCATTTTTACTTTAAAATCATGTCGGTCTTTTTAAATTTGGTGATGGTTATGATTGAACCAGTCCGACGAGGCTCGCCTGAGAAGGAGATCAGAGATGTAGCTCCGGTGGTGAGTTGGCAAGGTTCAGAGCCACATGATCTGTTTGAAATGTTTTAATCACGAGTGTTGGTTTGAATTACCAAGTTTGTGGCATGCTGACTAGAGTCCATCATTGATCGCGCGCTTGTGGCCACTTAATCTACCACCTCAATTAATGAGGGAGATCAAGTGGTCCACATTTTTTCTGATTATTTGATTTTCATTTTATTTGTGTTATTTTCATTAATTCATATTAATTTTAATATTGATCCAAAAAATATGAGAGTTTCACCAAAAAAATTTAAATAAATTCCTCTTTCATTTTCTGAATTAAAATTATTTTCTGGATCATTATTAATATTTTTCATGATTTAATTGATTTTATGAATATTTTTAATTATTTAAAAATAGTTTTAAGTTTCCAAAACTGATGAAATTTTTTCTCTAAGGTCCTTTGACCTTGTTTGACCTATGATAAATCTCATGGTCATTTCTTTGGTGTTTTGATGAGGTTTTAGGAATTTGACAAACCATAATTTATTTTAATGCATTTTTTAATTGATTTTAATTATTTAAATGCCAAATAAATATTGTTGAGCTTCTAATTTTGACTTGTTGAGTTTGACTTGTGTTGTTGAGCCTTGGTCAAGGTTGATTTGACTTTGTTGAGTTAAGATCATTGGATTTAGGGGATTGATGAAATGTACATTTCATCTCCCAAAATGAATGAATGATCTTAATTTGTTCAAAGTTCTCCTTTGATCAATTTGTGTTGATTCCACTTCCCCTCTCTCTTCATCTTATTCCCCTTCTTTATTCATTCATGTCATGGACCAATGATATCTCTAGATCCTAAAGCTAGTTGACTGCAAAATCAACATGAGTATGGATGAGATTAGGTCCACACTTTTTGCATATTCTTTTTGTGTCTGGTATGTTTTAAGAGCATAGTCCATTATACTATGTCTCTAACATGCATTAACACTAAAATTTATATTGCCCGACCTCAAATAGTTATGACTTCTACATAAGTCCGATTACGGTTGCCTAACACAACGTTAAATTTGTGACAGAAAAGGCATAGCATTCTAGTAAGTGAGATTGTAAGTCTCTCCTCTTTCATCGTATTGTGTGAAAACTTGGCCTTTTTTCCTTCCTTTGGAAGATGTCTTGGTTCAAGGATCCATGCTTGTGATAAATGGGTTGAGTGTTCTCCAAAGAATAACTTAAACAAAACAAAAGCAAAAGAAATACTAACTTCTAATCCACTAACAACTAAGATTTAATTTCTAGCCATTTACTTTTATGCACTTTAATTTCAAGCCTTTATTCATTTGTCATTATTCATACCATTCAATTTGTTTACTTTAATGTCATTTTCACTTTGCTCACTTGAGCCATACTTTGTGAATATATTGTGTTTGTATATACTTGTTTGTATTTGTGGTCTTTTGACCTTAATGAATATAATAAGAATAAAAACCCTAAAAAACATTTTGTGTGGACTGTTGGATTGATCTGAGACATTGGACTTAGAATTACACAACACTCCCTATGCAAAGGAATTGGTGTAGCGGGGTATTCATTACCATTAGAGATATTGACTAAATCCAAGGTAAATCATACAAGTCGAGTCGCCACCGCACTTCTATTTATCCAAAGGAATGGTTAGAAAGCGAACAAAAACCTAAAAGTTTTATCAAATCAAAAACTAGTAAAAGAGAATTAGAGATCTGGGTAAGGGGGTTGGTTATGCAATGGGAAGGTGTTAGGCACCCAAAACATCCTAGGTACTCCTAGGGAGCCCTTTTCATACTTGTGGTAAGGTTGTTGTTTTGTGAAAATTTGTCTGTGCAAACATGATTGAGGGGATGAGAAGAGAATATACAAGTTATTTACATTTTTTTGTTTGGATGGATAAACCCATTGCCTACGTACCATCTTAAAAAAGATTAGGATCAAAACCTCGTAGTTCAGGGTAAAAATCTCAAAACAAGTTGGTGAATTGATTAGTCCAAAAGCCTTAAGGTCTTTTGTTATCAAAGGGAGAAAACTCAACCTAAAACCACAAATCCACCACGTGAGGATAGCTTCAACATGCTAGTGAGGGGTTAACCCTATAATAAGCATGGAAGACTCATTGTCCATCACTAAGGATATAGGTGAGTATTACATCTACCACAAAGATAACTCAAACCTAATAACTAAAGGTTATGAAAAGTTTTGATTAGAAGTTGGCCATTGAAACCACAAAACCACATTTGAATGGGTTATATTTACCAATTAGAAGTATATACAAAATGGTCAAAGTGGACTTAAAGATTCAATTCAAAATAAGTGTTATGAAAAGAATGTTTGAAAATCAAAAGCATAAGGCTTAGGTTTCTAATGTTGAAAACAAGTGTTAGATGTTTGCACAAAAGTTTGGCTTGGGTTAGAGTGGAGAGAAGAAGAAGAAGGGCTAAGGTCCTAAGTAATGCAAAAAGGTGAGGGATAAGAAACAAAACCACAAATGGAGTTCCTCTCTTGAGATCATATTGATGATCCAAGTAGCTCCCATCCTTTGGAATAAGCAATCACACAAAGCATAAACTCAAGCAATCAACAGTCAAATGAACTCTTGGGAAGACTCCTCAATGTATCTTGGATCTCTCACTCTCTTAGAAGCTCATGGCAATGGTTCCTCAATTAAGCTCAAGTTGGAACTCCTAGCACAAGAAAACACACATCAAAGGGTTCTATAATACAATCAAAGAATGGACAAGAGGGAGTTTAGAATATGGTCCTTTCAATGTTCATCTTCAAGATTAAGCATTCTAAAGGCCCCAATGCCTAGTTGCTCTTTGACTCCAAATTTGCATAGGGAAGATCCTAAAGTCTAAGTCCATTTGTCCAATTCTTTGTATTTGGTTCACAACAATCAAAACAAAACACAAGCACAATAGTATATACACAACTATGTGCTCAAGTGAGCAAAAGGCAAATGGCATTAACATAAACATATGCTCAAGTGAGCAAAGGAAAAAAAGCAAGTGAATAATATGTACAAGAATAGTAAATTGCATAAAAGTAAAGTGCAAAAAGTAAATGTTAATTGTTAATGGTTAATGTTAGTAGTTAGTGTGCCATAAGGCAAATTTAGCGCTATGTTAAGCAATCGTAATTGGACTTACGTAGAAGTCACAACTATCTGAGGCCGGTCAATAATGATGTAGGCAACAACACAAGTTAGAAGTCTTGATTAGTGAACCAAGTTCCAACAACTTGCCATGCCAAAAAGAAGAAGAGAATTGATCTTGTATTGGTTAAAGCCTTTGCATAATTTAGGAAACAATCTATCCTTAATGCAAAGCCATTCATTTGATCAATTGATCAAGATGAATTAGATTTGAATCAAGGAAGATTAAGCCTCCCTAATCAATTCTAACTTATCAACCTTCAACTCATTGATCAAAAAAGAAAAAGAAAAAGAAGAAGAAAGAGATGAATAATGGAAAAGGAAAATGGAAAGAATAAAGTGCATAAGGTGAAATCAAATGTACCAATCCTTATGTGTTGACCAAATGACATTGAAAGTCAAAGTCAAACAATGAGAAATCAGAAATGAGATGAAGATTGGAGGTCAAACAATAAGCAAAATATTTTTGGCATTTTTAATATTAAAATAAACTTGAATTAAAAAATAAAAGAAAGGTCAAACTTCAAAATCACTTCAAATCAACCTTGAAAGGTCCAAGTGATTTATCCTAAGTTCAATAAGGTCAAACAAAGTTTGACAAAAAATTTCAGCATTTATAAAAGTCAGAAACTATTTTTAATCAATTAAAAATGAACAAAAATAATCTAATTGAACTAAAATCTCAAATCAATTAAAAAATTGATGAGAATATTTTTCATAGATTCATCATCATTCAAATAGGTTGGGAAAATATTTTTGTATTTTTTGAATATCAAAAACTATTTAAAATGAATTAAAAATGACCAAGAAAGATAAAATTCACAAAAAATACCAAATGACAAAATAAAAAAAATTAAAAATCAAAATTAGAAACTAGAAATTATTTGGAGAAGAATGCAATTGGTCCCATAATTTTTGGATTTAAAATGAAGAAGATATGAATTTTTGAAAATAATGGAAATAAAAGAAATAAAAACAGAAAATAAGAAATTCAAAAAAGCAAGAAGCGTTAGATCTGAGCTCATTAATTGAGCTGGCAGATCATACGGCTCAGAATGATAGATGGTGTCGTCTACTCTGGGCAGAGTATGCATGACAGGAGGAGGAACAACAAGGATCGGGCTAGATGCTGGCATAGAAGCAAAGGTGGGAGCAAGACCCTCGGGCATGAAATTGGGAGGCATCCCCCACGGGAATCCGGCTGGCATGGCCGTTGGAGCAAAGTGTGCACTGGCTGCGGGCACAGTCGAGGAGACAATCTCAGAGATGACTGTCCTCTGGGGAGGAGTTGAAGGTGTCGGAGAAGATTGGCTCTGAGCAGCCATGAATGACTCCATCAAGGCACTTAATCTGGCCACTTCCTCTTTCAGTTTGCGGTTCTCTTGTTCCAAATGATCCATCAGTCTTGAAATGTTGGCTCTGGTGTAGTACCGGTGAGTCAGCTTGTCTTCGAAATAAATGAAGAACACAGAGTTAGACCACAGGACAAGAAGCCGGGAACAAAACCTGCTTATGCACATGATGCATGCAATGCTTGTGCACATGATTTATTTTTTTATTTCAAAGGAATTTTTAGGGTTCTACTTGCAAATTTTGGAAATATTAAACACTTTTATATGGAAACATAATATTTGGGAAATATTTTACACTAAATAAGTACAACATTGGTAACCATATACAAGAGAAAAGTAAAATAATCATCCTATGGATCCCTAGAAACAATCATCTAAAGCTCGGGACACAGGAAGACAGGATGCACGAAGTCTCTTCACCTCCCTCTCGTAGGCTGCCTCCATATCTGCCTTCTCTTTGGTGAGTCGGTCATACTTCCTTTTCCAAAACCTGGAAGACTGATGAAGTAGAGAAGTCCATGCATCATCAGGATCATCAATAACCTGATGTTCGAGGAACTCTATCAAAGCATCCTTCTCCTTGATCTGCTGAAGCAACTCCTCTCTTTCACGGATCCAAGCACGTGATCGGTCTTCGTCTCTCAACTCCTCTACTCCTTAGTCAGGGAGGGTTGAAGGCCCAGCCATAACCAAAGGTTTAGGTCTTGGATACTCGTAAGGCATGAGATACTCAGACGCTCTCTTCCTAACCCAAGCAGTGTAAGGCTCCATAGCAACACAATTCTTAGGACCCAACTCTTTCCTTCCTTTCCTATGAAACTTGCGCCAAGCACGGACCATTCTGCCCTTCAAGTTTTGGGGATCTTTACCCTCCTGAAAGAACACACCCTCTAACATAATGTTATTAGGTTTATCCTTTAGGGGGAACCCAAGCTGACGACGTGCCAAAACAGGGTTGTAGTTAATCCCACCACATGTACCAAGAAGAGGTACATTGGAGAATTCACCACAAGAGTCGATAATCTGCACACCATCATACACACGGTTGTACCAAGAGATATCATCATTAGTGAGAGACATGAGTCTCGTGGACCACCGTAGACATCTTTTGTTCTCCTTGAAGGCGACCGTCTGTGATAAGTGAGAAATAAACCGATTATACAACAGAGGCAAACAACACACAAAGACACCACCACCCTTTCCATTCCTCATATGCAAAGAGAAATAAGTGTCACCCAACAGAGTCGGAACGGGATTAAGAGTAGAGAAAATCCTAATAGCGTTCACATCCATAAACTTGTCGATGTTGGGGAACAACACTAACCCATATATGAGAAGTACAAATATGGCTTCAAAGGCGTCCTCACTCATGGCCTTCCCATATACAGTAGCTTGAGCATTGAGGAACTCAGAGGGGAGACCTTGAATTCCACCTTTGGTAGTCATATGAGCACCGACCAGAGTTTCATCTATGTGCAACATATTTGCTATCTCTTGAGAAGTAGGAATACTCTCCAAGCCACTGAATGGCAACTGGTCTAGAATAGGTATACCCACAAGGTAGGCATACTCCTCAAGTGTAGGCAAAAGCTGGAAATCCAGAAACGTGAAGCAATGGTACAAGGGGTCATAAAACTGCACCAATACACTCATCAATCCTTCGTCCACCTGAGTAGTTAGAAGAGGAAGAAGCTTCCCAAAACGAGCCTTGAAACCCAAGGGATCTAGTACATAGGATGTCAGATTCCTTAACTCTTTCACATCTGGTTGTCTGAAACTGCACTTCTTTGTATTCCTTCTTTGTCTTTCCATGTCTGAAAATTTGCAAATAGACCTCTTAAGTCCCTTGAAAATTTTCTTCATTATTGATGATATGGATGCAAATGGGTGCATGAATGCATGAATGCAACAATCATACTCAAGGATCAAGCAAAACACACCAAACAAAGTCATGGGATGGATCATATCATCCTTAATATCAATCATCCATTTTGGTGGATTATGATTTACACCTTATCAACACCCAATTTCCATTGATATTAAGGATACATGAACGGATCAACCACGAATCAAGGGTTCGTTGCGAGTCACGAGCATGGAGTCTAGGTTAGGAACCACCCAAAGGGAGTGCACTAGGGTTTAAACCTGCCAAACATGTTCTACAAGAGGTTCCCATAGTTATCATCCCATCTTTCGGATATTATCGGATAAACGACTACTCGTATTCCAAAAATATTCTCAAGAGAGACTCTTATGAGTGTAGTATTGCGTAACAATCGTATCAAATCTTACACTTGAATTTCGCTCTACATCCTAAAAATAGGCCAAGATGGGCTTAGTAAACTAAGGTCCTTGGCTTCTAAGGTCTATATTGGAAAGAGTAATGTCTAACCACAACTACTTGTGTGACATTATTGATCCCAACATGACCTCCACCAAGTGAATGGTCTTGCAAGTCAACTTGCTAAGGAATAACTCCACATAAGTCAACAAGACTATGCCATTCTCCTATCCTAAGTGCACTCGAGTCCGGGTATAGAACTCATCTCACAAAGATCACCAAGCATACAAGGAATTAATATCAAGCAAATCAATCATTACATACAATACAGTAATCCCAAATTGCCCAAAAATATGTCACAAATCAATACAATACAATACAACAAGTATGAAAAGTAGGCAAAACCCACTGGGCAAAAGGGGTATCCCCAGCAGAGTCGCCACTTTTCTGTAGCGGGGTATTCGTTACCATTAGAGATATTGACTAAATCCAAAGTAAATCATACAAGTCGAGTCGCCACCGCACTTCTATTTATCCAAAGGAATGGTTAGAATGCGAAGAAAAACCTAAAAGTTTTATCAAATCAAAAACTAGTAAAAGAGAATCAGAGATCTGGGTAAGGGGGTTGGTTATGCAATGGGAAGGTGTTAGGCACCCAAAACATCCTAGGTACTCCTAGGGAGCCCTTTTCATACATGTGGTAAGGTTGTTGTTTTGTGAAAATTTGTCTGTGCAAACATGATTGAGGGGATGAGAAGAGAATATACAAGTTATTTACATTTTTGTGTATGGATGGATAAACCCATTGCCTACGTACCATCTTAAAAAAGATTAGGATCAAAACCTCGTAGTTCGGGGTGAAAATCTCAAAACAAGTTGGTGAATTGATTAGTCCAAAAGCCTTAAGGTCTTTTGTTATCAAAGGGAGAAAACTCAACCTAAAACCACAAACCCACCACGTGAGGATAGCTTCAACATGCTAGTGAGGGGTTAACCCTATAATAAGCATGGAAGACTCATTGTCCATCACTAAGGATATAGGTGAGTATTACATCTACCACAAAGATAACTCAAACCTAATAACTAAAGGTTATGAAAAGTTTTGATTAGAAGGTGGCCATTGAAACCACAAAAACACATTTGAATGGGTTATATTTACCAATTAGAAGTATATACAAAATGGTCAAAGTGGACTTAAAGATTCAATTCAAAATAAGTGTTATGAAAAGAAAGTTTGAAAATCAAAAGCATAAGGCTTAGGTTTGTAATGTTGAAAACAAGTGTTAGATGTTTGCACAAAAGTTTGGCTTGGGTTAGAGTGGAGAGAAGAAGAAGAAGGGTTAAGGTCCTAAGTAATGCAAAAAGGTGAGGGATAAGAAACAAAACCACAAATGGAGTTCCTCTCTTGAGATCATATTGATGATCCAAGTAGCTCCCATCCTTTGGAATAAGCAATCACACAAAGCATAAACTCAAGCAATCAACAGTCAAATGAACTCTTGGGAAGACTCCTCAATGTATCTTGGATCTCTCTCTCTCTTAGAAGCTCATGGCAATGGTTCCTCAATTAAGCTCAAGTTGGAACTCCTAGCACAAGAAAACACACATCAAAGGGTTCTATAATACAATCAAAGAATGGACAAGAGGGAGTTTAGAATATGGTCCTTTCAATGTTCATCTTCAAGATTAAGCATTCTAAAGGCCCCAATGCCTAGTTGCTCTTTGACTCCAAATTTGCATAGGGAAGATCCTAAAGTCTAAGTCCATTTGTCCAATTCTTTGTATTTGGTTCACAACAATCAAAACAAAACACAAGCACAATAGTATATACACAATTATGTGCTCAAGTGAGCAAAAGGAAAATGACATTAACATAAACATGTGCTTAAGTGAGCAAAGGAAAAAAAGCAAATGAATAATATGTACAAGAATAGTAAATTGCATAAGAGTAAAGTGCAAAAAGTTAATGTTAATTGTTAATGGTTAGTGTTAGTAGTTAGTGTGCCATAAGGCAAATTTAGCGCTATGTTAAGCAATCGTAATTGGACTTATGTAGAGGTCACAACTATCTGAGGCCGTTCAATAATGATGTAGGCAACAACACAAGTTAGAAGTCTTGATTAGGTAACCAAGTTCCAACAACTTGCCATGCCAAAAAGAAGAAGAGAATTGATCTTGTATTGGTTTAAGTCCTTTGCACAATTTAGGAAACAATCTATCCTTAATGCAAAGCCATTCATTTGATTAATTGATCAAGATGAATTAGATTTGAATCAAGGAAGATTAAGCCTCCCTAATCAATGCTAACTTATCAACCTTCAACTCATTGATCAAAAAAGAAAAAGAAGAAGAAGAAGAAAGAGATGAATAATGGAAAAGGAAAATGGAAAGAATAAAGTGAATAAGGTGAAATCAAATGTACCAATCCATATGTGTTGACCAAATGACATTGAAAGTCAAAGTCAAACAATGAGAAATATTATATGAGATGAAGATTGGAGGTCAAACAATAAGCAAAATATTTTTGGCATTTTTAATATTAAAATAAACTTGAATTAAAAAATAAAAGAAAGGTCAAACTTCAAAATCACTTCAAATCAACCTTGAAAGGTCCAAGTGATTTATCCTAAGTTCAATAAGGTCAAACAAAGTTTGACAAAAAATTTCAGCATTTATAAAAGTCAGAAACTATTTTTAATCAATTCAAAATGAACAAAAATAACCTAATTGAACTAAAATCTCAAATCAATTAAAAAATTGATGAGAATATTTTTCATAGATTCATCATCATTCAAATAGGTTGGGAAAATATTTTTGTATTTTTTGAATATCAAAAACTATTTAAAATGAATTAAAAATGACCAGGAAAGAGAAAATTCACAAAAAATACCAAATGACAAAATAAAAAAATTAAAAATCAAAATTAGAAACGAGAAATCATAATTTTTGGATTTAAAATGAAGAAGATATGAATTTTTGAAAATAATGGAAATAAAAGAAATAAAAACAGAAAATAAGAAATTCAAAAAACAAGGAGCGTTAGATCTGAGCTCATTAATTGAGCTGGAAGATCATACGCTCCGGAAGCGCACTTCCACCATAGGTCCAAGTCAATGCGCTACACATGGCATTATTAAAAGTCAAATGATCCAAGGGCTGGGATATAAACTGGAGATCAGATCCAATGGTCCACAACGCATCTGGCAAAAGGACGGCCACCGGAGCCACCTTCTTCTCCGGTGAGCATGAAGATTCCAGTGACATTTGCAGGTTTCAAAAACTTAACCAACATACACGATCCATACATCGTTGGAAAGTTGGGATGATGTACATCACCCCTGTACCACTCAATTCCACTCTAGATCTCTATATTGAGAGAAATCAGAGATGGAAATTCTGTGATGTTCAAGTGAACTTCATGGATTTCAATAATTGAGCAAACAAAACAATTGCCTCTATGAAGAGGACTTCAGCCAACATAAAATCCAAGCAAATAGATCAATAATTGGTGAGTTTCGAAGAAAAAACCAGTTGAAGAACAACCTTGAATTCTGGAGATTTGAGCTTGCCTCCTTGCTTTCTTTGGACAAACAGAAGATCAACGGAGTATGAGAGAGAGGTCTAGGAGCTTTAGATCCAAAGATTCAACCAGATGTAGTTGAATTTTAGATCTAAAAAAATGAAGAAAAGTGAAATAGCTCCTTTGGTGAGAGGTTAGGTTTTCAGTTCAGCAGCATTTCAGGTTGATTCATGGATGAGATTTGAATGGAATGGAGCTCTTATTTATAAATGGGAAGGCAAGGCAAGTGTGATTCAATCCGTGTGCATGGAATTGGATATTCATTGCATGGGCTTGCATGATCATGCAAAAGGCCCAAATTCAATGCCAAATGCAATCTGAAATGAATGTGAGATGATTTGGACGCGTAGTTTGGAGTGAAATGGCTTGTGCGAGGAGTTTTTATGTGTTATGCATAATTGAACCAAAAACTTCCCCTCTTCGAAAATGCTATTTTCCAAATCCAAACATGAGCATGTGAGTAATGGTTGGAAAGGTTTTGATGTGAGGAACAATTGTTATGTTGGGCAAAAATCCATTTGAAGTGTGGAAATTGGTGAATTTTGAGTTTAAAGTGCAAGGTGCAAAACATGTAAAGGCAAAGTTTCTAAATTTGGCCAATGTTCAAGCCCTTCTGTTTTGATTATTCAAGCCTCAAATGAAAAAACCTCCAACATCAAAGTTGTAGATCTCTTCAAGAAAATCAAAATGTACTTAAATTTTGCATCATTTGGATTTTTGATGAAAAAGGTATGGACACTTGAAGTTGGATTTTTTTGCATTTTAATGCATTTGGTCCAAAAGGACCTATAATGTCTTACATTATCACATGTATTTCCTTTGAGATTTTGAAATTTTATTCAACATAAAATTTTATTTAGACATCTTAAGCTTTCCAATGCATTTTATCCCACCTCAAAATCATAAAAATGAATGAGTTATGTTCTTGGGAAGTTGACCCAAAATTAGGGTTTCATTCAAAATGACCTATAATGTATTGGAATGGGAGATGGCCTTACAAGCTTCAAATCAATTTTTGATGAACATGAAAGTTGTTCATATTGTCCTTAAGATCATTTTTAATTTTGGGATCATCTCCATTTGACCAACACTTAAAAAGTTAGGTCTCAGTGCATTTCAAAATAGTTAGATGAATTGACTGCTCAACTTCTCAAGTCCATGACTCATATCTGGATGAATTGATGATTGAGGACACTCAAATAAGTTCAAATATGCATGAAATGATGAATTAAAGAACTTCCCTTGATTTTATTTGATCATGGGCTGAGGTTGCTTCAAGAGCAAGGCATTGTGGTGCACAGATGAATTAGGGTTTCCTTGGGGGGACAAACCTCAAACCCTTTGACTTGCTTTGGTCAAAATGATGAATTGAGATGCTAGGAAGGCATATTTGATGGAGGAGTTGGGAACCATTACCATGCTTGCTTTCATCTTCTTTTGACCATATCTTTGTACCAGTGATCTCCTTGAAGCTTTTGACCTTGTGATTGCTCAAGCTACAAACAAAAGATGTTAGTGACATATTTTTGTGCTTTTGGTTAGTAAAAAACATAAGAAAAACAATTATATACAAATCAAGCATGCTTGGTGAACTCAAACTACTCATAAGAGGTCCTACCCAAAGGTAAAGGGAACCAAGATGCTTATGATCCTTGAGCCTTTGCAAATGCAATGTTATGATGCCATGAGGGATCTTAGGGTCAAAATTAGGGTCTTACACTTGGACAATGCCAACTTTCATGAAACCAAGTGCTTGTGAAGAAAACTTTCATCTGATACAAATATTGAAGATCCATTTGAGTTCATCTACAACATGATCATATTGAAGTTGTTATGTTGAACCTGTGTCTAATGCCATCTTTGAAGTCATCTGATACATGAGGAATTTTGGAGAAGATCATGAAGTTGATAAGCTTGGATGTGGCTATCTTTATTTGATGTCTTGCTCTTCATCTTGCTATTTGTGTATTGATATTGTTTGATTCTAAAATCCAAAGGAAATTTGGGTTTCTATATGACATTCTTGTCTATTGGATTGCTGCCCATTGGTCAGATCTTTTCAACTCTCAAATTTTAAATTTTTTGCTTAGGATTAGTCTTTTCATCTCCTCCCCATTTCTTTAATTTCAAAAAATCTCTCCCAACTTTTTTAAAGTTCTTTGTTTGTGATTTCTAAGCTTAGACTCTTTACAAATTAGAAAGTTTGGCCTTATGCCATTACATTTTCAAACTCATTTTCTTAAACAAACTTGTAAATGAACTCAATTATACTTGACTTAAAATTTCAAAAATCCAAAAAAGAACTAACACCCATCCAAACCATTTTTAGGCCTTTTGTGCCTTTGTTAAATTTAAAATTTTGTTAAAAGCAATTCACTCACTTTGAAATTTATACCACAAACTACGAGGTTTTGATCCCTCTTTTTCTGTTGGTACGTAGGCACAAGTCCGAAGGTCTTGTCAAACACAAAAATATAATTAATGAATTCTTTTCTCATCCCTCCACTTTATTTATTGCAAACATCATTTGTACAATATGCACACAAAAAAGGGCTCCCTATGAGTACCTAGGACACTTTGGATGCTAACACCTTCCCTCTGTGTAACCAACCCCCTTACCTGTAATCTCTGGCATTTTATTAGTTTTGATTTGAAAACTTCTTATCTTTGGGTTTTGTTCGTACTTTTCACTTTTCCCTTGGAAACAATAAAAGCATGGTGGCGACTCTTGTTTAACTGACGTCTAGCTTATCCATAGCTTGACGATCATGAATTTACCGCTACAATACTACATGAGTGAAGCTATATGTACGAGCTTAGTATACATACATGATAAATTCGTGGATAGCCGTGTGCGCTTGCATTTCGCGCGTTGGGTTTTCACGAGAACAACACCCAGACTAGATTCACTTGGAAGTACTTTTGTCCTATGAGCATTTACTACGACAAGATATTTTCATTTCGAGTCGATGACTCTAGGAGACCTTCTAGGGACCACCTTGGAGTATAGTCCATACCTGTGAGGGGGATATGAGTTTTTCTTGCAGGAAACCATAGACTCTACATACCTTATCCTCATGGACGTCGAACTTTTGATCCTGCATCAGACAGTATATACAAATTATCTGGATTATTGTTGTTGTTAACCTATGTTATTGCATTGTTGTACATATGATTGGAGCTTGGAAATTGGGTTGCTACACTATCGATGCTTTGAATATATGGATGCTGCATAATTATTTGCATTCCATCCCCACCATATTGTTATCACCATTCTTTTCATTTCCCACCACTAGTTCTTCGAACTACGGAGCTCTGAATTCCTCATTACACTATGAGGATACATAGGCATGAGGGCCCCAATCCTCACCGAGCACTCTATCTATTTCTTTTCCTTTTCTCATTCTTTTGCGAGTAATCTTTAGATGTCACACCTATTCGAGTGAGAATAATCAAAACGGTTCCCATGGAGTACCATGGATGTTTGGGGTGTTAATACCTTCCCCTTGCATAACTGACTTCCTTAACGAACATATCTCTTTCCCTCAGGTTTTATTGATGTTTTCCTTTCCTTTGGGAATAAATAAAGTTTGATGGAGATTCTGTTGTACGTTCGAGTGTGCGATACGTTCAGGTATATTTCTGCTAGCTTCACCTGTGGGCTTTTCCCACCCTACCTGCACTTTTTTGCAGGGCATACCTAAGTTTTGGCCCACATCCTCAACTATGACAACCCCGCCCCACCCCATTTTTTTGCAGGGCATACCCAAGGTTTAGCCCACATCCTCAACTATGACAGCCCCGCCCCGCCCCATTTTTTGCGGGCTTTTGCGGGGCAGACCTAAATGGTGCGAGCATAACCATTTGCAACCCCTACCTTCAACACTTATGCACTAAGGCTTTTTGAGTTATTTGCACATTCACTTTGAATGTTTTGTTGCTTCCCTTTCAAATTGCTTAATCAGCTTCTAATCAGAATCATATAACTTCAAGAGATTGTCCTTCATAGTAACTGAGAAACCCTTCTCAATTAGCTGACTTGCACTCATAAAATTTCTCTTCATGCCAGGAACATAACAAACATCCTTGATCAGAACAATTTTTCCATTCTCCACTCTGACTTTGACATTTCCCATTCCTTCAGTCATTATTTGTTTCCAGTTAGGTTATTGATAAAATTCCGACATTGCATATATTTATTCAAATAATCAGAGTAAAACAAGTGAAAGTTAAGCTAAAAAGAAGAAGAATGACCAAAGAATGAGGAAAAAATAGCTAAGTGTGAAAATTGTGGACTTAGTGAAAATTTAAGTGAAAAAGGGTGCAAAAGCGTACAACCACTGGAATAATCACGTAAACCATTGTGCAACATCACACACAAGTTACTTTTTTGGGGATTTTATGATGCATTTAGGTCTATTCTGACGCCTTTAAAAGGGAATTTTCTGCACTTTCACAAGGGTTACGATTTTGGGAGATTGAAGCACAAATTTGAGAGCACGGGTGCAGATTTTTAGAGCATTTGAAGCCATTGAAGGCCATCACTTCAAGGGGATTCTTATGTTATTTTCATCTATCAATTGTGGTATTTTTAATTGCACTATGAGTAGCTAAACTCTTCTTGGTTAGGTTATGTTATGATGGACCTATTTCTATATTGTTTGATTCTATGTTGGGTTGACCATTGTATGAACCTATTGATATATAATCTTACTCAATTGCTTCTTGTTTGTAATGTTTTTTATGTGAGATACGCTTTTAATATGATTTTGGGCACATGGGGAATACTGAACATTAGTCTATGTGTTTGACCTATGGTAATTGTTGTACTTAGGCTGGTTGAATTGGGGTAGGAGACCCCGAGTAGTGGCATATAGAATTAACATTCTAGACATCGCATAATCCTGCTTATAATGGCGTACTAGGGGTAAAAAGCTCCGAGTAGTGGTTAGTGAGTTATTTTCTAAGGGATCGGCTATAACGATTTTGTTAATTCTCCATGAGATTATAGTGATTAGATAATTCATACAGGGCATCAAACATCAACAATAGAGGAATATTGGATTCTAGAACATAACCTGACCACTTTCGTGACATTGTTTACTCATTTATTTACTTTTCATACTGAAACTCGAACCCCCCTCCCATTTTTAACTAGTTTTTATATATTGCATATATTTTTTCTTGCTTGGAGACAGTCCCTGTAGATTCGATCTTTTTATTATTGTGACATTATCGGTACACTTGCCGAGAAATCATCAAGTTTTTGGCGTTGTTGCCAGGGACTGTTGATTTTTCAACAAGGCGACGTTTGTGCATATTTTTTATTTTTTTATTATTTATTTTCCTTGTTTATCATAGTGCTACTGAGGTATGTTCTGTTTGTGTATGCGCAATTCAGGATCAACATTACTTCCATTGAATCCAAAAATTGAAAGAGTCGCACGTGCTCTTAGAAAAAAAATTAGAGAAGTAGCTCTGGATGGAGGTATACCAGAATAAGAGCAACTATCAAGTTCTTCTGACTCTGAATAAGAAGTCATGGCAGTTGTATAACCCCTAACTATGGGGGATTATTATAAACACACCGATGAGTTACAGGTTTTAAGGGGGTTTGTACCGACAAACCTTGCTAACTTTGATATTCAAAATTATGTACTTCTAGGTTTAAGAGAAAATTCGTTCAACAGGAACACGATTTGAAACCCATGGGCACATCTTGCGCGCTTCTATGACACAACTTCAATGTGAAAACCAATTGTTGTCACTGAAGACCATGTTAAGTTGAGGTTGTTTGAGTTCTCACTGATTGGAAGGGCGAAAGATTGGTTGCTCTGCCTTTTGAATGGAAAAATCCAGACTTAGAAAGAATTGGAGGACAAATACATTGAAATATTTCTTACTACAACTCAATTTACCGAGCGCCGAGCAGAAATTTTCAATTTTGAGAAGCTGGAAATCGAGTCATTTTATGACGCTTGGGAAAGATTCAACCTTTTGTTGCATAGATGCCTGAATCACAACATGAATAATATCGAAAAGATACAAAACTTCATCAAAAGTCTCAAGAGTCAAACTCGCATGTTATTAGATGCTTTTGGGTGGTACTATCCGCCAAGTGAATGAACCACAAGTAAAAGACCTCATTGAGAAGATGTGTATGAACGAGTATCATTTTAAAAGTTAAAGGTTGGTCAAGATTGAAACTGTGGGCACACCTAAAGGTATGTTACCTCTTGATACCCATGCTGCTCTTTTAGCTCAAGTTGAATTGTTAAATCAAAATCTAGCTGAAAACAGCTTAGGTAGAGCTAACGGAGCCAGGTACAAGCACTTAGGTGTGATTTCTGTGGAGGAGAACATTTGAATGGAAGGTGCTCGTTAGAAGGGACAAGTGAGGAGGTCCAATTTGCTAATTTTCAAAAGAATAACACATACAATCCGAGTTGGAAAGATCATCCAAATTTTTGTTGGAGTAATAATCAAAGTTCAAATGCTAGCCAAGGAATACAACAAAGCCAACAAGCTCCATTTCAAAGTAGGCATCACAGTTGGAAGAGACCTTGTAGAATTTCATCAAATTCACTCAAAATAGCTTTGATAAAGTAAATAAGAACTATGAAATTATGAGTAGAAACCATGATGCGTCAATCAAGAATTTAGAGACAGAGATTGGTCATTTATCCAGACAAATAACTACTTTACCAAGCTCGAGTGAAGGATTCACCGGTAACACCGTTGGTAATCCTAAGAATGAAACATGTAGGGTTGTAGAAACAAATTTTGGGGTAGTGACTAAAAAGGGCGAAGCTGAAAGAATTCTAGAGGATGAGATTGACAAAAAGGAAGGTATGATTGAAAAAGAGGAGAATGGAAATCAAGCTGACAAAGAGGAAAGAGGAGTCACCGTTGATCAACTCATAAATGAAAATTCTCCTTGGAAAATAACAAAGAATCAAATCTTGAATGAACTGAACCCACATTTACCAGATTACATAAAACCACCATATCCCATAATTAAGAAGAAACTGGTACATGAGAATGAGGTTGGGATGTTTGAAAAATTTAAAGAAATGTTGACACAACTTCAGGTAAGTATCTCTTTTCGTTAAATTTTAGAATTGATTCCCAAGTTTGCTAAGTTTATGCAGGTATTGATAAAATGTGGAAAACAAAATTTGACTCAAGAACATGTCAATATGACAGAGAAAAAGGGTACGGCAGAATTGTCGGAAGTTCCACCAAAGATGACGGATCCAGAGGAGATCAACATCAGTTTCACCATTAGTGGAATAAAAATGCCACATGCTTTATGTGACTAAGGATCGAGCATCAATGTCATGCCACTAAGAAAATTTAAGGAATTGAAAATAGGAAGGATCATACCGAGCAACATGACACTCAAATTAGGTGATTCATCTGTGACGCGTCCGCTTGGTGTTGTATAAAATGTGCTAGTTCATGTCAATGGTTTGACCTTCCCTGCAGACTTTAGGGTGACTAGCATGAAAAATGATTCATCGGGGTCAGTGATTCTTGGGCGCACATTCTTGGCAACTGGGAAAGCAAAAATAGATATGGAGACAGGTGAACTGATTTTGAAGTTCAATAAGGAAAATGTGATGTTTAATGCATATCAATGGACACCATACATAGAGGATCTAGAGACATGTTATCAATTGGAAGAGAAAGGTGGTGGAGTTCACAAAATAATGGAAAAAGGAATTTTCACCAGCGTGAGGGTATCCTTTGCGCCTAACATGTTTTAAGCTTGAGACGTCAAGCTAATGACGAAAAAGAAGTGTTGGATGAGAGGCAACCCGTCATTTTTAATCAGTTTTTGTTTTGCAGAATTTACTTTCTTTATATTCAGACCAATCACAAAAGGAATATGCTACTCAAGCATAAACCTTTCAGGAAGATCTATATTGTCCTCAATAAACAAATTTGTAGTTTTTTATTTTTTATTTTTAAGATTTGCAAGTTTAGCACTTTAGCATTGAACAGATGATCCAAAAGAAACTTGATCATCATAATGTTGCTTCAACTAGCAACTTGAAGATGAAGGATGAGAAAAGAATCAACAGACTTGTACTCATCCTACATATACCTCATCTAGTAAGGTTTGAGCCAAATATTTCCATTATTCACTTTTCTTTATTTATGAGTGTATCCATGCATTATTATTTTATCTTGTTTGATCTATTTCTGATTAAGTTATCTGGTTTGACTGACACACACTGAGGCAACTTTTATATATAACTTTGAGCCTTTTTAAAACCATCATGTAGTAATAGGTATATCCATTGCTAGCCACTTTAAGCCTTAGCCTTTCTTTCGATGGCGTAGCCTAAAATTCTTAGCCATAGAACTTGAAAGATCTTTTCTCTCCACCCTCTCTTTGGAGTTAGGTAGAAGTATAGTTCCTAAAGTATATGAACAAGATTAAGTTTGGGGTTGCTCTTGGAAGTGAGTAAAATTTTAAGTTTGGGGTTAGGGTACTAGAGGATATGGTCCAAAATTTCAAAAAAAAATTGAAAAAGAAGTGGAAAAAGGCACTTCTTCAAAAAAAATGAATGAGAAAAGAAAAGAAAGATAAGGACCAAAACTCTCTAGTACCATCAAAAAAGGAACAAAGAGGTATGGTGATAGAAGGAGAACTAGGAACCAAACTCCAAAGATTTAAACCTACTTTCCTAAAAAATATCCTACCCAAACATAAGCCAAGTTACAACCTGAAAAGACCTTTAATGTGTGTGTTGTGATTTCTGTGATGAACTCTTTTAGAACATGATCAAGCTAAGTATAATTGATTTTCCACGTTGATTAAGAGATCACCCTATCCATTAAGTGAGTTATAGTAAGCTGAGAGATAGGTTGAGTACTCGTCAATATTGAGGATATTTTTCGAATTCGTCGGATAGGAGTTGGGAGCCAGAAAAATGGCCAGGTAAAAGAAATATTTAACTTGGTAGTGTTTGATTATTACTGTGCAATTTATTGTTTGTTGAAATGTGAATTTGTACGCGAGTTGCTTGAGGACAAGCAAAATTCAAGTTTGGGGTTGTGATGACAGTCCGTCATTGAATATATTCATTCGAAGAATCGGAGAAAAACAAGTGAAAGTTGAGCTAAAAGAAAGAAGAATGACCAAAGAATGACGAAAAAATAGTTAAGTGTGAAAATTGTGGACTTAGTGAAAATTTGAGTGAAAAGGGAGCAAAAGCGTGCAGCCACTGGAATAATCACGCGTAGCATCGCGCACGCGATAAGGTCTTTAAAGTTGAATCACGCATGTGATGCAAGGTATCACGCATGCAATAGGTACTTTTTCAGAGCTTTTTGACGCGTTGTGGTCCCTTATGACGCCTTTAAAAGTGGATTGTCTCCACTTTCACAAAGGTTACGCTTTTGGGAGGTTGAAGCACGAATTTGAGAGCACAAGTGGAGATTTTTAGAGCATTTGAAGTCATTGGAGGCCATCACTTTAAAGGACTTCTTATGTTGTTTTCATACATCAATTGTGGTATTTTTAATTGCACCATGAGTAGCTAAACTTTTCTAGGTTAGGTTGTGTTATGATGAACCTATTTCTACATTGTTGGATTCTATGTTGATTTGACCATTGTATGATCTATTGATCTATAATATTATTCAATTGCTTCTTATTTGTAATGCTTTTTATGTGAGATACTCTTTTAATATGATTT
Organism: Lathyrus oleraceus; assembly: GCF_024323335.1. Taxonomy (NCBI): domain Eukaryota; kingdom Viridiplantae; phylum Streptophyta; class Magnoliopsida; order Fabales; family Fabaceae; genus Lathyrus; species Lathyrus oleraceus. The sequence goes on along the minus strand of NC_066581.1, from coordinate 415,344,435 downwards.
TGGGCACATAGGGAATACTGACCATTAGTCTATATGTTAGACCTAGGGAAATTGTTGTACTTACGCTGGTTGAATATGGATATGAGGCTTTGAGTAGTGGTATAAATAGTTAACGTTCTAGACATCATCTAACCCTCCCTATGCTGGCGGACTAGGGATAGAAATCTCAAAGTAGTGGTTAGTGAGTTATTTTGTGAGGGATCGATTATAACAATTTTGTTAATTCTTCGTGAGATTATAGTGATTAGGTCTATATGGGATTCTACACCACAACCTGACCGATTTTGTGACATTGTTTACTTGTTTATTTACTTTTCACACTAAAACTCGAACCCCCCCTTCTTTTTACTAGTTTTTATATATTACACATATTTTGTCTTGCTTGGAGGCATTCCTTGTGGATTGGATCTTTTTATTACTGCGACATTATTAGTACACTTACCGAGGAGTCATAAGTGATTTGAGAAATTAGTGTCCATGTACCACCAGTCTACCAAATATCCACCATCATATTTAGAAGCCACCAATAGCACAAGTTCATCATCATAATCTCCTTTGGCTATGTTTGCTTCTTCTAATTTCTTTTCCTTGTATGACCAACAATCAGTAGCAAAATGGTCAAACTTCTTACAACAGTAACATTGAACCTTCTTCTTGTCAAACTTTTCATTTACCTTATGGTGTTTCTGACCTCTGATAACCACCACATGTCTCGTCCTGGCCTCTGACTAATATTGCTTCTGATTCTTCTTACTAGAAGATGCTTTCAGAGCCTGCTCTACCTCTTTTTCAAAGTTTCTCTTAGTCAGATGCAACTCTTGTGTATCTAGACTACTATGCAACTCTTTAATTCTTATGGTGTTGAGGCCTTAGAGTTTTCAATTTCTATAACAATGTAATTAAACTGAGGAGTAAGTGATCCTAGTACCTTTTCAATGATCACTTGTTCAGAGAGAGTTTCTCCATAAGATTTCATCTCATTTGTGATCAGAATCACACTAGAGATGTAATCATGTACCTTCTCATTATTCTTCATGTTGAGATTCTCATACTGCTTATGTAGAGAGTGAAGTTTCACCCTCTTCACTAATGCATCACCACCGTAGCACCGTACTAGTGTGTCCCACACAACCTTCGCCGCCTTTGAATCAACGATCTTCTCAAACATAATCATATTCACACGTTGATAGATATAGAACAATGCCTTCTGATCCTTCTTCCTCGTTTCTCTATGGATGTTTCTTTGTGCTTCACCAGTATCTGTTGCAACCTCCGTGTAATCATCATTGATGAGATCAAGAACATCTTGAGCTCCAAACAACACACGCATCAGAATCATCCACCGATTCCAATTCTTTCCATCAAATACTGGAAGCTTTGTATTCAAGCTACCACTTCTGCCGTTCATCTTCGTTCTTGTGCAAATTCACTCAGATCTCACTAACACTCATGTTTTCTGTTCCCTCTGAATCAAGAAATGTGATCCATTTTCGATTTATATCTTCAATTTATTGGGAATTGAATAAGCTGAATCAATCACAGACGCCTCACGTACACTCGTATTTACTGTTCCTGAATTAGAATTGGAGCTCTAGATACCAATTTTTGGAGCAGAAGGTTGGATATATATATATATATATATATATATATATATATATATATATATATATATATATATATATATATATATATATATATATATAGAGAGAGAGAGAGAGAGAGAGAGAGATTCTAACTAACTTTTTAAAACTAAAATTGGTTACACATTGAATTCTGTTACAAACTAATATGAGTTCAGTATTTAAACTATAAGAACTACCAAATGAAATTCAAATTAATCTAAATTCAACTTGAAATGAATTTTAACTTGGATTACTCTTTAACAACCGCACATTATAAATATTATTTTGTTAATCAAGGGAAATAAGACATTATCCAATGTCATAAAATTGTTTGATTGTGAGATCAAATTGATTTTTTAAATAAAAACTCTCATTAACTTACATGGATTTCAAACAACCACAATCATCAAATTAAAAGACAACATCTATATAAAAGTTTACACAATTAATTCATAGCAACATATTTGCGAATCAAATTTCTTATATCACACATACATTTTTTCTATCCATGTTTACTCATAACATATATCACTACTACAAAAATAACATATAATGACAGATGTGAAACACATATATTGATGATTTTACGTCCGTTATTAGGTGACTTTTTTACTGTCTTACCCTCTGTCATACCCTAATTTTCAACCCTAAGACGCCACCATCATTTTTATCATTTGCATGATATCTAGCATCTTTGCATTACTAACCTATTGAAAATACAAAAAGATTTTCTACTTTGTTTGTCTTAAGCTAGGATTTTGCACCAAGAGTTTTCAAAGATTGATCAATCAAGACTCGACATGAGTTTCAAAATTTCAAACTCCTCATCCTTCCCAAGTGATCAAGTGACTTCCATCAACAAAAATCAATTTCAAGATCATTCCATCTCAAATTCATCAAGGCCAGAGTTCAACTGATACCCTCAACTAGGGTTTTGACCCAAAGTCAACTGGTTGACTTTTTAGACATGGCATGATCCTAAAGCTTGAAGTTTGGTTAAAAGACTTCAAATACATCATAAGTTGTACATTCACATCATCCAATGTGCGCAAGATATCCCATTCATTAAAGATTGCAAGAATTGGATTCATTTGATACAAAGTCAACTAAGGCAAAGTCAAAGTTTGACTTTTAAGATTTTTGGTCAACTATGTACTTTCCAAGTCAAGGATTATGAAAATATGATCATTGAAGTCATTTGATCAAGTTTAGTCAAGAAAATCAAGGTTACTTGCAAAAAGGGCAAAGATGGAGAATTTGAATTTTTTACCAAGTCCCTAAAAATCATGTCCAAGTACCCAACTTTCCAAGGCCATAACTTGTGATCCAAGCCACCATTTCCTTTGCTCAAATGATCAGATTAAAGACCTTGCTTCATACTTTAACTTTGTCCTAGGTGATGAAACCTCAAAAAATGCACGAATAAGGAGATATGGGGCCATGAAGTGGATGATTAATTTGTTTGTAAGGTGGTAAAACACTTAATGAAATTTTTAGCATGCTGACCTAGTCAAGTGACCAACTTTATGCCAATTTTTCACCAAGATTCCAAATGATTCAAGAAAACTGATCAACATGAAAATCGTAGATAATGATTCCATCTTTCCAAAATGTTCAAGATCAAGAATTTCCCATGCTTGATCTAAGAGAATCGAATTTGGGAAGATAGCCTCATGGAGTGGTTCATAGGCCGAATTCCAAGCCAAAATACATTACAAATCAAAACAAATCCACAAGCACATATACTTCTTCCTTCTAAATCCCCCATAATCAGAATATTTCACCCACTTTTGAGTTATTATCCAAGTAACTAAGCCAATACAAAATGAACTATTCCACTTGTTGCATAAAGTAGCTTTAATCCAACAAGAAGTACCATTGAGCTCCCAAATAGACTTGGATCTGATACATACCAACTCCAAGCCTCAAGTCAACCCCTATGCTTCAGCAAGGACAACATAAAAAATTCCATGAACTCCTCTCTTTTGCCATGCTTCCCACTTAGAGAATTGTGCAAGAACCAAGCAAGCAAGCAATGAAGTACAAACCATGACTATTTTATGATATCTGAGGCTTCTTGAACCCTCAAGGATCCCTATAAATAGAGGACAAAGCCTCATCTATCCGCACACCAATATTTCCAAGAAAAACTCCATTCTTAAGAACTTTTCAACCTTAACCTCCATTCTCTCATTTGGCTCGTGCATTTTGCAAACCAAAGGTTCCAATAATCTTCTAGGAACTCATAAGAATTAGGAGAAGCATCAAACAGTAGTTGGAAGTAGTGTTGAAGAGGCATTGGACCTTGCTCCAATAGGTATATTCTTGCACTCATCATACATACGTCATTTCATTTTGATTTTTGAAGCAAACATGTAGCATTTATTGTATTAAGAAGGATCATTAGCTTACATGTCATTTATATTGTTGTTTGTGTGAATTTATGTTGCATGAAATCTAAAGTTCAAGTTCTGGTTTTTGCCTTTGTGTATCTTCATCTTTGATTATTAGCTAAAACCTATCGTACCATCGTGTTTCTTACATTTTTCTAAGCGATGTTGATCTTTATTTTATGAAAAATGGTTGAGAAATGAGAGAGATATGATTTATGGAATATTTGAAAAATAATGGAAGAAAAAAAACGAAAATGAGAGAGAGAGAGGTTGAAGATGATGCTGAGTTGGCATTGAAAAAGTCAAAAGGAAACGTGTTATATAATATATACAATTGTTTGCATTTTAATTAACGGATGTATAGCCACCCCAGTGGTAGAAGCGCGCGTCCAAAGTCACTTGTAACCAAACAATACATGGAATTTGAACCCCCCTCGCCTTAGACTTTGGTTTTTATTTTTTCCAAATAGTACATGGAATTCCAGGGACGTGGGTTCGAACCTGGCCAATGTAACGTTTATTTTTTCTAACTTGTTAATTGTTCGTTTTTCTTCATAACTTCAAATATCCATAACTTCATGATCCCTTAACATTTTTGACCCATTCTTTTTGCCATGTGTTTATGAGAATGTATATTTTATTATGACACCAAAAAATCCAAAAAATATTATTTATTTCACCATTTTTGATTGCATGGAAAACATGTGTTTTTAAGTGTTTTTTAAGGCTCCTAATTGATTATTTTGGCTTATGTCTTGTTTGTTCTTGATGTTGAAAGTTTGTATGATTAAAGCACACTCTTTTAAATGTTGATTGCTATCCTTAACATGTTTGAACTTGATTATCTTCATATAACGTATCAATTGATTCACCTTGAAAACATGCTTGAATGAATGGTTAGGAGGTGATTAGGTTTCCACTTAAGCTTGGTCTTATCATGAACTTTGATTCAAGTTTAATGTTTATTTTGTGAAGACTTATAATGTGATGCATGTTTGACCTAAATTGATTCATGTTGTGTTTACCATGTATCAATGAATGCTTTTACCATGTCAAATATGATTTTGTCTTCACCATCAATGTGTTGTGTCTTGTGGTGTTATGTGAAACTTCGTCATGTCTTGTTTATGTTTATCTCAATGCCTAAAAACCATGATCAATATTGTCATCCATACCTCCCTCATCTTGTGATTGTAATTGTATTTAGCCATATTTTATGCCTTAATGTTAATGCATGTTCAACCTTGTTATTTTTTATATCCAAGGGAAGGGAATCATGCATTCTTGTCATTTTGCATGTGTGTGTTCATCTGCATCCTATGAAACTTTGATCCCCCTTAATCCAAAACTTCTAGATACAATCTTAGTTTCCCCTCAATGTAAACCTTAGGATTTTATCTCTCTCTCTCTCTCCTTATTATAACCACTTTCATAATAAACTTTGACTTAGGTCATTGTTTTCCCTTTTATTTCTTAATCAAATGCTTCAAAACACTTAAGCATATTCAAAGAACTTTTCATAAGACCTAAAAAAACATAAACTTAATTCAACCACTTTTGCCACTTTGGTTTTTCCATGTTTAAAATCGTTTCATAAAAAGGATTAGACATGAGTCATCCCTAGTTGAGATTTAAATCTCCTACCCCATAACATTGTTGAGATTGATATTGATTATTTTCCATTTGGAAGAGGTATGTGGCATACTTTTTGATTATATATCCAAGTGAGAGCCCTTCTTTTAATTTGATGCAAAGATCTATCTTACACATGTTTGTGGTGGTTTAAAAGTGAGTTTTCTCCTTAAGATGAAAATTTGTCTCTTTCTCATAAAATCAACCCCAACAAATCCCTTCTTACTTTTGAACCCGAACTACGAAGTTTTGATCCTTCACGGGTACATAGGCATAAGACTTAATGTATTTCCAAATCATCATTGTGGGAATATTATTAGTCTGCGAGTAAGTCGTTAAACCGATAATATCCGAAAGATGGATCTATGACTCTGGGAACCACTTTAGAACCTTATTTTACAGGTACAAAATAAACCCATTAGTTCATACATTGTGGGATGGTTAGACCCTTGGCTCCATGCTTAAACCCTAAACCCGTATTTGTGAAACATGCATTCATGCCTTCATGCTGTAAGACCCCAATTTTTACCCTAAGATCCCTCATGTTATATCATCATATGTATTGGCTTTGGGATCACACCTTGGCATCCTCCTTACCCCTTATTCATTGGGGTTTCATTGGGAGAGATCACTGATCACATTTTGATTGTATAACACTTGGTTTTTCATTATTTACTAACCAAAATGCAAAACACTTGTCAATATATAGTTTGTTGCTTTTGTAGGTACTATATGTATCCACCAATGCCCCATCAAGCTCATATCTAGGGTTTAAGACCCTCAATGCAAGGAGACTAATCAAAATATGGTTCAAATTGGCTCTAGACATCATATATGGATCCCTATGATCTTCACATATCATTTTGATCAAGAATTCACCAAGAGTTTGAAGCTTGTTTGACTTGGAAGCCCTAATTCATATGGGTATCTTGTGTGACTTCCTTAGTAAGTTTATTCAATAATTGATCAAATATTTCAAGGTATACATCATTTTACAACATCTTACACATATATGATCCTCCATGAGTCTCAAAAGTCAAGAGAATGTAAAGTTTACAAGTTGGTTCATGGTGGTTGATCAGAGAAAGTCAACTTGTCAAAACTGGGGTTCCCTAGACCCTATCTCCTACAACTTTTGTCATATGAAAATGATTCCAAGATAAAATTTACTCCTTATTACATTCCAAACAACTTTAATGTTGAGGTCAAGAGCTAGGTTTGCATGGAAAGTCATTTTTTATGGTGAAAGATTATAGGTCATTTTGTCTGAACCCTAATTAAGAGGTCAACTTCCAAGGACTCTAACTTGCTCAATTTTTATTAGATGAAATCCATTCAAGTTCCATGATTAAATTAAAGATTTAATCTTCAACTTTAAAATGCTTGTGCCAATAGGAAAGATTATAGGTCATTTTGGGCCATTACCATTGAACGAATGATTTTCCTCAACTTCTAAAATGCATAACTCCTCCATTACAAATCCAAATAAGGTAAAATTTGTGACCAAATTGAAGAGGTTTGAAATATCTACAACTTTTATGAAGGAACTTTTTCCATTTGAAGCCCATAGAAAAAGTTATTCAAGGTGGAAGAAGTGAACATTTGACTTGGTACTTAGAAAAGTTTCAAATATGTTTGAGTTACCAAACTTCCACCTAAAAATTTATCATGATCCAAGCTTCAAATGGAAAAGTGTTCAAAATGAAAGTTATTCCCCTTGATCTCACCTTTCCAAAAAGTCCAATATCATCTAATTTGGATCAATTTTAAAGGATTTGAGCATGAGTGCAATGCATGGCCCCATTTGGAAGATTCTCATGACCAATTTCCATTCCATATTGCATGGCTTCATGAATTGCTTTCAGCATCACATGTGCATAATTTTGGATCAATTCTAATCATTCTTTGGGCTTTGTACACGCCCATGCAAGCTTGCATGAGGTCATTTCTATTTTTGGATATTTTAAAGGAAGTGTGTGGATAGCACTTGATAAGCCTATAAATACAAGTTCCATGAGCTCAGAAATGAATCAACACCTTGCCCAAGCTTTGCCAAGAAAACTCAGACCCCTCACTCCATAGAATTTCTTAAGGATTTCATTGAAATTGAGTTTGAATTTCACCTTCTGTTTTGAAGTTCAAACTCCAAGAATTCATTGCCCTTTCCATCTAAATTGATCACTACAAGCAAGAGGAAGAGGAATCAAGCAAATCTGGATCAAGATCAAGTAGATTTGAATCTACTCGAAGGTGAAAATTCAGAAACTTCATATCTTAGATTCTCTCTCAATTCTTCACTATTCTTTGTGATTTTTGGTTGGATGAAGTCCTACTAATATAGGCAAGAAGATTGAGTTTCTTTGAGGTCAAATCGAAGCAACTGAGTTCATGAAACTCAAAATTTAAATCTCTGTATCTTTTTATATACTTGGAATTGGATAAAATTGAGGCCAGATTCGTGATCCTGAGCATTTTCTCTTCAAATTAGTGTCCTTTTTTTTTTCCATTTTTCATGAAGTTTAGGTTGGACCGTTCTGGTGGTCCTCACCAGAGAAGATTACCGGAGCTAAGGCTCCAGTGGTAAGTTGGCAAGGTTCCAACCATCTAATCTTGGCCCAACATTTTAATCTTGGCCCTTGGTTGTGATTACCACGCGTGTGACGCTTTGACTTAAGTCCATCATGGATAGCGCGCACGTGGCCATCCGACCTGCCACCTCAATTAATGAGGGAGATCTGATGACCCTAGTTTTTTTTGTATTTTCTGATTTTTCATTCAATTGCTTTATTTTGTTTAATTCATAATAATTTCATTTTTAATCCAAAAAATATGGGACTTTCACCAAAAATCTTTAAATATTTTTCTATTTCATTTTATGAATTAAAATTATTTTTTGGATTAATTTTGATATTTTTCATGAATTAAATATTTTTGTGCATATTTTTTATTGCTTAAAAATACTTCTGACTTTTTAAAAATCATGAAATTTTTTGTCTAAGGTCCTTTGACCATGTTTGACCTAGGATAAATCTCTTGGACATTTATTTGGTGTTTTTAAGAGATTTTAGGTTTTGACCATGTTAATTTGAATTTTAATGCATTTTAAATTTGATTTTTAGTTGATTAATTGTGTAAAAATTGTGTTGAGCCATTTTTATGGTCTTGTGATGTTTGACTATTTGTTTGGGCTTTGGTCAAGGTTGATTTGACTTTTATTAGATTAAAATCATTGGATTTAGGGGATTGATGAAATGTACATTTCATCTCCCAAAATGAGTGAATGATTTTAATTTGGTAAAATTCCTCCCATGACCAATTTGTGTTTCTCTCACTTCCCCTCCCCTTTCATATTCATCCCTATGTTTTCCCATCCCCTTCATTGACCAATGAAGTCTCAATATCCTAAGGCTAATTGTGTTGTTGTAAGCCCTAGAGGTCAATACTTTTAGTACTTGTATCGAATTATTTATTAATAATAAAAGGCTTTTTATTTATTATGTTTGTTTAATAAAGTCCCTAGAATAGCTAGTCCATTTAATGTATCAAGTGTAACTTAATCATGAGATCCCATTAAACATAAGGACATTATTCTTAAAGTATATGTAGTCGAGCTTTATTGTAAAGTGGGATAACATTAAAGCATTAAGACTATTATGTATATAGACTGATGATCACATCTCATGGATCATAGATAAGGAGTTATCAAGTCTTAAACAGAGGTATGAATATTAAGTGTAATATTTATATGGGATTGACCCACTATGAGAATACTATATAGAATGTTATGCAAAGTGTCATAAGTTATTCTCATGGTGATAGTGGTGTATACCACCCTTCGACCTGAAACCACTATGGACCCTAGATGTAGAGTCGGGTGCCTTATTGCTGCTCAAATGTTGTCCATAACTGGATGACCATAAAGACAGTGGATGGGTACTCCACGAAGCATGCTAAGGGACATGAGTGACTTAGATGGAATTTGCCCATCCTGCATAATATGATAAATGTCTAAGGACCCGATATTGAACTGGACAAGGATGACACGGTCTATGACCCGATAAAAGTTAGTCAAATATTAGTTGATTAGATGTTAGTGGAGTTTTGCTTTTCAATTGTTTAAGTCATTCTTTGGAGAACACTTAACCCTCTATTCGCAAGCATGGATCCTTGAACCAAGACATCTTCCAAGGGAAGGAAAAAAGGCCAAGTTTCCACACAATACCATGAAAGGGGGGAGACTTACAATCTCACTTACTAGAATGTTATTCCTTTGGGTCCAAATTTAGCGCCATGTTAAGCAATCGTAATTGGACTTATGTAGAAGTCACAACTATCTGAGGTCGAGCATTAGAAATTTTGGTGTTAATGCATGTTAGAGATATGATATAATGGACCATACTCCTAAAACACCACACACAAAAAGAAAATGACCAAAGGATGGACCTAATCTCATCCATACTTGTATTGGTTCATCTAACACAAAGTTATTGATGAACCAATTAGCCTTAGGATATTGAGACTTCATTTGTCAATGAAAAGGGATGGGATAGAATGGGATTGAAGATGAAGAGTGAGGGGAAATGAGACAAACACAAATTGGTCGTGGGAGGAATTTTATCAAATTAAAATCATTCATTCATTTTGGGAGATGAAATGTACATTTCATCAATCCCCTAAATCCAATGATTTTAATCCAACAAAAGTCAAATCAACCTTGACCAAGGCCCAAACACATAGTCAAACTTCACAAGTCAATAAAAATGGCTCAACATAATTTTCACACAATTAAACAATTAAAAATCAAATTAAAATGCATTAAATTAAATTATGTTTGATCAAAAACCTAAAACCTCTTCAAAACACCAAATAAATGGCTAAGAGATTTATCAAAGAAAGGTCAAAGGACCTTGGAGAAAAAATTTCATCATTTTTGAAAAGTCAGAAGTATTTTTAAACAATTAAAAATATACACAAAAACAATTAAATCATGAAAAATATCAATATTAATCCAAGAAATAATTTTAATTCATAAAATGAAAAAGAAAAATATTTGAATTTTTTTGGTGAAAGTCCCATATTATTTGGATCAATAAATAAATTAATATGAATTAATTAAAAATAAGCAATTAAATGAAATAAACAGAAATTCAAAAAAAATGAGGACCATCTTATCTCCCTCATTAATTGAGGTGGCAGATCAGATGGATGAAAACGTGCGTTCCACATGTTCCCTGGCCAACTGAACCACACACATGGTAATCAGAACCAACGCACGAGATTAAAACAATTTAAATGGATCATGTGGCTGGGAAGCAAGACACCTCATCACCGGAGCCAGAGCTCTGGTCTTCTTCTCCGATGGACCTCACCGGGCTGGTCCACCATCAACCATCACTAAAATGAAAAATCAAGACATGGATTTAAAGAAAAAATGCCCAAGATCTCGAATATGGCCTCAATTTTGTCCAATTCCAAGTATATGAAAAGATACAGGGAGTTGAATTTTGAGGATCATGAACTGAGTTGCTTCGATTTGACCTCAAAGCAACTCAATTTTGTTGCCTTCATTGGTAGGACTTCAGAAAACTAACAATCAGTCAAAATGGATGAGAAATAAGGGAGAATCGAAGAAGAGAAGTTTATGAAATCTCACATTCGAGGAGCTTCAGATGAGCTTGACCTTGCTTCCATTTTAGCTTGACTTGACTCTAGTAGTTTGCAGAAGATGATTTGAATGGTTAAACAACTTGGACTCTTGGAGTTTCAATCCTAAAACATAAGGAGAATTGAAACTTGGTTTCTCAAGAAACCTTCAAGATTATCCTTTCAATGGGGTTTGGGGGAGGAGAGGGTCGAAGCTTGGGCAAGAGGGATCCCATTTCTGATCATCAAGGGTCTTATTTATATCCAATGTGAATGATATTTGCACACTTCCAAATTTGGCAATTTTTCAAATTCTCCTTTGCATGGATGCATGTGCATGCATTAGGCCCATGAAATAATGTCATTCGATCCAAAGTCCAATATACTTCATGCTGAAATCATGTTACAAGCTCATGCAAATGTATATGAAAAGTGGAACTTGAAATTATCCAAATGGTACCTTAATATACACCCATGTGTAAGTCCCTCAATTTTAATCCAAATGAGATGATCTTGTATTTTTTGGAAAGGTGAGATCAAGGGGAACGACTTTCATGTTGGACAATTTTTCATTTGAAGCTTGGATCATAATTAAATGTTGAGGTGGAAGTTTGGGAAATCAAACATATTTGAAAATTTTCGAAGTCCCAAATCAAATGTTCACTTCTTCCACCTTGAATAACTTTTTCTATGGACTTCAAATGAGAAACGTTCCTTCATAAAAGTTGTAGCTCTTTCAAACCTATTCAATTTTGTAACAAGTTTGACCTCATTTAGATTTGGCATGAAGGAGTTATGCATTTTAGAAGTTGAGGAAAATCACATGTTCAATGGTATTGGCCTAAAATGACCTATAATGTTTCCTCTTGGAACATGCATTTGTAAGTTGAATTTTCACTTCCTCCAAACATCAAAGTTGAATTAGACATATTAAGTTTGATAATGGAATTTTAATGGCTTTAATATCATAAAAATTGAGCAAGTTATAGTCTTGGGAAGTTGACCTCCAAACTAGGGTTAAGACAAAATGACCTATAATCTTTCACCATAAAAAATGACTTTTCAAGAAAAACTAGCTCTTGAATTCAACATGAAAGTTGTTTGGAATTTAATTTAGAGTAACTTTTATCTTGGAATAATTTCCATATGACAAAAATTGTAGGAGATAGGGTCTAGGGAATCCAAGTTTTGACAAGTTGACTTTCTCTGGTCAACCACCATGAACCATCTTGCTAGCTTGACATTTTCTTGAATTTTGGGACTCATGGAGGATCATATATGCATAATATGATGTAATGTGAAGTATCCTTTGAGATATTTGATGAATTGTTGAAGAAACTTGTTGAAGAAGTCACACAAGATACCTAGATGAATTAGGGTTTCCAAGGCAAAGCAACTTCAAACTCTTGATGATTTCTTGATCAAAAAAACATGTAAAAATCATGGGGATCCATATATGATACTTAGAGCCATATTAAACCATTTCTTGATTGAGATCCTTGCATTGAGGGTCTCAAACCCTAGATATGAGCTTGATAGGGCATAAGTATGATACAAAAGCAACAAACTATACATTGATATATTTTTGGTGTTTTGGTTAGTAAAACAAATAAAAACAAAGTATGATACAATCTAAAGTGCTTGGTGATCTCTCCTAGTGCAAACCCAATGAATGAGGGGTAAGGAGAATACCAAGGTATGATCCCAATGCCAATGCATATGATGAGATGGCATGAGGGATCTTAGGGTCAAAATTAGGGTCTTACAGGTAGCAGTGATGTGTTGCTAGATACCACTCACTATTTATTATGTTAAATACGTGATTTAATATATTTTCCAATGCCGCGAAAACCTATAGGGTCACACACAAAAGGACGGGTTGATGAGAGATAGAGTAAATAAGGAACACCGTAAGGTACGATGCACTTAAGTGAATTGTAGGACATCGTAAGGTACGATGCACTTAAGTAGAATACAAAATATGGTAAGGTACCACGCGGTTAAGTGATTTTGATATAGCATAAGATATGGGCCACATACACTTAAGTTAGCTTTTTAGCTTACAGCCCACACAAGTGGTTCTATATATAGAACCCTTGTGAAAAAGCATTTGTGCAGTTGAAATTTTGTTTCTCTCTCTCTCTCTCTCTCACTCAAAGCCTTCATTCGAAGTAGCTAGCATTGAGATTTAAGGAATCCATTCGTGTGGACTGAGTAGAGGCGTTGTCACCATTCAACGTTCATGATCACTCCTTAGATCTGCATCAAAGGTTTTGATCGCCACAAGAGGTAACAATTCTATCACTGATCATGCCCATTTGTAAGGAACACTAAAGGAGAAAAAATTTAATTTCCGTTGCATTTTGGATCGCTATTATCCTTCAAATTGATTCATCAATGACCTTGTGTCAGATGAACCAATACAAGTATAGATGAGATAGGTCCATCCTTTTTTATCTTTTCTTTTAGTGTGTGGTATGTTTTAGGAGTTTGGTTCATTATACCAAATCTCTAACATGCATTAACACCTAAATTTTTATTTCCTGGCCTCAGATAATTGTGACTTCTACATAAGTCCAATTATGATTGCTTAACATAGAGCTAAATTTGACCCTAAATGCATATCATTCTAGTAAGTGAGATTTTAAGTCTCCCATCTTTCATAGTATTGTATGGAAACTTGGCTTTTTTTCCTTCCTATGGAAGATGTCTTGGTTCAAGGATCCATGCTTGTGAATATATGGTTGAGTATTCTCCAAATAATGACTTAATCAATTAAAAAGAAAAACATCACTAACATTCAATTAACCTTGACTAACCATTGACTAACTCTTATTAATATTGCTTTTACTTTCAAGTCGTTTACTTTGTGCAATTTAATTTCTAAGTCATTTACCATTCATTGCCATTTACATTTCATTTAACTTGTTTATGTGTATCCCATTTTTACTTTGCTCATTTGAGTCATATATTATGATTGTATATATTTGCTTGTGTATTTTGATTGTGTTTGTGGTCTTAGGACCTTAAAATACTTAATAAACAACAAAAACCCTAAAAAATGTTTGAGTGAACTGTTGAGCTTTATGTGAACTTTTGGACTTAGGATTAGGCAACATTCCATATGCAAAAGGACTTGGCCAATGCCAACACTTTGAGACCAAGTTATTATGATTTGAGCTTTCATCTGATGCAAGTATTGGGATTTATTTGAACTCATCTGCTACATGGTCTTGAAGCAACTGTTATTTTAATCTCATGTCCAATGCTTTATTCAGAGTTAATCAAAGAGTATTTCATCGGCTACATGAGAAGACAAATAAGACTGCTAGCTGTGGGATTTAATTGCTTGGATGTGGCCATCTTTATTTGAGTCATTGAGCTTCATGATGTTTGATATTGCTAATTGCTTGTTGATAATTACTTGATTCAAAGTCCAAAGGGAAAGTGGGTTTTCTATATGACATTCTTGTCTGTTGGATTGCATCCCATTGGTCAAATCTTTTCAACTCTTAACTTTTAGTTTTATGCTTAGGCTAGCCTCTTCATGTCTTCCCGCTTCTTAAATTTCAAAATCTCTCCCCATTTTCAAAAACTTTATGTGTTCTTGTGATTTCAAACTTAAACTTTTTTTTTCAAATAGAAACTTTGGCCTTATGCCAATGAATTTTCAAACCTTTTTCTTAAATTAAACTTGTAAATAAATCTAATCATATTGCTTAAAATTTCAAAAGACAAAAAGAAGTAACACTCATTCAAATTTTTGGCCCCTTTGTGCCCCCTTTTAAATTAAAATTTTGTGAAAAGCAATTCACCCATTTTTAAATTGATACCACGAACTATGAGGTTTTGATCCTTCATTTTTATGTTGGTACGTAGGCACAAGTCCGAAGGTCTTGTCAAGCACAAAAATATAATTAATGATTTCTTTTCTCATCCTCACACTCTATTTTTCTCAAACATCTTTTATACCAAAACACATACACACATAAAAAAGGGCTCTCTATGAGTACTTAGGACACTTTGGGTGCTAACACCTTCCCTTTGTGTAACCAACCCCCTTACCTGTAATCTCTGGCATTTTATTAGTTTTGATTTGAAAACTTCTTATCTTTAGGTTTTGTTCGTACTTTTCGATTTTCCTTTGGAAACAATAAAAGCACGGTGGCGACTCTTGTTTTATTGACGCCAAGTTTATCCATAGCTTAATTGTCATGAATTTACTGCTACAGAAATTAAGTGGCGACTCTACTGGGGAGTAGTCCTTAGTGGGCTTAGCCTACTTTTTTGTGTGTATATATTTGTATATTTGATGTTTGTATATTTGTTTGTGTGATATAATCTGTCTGTTGTGCTTGGTGATCTCTGGGTTGTGAGATAAGTTGTAACCCGAACTTGAGTGCAATTAAGATAGGAGGATGGTATAGTCATGTTCAACTTGTGTGGAGTAGTCCTTAAAAAGTTGGCTTGAGACCTATCTACTCAGTGGAGACCTCTTTAGAGTTACTAATGTCACACAAGTTGTTTGTGGTTAGGCATTACTTTCTCTGATTTGGGGTCCGAGAAGCTAAGGACCGTAGAACATTTAACCCAACTTGGCCTATTTAGGACGTAGTGAGGAGATTGTTCAGGTGTAGACCTGATCACAGTTGTTACGCGATACTACACTCAAACGAGTTTCTCTTGAGAATATTATGAGTTGATGAGTCAGTCATCCTAACCTATAATATATGATAGATGGGATTAAGACTCTGGGAACTTTTTAGAACATGATCTACAGGTTTTTATCCTTAGTACACTCCTTTAGGATGGTTCTTAACCTGAATCTATGCTCGTGACTCACAACAAACCCTTTCATTCTTGGTTGATTCGATCAAGTCTTGTCAATATCAATGGAACTTGGGTGTTGGTAAGGTGAAAACCATAATCCACCAAAATGGATGATTGATCTTGATGATGACTTGATCCATCCCTTAACCTTTGTTTGTGTTTTCCTTGTGTGTGATCCCTTGTTTGTGATTGTTGCATCCATGCATACATGTACATTATAAGATTCATCATAAAAAAATAAATTTCAAGGAACTGAGGTCTTATTTGCAAATCTTTTCAGACCATGGATTATGGACGAAGGAACACTAAGAAGTACAGTTTCAGATGTCCTGATTTGAAAGAGCTAAGGAAGTTGTCATCCTTTGTGTTAGATCCCTTGGACTTCAAGCAACGCCATGGGAAGATTTTGTTTGTACTATCTACTGATATAGTTGAAGGAGTTCTGAGTGTTTTGGTTCAGTTCTATGACCCGCTCTACTGGTGCTTCACTTTTCCCGATTATTAGCTTGTGCCTACGTTAGAAGAGTATGCTCATCTCTTGGGAATACTTGTGTCTGATAAAGTACCTTTTAGTGGATTGGAGGATATTCCCATATCTCATATCATAGCTGAAGCTCTAAAAAAGTATGAGATTGAGGCTCATTGGGTGAAGAAAAGAGGTATTTTTGGATTGACTTCTAAGTTCCTCATTGGAAAAGCTATTGTCTTTGCCCAAGCCGGTAGTGTGGATGCTTTTGAAGCCATCTTTGTGTTTCTCATCTATGGATTGGATTTGTTCCCTAACATTGACGGTTTTGTTGATGTTAACGCCAGTAAAATCTTCTTAATTAGGAATCTTGTTCCTACTCTGTTGGGTGACATGTATTTCTCTTTGCATTTAAGGAATTCTAAAGGTGGTGGACTATTGTTTGCTGTGTTCCTCTTCTATACAAGTGGTTTATTTTGCCCTTTCCTCAAACGCCTGCTTTTATGGAGAGCAAACAATGTTTATGGTGGTCTCAGAGACTTATGTCCCTCACCAATGATGATATTGTTTGGTATGATTCTACATTGAGTAGTGTGTATATTGTTGATAGTTATGGTGAATTCTCTAATGTGCCCCTCATTGGTACACAAGGAGGAATCAACTACAACCATGCTTTGGCTCGTCGTAAACTTGGGTTCCCCTTGAGAGATAAACCTAATAACACTCAGTTAGAAGGTCTTTTCTATCAAGAGTGTAAAGTTCCCCATAATTTGAAGCAGAAGATGATACATGTTTGGCATAAGGTGCATAGGAAAGGAAGATCCGAGCTTGGTCCGCGCAACTGTGTAGCTTTAGAAGCTTACACTACTTGGGTGAACAAGAGAGCTTTGGAGTTGAAGATGTCGTATGCTTGTCAAAGACATATGTCTTTGGTTGTGGATGAGCCATTAACTCTCCCTAACCAAGATGTAGAGGAGTTGGAAGACGCACTCACCAAGATGAAGTAGGAAACATATATGTGGGAAGAGCGGTTCCAGGCTTTGAGTCGAAAGCATAAGGAATTTCAGCTTGAGTCAAAAGACAAAAACGCACTTATTGAACTTCTTAAAGACCAAGCAGTGAAGAGACAAAGAGAACCAGAGGGTGTATCTACCTCTAGCATGCCTCAGCCTTCCAGTGCTTGTAAGAAGATTATTGATTAGCTTGTCCTTGAGAAGGCTCAAATGAAGACATCTTTTGAGTTTGAGATTCGATGCATCCGAATGAAGTACGCGCCTGCAGCCAGATCATCTGATACCGTTGATAAAGGATCCTTATGATGATTAGTACCCTTTTCTCTTATGTTTGTATTTTGGTTTCTGAAATTGTACTCAGTGTAATCCTTCCAAATTTTTATGAATAAAAAGAGAGCTTATGGTCAATCAAATTATTATTATTGTTACTATATATTTTCAAATAGAACTTCATGTGTTGCTTGAAATTAAATAAACAAAAACATTGCATTTCATGCATCATTTGCATAAGCAGGTTTTCTTCAGCCAGATGTCTTATCGGTTATTCTTCTGTGCTTCAGCCAAGTTGACTCAGCGATACAATACTCGCGCTAATCAACCCAAGATCATGGAACACTTAGAGCAAGAGAATAGAGAGATGAAGGATGAGATTGCACGGTTGACTGCTATGATGGAGTCTGTTTGCTGCACAGAATCAACCGTCACCAACTCCTCCCCAGAGGACTGTTATTTCTGAGGTTGCTACCTCGACTGTTCCCGTCGTTTCCAGCCAATCTGGTCCTTCCATGCCTGCGGGATTACCTTGGGGAATGTCGTCCAACTTTATGCCTGAAGGGTTTGTACTCACCTTTGTCTCTATGTAGGCATCTAGCCCAATCATGTCAGTGCCTCCTCCATTTGTTCACACTTTGCCTCGTGTTGAGGATACCATCTACCATTTTGAGCCATTTGAGGGCCCAGGTGTATACGAGAAGATGGATGAAATGAAGGATCAGTTCCTTGAGCTACGAAAGGAGTTGAAGACATTGAGAGGAAAAGACCTTTTTGGAAAGAGTGTTGTTGAACTTTGCCTAGTTCCGAATGTGAAGATCCCTATGAAGTTCAAAGTCTCTGACGTTGAAACGTATAAGGGGAAAACTTGTTCATTGATCCATCTTGTTATGTACGCCAAAAATATGTCATCTCAAACTGATAATGATCAGTTGTTGATTCACTACTTCCAAGACAGTTTGACTGGTGCTGCTCTGAGATGGTATATGGGGTTGGACAGTGCAAGTGTCCGTACTTTTAACAATTTGGGTGAAGCCTTTGTCAAGTAGTACAATTATAATGTGGATATGGCGCCTGATAGAGACCAACTGATGTCTATTTCTCAGAAGGATAAGGAGACATTCAAAGAGTATGTTCAGAGGTAGAGGGAACTTA
Organism: Lathyrus oleraceus; assembly: GCF_024323335.1. NCBI lineage: Eukaryota > Viridiplantae > Streptophyta > Magnoliopsida > Fabales > Fabaceae > Lathyrus > Lathyrus oleraceus. The sequence goes on along the minus strand of NC_066581.1, from coordinate 415,325,411 downwards.
CTACCCAAATTAGTCCACCATTAGAAGAGAAAGAAATGACAAAGATTTGCCTGAAGACCCTGAATTTGTTTTACTACGAACGTATGATTACCAGTGCCCTCAACAATTTTACCGAAATGGTAAATATGGGGATGATGTTAGAAGAGGGAGTCTATGAAGGACATCTATTCAAGGAAGAAGCGCCGTCCAATAAGAAGTATGGTGGTAGTTTCTCTAAGAGGAAGAAGGGGGAAACTAATTCAGTGTCTGTGTGGAGGAAGAGGAGGCCACATGTCAGAAAGAGTTCTCAACCACGTCAACACCAACACCAAGTTTCATCAATGATTCCTGTATTTTCCAACAATTCCAATAATTAGTCTGTTCCGATTCAACAACAACAATGTCAACAACAGCCGCAACAAAGAACCAACTAAAACAACAACAATAATCAACAACAAAGTTTTGAGAGGAAGAAGGTATCTTTTGACCCTATTCCTATGTCCTACGCAGAATTATATCCATCTTTGGTTCTCAAAAACATGATTTAACCCATAAATCCACAACAAATTCCTAAGCCACTTCCATGGTGGTTCAAACCTGAACTTCGATGTGCCTTTTGTAAGACCATAATTTTGACCCTAAGATCCCTCATGGCATCATATCATTTGCTTAATGCATTGCCTCAAGGATCATAGCATGTGTGGCTCCTTAACCCTAGGGGTGGGATTTGTGTGAGTGGTTTGAGACCACCAAGCATGCTTGTATTGTACATGATTTCTTTTTTTATTTTGATTACTAACCAAAAGCACAAAAATATGTCACTAACTCTTTTTTTTTGAAGCTCAAGTGATCATGTGCTCCCATGCTCCTAGGAGGCTCCTAAGCTCAATGAAATGGCCAGATGAGGATGAGAAGAAGCATGACAATGGTCCACAAAGCTCCTAATCATCATATATGTCTCCCAAGTATCTCAATTTGTCATTTTTATCAAGATAACCCAAGGGGCTTGAGGATTGTTTCCCAAGGAAACCCTAATTCAACTGTGCTTTGACTGTGCCTTGCTCATGAAGCAACCTCAACCTATGATAAAATTTAATCAAGGGAAGTTATTTCATTCATTATTTTATGCATATATGAGCCTATTTTAGGATCCTCAATCATTCATTCATCAATATTGGAAGTTTAGCCTTGAAAAGTTGACCAGTCAAGTCATCTGACTAAATTGAGGATCACTGAGATACAACTTTTGATGTGTTTGTCAAATGAAGATGACCCCAAGAGAAACAATGTTATTGAGAACCATATGAACAACTTTCATGTTCATCAAAAATCCATTTGAAACTTGGAAGGTCATCATTCATTTCAAAACATTATAGGTCATTTTGACTAAAACCCTAATTTTGGGTCAACTTCCCAAGGACCTAACTTCCTTAATTTTTATGATTTTGAGGTGAGACCAAATGAATTGGAAAAAATTTCATAATCCTAAAATAAACACATGTGATAATACAAAAAATTATAGGTCACTTTGGACCTAAGTCATTGAATTTGAAAAATGTCCAACTTCAAGTGCCCATAACTTTCTCATGCAAAATCCAAATGATGTAAAATGTGAGTCTAATTACATCATCTTGAAAATATATACAAATTTGATGTTGGAGGTGTTTCCATTTGAGGCTTGCATCATTGAAACAGAAGGGCCTGAAAGTGCTTGCTTTTGTTGAAAATTTTCAAAGGGAACCTAGACATGTTTTGTACCCAAACCTTCACAGCCAGTTTTCAATAATTTCCAATTGCCAAATGAATTTTTTCCCAACATGACTTTTGTTCCTTATTTCAAGGGATTTCCAACCATTACTCACATTAATTTTTTTGACTTTCCATATGGGAGTTTCGAAGAGTTTTATGTTTATGTTCATTTTTGCAATTCACATTATAACTTCATGTGCAAGCAAATGCCATGCCAATTGTACGTCCAATTCACTTCCATTTGAGTACAACATGGATTTGCATTCATTCTTGGGCCTTACATGTGCCTGTACAAGCCCATGCAAGGAGAGTTCAAACTTCATGCACACGAGCCAAGCATTGCCTTGCATCACATTCCGGCTATAAATAGAAGTGTAATCTCATTCAAATGGTAACTAAGTGGAGATCTGAAGTGCTGCTGAATTGAAAACCAAACCCTCACTAAAGGAATTTTCAGTTTTCATTCTCTTTTTCAAGCTTGAATTTCAACATCGTTAGTTGATTTTCAAAGCTCAATTCCTTAACCTAGCATCACCATCACACTTCCAGAGCAAAATTGGATCAAGAGCTTGGAGAATTCGTGTTGTTTGAAGCTTCAATTCAGAGGTAGAACACCAAAATTTCTTGATCTGGATCTTATAATATAATGTGGATTCCTTTGGTTTATGTTGTTTTCTAAAGTCCTCATGCATGAGGCTGGCCAGTGGTGGTCTCAATTTTGCAAATCGTGCCATTTCAGTTCATGCACCATGATCTTCAAGTTCATGTTTCTCTCTAAATAGGAACTGTGAAGAGGATCCATGGTCACAGGGGTGATGTACATCACCTCAACTTCATTTTGATACCTTCATTTTTCATTTTCATTGAGGTTTGATTTCCTGCGCGTGGTGGCCGGATCTGGTTAGATCGCTGGAAAAGATGGTGGTTTCCACCACCATCCCCACGTGGGAGCTTCAGGGCCCTTGGATCTTGCTGAAACGTTTTAATCATAGCCTTTCTTTGTGTTGACTCATATAAATGCAAAGTGTAGCGCGTTTGACCAAGCTGTATCATGTGACCGCGCCTCTGAGCCCTAGGATCATTGCCACGTCAATTAATGAAATGATCCTGTGGCTGCACATTTTTGCAATTTTCTTATTTTCTGTTAATTCCATTTAATTCCTTTTATTTTCAAAAATTCATAAATATTTCATTTGAAGTCACAAAAATATGAGACCAATGCCAAAAAAATTCTTGAAAAATCTAGTTTCATATTTTGATTTTTAATTATTTTTGTGAATTATTTGGTTTTTAATAGTTTTAATTCATTTTTAATTACTTTTTGATATTTGAAAAATCCAAAAATATTTTCATAACACCTATGGATGATGATAAGTCAATGAAAAAGAGTCTCATCAATTTCTTATTTGATTTGAGATTTATTTGAGATTTTAATTCATATTGTGTTATTTTTCAATGTTTTTAATTGTTTTTAAATAGTTTCTGATTTCAAAAATTATTGTGAAAATTTGTCAAAACTTGTTTAACCATGTTAGACATATGAGAATTTAATTGGACTTGTTGAAGTTGATTTAAATTAAATTTGAGGTTTGACCATATTTTGTTTATTTTAATTTTGCATTTATTTTTAATTCTAAAATTACCAAAAAATATGTTTGACTTATTGACTTGTGATCTTCATTTCTCTTCTGTTTAGCATTGATTGATGATGATTTGATTAACATTTGATCATTTGTGTTTGATACTTTATTTCTCTTTCCATCCATTTCATCTTCATTCCATTTCTTTTTATTTTTGGCCAATGAGTTAATGTCTTATGGTTAGTCTTGACAAATGAGAGGTTTAACCTTCTTTGATCCAAACCAAACTCAACTTGATCCAAGATCAAGTGAGTTGTTTTGTGTCCAAGATAGGTTGCTTCTTGGCCAAGCAAAAAACCTAAAGTCCATAGAAGGCCTTTCTCTTTTCTTTTGGCATGACAAGTTTTTGGAGTTTGGCTTACTAGTCATGATCTCTAAGTTGTGTTTATTTGCCTATAGTTTTATTGACCGATCTTAGATAGGTGTGACTACTACATTAGTCCACTTACGATTGCTTAACATAGCGCTAAATTGTCTCATGACAAGCTAACATAACTACACTGATTACTAACTTTAATTTGAGCATTTAATTTTCTTGCAATTTACTTTAATGCCATTTATTTCTTGCTCATTTATTCATGTTGCTTTTCATTTTGCTCACTTGAGCTCATATTTTATGTTTATGTCATTTTCCTTTTGCTCATTTGAGATCATTATTGTATACAAATATATTGCTGTCTTGTGTTGGTTTTGTTCTTGTTTGTGTGAACCTAATGCAAAAAGGAGAAAGGACTTAGAATTAGGACATACCCAAGCTTAAAGGAGTTCAAGAGCAACCAGACCTCATGCCTTTGGAATGCTAAATTTGTTGAAGAGCAACTAGGCCTCATGCCTTTAGAATGCTAAATTTCAAAGTTGACTTCAAAGAACCTCCTTTCCAAAACTTATTCTTTGTCCATTCCTCTTATTGTGTTGTGAACTTTTTGATGTTTGATCTTGTGTGATAGGGATTCCATCTTGAAATAGTAAAGAGGACCATTGTCATGAGTAACCAAGTTAAGAGAGACAAGCCAAATGGAGATCCTAGGAGCTTGAATCTAAATTGTGTGATTGCTTGTTTGTTTGCTAAGTCCAAAGGAAATGAGCATCTTGAATCATCTCTATGATTTCAAGAAAAGGAACTCCAAGGGTTTTACCTTCTCTCTTATCTTTGTATGCTTTAGGACTAGCCCTTCTCTTCTTCTCTCCACTCTAACCCAAGCTAAAATCTTTTCTTGTAAACTTTGACTTTATTTCAAATTAGAAACCTAGGCCTTATGCCTTTGACTTTTAAAAACCATTTTCATCAATACTCATTGTGAATAAACCTTAAGTCAACTTTGACCTCATTTTGTAAATAAATCTAACTTGTAAATACAACTCACTTCAAATTGTTTTTTGTGTGGTTCCAATGGCCATTTTGTTAAAACCTTTTCATAAACATTAGTCATAGGTTTGAGTTATCATAGTGGTTGATGTAAATCTCACCTCATCCTTAGTGATTGGATTATAAGTCTTCCATACTTATTATAGGGTTAACCCCTCATTAGTATGTTGAAGCCTTCCTCACATGGTGGATTGTTGGTTTAGGTTGAGTTTTCTCCCTTTGATAAGAAAAGACCTTAAGGCTTTTGATCAAATCAATTCACCCATCTTTGTGATTTTTACCCCGAACTACGAGGTTTTGATCCTACCTTTGTGATGGTACGTAGGCAATGGGTTCATCCATTCAAACAAAATTTGTAAATATAATCTATTCTCTTCTCATCCCCCCAATCTTTTGCACATATTTTCAAAAATACCAACCTACAACACATATTTGCAAAAATAGGTTCCCTTAGAGTACTAAGGATGTTTTGGGTGCATAAAACCTTCCCATTTCATAACCAACCCCCTTACCTAGATCTCTGACATTTTTATTAGTTTTTGATTTGATAAAACTTCTTACTTGGCTTTTGTTCGCTTTTTAGCCTTTCCTTTGGACAAATAAAAGTGCGGTGGCGACTCGAATTGTATGTTTACTTTTGGTTTAGTCAATAAACCTAAAGGTAATGAAAACCCCGCTATAGAAAAGTGGCGAGTCTGCTGGGGCGTCTATAGCATTCCTAGTGGGTTTAGCCTACTTTTTGCGTATGTGTGCTGTATGTTTATATTTATTGGTGACATATTTTCGTGCAAAATTTGGGATGACTGTATTGTTTGTAATGTATGAATTGCTTGATATATATTACTTGCTTGTATGCTTGGTGGTTTCTTGTGAGATGAGTTCTATACCCGAACTCGAGTGCACTTATGATAGGAGAATGGCATAGTCTTGTTGACTTGTGTGGAGTTATTCCTTAGCAAGTTGACTTGCAAGCCCATTCACTTGGTGGAGGTCTTATTGGGATCAATAATGTCACACGAGTAGTCGTGGTTAGGCATTACTCTTTCCAATATAAACCTTAGAAGCCAAGGAACTTAGATACCTATCCCATCTTGGCCTATTTTAGGATGTAGTGCGAAGGTCATTCAAGTGTAAGATGTGATACGATTGTTACGCGATACTACACTCATAAGAGTCTCTCTTGAGAATATTTTTGGAATACGAGTAGTCATTTTATCCGATAATATCGGAAAGATGATATGATGACTATGGGAACCTTTTTAGAATATGATTGTCAGGTTTAACCATAGTACACTCCCTTTAGGTGGTTCTTAACCGAAACTCCATGCTCGTGACTTGCAACAAACCCGTGATTTCGCGGTTGATCCGTTCTCGTATATCCTCAATATCAATGGAACTTGGGTGTTGATAAGGTGTAAACCATAATCCACCAAAATGGATGATTGATATTGATGATGACTTGAGCCATCCCGTGACCTTTGTGTGGTGTGGCTTGCTTGATCCTTGAGTGTGATTGTTGCATCCATGCATTCATTTGCATCCATATCATCAACAATGAAAATTTTCAAGGAACTTAAGAGGTCTATTTGCAAACTTTGAGACATGGATAAACAAAGAAGGAATACGAAGAAGTACAGTTTCAGACAACCCGACTTGAAAGAGTTAAGGAGTTTGACATCTTATGTATTAGAGCCCTTGGAGTTCAAAGCTCTCCATGGGAAGCTTCTGTCTATTCTTTCTACCAAGGTGGATGAAGGTCTGATGAGTGTGTTAGTGCAGTTCTACTATCCTCTGTATTGTTTCTTCAGTTTTCCGGATTTCTAGCTTTTACCTACACTTGAGGAGTATGCTTATCATGTGGGTATGCCTATCCTGGATCAGTTGCCGTTCAGTGGCTTGGAGAAGATCCCATCTTCTCAAGAGATTGTTTACATGCTTCACATAGATGTATCTGAGATTGATGCTCATATGACTACCAAAGGTGGAATTCAAGGTCTCCTATCTGATTTTCTCATTGCCCAGGCTACTTTGTTTGGGAAGGCCATGAGTGAGGACGCCTTTGAAGCCATATTTGTGCTACTCATCTATGGGCTAGTGTTGTTTCCCAACATCTACAATTTTGTGGATGTGAACGCTATTAGGGTTTTCTCTTCTCTTAATCCCGTTCCGACTCTGTTGGGTGACAATTATTTATCTTTGCATATGAGGAATGCAAAGGGTGGTGGAGCCATTGTATGTTGTTTACCTCTGTTGCACAAGTGGTTTATTTCACGCTTGGCTCAGACGCTCGCCTTCAAGGAGAACAAGGGATGTCTACGGTGGTCTGCGAGACTTATGTCTCTCACTAATGATGATGTCCCTTGGTATAACCGTGTTTATGATAGCATTCAGATTATTGACTCTTGTGGTGAATTCTCCAATGTGCCTCTTCTTGGTACATGTGGTGGAATTAACTACAACCCTGTTTTGGCTCGCCGTCAGTTTGGGTTCCCTTTAAAGGATAAACCTAACAATGTTTTGTTGGAAGGCTTGTTCTTTCAAGAGGGTAAAGATCCCCAAAACTTGAAGGGTAGAATGGTCCGCGCCTGGCGCAAAGTTCATAAGAAGGGAAGGAATGAGCTTGGTCCGAAAAAATGTATTGCTTTGGAACCCTACACCGCTTGGGTGAGGAAGAAAGCTCTCGAGTACCGCATGCCCTACGATTATCCAAGACCTACCCTTATGGTTATGGTTGGGCCTTCAACCCTCCCTAATCAAGGAGTAGAGGAGTTGAGAGATGAAGACCGGTCACGTGCATGGGTTCGTGAGCGTGAGGAACTTCTGCAGCAGCTCAAAGATAAGGATGCAGTGATAGAGTTTCTAGAGCATCAGGTTATTGATGAGCCTGATGATGTGGTTACTTCTCTTCTTCCTCACTCATCTAGGTTTTAAAAGAGAAAGTATGACCAGCTCGCCAAGGAGAAGGCCGAAATGGAAGAAGCTTATGAGAGAGAGGTAAGGAGGCTTCGTGCAGCTTATCTTCCGATCTCGAGGGCTTTGGACATTTGCTTCTAGGGCTCCATAGGATGTTCATTCTCCTTTTCTCTTATATTTGTATTTGATTACCAAAACTATACTACATTGGTGTAAAAAAATTTCCCAAATATTATTGCTATGAGTATTCCATATATGTCTTAAAAGTTGAATATTTTCAAATATTTGCAAATAGATCTCTATAAAGTTCCTCAAATAAAAACAAACCATATGCACAAATATTGCATGCATCATATGCATAAGCAAGTTTTGTTCTGAGCTCTTGATCAGTGGTCTAACTCTTTGCTCTTCATTTATTTTGAAGACAAGCTGACGCACCGGTATAATACCAGAGCTAATCATCCGAGGATAATGGAGCATTTAGAGCAAGAGAAGAGGGATCTGAAGGAAGAGATTGCTAGGCTGACTGCCATGATGGAGTCAGTTCTGGCTGCCCAAAGCCAAGCTTCGCCAACTCCTGCAACTCCTCCCGCGAGGACTGTCATATCAGAGATAGCAACGTCAACTGTGCCTGCTGCAATAACCCATTTCGCTCCGTCTATGCCAGCTGGGTTCCCCTGGGGAATGTCTGCTAATTTTGTGCCAGAGGGTTTTGCTCCTACTCTTGCTTCTTTGCCGGCATCTAGCCTGGTCCTATCTGTGCCACCTCCAGTTGTGAACACCTTACCCCGTGTTGAAGACACCATCTATCATTCTGAATCGTCTGAGGGTACGGACGTATATGAGAATATGGACGAGATGAAAGATCAATTCCTTGAGCTGCGCAAGGAACTGAAGACTCTGAGGGGTAAGGACCTCTTTGGTAAAAGTGTTGTTGAGTTGTGCCTAGTGCCCAACGTGAAGATCCCTGTTAAATTCAAAATGCTTGACTTTGAGAAATATAAGGGAAATACATGCCCGCTCAGCCATCTTGTGATGTATGCTTGCAAGATGTCAACACAGACTAATAATGACCAACTTCGTATCCACTACTTTCAGGATAGCCTGACTAGTGCTGCGCTCCGGTGGTATATGGGGCTGGAGAGTGCAAGCATCCGCTCTTTCAATGATCTAGGTGAGACCTTTATGAAGCAGTATAAATATAATATGGATATGGCTCAAGATAGGGACCAATTGAGGGCGATGTCGCAGAAGGATAAGGAGACCTTCAAGGAGTACACCCAGAGATAGCGAGAACTGGCAGCTCAGATAGTGCCACCCCTGGAAGAGAAGGAGATGACAAAGATCTTCTTGAAGACTTTGAGCTCTTTCTATTATGAAAGAATGATTGCTAGTGCTCCCTCAGACTTCACCAAAATGGTGAATATGGGGATGAGATTGGTAGAAGGGGTCCCTGAAGGATGTTTATCTAAAGATGATAGTTCCTCAGCAAAGAAGTATGGAGGATTTGCTAGGAAGAAGGAGGGAGAGACTCATGATGTGTCCTCCCATATTAAAAGAAGGCCCTCTGTATGGAGGAAGGATGTGCGTCCTGTCGTCAACCAACACCAGGTGGCTCATATAGCACCTGCTTTTCGAGAAGTTCATCATCAACAACAACAACAACATCGTCAACAGCAGGCCTACCAGCCTCGCAACAACAACACCACCATCACCAACAACTACGAGAGGAAGAGGGTAACTTTTGACCCAATTCCGATGACATATGCTGAGCTCTATCCTTCTTTGATAGACAGAAAGTTGATCACTCCACGAGACCTTCCTGCTGTACCAGCCAACCCTCAGTGGTGGTATAAGCCCGAGCTTCACTGTGTATATCACTCTGGTGCTCCCGGACATGATGTGGAGAACTGTTACCCGTTGAAGACCAAGGTGAAAGACCTTGTGAGAAGTGGATATTGTTTTTCGAGGACGTAGGTCCTAATGTTAAGAAGAACCCATTGCCCGAGCATGGGAAAGCAGTTGTTAACATTGTCCAGGGTTGCCCTAGCAAATATAAAGTCCTTTATGTGAATGACATAAGGCAATCTTTGGTCGAGATGCATAAGTTGTTGTGTGAACACAACCACTACGAGCATAACCATGATAGGTGCCAGGTGTGCACTATCAATGAAGGAGGATACCGACAAGTAAGAAAGGACATCCAAGAGATGATTGATCAGGGGATGATTGAAATACTCCAGAATCGTAATGAGGACGAAGTTGATGTTATCACCCCAGTGTTTAAAATTCCTGAGCCTTTTGTTATCAAGTATGATGGCAGCAAGAAGAAAGTATCACCAGCTCTTGTGATAAAGCCAGCGGGCCCTGTCCCGTATGTATCAGACAAAGTTGTTCCCTACCGATATAACACAGTCATGCTGGAAGATGGGAAAGAGGTGTCGTTGCCCTCAACTTCTGTAGTGAGCATTTCAGACGTCAGTGGTGTGACCCGTAGTGGTCGTGTTTTCTCGGTGCAACCGAAATCCCATGAAGATGTCATGAAGAGAACTGTTGTTAATCCTGCTGGTCCTGTGGCGACTTCTTCTTCTAATAATCCTGTTCCTATTGTTGACCCTGTTGCTGTCAAGAATAATAACACTCCTATCCTGGTTGGCCAGTCTGGCATTTTGAAAGAGGATGGTGATGAGATGCTGAGGCTCATCAAAAGGAGTGAATATAATGTTGTTGATCAGCTGCTACAAATCCATCAAAGATATTTGTCCTATCTTTGTTGATGAATTCAGATCCACACCGCAAACCTTTGCAGAGGGTGTTGGACGTGGCATACGTGGACCATGATGTCACAATAGAACAGTTTGATAGCATTATTGCAAATATAACCGCTTGCAACAACTTGAGCTTCTGTGATGCTGATCTTCCCGAGGAGGGAAAAGACCACAATTTGGCTTTACACATATCAATGAACTGTAAGGATGATGCCTTGTCCAATGTGTTGGTGGACACATGATCATCGCTTAATATGTTGCCAAAATCCACTCTTGTTAAAATTTCATACCAGAGGCCTCCCATGAGGCAGAGTGGAGTGGTTGTGAAGGCGTTTGATGGATCGCGGAAAACCGTGATCGGAGAATTAGAACTCCCGATCAAGATTGGACCTAGTGATTTCCAGATCACTTTCCAGGTCATGGATATTCATCCGTCTTACAGCTGTTTGCTTGGCATACCATGGATTCACGAGGCAAGCGCCGTGACATCCACCCTACACCAAAAGTTGAAGTTCGTGAAGAACAAGAAATTGGTGGTGATAGGGGGAGAAAAGGCTCTCTTGGTCAGTCATCTATCTTCCTTCTCCTATATTGATGCTAAGGATGAGGTTGGGACTCCGTTCCAAGCCTTATCTATTGCTGAGCCTTCAAGGAAAGGACTTTCTTCATTTGTCTCCTATAATGATGCGAAGTTGGCCATTGAGCATAGCACAACTACTGGTTTGCGGAAAATGATCAAATTGGAAGATAACAAGTCCCGAGCTGGCATAGGGTATTCTTCCGGTGTTTCCAATGAGCGTGGGCTGTTCCAGAGTGGAGGTTTTATCCACACTGTTGAAGATCAGGAAGCTGCTGCCATTGTTGAAGATGATGAAGGGGAAGACCTTGGCAACTTTGTCATACCCGGAGGAATCTGCAATAATTGGGTCGCTGTTGATGTTCCAACAGTTATCCATAAGTCAATGTAATATGTTCATTTTGTTTGAAAACCCTTCTCCCATGCCAAAAGGAAAAGGGATGACATTGTTGGCATAATTTGATTAATACAATGATATTCATTCAATAATCACATGTTAAATGTTTGTTTTTTCAAATAATTTTTTCTTTTTTGCTTTGTTTAAATTCTGAAATTTCTTTTATACTCAAAATCATTATGCATGTTGATAAAACCCATTGAACATAATGATCCAACACCATCTCCCAACTTTGAGTCCCATGTATTTGAAGCAGAAGAAGATGATGTTGAAGAGATTCTTGATGAGATTACCCGTCTGCTTGAGCATGAAGAGAAGATCATTCAGCCGTATCTTGAGAATCTGGAAACAGTCAACTTGGGGACTGAAGATTGTATTCGTGAGGTGAAGATTGGGGCACTCCTTGAAGAGTCTGTTAAGAAGGGGTTGATTAAGTTGCTACGAGAATATGTCGACGTCTTTGCCTGGTCGTATGAAGACATGCCTGGTCTAGATACTGATATTGTGCAACATTTCTTGCCTTTGAAGCCTGAGTGTGTACCTGTGAAGCAGAAGCTCAGAAGAACTCATCCTGATATGGCAGTGAAGATTAAAGAAGAAGTTCAGAAGAAAATTGATGCGGGGTTTCTGGTGACTTCTACATATCCTCAATGGATGGCCAATATCGTACTTGTGCCTAAGAAAGATGGAAAAGTCCGAATGTGTGTGGATTACCGTGACTTGAATAAAGCTAGTCCGAAAGATGATTTTCCTCTACCACACATTGATATGTTGGTAGATAATACAGCTAAATTCAATGTCTTCTCATTTATGGATGGATTTTCCGGTTATAACCAGATTAAAATGGCACCCGAGGATATGGAGAAGACAACACTCATCACACCTTGGGGAACATTTTGTTATCGAGTGATGCCCTTCGGTTTGAAGAACGCCGGAGCCACTTATCAAAGAGCTATGATTACCTTGTTTCATGATATGATGCATAAGGAGATTGAGGTGTATGTTGATGATATGATTGCAAAGTCAAAAACGGAAGTTGAACATGTAGAACACTTGTTGAAGCTTTTCCAGCGTTTGAGGAAGTACGAACTCCGCTTGAACCCGAACAAGTGTACATTTGGAGTCCGTTTCGGAAAGTTATTGGGCTTTATTGTCAGTGAGAGAGGTATTGAAGCTGATCCTGCCAAGGTCAAAGTAATACAAGAGATGCCTGCGCCCAAAACAGAGAAGCAAGTCCAAAGTTTTCTTGGCCGCTTGAATTACATTTCGAGATTTATATCCCACATGACTACCACATGTGCGCCTATATTCAAGCTCCTCTGGAAAGATCAGCATCATGATTGGACCGAGGATTTCCAAGAGGACTTTGATAGTATCAAAAAGTATCTATCTGAGCCTCTGATTCTGTCTCCGCCTGTTGAAGGGAGACCGTTGATTATGTACTTGACCGTGCTTGATGACTCCATGGGTTGTGTATTGGGTCAGCAAGATGAATCAGGGAAGAAAGAGTATGCAATATACTACTTGAGTAAGAAGTTTACTGATTGCGAGTCTCGGTACTCAACGCTTGAGAAGACATGTTGTGCTTTGGCTTGGGCTGCTAAGCGTTTGCGACAATATATGTTGAATCATACAACTTGGTTGATATCCAAAATGGATCCGATCAAGTATATCTTCGAGAAGCCTGCTTTAACTGGGATAATTTCCCATTGGCAAATGTTGTTATCTGAGTATGATATCGAGTATCGAGCTCAAAAAGCTATTAAAGGTTGTATCTTGGCTGACCATTTGGCACATCAACCAATTGAGGATTATCAGTCTGTGCATACGACTTCCCTAATGAGGAAATTCTGTATTTGAAGATGAAAGATTGTGATGAGCCTATGCTCGATGAAGGGCCAAAGCCTAGTTCTCGATGGGGTATGGTGTTCGATGGCGCTGTCAATTAGTATGGAAATGGTATTGGGGCAGTGATTATTACTCCTCAAGGCACATATTTTCCTTTTACAACAAGACTAACTTTCAAATGCACGAATAATATGGCGGAGTATGAGGCTTGTGTAGCGGTGTATTTGTCACTTTATGATTTATTGATTAAATCAAAAGCAAAGCATACAAAGAATCGAGTCGCCACCGCACTTTTATTTATCCAAAGGAATGGCTAAAAAGCGAACAAAAGCCTAAGAAGTTTTATACATAGAAAACTAATGAAAAGATCAGAGATCCGGGTAAGGGGTTAATTACGCACTGGGAAGGTGTTAGGCACCCAAAACGTCCTAGGTACTCCTAGGGAGCCCTTCTCACAACTTGTTGTACGAAATGTTATTTGTTCATGAAATATTTATTGTGCAAACATGGATTGAAGGGATGAGAAAAGAATATACAAGTTATTATTTTTGTGTTTGAACGGATGAACCTGTTGCCTACGTACCTTTCCATGGAAGGTAAGGATCAAAACGCCGTAGTTCGGCTAAAAGATTTCCATAAGTAACTGAATTGATTTTAAAACAAAAGCCCTAAGGTCTTTCGTTATCCACGAGAGAAAACTCAACCTATACAACCACAAGTCCACCATGTGAGAAAAGCTTCAATTTGCTAGTGAGGGGTTAACCCTATAATAAGCAAGAAAGTCTTACAATTCAATCACTAAGGACAAAAGGTGAGATTAACATCAACCAACTAGGATAAATTAATCCTATGGCTAATGTATGAAAACTTATCAAGAAAGTGGACTTGAGCCACAAAACAATTGAATGAGTAAAATTAATCAATTAGAATTTATTCACAAAAAATGGTCAAAGTATGATTAGAATTCAATTCAAAAGAAGTATTATGAAATTTTTTGAAAAATCAAAGGCTTAAGGCCTAGGTTTCTAATTTGAAAAAGAAATGAAAATGTTTGCACAATAGTTTTCAAGTTCGGGTTAACATGCAAATGGAGGTTTAAAGAAACAAAAGGTGGGAGGGATGAGGAAGTAAAACTTCTTAGATGTTCACCTCTTGAGATCATATTTAGATGATTCAAGTGATTCCTTTAGAATAGGCAACAAGCAAATAACATAGAAAATGGATGTCGGATGCCAATCAATGGACTTATTCCAATCTCACAAAACAAAATGGATAGCAGATGCCAATCAATGGACTTATACCAATCTCCTAAAACAAAATGAAACATGGATACCAGATGCCAATCAATGGACTTATACTAGTCTCCAAGGAATGATCATAGGAAACGACTTCCAATAGATGGACTTACAATTGACTCCTCACAAGAAACAAATAACAAATGCAATAAGCAAGAGGAAACAAGTTGCCAATAAATGGTCTTACACTCGACTCCAAGGAAAGGAATGCCAATGAATGGTCTTAGTTCCAAATCCCTCCAGATCATAGGAAACAACTGCCAATAGCTGGACTTACAATTGACTCTTCAATGGACAAAACAAAATGTCACAAAGATATGAACAATGACTATGAAATGATATACAAGTAATGATGATACATGCACCAAGGCACACATAAGCAAATATGTACAGATGAATCAGGTAAGCAGACAAACAAGTCAATTAGCACACACTATACACAATCAATTAGGTTCAAGCAAGGTTAGGCTTTACAGCCAACTGGAATGGGGTATTTTGAGCTCTTAACCCTAACATTGAGAGTTAGGGTAAAGCAGATGAAAAGGAGATGAGGGGTGTGCCTCATAGCTCTTATCCCTGGTCAGGGAGAGCTTTAAACAATGGAAAGTGTGGGAGTTCATAAAATTGGAACTCTTCTCCACAAATGTTTGACTCTATAAGATCTTGGGTTATTATTCACAATGCATCAACACATGGTGTGAGCAAGGTGAATGACACACCGAGTAGCAGGAGATGGATAACACATCTCTTTTATCTGCCGATTGCCTCTTAAGAGGACTTTACCTGCTTGGCACAATATTAAACAAACACAAACATTGCCTCTTAAGGAGGGCTTCAGACAGGTGCCTGCCCACATAACAGGACAGGTCTTCCAGACTACATGAAGATTAGGGATTATACCTAAGTGGTTAAGCAACCAAGCAAAGCAAAGTTCAAAATGAACTTAAAGCAACTTAGGTACCTGTGGAAACAACTAAACAAATCAGTACAATACTCAGACAAACAGACAACAGTCAATAAGCAATAGACAATCCCAATGTACAAAATGTGTAAGCCATAAGGCAAACTCAAATGAGTTAGCATCAACCTACAAAACACACAAGTGTTAGTAATCAAAAACAAACATCAATACTCAAATGACGAAGCATCATCAACTATGGAACTTGGATGCTTAAACATGAAATCAAAACTCACATGTAAGCAACAAACCACTAGGTCAAAGCCTAGGGTCAAAGATGAAGAAAAAATTCAAAACAGGGGCTGAAATTTAACACAAAGTAACTTCAACCACATATTGACACATCCTAAAAAGGCTCACATCAAAATCAATCACCAAAAGCATTTCATGATTAAGTGAAGTCAAAGGCAATTTCAAAGCTCATATGTGATCATCATGAATGAAAAATTCAATCAAAACAGAAATGATTCAAATAATTCTGGAAACAATCATGCACATTCAAGACATCTAACATGATCAACATACAAAAAATCAGAAGCATCAGAGATCATTTGGCATGGAAATCACATTGTACAATTTGAACATCAAAAGGTGTGACACAAATTGTCACACCAAGTTAGCACATGCATAAAACAGAAATGGTAATTGAGAAAAATGTCAAACCAAAACCAAAATGTCCATCAATGTGTCTAGATTTATCATGTAAAATTTCACATTCATTGGATTAAAGACAAGCATTTCACAATGAGATAAGCAAGGCAAGGTCAAAAATGGACATATGATCAGTCATCCTAGCACCAAATGAAATCCAGCCATGCACAATTTTGGAAATCATGATCATAAAATACTAGACAGAATAAGGAGCATTTTGCAAAAAATTGGGACCAATTTGGATGAGTTTTCAATTTTATATGATTTTTCTAAGTTGAGAAAAAATAAAAAAATGGAAATGGACATGATATGTGAAAATAGGAGGGAAAGGAGAAAAAAGATGAAGCATTTGAAATAAGTCCCTCGCTGGGAATCGAATCCGGTATGGATTCAAAAAGAAGCGCGCGCTTCCAAAACGACTGTGTTTCCCTGTAAAACCCTAGTGCGCTGAGTTCGTAGCTAATTGGAATTTCGTAGCAAAATTGTGGCCAGTTCGTAGCAAATCTCGAAATATGATGATCTTCATCTTCTTCCTCACGAAGAAGATGAACAGTACATGAAGCTTCATGCGTTTCCAGAAAATTTCTCCAGAAATTAACGAGTAGCAAACCAAATTAATCCTCATGCAACATAGAACACGGATCAAGCAAAATCTTAGCATAAAACATCATGAATAAAGAGAATCGATCAAAACCATTTCAACATGTCAAATTTCAATCTCACATATCTAGCTCAAAACAGCACCAAATCACACGATTCTTTCACCAGAATTACCAGGAGAACAAGATCTACACAAATATCACAATGAATTCAAGAATTATTGAGGTCGAATCCTGACCTCTTGAAGAACAGCAAGTGGAATCGTGCTCTACAAAGCTCAGCAATGCTTCAAATCTTCTCTGCAATGCTTATTGAAGTGATTGATGATGAATTTAATGCTCTAGTACGCATGAATCCAGCTCAATTTCCAAACTCCATTGAACCTTCAAGCTTTGAGTATGGTCCAAACTGGCACGATTTGCTTGAATTCCACGTTCAATCTTGCTCAACAATGCTTCCTGATCATGAATCCATCACTAGAAATGGCTCTTGTATGAAGAATTGCAAAATATTTTTGAGAGAAAAGTTTGGAGGATTTTTGAATCTAGATCTGAAAATGGATGTTAATGATGAAAGCAGTTGTGTTTAACCTTATATATGCCATGCGAATCATACTGAAATCATGTTTAAGCCTAAGCTAAGTGAGATAAACAACTTATGAGGTGTATGTGAAAAATGGTATTTTCACCTCATGCACTTCATGCATGCATGAACAGTGTACAATTCTGGCCCAAATCCACTTAATCAATGTCCATGCAAGCTTTGGAAATGGTTTTTTATGCCCATGATCAATCAAAATGATTTTAGAAATTTTCCTTCACAAAACTTCATGAGTGAGCACATGATCATGCAAGGGGATTTCATGCCATGTAATGGATATTTTGGAAAGTGCATGTCATGAGGATCAAAATGCAAAAAGAACCACTCATTTTGGAGCTTTGGTTGAAAAGTTATGCTCATTTGAAGTCCCATGCACACTTTGCCATGATTGGATCATATCTCGTCAACCACACATTAGAAATTCATGATCTTGGACTTTTTGGAAATGGGAGAGAAAGATCTTCAACTTTCATGTTCAACAAAATTTCATTTGAAGTTTGTTTGATGATGTAAAATTGAGTTATAGTTGGTCCAGAACCTTTCCATTTTTGGAAAGTTCAAATTATGGATCACTTTCTATTTTGGGAAAAATTTTACTGGACCTCAAATTCTTCAATGTGAGTGTTTGAAATGTCAAATGAGACTTGTTTGAACATGAATGAAGTATTTCTAGTCACTTCCCACCTCCAAATCCACAGTTGACTTGGCAGTTGACTTTCTAGGTCTTCAGATGATCTGAGAATGTTCTGATGAGATTCAAGCCTCTACCACTTGGGATTTTGCTTCAAAATGACATCATAACTCATATGAACTCTTGTGAATGATTGTGGGGTCCAAATCTCAAGAATGACCACCATCTATTGCTCAATGAATGCCTTTGATTGCCTTGACCTGTTAATGCTTCATCTGCAAGACAAAGGGTTAAATGACATATTTTTGTACATTTGGTTAGTGATAAAAGGAAAAGCAATGACATATAAATGCAAGGAATGCTTGGTGATCAAGAAACACTCTCAAAAGATAACCCACCCACAGGGAAGGAAGTAAGGTGTCCAATGATCCTTGAGGCAATGCAATGATATGATATGATGCCATGAGGGATCTTAGGGCCAAAATTGGGGTCTTACAACTTGTATTATGGGTTTGGAAGAGTGTATTAATCTTAGGATCAAACATCTTGATGTTTATGGTGATTCGGCCCTTGATGTTAATCAGATTATGGGTGAATGGGAGACGAATCAGCCTGGCCTCATCCCATACAAAGATTATGGGAGGAGGATTTCAACTTTCTTTACTGAGGTTGACTTCCATCATATTCCACGAGATGAGAATTGGATGGCGGATGCTCTTGCTACGCTTGCTTCAATGATTGTGGTGAAACATTGGAATGAAGTTCCCAATATTATTGTGATGCGCTTAGATAGACCAACTCATGTATTTGAAGTTGAAGAAGTAAAAGATGATAAGTCGTGGTATTATGATATCAAGTGTTTTCTCCAAAGTCAGATTTACCCTCCTGGGGCATCTGTTAAAGATAAGAAGACTTTGAGGAGATTATCCGGCAGTTTCTACCTCAATGGTGATGTGCTTTATAAGAGGAATTTTGACATGGTTTTGCTCAGATGCGTGGATAGACACGAAGCAGACCTGTTGATGACTGAAGTCCACGAAGGTTCATTTGGTACTCATTCCAATGGACATGTTATGGATAAGAAGATGTTGAGAGCAGGCTACTATTGGCTGACAATGGAGTCTGACTACTGCAAATATGTGAAGAAATGCCACAAGTGTCAGATTTATGCGGATAAGATTCATATTCCCCCGACACTTCTGAATGTTATTTCCTCACCATGGTCTTTCTCCATGTGGGGAATTGACATGATTGGCATGATTGAACCTAAGGCGTCAAATGTTCACCGTTTTATTCTCGTAGCTATTGATTACTTCACCAAGTGGGTTGAAGCGGCATCGTATGCAAATGTGACCAGGCAGGTGGTCGTGAAGTTTATCAAGAACCAACTCATATGCCGATATGGTGTGCCATACAAGATCATTACTGATAATGGATCTAACTTGAACAACAAGATGATGAAAGAGTTGTGTAGCGAGTTCAAGATTGCACATCATAATTCTTCTCCCTATATACCCAAGATGAATTAGGCTGTTGAAGCTGCTAACAAGAACATCAAGAAGATTATTCAGAAGATGGTTATTACGTACAAAGATTGGCACGAGATGTTGCCATTTGCTCTGCATGGTTATTGTACATCTGTTCGCACTTCAACATGGGCAACCCCTTTCTCTCTTGTATATGGCATGGAGGTTTTGCTCCCTGTAGAGGTTGAGATCCCATCAATGAGAGTCTTGATGGAAGCCAAGTTGACTGAGGCTGAATGGGTTCAAAGTCGTTATGACCAGTTGAATTTGATGGAAGAGAAAAGATTAATTGCCATGTGCCATGGTCAGTTATATCAGCAAAGGATGAAGAAAGCCTTTGATAAGAAGGTTAAGCCTCGTGTATTTCGAGAAGGTGACCTCGTGCTCAAGAAAGTCTTGTCTTTCGCGCCCGATTCCAGGGGCAAGTGGACTCCAAACTATGAAGGTCCATATATTGTTAAGAGAGCCTTTTCAGGCGGTGCTTTGTTACTTACAACTATGGATGGGGAGGATTTCACTCGTCCTGTGAATTCAGATGCAGTCAAGAAATACTTCGCCTAAAAATAAAAACAGAACAACTTGCTAAGTTGAAAACCCGAAAGGGCGGCTTAGGCAAAAATGAGCGTCTCGGTGGATTGAAAACCCGAAAGGGCGGTCCAGGAAAAAGTTAGGGACATGAAAAAAATGAATATATATATCCCGCTAGATTGAGTACCTCACCCTGGGGCAATCTAGGCAAAAATTAGGGATTTGGCAAGTAACTGTATCCTGACAAGACCTTGTTCTACAGCTGTCATCTATCAAAGATTCTCGCTCAGTCATCGTCAACTGAAGCTTCGAATACAGTGGATTCAGATTTGGTGGAGAAATGGTCATTATGTTCAATGTAGTCCTTTTTCCAATATATATCACCAATTTCAAATTTGTAAAGATCCATGGAGTCTCGCCATTTGCGGACTACCATTTTATTAAATAAATTTGAGCCTTTATCCAATTCTTGGCACTCTTACTTGTTTCTGTTTAACAAATGTTTGCATGTTTTAATTGATAAATATTATTGTTTTAAACAAATAAAGTTTTATAAATTGTTTTAAACAAAATGAACATTCACAATGACTGAAAAGGATAGTCGAAACATCTTCAGTGCTCTCCCAAGGATAGTACGATTTCCAAAAGGTAAGACATTTGTTCATTTTCTGACATGTTTATGTCCTCTTCATCAACCTCTAGTTATCCCCTCAGCAAAAAGTTATTTAGAGCAGTTGGTGAAGGGTTTGAGTCCCTTTTCATCCCTAGCATGGTACGTGTTGACGAAGGATTCACTTCCGTTTCCCTCATCCAGGACAGTTCCTTCGGGTGTACTAGCAATTTATCCCCAGTAGGGTTCCCTACAGTTTATCCCCTGCAGGTTTGCTTGACCCAAGTTTGGAAATTTGTTTCCCTCCATGTCTAAAGACTTATCTTGAGTATATCAAGATGATGGGAGATGTGTTGTTACCTTCCCCCAGCGGAGCAAATTGTTCTCTCTCCCCTTAGCAAAGATGTTTCTCCAGCAGATAAGAGGGAGTGTTTTGATTGATGAGTATCTGTTTGGTGGTTGTTCCCCATAGAGTTTCACATCATCCCTTGATAAGTTCCCCAGTAGAGTTTCTTCTACGACGAATCTTATTGGTATTCAGCATCATGTCCCCGAGAATTGTTGGAAAATCCCCGACAGTTGGCAACTGTGACTTTGCTTATCCCCGGAGGTGGTCTATGTCTCCTGGTATTAGAACATCCCCACCAGAACTGTTTTCTCCTGTGGGCCTTGTCTTTCTTTTTGAAGATATTGCGCCAGATGTCCGTTGTAGCACCTCAAATTTGCACCTATCATTGTACACACCATCTCATATTAGGTCATAGCATATCATGGTCCATTGCATAGCATTGCATTGCCCCAGTTGCCTCAAGTGCAAGCAAGTCAAGAATTAGGTCAAACTGATCAGGAGATCAGTCCACCAATCAAGCAAGGGTGTTTCTCAAGGAGCAAAGGCCCTAGGGTTTGTCCAACAAGTTCACATGACTTGGAGGTCCATTTGAAGTGTTCAAGTCAAGGGTTGAAGGCTTAGAGGTCATCAGTTCATGCACAGACAGGCAAAACCCTAGAAAGTCAAAGATAGTCAACAGTCAGTCAAAGCAGTGGATGGTGGCCATTCTTGTGGAATTTGGGCACCATGATCAATAATCAAGAGTCCATACAACTTGGGACATCATTTGAAGTCAAGGTCTCAAGGAATTAGGGTTTGGAATTCATCAGAAGTGCTTCAGTCATCCAAAACCCTAGAAAAGTCAAAGTTGGTCAACTGTGGTTGATTCTTTGGTTTTGATGGATGGAAATGGTTTGAGAGAGCTTATTCATGTCCTAATAGGCCTCATGTGTCATGGCAATCAACATCATTGAAGAATTTGAAGCCAATCAGAAAATTTCCAAAAATAGAAACTGGACCTGTAATTCTAACTGCCAAAAATGGAAACTTCTTGATCCTCAGCTTGCATCATGATACAAGCTTCAAATGAATTTTTGCCCAACATGAAAGTTGAAGATCTTGTTCTCCCATTTTCAAAAAGTCCAAGAACACCAAAATCCCATGAATGGTTTGCAAGATATGGTCAAATCATTTTCACACTTTCATGAACTTCAAAAGGCCATATCTCATGATTCCTTTGGCCAAATTTGGTGGGGTTTTTTCCTACAAACCACATTTTTCCTCCTCTTTCCAAAAATATAAACATCATGTACCAAAACCTTGCCAATCAAAATGGCATTTTTTGACTTGTTCCATTTAAATTCAAGTTTGACCAATAGTTGACTTTTTGATTTAAACATTTTTGACACAATTGGCCAATTGGGATGTGTTTAATATGTTATTTGCAAGATGTTCCAAGCCCAAGTTCGAGCAGCATCCCATCATACCACCTCCATATGCACCTTTGGTTCACAATTGGCAAATAATGCATTTTTGTTTCATTGGAGTAAGACACACTTAGCACTTCATTGGCAGACTTAAAACAGCAAAATTAAGGGTCATTTGCAGCCTGTTTACAAGCCCATTTCGTGCAGATCATTACACCTCCACTTCCATATTCTTCAACTTAGCAATTTTGCAATTTGGTTAAAATGAACTAATCTTGTTTAAGCACTCCATTACCAATTGTTAAACAGTCATATATAAATGATTTTCTGGCCATTTGTAACCCTAGTAGCAGCTGCAGACCACAGAACACCTCTCATTTCTCTCGATTTGCATTTTGGCCATTTTGAATTTTCTGCTCACAAACTCTAAAAACCACGAGCTAGCTTGTTGCATCACCATTCAAACACCATTGTAAGTTGGTTTCAACCTTCGAACCCCATCTGTAACCATCATTTTCGCGGCTGTTTGGTCAAGGCATCATCAATGGCAGAAGTTATGCAGAGCTAATTTAGTTTGTTTCAAGCCAAGATTGCTTCACCAATCATCATTTGGAAGCATAAAGAACCCCTGTTTCAACCATTGGAGTTCAAGCAATCACAAATCAGCTCAGTTATGCAGATTTGGTAGGTATTTCGAATCCTTCTTTTTTTTGAAATGATGCTATGCCATGTATAGTTCTTGCCTTGCTGAGTATTGTGTGCTTTGAATCATGTACTTTGCTTGCTTGTGATGAGAGATTTTGATTTCAAAGTTTCATGCTCATGGATGTTTTTGCTTGATTCATGATATCTGGTGTGTTTTAATGCAAATGAACTTTGGAATGAGCATGCTGGATGTTGGATATGTTGATTGCCATGCTCGATTTCTTGTTCTGGGCATTTTGATTCTCATGTTTGAACGTTAGTGATGAAGTTTTGCTGTTGTGTTTAAACCCTATGAACCTGTCCTGAAATTCATGAGAAATTGTGTTTGTTCATGTTTGGTGTGCTGTTGATTGAATACTACTGTCATGTTGCCATGCTGTTTGTTGGAACTCTGTTGAATTTTCGATCGATGATGAACATGAATTTAATGCCCTGCTGTTAAAACCCTAAGCTTTCTTAAACCCTAACCACATTTTTCCAGAAAACATGAATGCTATTGGTTGTTGTTGTTTGACTCTGCTACCGAGTTACTGTTCCATTGGCTAGTGGCCAATCAAAACATTTCGCCTGCTTGCCTTAAACTCTGCGTTTAGTTAAATGATGCGCCTTATTACTAAAATGCCATTGTTCAACATCAGTTTGACTTTCCTTGCATCTACTTTGTTCATGTTCATTCCAAATTGTTCATCAACTTCAACAATTCATTTCTCACTCGTTTCAAATCCAAATTTCATGAAACTTCTCCACCACGTTCACAAGAATGTCTAGTATTTAATCACGTTTTTTATTAAATTTTTGGTTGGCTGGATTTTTAATTGCATAAGGTTTCTTAACATGTATGCCTAATTGATACCTCTTGCCATTTCTTTTGTGAAATAATGATGATGCATCCTTTGGTTCTGAAATTTTTTGTGAAGAAACTAGACACATTCACCTTTGTTTTGATTTAAAGTTTGTGCATTTATCATATGTGGTGTGTGAGATATGATTTTCTGAAGTAGGGTGTGACAATTTGTGTCACACCATGAATGTGCATTTTCCCAATTTTGGTTGACATGTTTCCTTACATCCAAATGACCCCAAATTTTGCATGAGCCATCTCCCATATGTCTAGTTGATATGTGATTTTTCCTGGATTTAATTGTGCAATTTCCCATTTGTTTGTGAATTTGCTTCCCTGCCTAGTCAATTGTTGACTTTATGTGACACATCTTGCCAAATCCTTTGTGAAATTCTAATATCTTATTGTATGATCATGAAATTTCATATGTGCATACTAGACATCTTGAGCTTTGCAGTGGTGTTAATCCCATCCATTTCTCATCTGTTTTCATTTTGTTATGATTTTTTGAAGTTGACCCATGATTGTTGATCTTCTTTGTGCTTACTCGAAACTTGTTTGACTTCCTGATTTTATTTGACTATCTTCCCATGATCCAATTGAGCTGAAATTTCATATGCATGCTATGTTATGGATTGTGATTGAGTATGAATTATTTCTTAATTTTTGGAAATGTTTATGTTTGAGTTTGAGCTTGGTCTTGCTGTTGACCTTTTGTGTGCTTTCATTTGCCATGCCTTGCCTTCTTTGGTCTATAAAATGATAATGATACATGATATGAATATGAATCCAATTGTGCTTGCTTCCTAAATGTTTGAACTTGATTAGGGTTGACTTTCCTTTGCTGTTTTGACTTTTTCATTTGTCTTTGACCCTAGGCTTGTCCTAGGGGTCTCCTGGCTTATATTTGAGCTCATTGTTTCAGGTTAAGCACCAATGCTTCAAAGATCATACAAATGTGATTGAGTGTGGTTACATATCATATGCTAATCTTTGTTTTGTAGGTTTGACTCATGTGTTTGAGTCTTGTGCTTTGCACAATTGATCATCTGTTTTGTCTGTGGATTCAATTCCTTTTGCTTTGACTTGTGAAATGTTTACTGATTAGTTTGACTCTTTCAGGTACCCTTAGTTGCTTAAGTTCTTTGAACTTGCTTTGCTTTGCTATTTAGCAACTTGCTTGAGGTATAATATCTTTTTCTTCATGTAGTCTGGAGACCCGGCTTGTTATTTGGCCGGGCAAACTGTCTGAAGTCCTCCTTAAGAGGCAATGCTTGTGTATGTTTAAATTGTCCTTGCATTGAGTCAAAGACCTCCTAAGTGAAGAGGCAATTGGCAGAACCCAAGGGATAAGCAACCTATCCCCTGCTATTCAGTGTGTCTTCTGTTTTGCTCACACCATTGTGTTGATGCATTACAGATAAAAACCCAAGATCTTGTGCAATTGCACAGTTGAGTCAGTATCTAATGTGTAGAAGGGTTCCAACTTTCTGAACCCACACATTCTTGTCAAATGCTCTCCCAGGCCAGGGATAGAAGCAATGAGGCACACCCCTCATCTCCTTTCATCTGCTTCACCTTAGCCCCTCAATGGCAAGGTTAAGAGCACACTTCACCCCATTCCAGAGGTTTGTTTGTTGAGGTTGATATGACCCCTCAACTAAAACCTAACCCTTGTGTGAGCCTCTTGTGTGTATATAATGTGTGCTACCTGTGCTTGTATGTTTGTTTGACTTGCTTCCTGTGCAAGTTAGGTTTAGTTTAGACTTCTCCTTGTTTGTTTTCGCCCTCGTTGCGATCCTTTCTCTCGCCCTCGTTGCGATCGAGACTTTTCCTTTCTCTTGCCCTAGTTGCAATCGAGACCTTTCCCCGCCAGCCGAACTACGGCAACTCTGATTCTCATGTTCAGATGAGATACGTAGGCACGAGATGCGATGTCTTGTCGAGTTTGACTAACAACTAACATTAATTCTCTTCTCTCGCCCTCGTTGCGATTGAGACCTCCCCTTTCTCTTGCCCTAGTTGCAATCGAGACCCTTGCTCCCTGTGCAAGCCTTGTCTAGGATAGGTTGGCCCTTGTGCCAGTTAGCTAGAAACCTTAACTTAGGGTTGACTTTGCATGACAACATCTAGGCTCGAGTCGTAGTCTCCCTAGAGTTGTGTCTCCCTCTGTTATCTGGTTAGGCTAGATCCTTGTCCCTGCGTAGGGGAACTACATCGCCCTGATCTTCATACCAGATGAAGTATGTAGGCAGGAGATTGAGCTGATCTCTCCGGGCGCCCTTTTTCTTTTTCAACCCTTTGTGTCTTAACCACTCTTGTGTGTGTTCTGGTTGGAGTCCGATGTAACTCCAGCGATTGGCAGTTGGTTTCCTATGTGTTTTGGTTCGGATGCTGATGTAAGTCCAGCGATTGGCATTCAGGCTCCACGTTTGCCTTTGTCTGTGTTTGTTTATGTGCGTGTCAGCCGAGCTACGAATGCTCTGATTCTTCCCTCGTCCGAGAAGATACGTATGCATAGAATGCGATATCCTAGCGAGCATGTGTCGTTTCCCCAGTCCGAACTACTTCGACTCTGATGTCTATGCCTGATAGACTAAGTAGGCCCAGGATTCGACATCCTGCCGAGTCAGTTTCAGTCAGTTTCTTTTGTCTCTTTCAGCCAGTGTGTGTGAGTTTGAGCAGTGTTTAGCAACCATTTATCCTTCCTTTTGTGCGTGGATCCCGTAGAGTACTACGAATGCGTAGGGGTGCTAATACCTTCCCTTCGCATAACCGACTCCCGAACCCATTTTCTTTGGTCGCGAGACCATGTTCTTTCCTAGGTTTACTTCGAGCGTTTCCTTTCCCTCTTTTGGGATAAATAACGCACGGTGGCGGCTCTGTTGTTTCTTTCTTTTCCCGCCGGTTTTTTCGCGTAATGCGACAGCTGGCGACTCTGCTGGGGACATAGAGAAGTTGACCTATGCTGGCCATCTTCCCTGAGCGAGTCTCTCCTAGCGCTCTCTAGGATTAGGGTTTTGGTTGCTTTGTGTTGTGTGTATTTATTGCTTTCATTATTTGTTCATTTCATTTATTGATTGCATTGATTGTGTGCATTAATGTTTGCCTTCATGTTCATTATTCATTCTGCCTGGCTGGTTGTTTGTTTTTCTTTGTGGGGTGGGAGTCAGTTGAGATGAGTTCTATACCCGAACTCGAGTGCTCTCTAGGATAGGAGAATGGCATAGTCTTGTTGACTGGTGTGGAGTATTCCTTAGCCAGTTGACTTGCGAGTCCATTCACTTGGTGGAGGTCATGTTGAACTAATAATGTCACACAAGTTATTTGTGGTTAGGCATTATTCTTTCAATCATGTGCCGCAGAAGCCGAGGACCTTAGTTTACCAAACCCATCTTGGCCTATTTTTAGGACCGTAGTGCGGAGGTCGTTCAGATGTCAGTTCTGATACGATTGTTACGCGATACTACACCCATAAGAGTTTCTCTTGAGAATATTCTTGGAATACGAGTATTCGTTCCTCCGATAATATTCGAGAGATGGAACGATGATTATGGGAACCTCTGATAGAACATGTCTGGCAGGTTTAAACCCTAGTACACTCCCTTTGGGTGGTTCTTAACCGAGACTCCATGCTCGTGACTCTCAACAAACCCATGATTCGTGGTTGAGTCGTTCAAACATTGTTAATATCAATGGGTCCCGGATCAGGGGTAAAACCTAAAATCCACCAAAGTGGCTGGTTGATATTAAGGATGTTTGAGCTGGTTCATGTACCGTTAATATCAATGGAACTTGGGTGTCGATAAGGTGAAAACCTAAATCCACCAAAATGGATGATTGATATTAGGGATACAATGAGCTTTCCCACGACCTTTGTTTGGCGTGCTTTGCTTGATCCTTGAATGTGTTTGTTGCATTCACACATTCATGCATTCATCTGCATCCATATCATCAGAAAAAAAGAAAATTTTCAAGGAACTCAAAGGAGTTTATCTGCAAAATTTTTCAAAACATGAAAAAACCGGGAAAATTTTTTCACCTGATATATCTGATGAGATATTCTCATATATGATCAAAATGCTAAATATTTCAAAGTTTGCAGATAAAACCCTCGAGTTCCTTTGAAATAAAAACAAGCATATGCATAAACACTTCATGCATCATTTGCATAAGCAGGTGTTTTGTTCCGGTCTCCCGTCCTGTGGTCTGACCCTGCGATCTTCATTTATTTTGAAGACGCATCTCGCCGGTATTATACCAGAGCCATCTCTGCCAGATTGATGGATCATCCTGAGCAAGAGGATTGTGAACTCAGAGAGATATTTGCCAGACTTTGTACTGTTGATGGATTTATTCCTGGTTAACCGATCCCGGGCTGGCATTGGCTACTGTTCTGGGGCATGCAAGGAGCAAGGTTTGTTTGCAAGTGGAGGATTCATCCATGACGATCAACCTGAAGAAGAGGATGCTGCTATCTTGGAAGAGGACGCAGAGGACTTGAACAATTTCATCATTCCTGGTGGTGTCTGTCACAATTGGGTCACTGTGGGCGTTCCTACAGTTGTTCATAAGTCAGAGTAACAATCACTTTGTTTAAAAACCCTTCTCCCATGCCAAAAGGAGAAGTGATGACATTGTTGGCAACATTTTGTGCAATGATATTTTCATTCAAATAAATTCATGTTTAAACATTTGTTTTTCCAATTGTTTTCCCTTTTCGCTTTTTGCATGAAATTGGTGATCACAAAAAACCTTTAAAAACAAGAATAAAAGCAATCTTTTCATCTGCATAATGATTGTATTGTTTGTTTTTCAAAAAGCTTTTCATCTCTAAATCTTTATGCAGGTTGTTTCTCAAACCCATTGAACATAGTGATCGGACGTCATCTCCCAATTCTGAATTCCCTGTATTCGAAGCGGAAGAAGATGATGTTGAAGGGATTCCTGACGAGATTTCCCGACTTCTTGAGCAAGAAAAGAAGATCACACTCAGCTGCATCTCGAGAATCAGCAGAACAGCCAACTGGGGCATCAAAAAAAAATCAATCAAAAAAAAAAAAAAAAAAAAAAACAAAGAAAGAAAGGGTGCAAAAGAAATAAAAAGAAATCAAAAGCAAAATCAAAAGAAAAAACAAAGGAAAAATAGCACCCTCAAAGTCCCAAGTTGACTGATGCTGAATTCGATCGAAAAGAAGAGATTAACTGCCAGGTGTCATGGTCAGTTATATCAGCAGAGAGTGACGAAAGCATTCGACTAGAAGGTCGAGTCTCGAGTTCTGAGAAAATGACCTTGTGCTCAAGAAAGTCTTGTCTTTCGTGCCCGATTCCATGGGCAAGTGGACTCCAAGCTATGAACGTCCATATGTTTTCAAGAGAGCCTCTTCAGGCAATGTTTCGACACTTACGACAACGGATGGAGAAGTTCACTCGTCCTGTGAATTCCAGATGCAGTCAAGAAATACTTCGCCTAAAAAAGAAAAAAAGCAAAAAGCTCGATAAGTCGAACACCCCAAAGGGCGACTTAGGCAAAAAGGAGCGTCTCGGTGGATTGAAAACCCGAAAGGGCAATCCAGGCAAAAATTAGAGACATTGAAAAAGAATTTGCATCCCGCTAGATTGATCACCTCACACTGGGGCAATCTAGGCAAAAATTAGGGATTTGGCAAGTAACTGCATCTTGACAAGACTGTGCTGTACATCTGTCATCCGTCAGGGATTCTCGATTCGTCGTCGACTGAAGCTCCGAATACATCGAAAATTCGGAATGGTAGAGGAAAGGTCATTATGTTCAATGTAGCCCTCTCCAATATACATCACCGATTTCAAACTTGCACAGATCTATGGAGTCTCGCCCTTTGCAGACTACCATTCCATCACATCGATTTGAGCTTTTATCCAATTATTTGCACTCTTATTTGTTTTAACTCAACAGATGTTTTGCATGTTTTAAGTGATAAAGTATCATTGCCTTCAAAATAAACAAACTTTTTCAAAAATTGTTCTTAAACAAAGTGAACATTCACGATGATGGAAGGATACCTAGGAGACCCGCAGTGCTCTCCCGGGGGTGGTATGATTACCAACAGGTAAGATAATTGTTCGTATCTCGAGCATGACTGTATCTTTGTCCTGCAGAACCTCTTTTGGTTTCTCCACAGCAAGGTTGCTCAGTGCAGTGTTGGTTGAAGTTGTTCATCTTCACGTTCCCGGCAGTACAGATTCTTCCTCCAAATCCCTGTTAGCTCTATTGTGGGGCATCCCCAGTAGAGTGCTGTTTGAGCCCTATCGTGGTGCATCCCCAGCGAGTTTGCTGTTTCGGACATTATTATGGGGCAACTCCCCTAGCAGAGTATTTACTGAAGACTTCAACTTTCGCCTCTCCAGCAGGGCAGTCTTCCTCTCCACCAGCATGGGTGTTTTTCTTGGAAGATTCAGTATTTGGAGGGTCGACATCCCTGTAATCCGGCATTCCCTCAGATAGATCCCTCAGTGGAGTTGTTGGTATGATGAGCTTTATCAATGCCTATGTATCCTCATCAGAGATCTGGTTGCTTCTTGGTATCCCTGATTTCCAGCACAAGTTGTTGTGGCGCATCCGCCTGTATGTTGAACTCTGTCCTCCGTTTGCGACTGACGATCCCTCCGGAAGCCTCTGGTGGCCTTCCTCCCCTGCAGGATGAGTGTTCCCCAATATCCCAGTCCCCAGTGGATTTTCTTTGCTCTCCGGTAACTTTGGTTTTCCCTCCGGAAGAGTGGTGCCGGATGGTTGATTCCTGGACCCGTGTGTTGAACATGTCTGTTTGTCAACATTCATCATACATTTTTAGATACTGCATACATGCATAATCATAGCATTCAGATACTCATGATGCAGCTGTTGCCATGTATCTGTTGATTGTTGCCTCTTGCTGTTTGGTAATACAAATCTCTCCAGTAGATTTTCCTCAAGCAAATATGGGTGTGTCTGATCTCTCCATGTAGAGCCAACCCTTAAGCAGAAAGTGTCTATCCTTTCTTTCCATTTCCCCACTGAGATACATCCTCGTGGATGACGGTTGCTTCCGTTCCCTCCCTACACGGGACGGGTTTTCCCTATTGAGTTCTTTCCTCATTAGGATGAGTCTTGTTTCAGTCTGCCTTTTTGGATCGATCCTAAATTGGCTCCCCATTGATTGTTTCTTGTACGTCCCTGGGGCATAAATGAATAGTTGCTCACTAACCGGCACTCATTCATCTTATCCTCAGCGGAATTTGTTGGCCTCTACCTACGAACCGGTAGCTGTAAGTCCTTTCTTTACGGTCTTCTACCCACTACCCGGTAGTTGTAAATCCTTTTTTCTCACTCTGTCTCTCAGTAGACTGTTTGATGGCCTCTGCCTACAAACCGGTAGCTGTAAGTCCTATCTTTGTGGTTTTCTACCCACTAGCTGGTAGTTGTAAAATCCCACTTTCATCCCCTTGTTGGAATTAACCCTTTGTGCTCATCCCGATGATGACAGGTTACTTTTCCGTGGTTTTCTGCCTACAAACCGGTAGATGTAATCCCCTCTTTGCAGTTATCAGTATCCGGTTTGTGATATTGATACTCTTTTCCCCTTTGGATACTTGCCTTGATCAAGCAGTATTGTCCCCATTGGGTCTTCCTCTTCTTTTTGGATACTTGCTCCGAGTAAGCAACTTTATCCTCTCTTGATTGGCCATCTTTTGCATACCTAGTCTGGTACCCGGATGCCTTTCTTTTTGGTCGTTTATCCATTTAACAACCTGCAACCCGGTTATGGATAATCTTCCATGCGAGGTTATTATCTACGTTTTGACGGCTATAAATAATATATCTCATGCACTCTTTGGTCAATCTTTCGATTGTTATCTCCAGCAGAGTAAGATTCGTATTCCTTGTGGAATCAAATGTCCATCCTTTAACAAGACTGCTTTTCTAGCCCTCTTCAGGATGTTGAGTGTTTTGGAACACAAACCAATTCACGCTTTGGCACTCAGGCCAATTTTCCGGTATTCAGATCGAAGAAGTTTCCGACGATCAGGTCGATGCACTTATGTTTTTCCGGTATTCAGACCGAAGGAGTTTCCGACGATCAGGTCGATGTACTCATGGCACTCAGGCCAATTTTCCGGTATTCAGACCGAAGAAGTTTCCGACGATCAGGTCGATGCACTTATGTTTTTCCGGTATTCAGACCGAAGGAGTTTCCGACGATCAGGTCGATGTACTCATGGCACTCAGGCCAATTTTCCGGTATTCAGACCGAAGAAGTTTCCGACGATCAGGTCGATGTACTTATGTTTTTTCCGGTATTCAGACCGAAGAAGTTTCCGACGATCAGGTCGATGTACTTATGTTTTTTCCGGTATTCAGACCGAAGGAGTTTCCGACGATCAGGTCGATGTACTTATGTTTTTCCGGTATTCAGACCGAAGAAGTTTCCGACGATCAGGTCGATGTACTTATGTTTTTTCCGGTATTCAGACCGAAGGAGTTTCCGACGATCAGGTCGATGTACTTATGTTTTTCCGGTATTCAGACCGAAGAAGTTTCCGACGATCAGGTCGATGTACTTATGACATTCAAACCAATTCACGCTTTGGTCGGTCACCCGTTTCATACCTACAACCTAGTATCCATGGTGTACCTTCCTGTTTGCTCGCTGTCGTGACCTTGATCCCCGAGTGGAGCGGGTTTCATGAAATATTTCTCCAGCAGAGTTCATCCCACCAGTGGATTGGACAAGTTTCAGTAGCAGGTCGATACCTGCATCCCCAGCTGAGTTGATTCTACTCGTGAACTGTGTGGGTCGTCCCCGGCGGAGTAGCGGTTATTTCCCAAAGCATAGCCTATTCTATCGGAGGTTGGTATGAGCCTTATCCCCAGAGAATTGCCTGTTTTAGCTTCCCCAGCGGAGTTTTTTATTTCCCCAAGCGGAATTTGTGTGGATTGATTGGGCGTTCCCCAGCAGTTTACCTTTGCTTTCCCCTAGCGGAGTTGTTTTATTACTCCCCAGCAAGTTGCCTTGTCATCCTCTGGTGGGTTTGTGTTGTTGGTTCCCCAGCAGTTGTCTTGTTGTTCCCCCCAGTGGATTTATCTTGAAGATTCTTCAACACAGTCGTCCTGTGTATTCCTCCCGCAGAGTTCTTATCATATTGCATTGCATATAGTAATCATTGCATCCTCAAACTGCGTAGCATTTCCATCCCATATGGAGCATTACGCCATAGAAAAATTCAAACATATGCATTCATATGCTCGAAACCACATCAGACTTTATCCCCGGCAGAGGCGGATCTTTTTCTTCAACATCAGCACAGCAAGTCAGCTACAGTTGCTTTGACAGCATTCAGAATTGTTATCCCCACAGAGGTTTATTTCCTCACCCGATGGTGACAGAGGTTTATTTCTTCACCCGATGGTGACAGAAGTTTGTTTCTCCCCAGTGAGACCCCCAACAAGTGATCAACCTTGCCTTGGCATATTAAATGCTAGTCTTGTGATACCAGTAAGTGTCATGTCAAACACCCGCGTGTGTCTTCTTTGCTTTGGTGTCGGTAAACGCCATTGTTTCGGTGTCGGTAAACATCGAGTCCCACCCAGTCATCGGTAAATGTCTGGTCATTCTTTGTTCTCTCGTTAATAAAATCAAAGTCCCCAGAAGTCGTCGGTAAACGTCTTGTCTGGTATCACCACAAAGATTTTGTTCCTCCCCAAGCGGAGATGCCATCGGTAAATGGCCCAGTTTCTTCGGTATCGGTAAATATCGAATTCCCAGTTGCAGCAGCCATCGGTAAATGGTCTTGCTTCCTTTCAACATCACATGTTTTCCCAGCAGCCATCGGTAAATGGTCTGGCTGAAGTTGATATCGGTAAATATCAAGTTTTTAACCATCGGTAAATGGTTCTGTTTTTCTCAAGATGTTTTCCCAGCAGCCATCGGTAAATGGTCTGGCTGAAGTTGATATCGGTAAATATCAAAGTTTTAACCATCGGTAAATGGTTTTGTTTTTCAGAAGTTTGTTTTCTCCAGCCGCCATCGGTAAATGGTCGTGGTGAAGTTGATATCGGTAAATATCAAGGTTCCGGTTCTTCAACCATCGGTAAATGGTTTTGTTTCTCTAAAGCTGTCATGCAGTTGTCATCGGTAAATGACGTGTTTCTTCTGGTATTGTATCTAGTCGGTGCAAATTTCTACGGTTCTTTTGTATTCAATCCCTGTTTACCCTGAAAGTCTGGCAGCCATTGCTATCATCCGTTCGGGTTCCCAACTGATTGAATAGGGGCAGCTGTAGCACCTCAAATTTGCACCTATCATTGTACACACCATCTCATATTAGGTCATAGCATATCATGGTCCATTGCATAGCATTGCATTGCCCCAGTTGCCTCAAGTGCAAGCAAGTCAAGAATTAGGTCAAACTGATCAGGAGATCAGTCCACCAATCAAGCAAGGGTGTTTCTCAAGGAGCAAAGGCCCTAGGGTTTGTCCAACAAGTTCACATGACTTGGAGGTCCATTTGAAGTGTTCAAGTCAAGGGTTGAAGGCTTAGAGGTCATCAGTTCATGCACAGACAGGCAAAACCCTAGAAAGTCAAAGACAGTCAACAGTCAGTCAAAGCAGTGGATGGTGGCCATTCTTGTGGAATTTGGGCACCATGATCAATAATCAAGAGTCCATACAACTTGGGACATCATTTGAAGTCAAGGTCTCAAGGAATTAGGGTTTGGAATTCATCAGAAGTGCTTCAGTCATCCAAAACCCTAGAAAAGTCAAAGTTGGTCAACTGTGGTTGATTCTTTGGTTTTGATGGATGGAAATGGTTTGAGAGAGCTTATTCATGTCCTAATAGGCCTCATGTGTCATGGCAATCAACATCATTGAAGAATTTGAAGCCAATCAGAAAATTTCCAAAAATAGAAACTGGACCTGTAATTCTAACTGCCAAAAATGGAAACTTCTTGATCCTCAGCTTGCATCATGATACAAGCTTCAAATGAATTTTTGCCCAACATGAAAGTTGAAGATCTTGTTCTCCCATTTTCAAAAAGTCCAAGAACACCAAAATCCCATGAATGGTTTGCAAGATATGGTCAAATCATTTTCACACTTTCATGAACTTCAAAAGGCCATATCTCATGATTCCTTTGGCCAAATTTGGTGGGGTTTTTTCCTACAAACCACATTTTTCCTCCTCTTTCCAAAAATATAAACATCATGTACCAAAACCTTGCCAATCAAAATGGCATTTTTTGACTTGTTCCATTTAAATTCAAGTTTGACCAATAGTTGACTTTTTGATTTAAACATTTTTGACACAATTGGCCAATTGGGATGTGTTTAATATGTTATTTGCAAGATGTTCCAAGCCCAAGTTCGAGCAGCATCCCATCATACCACCTCCATATGCACCTTTGGTTCACAATTGGCAAATAATGCATTTTTGTTTCATTGAAGTAAGACACACTTAGCACTTCATTGGCAGACTTAAAACAGCAAAATTAAGGGTCATTTGCAGCCTGTTTACAAGCCCATTTCGTGCAGATCATTACACCTCCACTTCCATATTCTTCAACTTAGCAATTTTGCAATTTGGTTAAAATGAACTAATCTTGTTTAAGCACTCCATTACCAATTGTTAAACAGTCATATATAAATGATTTTCTGGCCATTTGTAACCCTAGTAGCAGCTGCAGACCACAGAACACCTCTCATTTCTCTCGATTTGCATTTTGGCCATTTTGAATTTTCTGCTCACAAACTCTAAAAACCACGAGCTAGCTTGTTGCATCACCATTCAAACACCATTGTGAGTTGGTTTCAACCTTCGAACCCCATCTGTAACCATCATTTTCGCGGCTGTTTGGTCAAGGCATCATCAATGGCAGAAGTTATGCAGAGCTAATTTAGTTTGTTTCAAGCCAAGATTGCTTCACCAATCATCATTTGGAAGCATAAAGAACCCCTGTTTCAACCATTGGAGTTCAAGCAATCACAAATCAGCTCAGTTCTGCAGATTTGGTAGGTATTTCGAATCCTTCTTTTTTTTGAAATGATGCTATGCCATGTATAGTTCTTGCCTTGCTGAGTATTGTGTGCTTTGAATCATGTACTTTGCTTGCTTGTGATGAGAGATTTTGATTTCAAAGTTTCATGCTCATGGATGTTTTTGCTTGATTCATGATATCTGGTGTGTTTTAATGCAAATGAACTTTGGAATGAGCATGCTGGATGTTGGATATGTTGATTGCCATGCTCGATTTCTTGTTCTGGGCATTTTGATTCTCATGTTTGAACGTTAGTGATGAAGTTTTGCTGTTGTGTTTAAACCCTATGAACCTGTCCTGAAATTCATGAGAAATTGTGTTTGTTCATGTTTGGTGTGCTGTTGATTGAATACTACTGTCATGTTGCCATGCTGTTTGTTGGAACTCTGTTGAATTTTCGATCGATGATGAACATGAATTTAATGCCCTGCTGTTAAAACCCTAAGCTTTCTTAAACCCTAACCATATTTTTCCAGAAAACATGAATGCTATTGGTTGTTGTTGTTTGACTCTGCTACCGAGTTACTGTTCCATTGGCTAGTGGCCAATCAAAACATTTCGCCTGCTTGCCTTAAACTCTGCGTTTAGTTAAATGATGCGCCTTATTACTAAAATGCCATTGTTCAACATCAGTTTGACTTTCCTTGCATCTACTTTGTTCATGTTCATTCCAAATTGTTCATCAACTTCAACAATTCATTTCTCACTCGTTTCAAATCCAAATTTCATGAAACTTCTCCACCACGTTCACAAGAATGTCTAGTATTTAATCACGTTTTTTATTAAATTTTTGGTTGGCTGGATTTTTAATTGCATAAGGTTTCTTAACATGTATGCCTAATTGATACCTCTTGCCATTTCTTTTGTGAAATAATGATGATGCATCCTTTGGTTCTGAAATTTTTTGTGAAGAAACTAGACACATTCACCTTTGTTTTGATTTAAAGTTTGTGCATTTATCATACGTGGTGTGTGAGATATGATTTTCTGAAGTAGGGTGTGACAATTTGTGTCACACCATGAATGTGCATTTTCCCAATTTTGGTTGACATGTTTCCTTACATCCAAATGACCCCAAATTTTGCATGAGCCATCTCCCATATGTCTAGTTGATGTGTGATTTTTCCTGGATTTAATTGTGCAATTTCCCATTTGTTTGTGATTTTTCTTCCCTGCCTAGTCATTTGTTGACTTTATGTGACACATCTTGCCAAATCCTTTGTGAAATTCTCATATCTTATTGTATGATCATGAAATTTCATATGTGCATACTAGACATCTTGAGCTTTGCAGTGGTGTTAATCCCATCCATTTCTCATCTGTTTTCATTTTGTTATGATTTTTTGAAGTTGACCCATGATTGTTGATCTTCTTTGTGCTTACTCGAAACTTGTTTGACTTCCTGATTTTATTTGACTATCTTCCCATGATCCAATTGAGCTGAAATTTCATATGCATGCTATGTTATGGATTGTGATTGAGTATGAATTATTTCTTGATTTTTGGAAATGTTTATGTTTGAGTTTGAGCTTGGTCTTGCTGTTGACCTTTTGTGTGCTTTCATTTGCCATGCCTTGCCTTCTTTGGTCTATAAAATGATAATGATACATGATATGAATATGAATCCAATTGTGCTTGCTTCCTAAATGTTTGAACTTGATTAGGGTTGACTTTCCTTTGCTGTTTTGACTTTTTCATTTGTCTTTGACCCTAGGCTTGTCCTAGGGGTCTCCTGGCTTATATTTGAGCTCATTGTTTCAGGTTAAGCACCAATGCTTCAAAGATCATACAAATGTGATTGAGTGTGGTTACATATCATATGCTAATCTTTGTTTTGTAGGTTTGACTCATGTGTTTGAGTCTTGTGCTTTGCACAATTGATCATCTGTTTTGTCTGTGGATTCAATTCCTTTTGCTTTGACTTGTGAAATGTTTACTGATTAGTTTGACTCTTTCAGGTACCCTTAGTTGCTTAAGTTCTTTGAACTTGCTTTGCTTTGCTATTTAGCAACTTGCTTGAGGTATAATATCTTTTTCTTCATGTAGTCTGGAGACCCGGCTTGTTATTTGGCCGGGCAAACTGTCTGAAGTCCTCCTTAAGAGGCAATGCTTGTGTATGTTTAAATTGTCCTTGCATTGAGTAAAAGACCTCCTAAGTGAAGAGGCAATTGGCAGAACCCAAGGGATAAGCAACCTATCCCCTGCTATTCAGTGTGTCTTCTGTTTTGCTCACACCATTGTGTTGATGCATTACAGATAAAAACCCAAGATCTTGTGCAATTGCACAGTTGAGTCAGTATCAAATGTGTAGAAGGGTTCCCACTTTCTGAACCCACACATTCTTGTCAAATGCTCTCCCAGGCCAGGGATAGAAGCAATGAGGCACACCCCTCATCTCCTTTCATCTGCTTCACCTTAGCCCCTCAATGGCAAGGTTAAGAGCACACTTCACCCCATTCCAGAGGTTTGTTTGTTGAGGTTGATATGACCCCTCAACTAAAACCTAACCCTTGTGTGAGCCTCTTGTGTGTATATAATGTGTGCTACCTGTGCTTGTATGTTTGTTTGACTTGCTTCCTGTGCAAGTTAGGTTTAGTTTAGACTTCTCCTTGTTTGTTTTCGCACTCGTTGCGATCCTTTCTCTCGCCCTCGTTGCGATCGAGACTTTTCCTTTCTCTTGCCCTAGTTGCAATCGAGACCTTTCCCCGCCAGCCGAACTACGGCAACTCTGATTCTCATGTTCAGATGAGATACGTAGGCACGAGATGCGATGTCTTGTCGAGTTTGACTAACAACTAACATTAATTCTCTTCTCTCGCCCTCGTTGCGATTGAGACCTCCCCTTTCTCTTGCCCTAGTTGCAATCGAGACCCTTGCTCCCTGTGCAAGCCTTGTCTAGGATAGGTTGGCCCTTGTGCCAGTTAGCTAGAAACCTTAACTTAGGGTTGACTTTGCATGACAACATCTAGGCTCGAGTCGTAGTCTCCCTAGAGTTGTGTCTCCCTCTGTTATCTGGTTAGGCTAGATCCTTGTCCCTGCGTAGGGGAACTACATCGCCCTGATCTTCATACCAGATGAAGTATGTAGGCAGGAGATTGAGCTGATCTCTCCGGGCGCCCTTTTTCTTTTTCAACCCTTTGTGTCTTAACCACTCTTGTGTGTGTTCTGGTTGGAGTCCGATGTAAGTCCAGCGATTGGCAGTTGGTTTCCTATGTGTTTTGGTTCGGATGCTGATGTAAGTCCAGTGATTGGCATTCAGGCTCCACGTTTGCCTTTGTTTATGTGCGTGTCAGCCGAGCTACGAATGCTCTGATTCTTCCCTCGTCCGAGAAGATACGTATGCATAGAATGCGATATCCTAGCGAGCATGTGTCGTTTCCCCAGTCCGAACTACTTCGACTCTGATGTCTATGCCTGATAGACTAAGTAGGCCCAGGATGCGACATCCTGCCGAGTCAGTTTCAGTCAGTTTCTTTTGTCTCTTTCAGCCAGTGTGTGTGAGTTTGAGCAGTGTTTAGCAACCATTTATCCTTCCTTTTGTGCGTGGATCCCGTAGAGTACTACGGATGCGTAGGGGTGCTAATACCTTCCCTTCGCATAACCGACTCCCGAACCCATTTTCTTTGGTCGCGAGACCATGTTCTTTCCTAGGTTTACTTCGAGCGTTTCCTTTCCCTCTTTTGGGATAAATAACGCACGGTGGCGGCTCTGTTGTTTCTTTCTTTTCCCGCCGGTTTTTTCGCGTAATGCGACATCCGTTCGTGGCTCTTGGGCCTGTTTGTGTTAGATATGTCTGTCCGTCAGCATTAATCACACATAAATCACGCATATATATGCATAATCATATCATTCAGATAGTCATGATGCATTCTTTGCCATATATCTTTGCTTGTTATCTCTTGCTGTTAGGTGAAATATTATTCCCTAAGCAGATGTTTCTGTCTGATCTCTCCATATAGAGTCAGCCCCATAGGCAGAAAGTGTCTATCGTTCCTTCTTTATTCCCCACTGAGTTATGTCCTCGTGGATGATTATTGTTTCAGTTTCCTCCCCAGCTGTGTATTGGGATGGAATTACTCCCCTGAGCTATATCCTAATTGGGTTGAGTCTTTTTTGATTGTGTCTTTCTAGTTTGTTCCTAGATTGACCCCTTTCTTGTTATCCCCTGCAGTTCCCTGTGGTTTAGTTGTTCAATTTCTCAGTAACCAGTAACTGTTCATCCTTTCCCCAGCGGATTTTGTGGCCTTCTATCCAGTAACCGGTAGTTGTAAGTCCTATTTCTGTGGTTTTCTACCTAGTAACCGGTAGATGTAATCCCCTCTTTGTTGGTTATTGTTACCAAGTAGTCGGTATTGATACTCCTTCGTTCTTGAGTATTTCACCCAGTAGCCGGTGATATATCTCTGGATAATTACTTCTGTTAAGCAATTCATCCCCCGCGAGTCATCCTTCATTTACCCTTGTTTGGCAATGATTGTTTCTCCTTTTGATTGGTCATCATTTTATACCCAGTACCTGGTATCCTGATGTCCTTTCTTTTCGATCGATTTATCCTTTATTAATCTAGTAACCGGTTGTGGATAATCTTCCATGCGAGTATGTTATCTACGTTATGACGGTAATAGATAATATATCTCATGCGCTCTTTGGTTGAAGTCTTTTTCTTCCCTAGTTGAGTAAGATTCGTGTTTCCTTGTGGAATCGAATGCCCATCCTGTAAGTCGAGTTTGCTTTTTCAGCCCTCCTTTCGGATGATGAGTGTCTTGGATTTGTTCCCAATTCACGTCTGGTTGGTCACCTATTATATGCCCAGTAACCGGTATCCCTGGTGTTCCTTCCTTCTGCTCCCTATTATGACTTTTTGTCCCCTGTGGAGTCAGATTCTCCTGAGTTGAGATGTGCCTTTTGGGTCCTCCTCAGATGTTTTGGACGATTGATATCTCTCACCCTTATACCGGTCTTAGATATTCTTTCTCCCTAAGCATGTTGATTCTCACCCCCAGTAACCGGTG
The DNA here is from genome assembly GCF_024323335.1 of Lathyrus oleraceus. Lineage (NCBI taxonomy): Eukaryota > Viridiplantae > Streptophyta > Magnoliopsida > Fabales > Fabaceae > Lathyrus > Lathyrus oleraceus. The sequence goes on along the minus strand of NC_066581.1, from coordinate 415,284,410 downwards.
TTTTTATAACATGTCTCGCTTTGAGTTTATTACCCAATATCCGGTAATATCTCATTGTTTCTTCCTCAGCTGAGTCCTTTGTGGACATCCCCTTCTGAGTCCGGATTTTTGTCTGATGTATCCTTTGTGGATAGTTTTGCTGTATTGGAATATTCCCCAATACATGCATCTTTGCGTCAGCTCGAGTCTTTCCATCGATTTATTTTCATGGAATCCCTTCGTGTCTCCTAGCAAGTCTTCAAGTCGTGACCTGCTCACGCATTTTTACCTTTTCCCCCCCAGAGTCTCTGTCTCCCTAGTGAGTGTGTTACTACTATGGATTTTTCAGTTTCTCCCGATTTATTTTCCTTTGTGGCAATTATTCACCACGAAGACTTTATTTTTGCATACATACATTTGCATCGTGAGGTCTCTTAGGGACCAAAATTCGTCTCTTTGTTTTTATTTAAGCCCATTCTACCTCGTCGAGACGAAGATTTTAACCTTCATATCTCCGGCTAAAATGACCTTAAATAGGGGCATCTGTAAGACCCTAATTTTGACCCTAAGATCCCTCATGGCATCATTCATTTGCTCAATGCATTGCCTCAAGGATCATAGCATGTGTGGCTCCTTAACCCAAGAGGTGGGATTTGTGTGAGTGGTTTGAGACCACCAAGCATTCTTGTACTGTACTTTATTGCTTTTCTTATTTTTATTACTAACCAAAAGCACAAAAATATGTCATTAACTCTTTTATTTTGAAGCTCAAGTGATCATGTGCTCCCATGCTCCTAAGAGTCTCCTATGCTCCATGAAATGGCCAGATGAGGATGAGAAAAAGCATGAAAATGGTCCACAAAGATCCTAATCATCATATATGTCTCCCAAGTATCTCAATTTGTCAACTTGATCAAGATAACCCAAGGGGCTTGAGGATTGTTTCCCAAGGAAACCCTAATTCAACTGTGCTTTGACTGTGCCTTGCTAATGAAACAACCTCAACCTATGATCAAATTTAATCAAGGGAAGTTCTTTCATTCATTATTTTATGCATATATGATCCTATTTGAGGATCCTCAATCATTCATTCATCAAGATTGGAAGTTTAGCCTTGAAAAGTTGACCAGTCAAGTCATCTGACTAAACTAAGGATCACTAAAATACAACTTTTGATGTGTTTGTGAAATGAAGATGACCCCAAGAGACAAAATGTTATTAAAAACCACATGAACAACTTTCATGTTCATCAAAAATCCATTTGAAACTTTGAAGGTCATCATTCATTTCAAAACATTATAGGTCATTTTGACTGAAACCCTAATTTTGGGTCAACTTCCCAAGGACCTAACTTCCTTAATTTTTATGATTTAGAGGTGAGACCAAATGCATTGGAAATATTAAGATGTCTACTTAAAATTTTATGTTGGACAAAATTTCATAATCCTAAAATAAACACATGTGATAATACAAAACATTATAGGACACTTTGGACCTAAGTCATTGAATTTAAAAAATGTCCAACTTCAAGTGCCCATAAATTTCTCATGAAAAATCCAAATGATGCAAAATGAGAGTTTAATTTGATCATCTTGAAAATATCTACAACTTTTATGTTGGAGGTTTTTCCATTTGAGGCTTTCATCATTGAAACATAAGGGCTTGAAAGTGCTTGCTTTTGTTGAAAGTTTTCAAAGGGAACCTAGACATGTTTTGTACCCAAACCTTCACATCCAGTTTTCATAAATTTCCAATTTCCAAATGAATTTTTTCCCAACATGACTTTTGTTCCTTATTTCAAGGGCTTTCCAACCACTACTCACATTAACTTTTTTGACTTTCCATGTGAGTGTTTCAAAGAGTTTCATGTTTATGTTCATTTTTGCAATTCACATTATAACTTCATGTGCAAGCAAATGCCAAGCCAATTGCATGTCCAATTCACTTCCATTTGAGTCCAGCATGGATTTGCATTCATTTTTGGGCCTTACATGCGCCTGTATAGGCCCATGCAAGGAGAGTTCAAACTTCATGCACACGAGCCAAGCATTGCCTTGCATCACATTCCGGCTATAAATAGAAGTGCAATCTCATTCAAATGGTAACCAAGTGGAGATCTGAAGTGCTGCTGAATTGAAAACCAAACCCTCCCTAAAGGAATTTTCAGTTTTCATTCTCTTTTTCAAGCTTGAATTTCAACATCATTAGTTGATTTTCAAAGCTTAATTCCTTAACCTATCATCACCATCACACTTCCAGAGCAAAATTGGATCAAGAGCTTGGAGAATTCGTGCTATTTGAAGCTTCAATTCAGAGGTAGAACACCAAACTTTCTTGATCTAGATCTTATAATATAATGTGGATTCCTTTGGTTTATGTTGTTTTCTGAAGTCCTCATGCATGAGGCAGGCCAGTGGTGGTCTCAATTTTGCAAATCGTGCCATTTCAGTTCATGCACCATGATCTTCAAGTTCATGTTTCTCTCTAAATAGGAACTGTGAAGAGGATCCATGGTCATAGGGGTGATGTACATTGAGGTTTGATTTCCTGCGCGTGGTGGCCGGATCTGGTTAGATCGCCGTAGAAGATGGTGGTTTCCACCACCATCCCCACGTGGGAGCTTCAGGGCCCTTGGATCTTGCTGAAATGTTTTAATCCTGGCCTTTCTTTGTGTTGACTCATTTAAATGCAAAGTGTAGCGCGTTTGACCAAGGTGTATCATGTGACCGCGCCTCTGAGCCCTAGGATCATTGCCACGTCAATTAATGAAATGATCCAGTGGCTGCGCATTTTTGCTATTTTCTTATTTTCTTTTAATTTCATTTAATTCCTTTTATTTTCAAAAATTCATAAATATTTTATTTTAAGTCACAAAAATATGAGACCAATGCCAAAAAATTTCTTGAAAAATCTAGTTTTATATTTTGATTTTTTTAATTATTTTTGTGACTTCATTTAATATTTTTGTGAATTATTTGGTTTTAATAGTTTTAATTCATTTTTAATTACTTTTTGATATTTGAAAAATCCAAAATTATTTTCATAACATCTATGGATGATGATAAGTCAATGAAAAATAGTCTCATCAATTTCTTATTTGATTTGAGATTTATATGAGATTTTAATTCATATTGTGTAACTTTTCAATGTTTTTAATTATTTTTAAATAATTTATGATTTCAAAAATTGTTGAGAAAATTTGTCAAAACTTGGTTGACCATGTTAGACCTATGAGAATTTAATTGGACTTGTTGAAGTTGATCTGAATTAAATTTGAGGTTTGACCATATTTTGTTTATTTTAATTTTGCATTGATTTTTAATTCAAAAATTACCAAAAAATATGTTTGACTTGTTGACTTGTGATCTTCATTTCTCTCCTGTTTAGCATTGATTGATGATGATTTGATTTACATTTGATCATTTGTGTTTGATACTTTATTTCTCTTTCCATCCATTTCATCTTCATTCCATTTCTTTTTATTTTTGGCCATATGGTTAATGTCTTATGGTTAGTCTTGACAAATGAGAGGTTTAACCTTCTTTGATCCAAACCAAACTCAACTTGATCCAAATTCAAGTCAGTTGTTTTGTGTCCAAGATAGGTTGCTTCTTGGCCAAGCAAAAAACCTAAAGTCCATACAAGGCCTTTCTCTTTTCTTTTGGCATGTCAAGTTTTTGGAGTTTGGCTTATTAGTCATGACCTCTAAGTTGTGTTTATTTGCCTATAGTTTTATTAACCGGCCTCAGATAGCCGTGACTACTACATGAGTTCACTTACGATTGCTTAACATAGCGCAAAATTGTCTCATGACAAGTGTCATACCCCAAAATTTGCCCGCTAATTTTGCAAGACATTTTTTAAGGCACCCGAACTTATTTTCCAAGGCATTGATCTTAGGACCTAGCTCACAGATGGCCAAATCCAGAAAATGGCCCAAACTGGCATGCTCGCTAGGCGAGAAAATCCTTCGCCTAGTGAACCCCTCGCTATGCCACTCGCCTAGCGAAGCTTGCGAATACCAGAAAATTCTGGGCTTCATTCTGAGCCCGTTAGGTCATAAAAAAGTATTATAAATACCACAACTTCAGTCAGGAAAACGAAACGAAAACGGAAGGAAGGGGACAGAAGGAGACGAACCGGAACCCTAGCAATCAAACCTTGGAGGCTAACCGAGAGAATTCAGAGCAACCCTAAAGGAAACCCTGAAGGCAACTCATCTGCACAAAGTTTACCTCCGCCCAACTCAATCCGATATCAAAAGTGACCTGCCAATTCAACGTTGCAATTCAATTGCAAACAGGGCGTGCAGCATGCTGAGATCGTACTGTTCTGAAATTCAAAACCCGCAGCCACTCGCTAGCACATCGCTAAGCGAGCATGTAGCGAGTATTAGCTAAGCCTTCGCTAGGCGAGGCAGAGGCGAACGTGACAGTCGCTTATATTTTGGTTGTTCTGTTTTATGCTTATCTGATCTGTTCTATTTTAATCATGCGTTATTTTGCCTGACATTCCTACTACTGTGTTTCTTTTGCAGTGTCATCCTCGATTGCACCCCCATTTGGTATTCTGACCTGTTTGCTGAATATTGTAAGGACTCACATACTCCCGAAGAGGGTAGCTTACTAGGTATCCCACTTTATTTGTGGGATACCCTTGTGGAGATTCATCCTAATCACTTAATTGATTTTAATGTAATTATTTAATTGATTTTAATGTGGAGATTCATCCTAATTACTTAATTAATATGGACTTAACTACCTAATTACAACTACCTAATTGATTGTAAAATATTGTCTTTGAATATGTGATCTTGGACCTCTCTTTGTTGCCCTACGGTATTACGGTATTATGGTCATGTCCCGCGAATGTGGGGATACGCTTAGCAAAGACCCTTCGATTAAATCATCATGTCCCTATAAAATAAATCATAGTCCCTCGGATGTTGCCTTCGAATATATGATTTTGTCCCTCGATGACCCTTCGGTGTAGCCCACGGTTAAATGATGATCATCCCTTCGAATGCTAAGGTATCCTTGCAAATGTTGCCTTCAATGACCAATCGATGACCCTACGATGACCCTTTTACATCCAAAGGATAAAACTACTTACTTCTCAATAGTAAGGACAGTTTTACCCTCATAAGGATAGGAAATGCCCATAAAGACCTTAGGCAGGTATAACTCTTAATTGCTGGCTCACCACCTAAAATATTTTTCATACCTCACACTTTGCAAATACTAGAAAATCACCACTTGGTATACATTCGTACTAGAATCATTACCAAGTTATATTTTTCTAAACCGCTTTCAAAAATTAAACGAGATAAATACTTTGTATACATTCGTACAAGAATCATTACGGAGTTAAACTCTCTTTTCAAAACATTTTTTAAGCAACTCACAAACACTTTTTCAGACAAACATAAGTGATCCAGCAATTAAGAGCCCATGGATAACCATGGATACAAAGGGTGCTAACACCTTCCCTTTGTATAATGTACCTCCCGAACCCAAAATCTAATTAAGGTCTTTCCTGTTCTTTTCCACCTTTCCTTATTGGATAAAAGAAAAGTCGGTGGCGACTCTTGCTATCCGCGACATTTGCTTTCCAAAGCAAAACACATTCAAAGTCAGTTCACCGTATGACAGAACTGGCGACTCTGCTGGGGACGAAAGAGAGAGGTCACCTTAAGGAAAAAATCATTTATGTTTTCAATTGTTCCTTCTTTTAAGGGTATTTTCGAGCGAAAGATCCTACACCCGGATCTAGTGTACCTTAGGTAAGTAGCAATAGATCATCGCGACTATCCGGCGTATACTGGAATGGTTAAAATGATGGCTACGGTTAATGTGACACTTTGGATGTCCTGATGTTCCTCACGTTTACTTGAGGAAAAATTTGGCATTCACGTGGTGTCATCAAAGCATTAACCAGACCTTTAGAACCCTAATTGACTCATCCTAGCCATTAGAAAGTAGTGAGATAACCGACCTCGGTTCCGACTGGGGTTGGTTGAGACTCGATACTACACTCCTTGAGATTGGACTTTAGGGAAGCTTTGGTCAACCACTTGGTGTTGCACTGAAGTGGACTTAAAGGAAGGTCAATGATTGGAGATCCTTCTAGAACTCGGTTACTATTCTAGGACAGGTTGAACCAACCAAACTTCAGTGGGGAGGGTACTTACCTATGGAACTCATGCAAGCCTTAAAACTTAGGAATGATTGTCGTGTGACTTGTTTGTGCTTGGTATTGGCATAACATCATAACATTGTAACATCATAACATCATAGCACTGTACTAACCATTTCAAGGACTTAGGGGTTTAGCTTTGCTCTGTTAAACAGGTTATGGCTTCCAGGAAGACCATCCGGATCAATCTTGTAGCGATCTCTCCTCAACTCAAGGATTTAGTGTCAGAACTTCCCGATTATGCTCAGTTCATCAAGAAACATGGTTCTCTCCTCAATTTGGTTACCACCGGTTTCAAAGAAGACATGATGAGAGTTCTATTCCAATTCTTCGATCCTAAACACCATTGTTTCACCTTCCCAGATTATCAGTTGGTACCCACATTAGAAGAATTCTCCAGGATGCTTGGGATACCTATCCTTGATCAAACACCTTCCAGTGGTTTAGAAAAGATTCCGAAGTCTGAAGAAGTTGTCGCGGCTTTACACATGACAAGGTCAGACATTGAAGCCAATTGGGTAACAAGAAGTGGAGTTAAGGGTTTACTTGCCAAATTCCTGATAAATAAGGCCCGAGAATTCTTAAAAGTTACGGATGTCCATGCTTTCGAGGATGTCCTAGCATTACTAATCTATGGTTTGGTGTTATTCCCTAATCCAGACCAATTCATAGACGTGAATGCTATTAAGATATTTCTCACTCATAACCCTGTACCTACCTTGCTTGGGGACATTTTACATTCCCTTCACACCCGTACTATGAAGAGACGAGGGACTCTCATGTGCTGCATACCTTTATTATCTAGGTGGTTTATTTCGCACCTTCCTCAATCATTCTTGAAGAATGAGCAAAATCTGAAATGGTCTCAAAGGATAATGTCGCTCTCCCATTCAGACATCCGTTGGTGTCCTCATCTCGAAGGAAATGTTATCATCATTGACCGTTGTGGAGAATTCTCTAACGTGCCACTCCTGGGGATAAGAGGGGGTATTACTTACAATCCAGCTTTAGCCCTACGTCAGTTTGGTTATGCTCTAAGAGATGGTCCACATGAAATAATTCTTCAAGGCACTGTGTTTGACTATGACAACGACTCTCAAGGTCTCCGTCAAAGGTTTGTACGAGCTTGGGGCATGGTGAAAATAAGTACTTTAGGGAAGAAAAACTCTATTCCTATGGAACCTTATCTCAGATGGGTACGCGCAAGAGCTCGTGAACTTGGCATGCCATATCTTGCAGTCGGACCGCAGAATGTTGAACCAGAAGTTGAAGGAGGTACTCCTCAGATCATCCCTTATCCAGATATGCCTACCGATGTTGAAGAATTAAAGAGATCCTGGATCCAGTTGAGAGAGGAAAGGGATACTTTTGAGACTCAGTTCGTTGCAGAAAGGAAGAAAGTATTAGAGCTCACCAGCCAGCTTAATGAGGAACGAAAACTCAATACATATCTTCGCCCAAAAAGAAGCCGTCTCTGGGAGATTTGAGCTTTCATTGTATTTTTATGAACATTGATTACGGAAATTATTAATAAAAGTTTCCCTCTTTTTGGTGGTTTACGCAAAGTTAAATTCCCGGAGTCCTTGAAAACATTTCATACATTGCATAACATAACATAACATTGCATAACAGGTATCCTAAAAGATCAATATTCTCACGATCTCCCTTCCAAACAGAAAAATGGCTCTCGAACAAACTGTCAAAGATCTCCAGGCTCAGAATGCTCAATTCCAGGAGATGATGCTGAGCTTATCGAAGGGGCAGGAAGAACTGAAGGCTCTCTTGCTCGAGAAGAAGAAAGACCCGAAACCTGTGAGTTACATTAACCCGGGAAGGAGGCGTAAAGGACAGGCTGCAGGAGTCAAGATTAGACTTCTGAAAGATCAAGAAGAGGAGACAGAAAATGATTCAGGAGAGGAGGATGTTGATCTCTTCAACTCTGAGGACGACGATGAAGATTATGAGAATGAACAGTACTCTCCAAGAGATGGCAAGTACAAGTTGCTGGAAGAACGTATGCTAGCTATGGAGGGTCAGAAGGCGCCCGGTCTGGATTTCGAAAGCTTGGGACTGGTCTCTGATGTGGTCATTCCTCGCAAATTCAAGATCCCCACTTTCACTAAGTACGATGGTGCGTCTTGTCCTCAGATGCATCTGAGAGCTTATGTGAGAAAGATTCAGCCGTATACCACTGATAGGAAGCTATGGATCCATCTCTTCCAAGAGAGTCTATCTGGCACACAGCTGGAATGGTATTATCAGCTCGAAAGCTCTAACATCCGCACCTGGACTGATTTAGCGACAGCTTTCTACAAACACTACCAGTATAATTCTGAATTGGCGCCTACTCGGCTACAGTTGCAGAATATGACTATGGGATCTAAAGAAAGCTTCAAAGAGTATGCTCAAAAATGGAGAGATTTGGCTGGCAGAGTCAAACCCCCTATGACTGATCGAGAATTAGTGGACATGTTCATGAGTACATTGACTGGCCCATTCTATAGCCATCTACTGGGAAGTTCTTCATCGGGTTTCACTGAACTTATATTGACAGGTGAACGTGTGGAGAGCGGCATTCGAAGTGGAAAGATACAGGTGACTACCTCTGCAAGCACCAAAAGGTCCTACCAGGGGAGGAACGAATCAAATGCTGTGTACGGTCAAAAGGGTCGTAACAAGAAAAATCGTGACCATACCATTGGAGCAGTTACGATTGCAGTGTCGCCATCTCAAAACTTCCAGCACAGACAAGACAGGCCAAGAAGGCAGTTTACCTAGATCAATATGACTTTACCACAGGCACTGCAGGGTATGCTAAAAGCAAATTTGATTACCCTCAAAGATCCTCCTACGAATCCCAACACTACTTCTCCTCGTTATAATCCCAATGCCAGGTGTGCGTATCACTCCGATAGCCCCGGGCATGATACAAACGATTGTTGGTCGTTGAAGAATAAAATCCAGGATATGATCGACGCTGGGGAAATTGAATTTGAGCCTCCGGAGACTCCCAATGTCATCACTGCACCTATGCCTAATCATGACAAGGCTGTTAATGCTATGGATGACAACTCTCACATTTCTAATGTAGCTGACTTAGCATCTCCTCTCCTGGCCATCAAGAAGAAGTTGTTGCAAGCTGGTTTATTTCCAGGTTGTGCTGAAAATTGCGATATATGTATATCCCGACCCAATGATTGCTTGAAGTTGAGAATTGGTATTCAACGGCTGATGGACGATCATACAATTCTCTTCGAAAAGGTTCCTAAGGTGGAAGACCCTATTGAAGAAATATCTGTGATTGCTAGGTCCAAAGTTCTAATGAAGATTACCGCTCCTAGAGTACCTGTGAAGATTACTGCTGAACCCAAGGTAGCTCCCCTGATCATTACTGCACCTGGCCCAGTACCATATTCCTCAAGCAAAGCCATTCTGTGGAATTACGGAGGTGAGGTTTACATCCATGGTGTAAAGCAAGATGATAATTCTGCTAATTCTGATGACGTTGACATTGTTGGGACTAGTGGAATTACTCGAAGCGGAAGGATCTTTTCTCCAGAGATCTCACCTCCAGTCCCCGAAAACCGGGGAAAGGAACCAGTCAACCCTTCTCAGTCAGAGACACCGGTCGAAGTTACTACTGAAGATGTTGCCAAACAAGAAATGGAAGAAGTGCTGAAAATCATCCGCAAGAGTGATTTTGATGTGGTAGAACAGTTGGGGCATACCCCGTCCAAGATCTCGATGTTATCCTTGTTGTTATCTTCTGAATCTCATGCCAATGCCTTGATAAAATTCTTGAAGACTGCTCATGTACCTCAGGAGACCTCCGTCGATCAGTTCGAAAACTATGTTGCTAACCTGACTGTTGACAATGGCCTAGGTTTTTCCAATGCTGACCTGACACCAGCAGGGAAGAATCACAATAAAGCTCTGCATATCTCCATTGAGTGTAAGGGGATCACCTTGTCTCATGTGTTGATCGATAATGGCTCTTCTTTGAATGTGCTACCGAAAGCCGTGCTCGATAAACTTGACTGCAAGAGCATTGAACTGAAGCCTAGTGACATTGTGGTGCGTGCTTACGATGGTGCGAAGAGTGTTGTCCATGGTGAAGTGGTTCTCCCTATCAAGATAGGACCTCAAGTCTTCAACACTACCTTTCATGTAATGAACATTCGTCCCGCCTATTCCTGCTTGCTGGGACGCCCTTGGATTCATGGGGCAAGTGTTGTAGCTTCGTCTCTCCATCAAAAGTTGAGATATCCAATAGAGGGTAAGATCGTCACTGTGTGTGGGGAAGAATAGTATATCGTCAGTAGTGTACATACCTTCAAATACGTCGAGATGGAGGGTGAATTCTTTGAGACTCCGTCTCAGTCATTTGAAGTAGTTCCTCCGACTAATCCTGTCCTTAAGCCAACTTCCTGTGTGCCCAAGGTTATTCGTGCTCCTCCTACTATGATTTCTCTGAAAGATGCTCAAGTTGTGGTTGAAAATGGTGGTCGTACTGGTTGGGGTCAACTGATCAACGTACCATACAAGTCTGACAAGTCTGGTCTGGGATTTAACTATTAAAAGATGGTCAAAGATCAAATTAATGTTGTAGAAGATGCTGATAGTGATTGCGACCTGGATAGCTGGATCTTCCCAACAATTGGTGACGGACTCAATAATTGGAAGGCTGAAGACACTACCCCGATTTCCTTTAGTCAGGAGTAATTGTTATTGTCTATTTTAGTGTTGCAAATTTTTAATTTTTACAATTGAACTTCTTAAAGCATTGTGTCTATGCCCGGGGCACAATAGCTAATTTGTTAAGGGTTTTGTCATTTTCATAAGCATATTCACATTCAATAAATCAATGGACGTTTTGCATTCAAATATTGCGCTCTTTATCTTTCCTGTCATCCTTCAAACAAGCTATGTTTTCTTGCACACACTCACGTAACAAATTGCGTATCCATATCCACTCTGGATCCTGTTGATAATAGTTCTACTACTGTTAATTATGACTTCGAAAATCCGATCTACCAAACCGACGATGGAAGTGAGGAAGATTGTGAAGTACCTGGAGAACTTGCCAGATTGGTACCGCAAGAAGAAAAGACCATACAACCGCATGAGGAATCAACTGAATCTGGGTACTGAAATAGACAAGGAAATTACTGAGGGAAAAATCAAGAGATAATATGGAATGATGAATGTCAAGAAGCTTTTGACAAAATCAAGAAGTATCTCCAAGAACCTATAAATCCGATGCCACCAGTTGAAGGAAGACCTCTAATCATGTATTCGACCGTGTTAGAAAATTCAATGGGGTGTGTGTTGGGGCAACATGACGAGTCTGGTCGAATAGAGCATGCAATATACTACCTTAGCAAAAGGTACCGACTGTGAAACAAGATACTCACAGCTCGAGAAAGCTTGTTGTGCTTTGGCTTGGGCTGCTCGCCGACTAAGACAGTATATGTTGAATCATACCACTTTATTGATTTCCAAGATGGATCTTATCTTATATACATCTGAGAAACCTGCTCTCTCCGGAAGAACAACAAGATGATTACTGAACTCTGCACGCAGTTCAAAATAAAACACCATAACTCTTCTCCATACCGGCCAAAGATGAACGGCACCGTGGAGGCTGCTAATAAGAATATCAAGAAGATCATACAAAAGATGACAGTAACGTACAAAGACTGGCATGAGATGTTACCATTTGCTCTTCATGGTTATCGCACTTCAGTACGCACTTTGACAGGGGAAACTCCTTTCTCTTTAGTCTACGGAATGGAAGCCGTCTTACCTGTGGAAGTTCAGATTCCCTCTCTAAGAATCATGAAAGAGGCGAGTTTAGACGAGGATGAATGGATTCAGACTCGACTCGATCAGATAAATTTGATTGATGAGAAGAGACTCGCGGCTGTTTGTCATGGGCAGATATATCAGAGGCGCATGACCCAGGCATTTAACAAAAAGGTCAAGAGACAGGTGTATCAAATTGGCGACTTGGTGATCAAGCGTATCATTCTACCACAAGGTGATCCCAGGGGCAAATGGACTCCCACATACGAAGGGCCATTTGTAGTTAAGAAGGTATTCTCTGGTGGAGCCATGATACTTGCTACAATGGATGGCGAAGACTTCCCACATCCCGTGAACGCAGACATAGTTAAAAAATACTACGCCTAAAAGAGACCCGCTAGGTCGACGTACCTAGGCAAAAGTAAGGGCATCCCGGCGAACCAAAAGGGTTCGGGCAAAAATTAGGGATAAACATATAAAAATGTACACCCGACGAGTCGAAAACCTGAAAAGGAGGCTTGTGCAAAAAAGGGTATCCTGGTGGACTGAAAACCTGAAAAGGTGGTACAGGCAAAAATTAGGGATTTAAAGCGTAAGACTATATCCCGTTCTCAGTCAGCTTCACCCAAGTCAAAGGGACTGAACAAGCCAATCACTTCTATCCGACAGCAGGAGATGAGATGCTTGAAGACATAATGAGAGTAGCAGAATTAAAATCGATAGGACTTTTCCTTCATAGCTTTTTCTTTATGTTCTCGACAATTTCCTCTTACTAGGATTTCTGTCTCTTTGTACATAAATCGCCTGTTTATAGGCCCTCTTTCAAAATCAATACAATTTTGTTTCCAAAAAAAAATGCTTTTGTTTTACTTTTCTGTTTTGCTTGCGTAAACGTCCATTGATTTAATTTGAATTAATATGTGCCTTTGAATATGATCGATGTTTACCAAAAATACATGCATAAAACGGAAATAGCAATTACAAAAGACTTCAGGATCGAGGAGAAGGTCTAACCATGCGTTCCAATGAATCCGATTGCTAATTCTATTCCCCAGCATAAACCATCTATTTCCCAAAAGAGGTTGGCATCACCAGACTGGTCATCTCTTCCATCCCCAACCAGGCTCGGTTGAGTGTTTCCACCATCAGACAGAAATCAGGTATCCCCAGCTAAGAAAGGGTCGTCAATACAAGTATCTCCAACCAGAAGATGGGGATTTATTTTCCCCAGGGAGTCGCCAGGAAAAACTTTTCGGATGCATAATTCATTCATTACATCATTTCACAGCATACGCATGCATACATTGTTCGCATTTATTTTCATAAGCATAAAACACCTCATGCATCATGACATGGCATGAAGCTAACTTGATTGTTCAGGATAATTATCCTCCTGATACAAAGGTCCATTCAGACGGACATCTTTATCAATTACATTCAAGATTCGACTACATCTCTCGGATACAATCCATATGAGCATTCACTCTGGCAAGCACTCTGATATCCGCCCAATGGTGGCATCTTTAAGCCCACCCCAGATATTCATTGCAAATACAACATATACAAATACTATCAGATACAGCCTAGCGTACGGTTCATTCTGATTCAGCTCAACATATGACTCCTTCAACTCAGATACGATCTAACGTACGATCCATTCTGACCTTCAACTACTCCAATACGGTCCAATGTACGACCTAGTTGGACCTTCAAATCCTCAGATACTACCTAGCGTACGGTGCAGTCTGAAACGTAGTCTTGTGTACGACTACTTTCTTCGTCAGATACAGCCTAATGAACGGCTCATCCTGCAACTCAGATACTACCTGGCGTACGGTACATTCTGAAACGTGGTCTAGCGTACGACTATCCTTTCATCCTCAGATACGGCCTGATGGACAACTCATTCTGCAATTCCAATACGGTCTGACGTACGACCCATTTGGATCTTCAACTCAGATACGATCTAGCGTACGATCCATTCTGATTCTACCTTCGTCAGATACAGCCTAACGTACGGCTCATTCCGAGACTTCGATACGATCTAGCGTACGATCCATTCTGATCTTTCCTCCCCGGCGAAGTCATCCGCCTAATGAACAACTCACTCTGCTATTTCAGCTATGGTCTAGCGTACGATCCATTCTGATCCCTTATCCCCAGCAGCGTATAACACACTCTGACTCCCCAGCGAAGTCGACAGCATAATGGAGGACTCACTATACGGTCTAGCGTATGACCCGATATGATACCCACGCCTTCAGATATCGTCTCATGTACGACGCACTCTGAAGCTCTCATCATCAAACTTCCTGGATGGCATCTTTAAGCCCACCTCCATCAAGACCAACTTTCGATTAACAAGTGCAAATTTTTGGTGCATTTTAGTGTTCAATAATCTTCCACCTCCAGATCACGAATGGCGTACACACCGTTCTAACTCTCTCGGTTCAAGAATATTGAACAGGGGCAGCTGTCATACCCCAAAATTTGCCCGCTAATTTTGCAAGACATTTTTTAAGGCACCCCAACTTATTTTCCAAGGCATTGATCTTAGGACCTAGCTCACAGATGGCCAAATCCAGAAAATGGCCCAAACTGGCATGCTCGCTAGGCGAGAAAATCCTTCGCCTAGCGAACCCCTCGCTATGCCACTCGCCTAGCGAAGCTTGCGAATACCAGAAAATTCTGGGCTTCATTCTGAGCCCGTTAGGTCATAAAAAGTATTATAAATACCACAACTTCAGTCAGGAAAACGAAACGAAAACGGAAGGAAGGGGACAGAAGGAGACGAACCGGAACCCTAGCAATCAAACCTTGGAGGCTAACCGAGAGAATTCAGAGCAACCCTAAAGGAAACCCTGAAGGCAACTCATCTGCACAAAGTTTACCTCCGCCCAACTCAATCCGATATCAAAAGTGACCTGCCAATTCAACGTTGCAATTCAATTGCAAACATGGCGTGCAGCATGCTGAGATCGTACTGTTCTGAAATTCAAAACCCGCAGCCACTCGCTAGAACATCGCTAAGCGAGCATGTAGCGAGTATTCGCTAAGCCTTCGCAAGGCGAGGCAGAGGCGAACGTGACAGTCGCTTATATTTTGGTTGTTCTGTTTTATGCTTATCTGATCTGTTCTATTTTAATCATGCGTTATTTTGCCTGACATTCCTACTACTGTGTTTCTTTTGTGGTGTCATCCTCGATTGCACCCCCATTTGGTATTCTGACCTGTTTGCTGAATATTGTAAGGACTCACATATTCCCGAAGAGGGTAGCTTGCTAGGTATCCCACTTTATTTGTGGGATACCCTTGTGGAGATTCATCCTAATCACTTAATTGATTTTAATGTAATTATTTAATTGATTTTAATGTGGAGATTCATCCTAATTACTTAATTAATATGGACTTAACTACCTAATTACAACTACCTAATTGATTGTAAAATATTGCCTTTGAATATGTGATCTTGGACCTCTCTTTGTTGCCCTACGGTATTACGGTATTATGGTCATGTCCCGCGAATGTGGGGATACGCTTAGCAAAGACCCTTCGATTAAATCATCATGTCCCTATAAAATAAATCATAGTCCCTCGGATGTTGCCTTTGAATATATGATTTTGTCCCTCGATGACCCTTCGGTGTAGCCCACGGTTAAATGATGATCGTCCCTTCGAATGCTAAGGTATCCTTGCAAATGTTGCCTTCAATGACCAATCGATGACCCTACGATGACCCTTTTACATCCAAAGGATAAAACTACTTACTTCTCAATAGTAAGGACAGTTTTACCCTCGTAAGGATAGGAAATGCCCATAAAGACCTTAGGCAGGTATAACTCTTAATTGCTGGCTCACCACCTAAAATATTTTTCATACCTCACACTTTGCAAATACTAGAAAATCACCACTTGGTATACATTCGTACTAGAATCATTACCAAGTTATATTTTTCTAAACCGCTTTCAAAAATTAAACGAGATAAATACTTTGTATACATTCGTACAAGAATCATTACGGAGTTAAACTCTCTTTTCAAAACATTTTTTAAGCAACTCACAAACACTTTTTCAGACAAACATAAGTGATCCAGCAATTAAGAGCCCATGGATAACCATGGATACAAAGGGTGCTAACACCTTCCCTTTGTATAATGTACCTCCCGAACCCAAAATCTAATTAAGGTCTTTCCTGTTCTTTTCCACCTTTCCTTATTGGATAAAAGAAAAGTCGGTGGCGACTCTTGCTATCCGCGACATTTGCTTTCCAAAGCAAAACACATTCAAAGTCAGTTCACCGTATGACAACAAGCTAACATAACTACACTAATTACTAACTTTAATTTGAGCATTTAATTTTCTTGCAATTTACTTTAATGCCATTTATTTTTTGCTCATTTATTCATATTGCTTTTCATTTTGCTCACTTGAGCTCATATTTTATGTTTATGTCATTTTCCTTTTGCTCATTTGAGATCATTATTGTATATAAGTATATTGTTGTCTTGTGTTGGTTTTGTTCTTGTTTGTGTGAACCTAATGCAAAAAGGAGAAAGGACTTAGAATTAGGACATACCCATGTGTAGCGGGGTATTCGTTACCATTAGAGATATTGACTAAATCTAAGGTAAATCATAAAAGTCGAGTCGCCACCGCACTTCTATTTATCCAAAGGAATGGTTAGAAAGCGAACAAAAACCTAATAGTTTTAACAAAAACTAGTAAAAGAAACAGAGATCTGGGTAAGGGGGTTGGTTATGCAATGGGAAGGTGTTAGGCACCCAAAACATCCTAGGTACTCCAAGGGAGCCTTTTTCATACTTGTTGTAAAGGTTGTTGTTTTGTGAAAATTTGTGTTTGCAAACATGATTGAAGAGATGAGAAGAGAATATACAAGTTATTTACATTTCGTGTTTGGATGGATAAACCCATTGCCTACGTACCATCTTACAAAAAGATTAGGATCAAAACCTCGTAGTTCGGGATAAAAATCTCAAAATGAGTGGCTGAATTGATTGGTCCAAAAGCCTTAAGATCTTTTGTTATCAAAGGGAGAAAACTCAACCAACCCACAAATCCACCGTGTGAGGATAGCTTCAACATGCTAGTGAGGGGTTAACCCTATAATAAGCATGGAAGACTCATTGTCCATCACTAAGGATATAGGTGAGTATTACATCTACCACAAAGATAACTCAAACCTAATAGCTAAAGGTTATGGAAAATTTGATTAAGAAGGTGGCCATTGGAACCATAAAAACACATTTGAATGAGTTATATTTACCAATTAGAAGTATATACAAAAGTGGTCAAAGTTGACTTAAAGATTCAATTCAAAATAAGTGTTATAAAAAGGAAAGTTTGAAAATCAAAAGCATAAGGCTTAGGTTTCTAATGTTTGAAAACAATAATTAAATGTTTGCTCAAGAATTTTTGGCTTGGGTTAGAGTGGAGAGAAGAAGAAGGGTTAAGTCCTAAGTAAAGCAAAAAGAGAAGGGATGAAGAATCAAAACCACAATGAGGAGTTCCTCTCTTAAAATCATATTGATGATCCAAGTAGCTCCCATCCTTTGGAATTAGCAACCACAAAGCATAAGCAATCAAATAAGTCTTTTAAGAGATCCTCAATGTATCTTGTATCTTCCACTTGGATGAACATGGCAATGGTCCTCCAATTAAGCTCAGATAGAAACTCCTAGCACAAAAGCACACACATCAAAAGTTCCATGAAGTAAAACAAGATTGGACAAGAGTGAGTTTAGAGATTTGGGTCTTCTAATCCATCTTCATCATTAAGATCCTTTTACTCCAATTTTGCATAAGGAAGGTCCTAGAATCTAAGTCCCATTCTCCATTTCTTTGCATAGGGAAAGTCCTAGAAACTAAGTCCATTTCTTTGCATTTGGTCCACAACAATCAAAACAAAAACACAAGCATAATAATATATACACAATTATGTGCTCAAGTGAGCAAAAGGCAAATGACATTAACATAAACATGTGCTCAAATGAGCAAAGAGAAAAAACAAATGGATAATATGTGCAAGAATAGTAAATGGCATAAAATTAAATTACCTAAAGTAAATGTTAATTGTCAATGGTTAGTGTTAGTAGTTAGTGTGCCATAAGGCAAATTTAGCGTTATGTTAAGCAATCGTAATTGGACTTATTTAGAAGTCACAACTATCTGAGGCCGGTCAATAATAATGTAGGCAACAAACACAAGTTAGGAGTCTTGATTAGTGAACCAAGTCCCAACAACTTGCCATGCCAAAAAAAAGAAGAGAATTGATCTTGTATTGGTTTAAGTCTTTTGCATAATTTAGGAAACAACCTATCCTTAATGCAAAGCCATTCACTTGATCAATTGATCAAGATGAATTAGATTTGAATCAAGGAAGGTTAAGTATCCCTAATCAATGCTAACTTATCAACCTTCAACTCATTGATCAAGAAGAAAAGAAGTAGAAGAAGAAGAAGGAGAAGATGGATAAGGGAAATGGAAATGGCAAAATTAAAGTGCATTCAATGAAATACAATGTACCAATCCTCATATGTTGACCAATAACATTGAAAGTCAAGGTCAAACAATCAAAAACAGAAGTGAGATGAAGATTGGGAGTCAAGAAATGAATAAAATATTTTTTGCATTTTTTAATATTTAAAATAAACTTGAATTAAAAATAAAGAAAAGGTCAAACTTCAAAATTACTTCAAATCAACCTTGAAAGGTCCAAGTAATTTGTCCTAAGTTCAACAAGGTCAAACAAAGTTTGACAAAAAATTTCAGCATTTTTAAAAGTCAGAAACTATTTTTAATCAATTAAAAATGAATAAAAATAACCTAATTGAACTAAAATCTCAAATAAATCTCAAATCAATTTGAAAATTGATGAGAATATTTTTCATAGATCCATCATCATTCAAATAGGTTGGGAAAATATTTTTGTATTTTTTGAATATCAAAACCTATTTAAAATGAATGAAAAATAACCAGAAAAGAGAAAATTCACAAAAAATATCAAATGACAAAATAAAAAATATAAATAATCAGAAATAGAAACTAGAAATTATTTGGAGACTAATGCAACTGGTCCCATAATTTTTGGATTAAAAATGAAGAAGATATTGATTTTTGAAAATAATTGGAATTAAAGAAAATAAAACCAGAAATTAAAAATGGCAAAAAATGAAAGCCCTTGGATCTGAGCTCATTAATTGAGCTGGCAGATCCAAGGATCCAGAAGCGCGTGCCTATTGTAGTCCACAGTCAATGCACTCACATGGAAAATAATAAAAAGTCATAACACTGAAGGATCCAGATTAGATCTGGAAAATAGATCAAACGGCCAGGAATGGATCTGGCAATGATGAAGCCACCGGAGCCACCGTCTTCTCCGGTGAGCTTAGATTTTCCGGCCAAACTTGCAGGGATTCAAAAGGAAACCAAAGTACACGATCCTTATACCAAAATGAAGCTGGGGTGATGTACATCACCCCTATAACCTTGAATCACACTCAAGATCCCTATATGTTGAGGAATCTGAGGTGGAAGATTCAGGTATGGAAAATGCAGATCAAAGAAAAACGAAATTGAAGCTACCACTAGCTTGCCTCTCAAATGAGGGCTTCAGAAAACACTAGATCCAAGCAAATAGGTCCATGGATGATGAGAATCGAAGAAAATACCAGTTGAAGTGTAAGCTTGAATTCTGGTAACTTGAGCTCGATTCCTTGCTTGCTTTACCAAAACAGAAGTTCAATGAGATGAATAATGAATGTTTAGAAGCATTAGATCTAAGAATTCAACTAGATGAAGTTGAATTTTAGATCTGAAAAATTTGAGAAAAATGAAATTGCTTCTTTGGTGAGAGGTTGGGTTTTGATTTCTGCAGCAATTCAGGTTGAATCAGGTCTCCAATTTGAATGGCATAGGGTCTCTATTTATAGAGGGAAAGGCAAGGGAATGATGAAATGATCTGTGTGCATGAATTTGGATACCACTTGCATGGGCTTGCATGATCATGCACAAGGCCCAAAAACAATGCCAATTGCAAGCTGAACTCAAATGCCAGAGGTTTGGACGTGTAATTTGCTCCGAATTGGCTTGTGTAACAAGATTTCATGTGCATTCCATAATTTTGACCTAAACATTCACCTCTTCGAAAATACCATTTAGAAAATCTAAACATAAGCATGTGGGTAATGGTTGGAAAGGTCTTTGTATAAGGAACAATTGTTATGTTGGACAAAAACTCATTTGAAGTGTGGAAATTTATGAAATTTGAGTTTAAAGTGTGATGTGCAAAACATGTCAATACAAGGTTTCTAAATTTGGCCAACTTTCAAGCCCTTCTTTTTTTGATGATGAAAGCCTCAACGACAAAACTACCCAACATAAAAGTTGTAGAGATTTTCAAGACAATCAAAATGGACTTAAATTTTGAATCATTTGGATTTTGGATGAAGAAGTTATGGGCACTTGAAGTTGGACTTTTTTGACTTTTAATGCATTTGGTCAAAAAGGACCTATAATGTCTTGCATTATCACATGTATTTCCTTTGAGACTTAGAAATTTTGTTCAACATAACATTTTAAGTAGACATCTTAAGATTTCCAATTCATTTGATCCCACCTCAAAATCATAAAACATGAATGAGTTATGTCCTTGGGAAATTGACCCCAAATTAGGGTTTCAGTCAAAATGACCTATAATGTATTGGAATGACAGATGTCCTTCCAAGCTTCAAATCAAGTTTTGATGAACATGAAAGTTGTTCATATTGTCCTAAAGAACATATTTTCTTTTGGAACCATATCCATTTGACCAACACATAAAAAGTTAGGCCTCAGTGCATTTTAGAATAGTCAGATGAATTGACTGATCAACTTCTCAAGTCCGTGACTCATATCTTGATGAATTGATGATTGAGGACACTAAAATAAGTCCAAATATGCATGAAATGAAGAGTTAAAGAACTTCCCTTGATTGTATTTGATCATGGGCTGAGGTTGCTTCAGGAGCAAGGCATTGTGGTGCACATATGAATTAGGATTTCCTTGAAGAACAAGACCTCAAACCTTTTGACTTGCTATGACCAAAATGATGAGTTGAGATGCTAGGGAGACATATTTGATGGATGAGAGCTTTGGGAACCATTACCATGCTTGCTATCATCTCCTCTTGACCATGTATTTGTACCAATGACCTCCTAGAAGCTTTGGACATTGTGATTGCTCAAGCTACAAACAAAAGATGTTAGTGACATATTTTTGTGCTTTTGGTTAGTAAACAAAAATGAGAAAAGCAAATGATATACAATTTAAACATGCTTGGTGATCTCAAACCAATCACAAGGAGTCTCACCCAAAGGCAAAGGGAACCAAGATGCTAATGATCCTTGAGGCAATGCCAAATGCAATGTTATGATGCCATGAGGGATCTTAGGGACAAAATTGGGGTCTTACAGATGCCCCTATTTAAGGTCATTCTAGTCAGAGAAGTGAAGGTTAAAATCTTCGTCTCGACGGTGTGGAATGGGCTTAAATAATTACAAAGAGACGAATTTTGGTCCCTAAGAGACCTCATGATGTAGATGTATGCATGAAAATAGTACAAACTCTGTGGGGATATGTGTCCATAAAGAAGAAAAGGAAACCCGAAGAGGCTAAAAATCCAAAGGAGTAATACACTCACTAGGGAGACAGAGACTCTGGGGGAGTAAAGGGTGAAAATGTGTGAGCAGGTCGCGACTCAAAACTTGGGGAACAGAATTCCAAAGGGAAGTAAATCCAATGGAAAGACTCGAGCTGACTAAAAGGTGCATGTGTTAGGGAATATGCCAACACAGCAACATTATCCACAATGGATACTTCGGATAAAAATCCGGACTCAGGTGAGGATAATCCACTAAGGGACCTCACTAGGGATATCCAAAAAGGACTCTCCTGGGGAAGCAATGGGATGAGGTATTACCGGCTACTGGGTAATAAGCTCATAGAGATGTGTGATCTGAACATCGGTATAAGGGTGAGAGAACAACATGCTCAGGAAGAATGAATATCTAAGACCGGTATAAGGGTGAGAGATATCAATCAACCAAAACATATGAGGAAGACCTAAAAGGGTATATTTCGACTCAGGAAAATCTGACTCCATAGGGGACAAAAAGTCATAATAGGGAGCAAAAGGAAGGAACACCAGGGATGCTGCTTACTGGGCATATAATAGGTGACCAACCTAAGCGTGAATTGGGGAATATTCCCAAAACACTCATCATCCAAAAAGAGGGCAAAAAGCAAACTCGATTAAGGGATGGACATTCGATTCCAAAACAGGGATACAAATCTTACACGACTGGGGAAGAACAAAAGCTTCGACCAAAGAGTTCATGAGATATATTATCTATTACTGTCAAAACATAGATAATACACTCGCATGGAAGATTATCCACAAGCGGTTACTGGGTTAATAAAGGATAAATCAACCAAGAAAGAGAAAGGCATCGGGATACCAAAACTAGGTATATAATGATGACCAATCAAGGGGAGCAACAAACATTACCGGAAACCAGTAAATGAAAGATGGCTTGCTGAGGATAAATTGTCTAATCAGACAATTATCCAAGAGAAAGGAATATCATCACCGCATATTGGATAATGATAACCATCAAGGAGGGGATTACATCTACCGGATACTGGGTAGAAAACCACGGAAAAGTAACCGTCATCAACTTAGGATGAACAAAAAGGTTAACTCTGCAAAGGGGAGAAAATAGGGTTTACAACTACCGGTATATGGGTAGAAAACTACAAATTCCACCGGGGATAGGATGAATGATTGCTGATTACTGAGCAATTATTCATTTATACCACGGGGAAACAAAGCAAACAACCACAAGAGGTCAATTTAGGATCAAACCAAAGAGGCAAACTGAATCAAGACTAGTCCTAGTGAGGATATAACTCAATAGGGACACCCATCCCAATGTATGTGTTGGGAGGAAGCAAAAACAACCATCGTCCACGAGGATATAACTCAGGGGGGAATGCGGAAGGAAAGATAAACACTTTCTGCTTAATGGGCTGACTTTACATTAAGGGATCAAACACCGACATCTGCTTGGGAAATGTATTACCAACTAGTAGAGGATAACAAACAAAAGATATATGGCAAAAATGCAATATGAACATCCGAATGTTGAAAAATATATGCACACATGCGTGGTTTATGTATGATGAATGCTGACAAACAGACATTTCTAACACAAAGAGCTCTGAAGAATAAGCACACAAATATCCGGTACTACATCTCAAGAGAGAGCCAGGTTCAACGGAGAGTATCCAATCTGCCGGGAATCAGAGATACCGGGGAGCAAAGACCTCCGCAGGGGATGAATCATCAGTCACAGCTGGGGAAAAGAGTTTATTGCACAGGTAGAATATGCCACATAAGCAACTCTACTAGGGAATCTATCCGAGGGATAAAGGGATTCTGGGGATCAACCACCAAGTACCGTACCCACCAAGGAGATCACATCTGCCGAGGAGAAAAGGTTGCTACCCCGCTGAAGGGGAGAGTGGTGAATATCTCAACAAGCATACCACACAGGGCTCCGGAGGAAGAAAATACAGTCATGCCAGGAATATGAACAAATGTCTTACCCTGTTGGAGATCATACCATCCTTGGGAGAGCACTAAGGATCTCCTAAGTATCCTTTTCATCATTGTGAATGTTCACCTTGTTTAAAAACAAGTTATGAAAAATTCATTTTTTCAAAACAATGATATTTTCTCAATTAAAAGCATGTAAAACGTTTGTTGAATAGAAACAAATAAGAGTGCAAATAATTGGATAAAAGGCTCAAATTTATTTGATGGAATGGTAGTCTGCAAATGGCAAGACTTCATAGATCTTTACAAATTTGAATTTGGTGATATATATTGGAAAAGGGCTACATTGAACATAATGACCATTTCTCCACCAATTCTGAATTCAATGTATTTGAAGCTTCGGTTGATGACGAATAAGCAAGAATCTCTGACGGATGACAGTTGTAGAACAAAGTCTTGTCAGGATGCAGTTACTTGCCAAATCCCTAATTTTTGCCTAGATTGCCTCAGGATGAGGTACTCAATCTAGCCGGATACAAATATTTATTATTTTTTATGTGTCTCTAACTTTTTCCTGGACCGCCCTTTCAGGTTTTCAATCGACCGAGACACTCATTTTTGCCTAAGCCGCCCCTTCGGGTTTTCAACTTAGCGAGCTATTCTGTTTTTAGTTTTAGGCGAAGTATTTCTTGACTGCATCTGAATTCACAGGACGAGTGAAATCGTCCCCATCCATAGTTGTAAGTATCAAAGCACCTCCTGAAAAGGATCTCTTAACAACATATGGACCTTCGTAGTTTGGAGTCCACTTGCCCCTAGAATCGGGCGTGAAAGACAAGACTTTCTTGAGCACAAGGTCACTTTCTCGGAACACACGAGGCTTGACCTTCTTATCAAAATCTTTCTTCATCCTTTGCTGATACAACTGACCATGGCACATGGCAGTCAATCTCTTATCTTCTATCAAGTTCAGCTGGTCATAACGACTCTGAACCCATTCAACATCAGTCAACTTGGATTCCATCAAGACTCTCATTGATGGGATCTCCACCTCTACTGGGAGTACAACCTCCATGCCATAAACAAGAGAGAAAGGGGTTGCCCCTGTTGAAGTGCGGACATATGTACGATATCCATGCAAAGCAAATGGCAACATCTCATGCCAATCCTTATACGTGACAACCATCTTCTGGATAATCCTCTTGATATTCTTATTAGCAGCTTCAACAGCCCCGTTCATCTTGGGTCTGTAAGGAGAAGAATTATGGTGTGCAATCTTGAAGTCATTACACAGCTCTTTCATCATCTTGTGTTCAAGTTAGATCCATTATCAGTAATGATCTTATCTGGCCTGCCATAACGACATATAAGCTGATTCTTGATAAACCTCACTACCACCTGCCTGGTCACATTTGCATATGACGCCGCTTCAACCCATTTGGTGAAGTAATCAATTGCTACCAGAATAAATATGTGTCCGTTGGATGCTTTCGGTTCTATCATGCCAATCATGTCAATTCCCCACATGGAGAAGGGCCATGGTGATGAAATCACATTCAGAAGTGTCAGAGGGATATGAATCTTATCCGCGTAAATCTGACACTTGTGGCATTTCTTCACGTATTTGCAGCAGTCAGACTCCATTGTTAGCCAATAGTAGCCTGCTCTCAACATCTTTCTAGCCATGGCATGTCCATTGGAATGAGTACCAAATTAACCCTCATGGACCTCAGTCATCAACAGGTCTGCTTCGTGTCTATCCATGCATTTGAGCAAAACCATGTCAAAATTTCTCTTATAAAGCACTTCGCCATTGAGGTAGAAACTGCCTGACAATCTCCTCAAAGTCTTCCTATCTTTCACAGATTCCCCAGGCGGGCAAACCTGGTTCTGAAGGAAACACTTGATGTCATAATACCATGGCTTATCATCTTTCGCTTCTTCTACTGGAAATACATGAGCTGGTCTGTCCAAGCGCATTACAGTGATACTGGGGACTTCATTCCAATGTTTTACCGCAATCATTGAAGCAAGTGTAGCAAGAGCATCTGCCATCTGATTCTCGTCTCGGGGAATATGATGGAAGTCAACCTCAGTAAAGAACATTGAAATCCTCCTCGCATAATCTCTATATGGAATGAGACCAGGCTGGTTCGTTTCCCATTCACCCTTAATCTGATTAACAACGAGGGCCGAATCACCATATACATCAAGATGCTTGATCCGTAGATCAATACACTCTTCTAAACCCATAATACAGGCCTCATACTCAGCCATATTATTCGTGCATTTGAAAGTTAGCCTTGCTGTAAAAGGAATATGTGTGCCCTGAGGAGTAATAATCACTGCCCCAATACCATTTCCATACTGATTTACAGCGCCATCAAACACCATACTCCATTTAGAATCAGGCTCTGGCCCTTCATCGAGTGTAGGCTCATCGCAATCTTTCATTTTCAAATACAGAATCTCCTCATCTGGGAAGTCATACTGAACTGACTGATAATCTTCAATAGGCTGATGTGCCAAGTGGTCAGCCAAGATACTACCTTTAATAGCCTTTTGAGCTCGATACTCAATATCATACTCAGATAACAACATCTGCCAATGGGCAATCCTTCCTGTTAAAGCAGGCTTCTCAAAAATGTACCTGATTGGATCCATTCTGGATATCAGCCAGGTCGTATGATTTATCATATATTGGCGTAAGCGCTTAGCAGCCCAAGCCAACGCACAACATGTCTTCTCAAGCATTGAGTATTGAGACTCACAATCAGTGAACTTTGAAATTCTAGTTATCAGACTTTGGATGTCACACTGGTTGTTATGACATCCAATTCTGCACAGACAGGGATTATGCAGAGCTTAACAGTAAGTGCAGTAAATAACACAAGTAATTGTTCACCCAGTTCAGTCCAACATGACCTACATCTGGGGGCTACCAAGCCAGGGAGGAAATCCACTATTAGTAGTATCAATTCTAAGCTAAACTCACCCGTTTACAACTTATCACTTAATCCCTACCCAATGCAATTTCAATCTTAATCTAAGATCAGAGTTCCTACTCACTCCCCCTCAATCACCTCAGTGATATTAAAAACACTTTGAAGTCACACTTCAAAAACAACTCTTGGTTATGCTTCACAGCTTAAACCAAGATACACAGCACTCACGCTTAAAAGCTTCGAGTGACACAACACTTACAACTCAATGAACACCCTATGCCAAAGCAATCATCTACTTGATAATGACTTGGCTTACAAGATACGTCTAATTCTAGACTCATAAAAATACAGCAGTGAAGTAAGATGGACACACTAAATCTTCACGCCTCAAAATCCCCGAAACTGAATGGAGGAATGCCTTCCTTTTTATATTGCAGCACCTGGGCTTTTGCACCTGTATTTTCCTGAATTTTAGGTCACATAAGTTCCCACAAATTCAATATTTAGGTTGCTAACAAATAGGCTATTTGTTAGGTTCATTGAATGTAGCTTGGTTGTTGATTTCCTGGATTTTCTCTAAGCTGTTGACTTCCTAAAGAATAGCCTGAGAAAGCTGTAACAGAAAACTGAACAACCTACAAGTTAGCATATGCTGTCAGGAATGAATGTCACGACATTCAGCTTGACATCAAGGTCCATATGCTGAGTCTGTTTTTCCAAAAAACAGACTGTACAAATCTGCTGACCTGTACATGATCAAAATGACCATACTACAGTACCAGCTTACATTAGTAAATGTCAAAGTGTCCAACTTAACATTTACACAGTTGGCCTTAAGTTAGTTCTGTTATTCTCTTGAATAACAAACTAAGTAAAATGCTGAAGTATAGCAGAACACCACTCTGCCCAATCTTCAGTAGCTGCTGTCAATGATGAATGTCACAACATCCAGTTTGACATTCAGTCAGTAGGCCTTATGCCAGGTCTGGTTCTTCCTTGATAACCAGACTGCAAGTGAATACTAAGTTCTAACAGAACTCCTGATGTTCTATTCCTTAGTATCTGTTGACAGGTATGAATGTCACAACGTCCAGTTTGTCATTCAATAAATCCTGTGTTAGCTAGTCCTGCAGTAACTACAAAGTAGTCACATATGCATGTCATGACATCAGTCAAGACATTAGTGTTTTACCATATAATGCAGCCAATTAAACACCTACAAACTCCCCCGTTGGCAAATTTTTGGCTAAAACACTTTGATCCCCATAACAGAGTTCATAGCAGCGGAAACACTCACCTAGCAGGAAATAATACTAGCTAAAAACACTCAGAGTGGCAGCACACTCACACACAAGGAAGTTAAATAAAAACTTCACTTAGCAGCACACACATATTAGAAGTTGCACCTAAACTTCAATATTTGCTGCAGGGGGGGGAATCTTCAGATCTGTCATGAGAGTCTGTTGTAGAGACTTACTCTGTTTGTCAGGGATGGATGGTTATTACTCCCCCTTTTTGTCACAAATGTTGCCAAAGCCAACAACATTGTCAAAGCACAATGACAGAGTCTCAGACTTGGTTTTACTTCACAGTTTCAACCAAGTTAACATCCACTTGATCTTGCTTCACAGCTTCGATCAAGTGATCACCCACTTTTGCTTAACAGTAGGTACCACCATATCAGATGCCATGATTTTGTTTCTGACATCCAGAACCACTCCTGCATGAACAGCATCCTTGAACTCCTGCAGGTACAGTGACCTTCTCTCTGTAGGGTGTCTCCTTACCTTCTTGTATCCACCCTTGTTGCAAGCAGCATAGCTATGATCTGTTGACCAATCATAGCCTAGTACAAATTGTTCAATAGGCAGAGGTATCAAACAATTTATCCCAAACATCAGTGGTTGCTATAAGGTCTCAGAGAGACATATTCCCAGTTTGCTCCTTAAGTTTTCAAACTGAGTAGCATCCAGAGCCTTTGTAAATATGTCAGCCAGTTGAAGATCCGTGGCTACATGTTCCAAAGTGATCACCTTGTCTTCCACCAGATCTCTGATGAAGTGGTGCCTAATGTCAATATGTTTGGTCCTGCTGTGTTGGATGGGATTCTTGGAGATGTTGATGGCACTGAGATTATCACAGAACAATGTCATGACATTTTGAGTGACATTGTACTCAGTGAGCATTTGTTTCATCCACACCAATTGGGAGCAGCTGCTTCCAGCAGCTATGTATTCAGCCTCTGCAGTGGACAGAGAGACACAGTTCTGCTTCTTGCTGAACCATGATATGAGGTTTTCTCCTAAGAAGAAACATCCACCTGATGTGCTTTTTCTGTCATCAGCACTTCCAGCCCAATCAGCATCACAGTACCCAGTTAGGACAGGCTCAGACCCATGTGAGTACAGCATCCCATAGTCACATGTCCCATTGATGTACTTGAGAATCCTTTTGACTTGATTCAAGTGACTCACCTTGGGCTCTGCTTGGTATCTGGCACACACTCCAACTGCATAAGAGATATCAGGTCTACTAGCAGTTAGATACAGCAGACTACCTATCATGCTCCTGTACAGGCATTGATCCACACTAGGCCCTCCATCATCTTTGGTTAACTTCAGATGAGTAGGAGCTGGAGTCCTCTTGTGCCTGGCATGGTCCATACCAAACTTCTTAACTATGTTCTTGGCATACTTGCTTTGGGAGAGAAACATAGAGTCCTCCATTTGGTTTACTTGCATTCCAAGGAAATAGGTCAGTTCTCCCACTAGACTCATTTCAAACTCAGACTGCATCTGGTGAACAAATTTGTTAACCATTTGTTCTGACATTCCACCAAAGACTATATCATCAACATAGATTTGAGCTATCATGATTTTGCCTTCACCATCCTTCACAAACAAGGTTTTATCTATGCCCCCCTTTCTGTATCCATTTGAGGTCAGAAATTCGGTTAACCTGTCATACCAAGCTCTGGGTGCTTGCTTCAACCCATACAAAGCTTTCTTCAACTTGTATACATGCTCAGGTTGGTTAGGATCCCAGAACCCTTTGGGTTGTTCCACATAGACTTCTTCATTCAGGTAGCCATTCAAGAATGCACTCTTCACATCCATTTGGAATAGCTTGAACTTTAGGATGCATGCTACCCCCAACAGCAATCTGATGGACTCAAGTCTAGCCACAGGAGCAAATGTCTCATCAAAGTCTACTCCTTCAACTTGAGTGTATCCTTGAGCTACTAGTCTTGCTTTATTTCTAGTAATTACTCCTTTCTCATCAGATTTGTTTTTGTAGATCCACTTGGTACCAATGATGTTGGACCCTTCAGGTCTTGGAACCAGCTCCCATACTTCATGCCTTGTGAACTGCTCGAGTTCCTCTTGCATGGCAATGATCCAGTATTCATCAGTCAGGGCTTCTTTCACATTCTTTGGTTCAACCTTGGAAACAAAGCAGGAATTTGAGTTTATTCCTCTTGACCTGGTGGTTACACCACTGGTGGGATCCCCTATGATAAGATCCTTAGGGTGGTCTTTCTGAATTCTGATAGATGGCACTTTGGTGGTTGCCTCTACTTCACAATCAGGAGGAGATTCCTGTACTCCTTCAGGCTTGACAGGACTGTCAATTTGACTGTCGAGGAATGTTTCAACATCCTCCATGACATCGGTTCCTTCCTCTTTATCATCCACAATGACATTTATGGACTCCATCAGGACATTGGTCCTGTAGTTGAACACTCTATAGGCTCTGCTGTTAGTGGAGTATCCCAGAAATACGCCTTCATCACTTTTGGGATCTAGCTTCCTTCTCTGTTCACGATCTGTGAGGATGTAGCATTTACTTCCAAAAATATGAAAGTACTTCACAGTGGGTTTTCTACCCTTCCATATTTCATACAGAGTGGAGGAGGTTCCTTTTCTCAAGGTGACTCTGTTGTGAACATAGCACGCGGTATTCATTGCTTCAGCCCAAAAGTGCATAGGGAGCTTCTTTGCATGAATCATTGCTCTGGCAGATTCTTGAATAGTTCTATTTTTTCTTTCAACTATTCCATTCTGCTGAGGAGTTATAGGTGAGGAGAACTCATGGCTTATTCCTTCAGACGAGCAGAACTCATCAAACTTGGAGTTCTTGAATTCAGTACCATGATCACTTCTAATCCGGACCACACAACTGTCCTTTTCCCTTTGAAGTCTTATGCACAGATCTTTGAAGACATCAAATGCATCTGACTTCTCTCTGATGAAGCTTATCCACGTGTAT
Source organism: Lathyrus oleraceus (assembly GCF_024323335.1). Lineage (NCBI taxonomy): Eukaryota > Viridiplantae > Streptophyta > Magnoliopsida > Fabales > Fabaceae > Lathyrus > Lathyrus oleraceus. The sequence continues at coordinate 415,253,604 of NC_066581.1, read as the reverse complement.
CTGGAATGGTCATCAACCACCACGTAGGCATACTTCTTCCCACCAAGACTTTCAACCTGCATAGGTCCCATTAGGTCCATGTGCAGCAGCTCCAGAACTCTGGAGGTTGTGGAATGTCCCAGCTTTGGGTGTGACATCTTGGTTTGCTTGCCCACTTGGCATTCTCCACAGACTCTTCCTTCATCAATCAGAAGCTTTGGCATTCCTCTGACTGCTTCCTTGGATATGATCTTCTTCATTCCCCGTAAGTGGAGATGTCCAAGTCTTCTATGCCACAGCTTTACCTCCTGTTCTTCCTTGGCTGAGGAACATGTTGTGGAAAAGTTAGAGAGATCAGGTTCCCACAGGTAGCAGTTGTCTTTGGACCTGGTTCCTCTCATAACTTCCTGATTGTCACCACTTGTCACGATGCACAGCTCCTTAGTGAACTGAACATGAAACCCTTGATCACACAGCTGACTTATGCTGATGAGGTTTGCAGTTAGTCCTCTTACTAACAGCACATTGTTCAGTTTTGGCACTCCAGAACAGTCCAGTGTGCCCACACCTCTTATTTTTCCTTTGTCCCCATCACCAAAAGTCACATAGCTGGTGGTGTGAGGTTGAATGTCTACTAGTAGATTTTCCATACCAGTCATATGTCTTGAACATCCACTGTCAAAGTACCAGTCTTCTCTGGAAGAGGCCCTTAGGGCAGTGTGAGCTATCCTAGCATACCATTGTTGCTTCTTAATGGGAACACATCGCTTACGTGTGTTATGCTTAGGTCTGACATGTGAGGCTCTGTTAGGGAAGCCATGAATCCAGTAGCAGAAGGCTTTTATATGTCCAAGCCTGCCACAGTGGTGACACCTCCAATTCAGGTATATTCTCTTCTGATGATCATTCATCCTAGCTCCTCGATGTTGAGACATTGGCTTTGACATCGGCTTGAACTTCTGAACTCTAGCCTTTGGGCGTTTGTGTTCAGCTCTTTTTCCAAATCCTAGCCCAGATTTGGTTCCAGACTGCTGACCCACCTTTAGAATTTCTTCCAAGGTGTCAGTTCCCTTATTCATCATTCTGATGGATTTGGTCATCTGGTTCAGCTTGGAGGTCAGCAGGGCTATCTCATCTTTTAGCCCCTCTATGGCAGACAGTTGTTTCTGTCTCTCATCTTCCTGTTCCTTGATGAGTTTCTTCTGTTTTTCTCCTTGTGCACGCACTTCTGCATTGGTGGTACACAGCTTCTTATATGCTGCAGCAAGTTCATCCATTGTCAGCTCATTTGCACTTGTGTCATCTTCAGAGACACACACACTGGTTAGTGCAGTGACATGTTTGGCAGATTCTCCTTCAGACTCACTTTCAGAATCTCCTTCAGACCATGTGATAGCTAGCCCCTTACTTTGCAATTTCAGGTAAGTAGGGCATTCAGCTCTGACGTGTCCATACCCTTCACAGCCATGACACTGGATTCCCTTCCCATGGTTGAACTTCTCCTCAGAAGTTGATCTTTTCTTAATGTCAGACGGGATGTTCTTGACATTAGGTCTGCCTCTTTGATCAATCTTCTTCATGAACTTGTTGAATTGCCTCCCAAGCATGGCTAGGGCTTCTGATATACTTTCATCACCTCCTGTATATCCTTCTTCTGACTTCTCTTCAACATTTGTTATAAAGGCTATGCTTTTCTTCTTCTCAGCATACTCACCTAAGCCCATTTCAAAGGTTTGGAGAGAACCAATGAGCTCATCTACCTTCATATTGCTGATGTCCTGAGCCTCCTCTATGGCAGTGACCTTCATAGCAAACCTCTTAGGTAAGGACCTGAGAATCTTTCTTACAAGTTTCTCTTCAGTCATTTTCTCACCTAGTCCACCAGAGGTGTTTGCAATTTCAAGAATATTCATGTGAAAGTCATGAATAGTCTCTTCCTCCTTCATCTTCAGATTTTCAAACTTGGTTGTCAGCATCTGAAGTTTGGACATCTTCACCTTGGAAGTACCTTCATGAGTTACCTTGAGGGTATCCCAAACTTCCTTAGCTAGCTCACAATGGTGAACTAGTCTGAAGATGTTCTTGCTGATTCCATTGAACAAAGCATTCAAGGCCTTGGAATTTCCAAGAGCTAGTGCCTCTTGCTCCTTGTCCCACTCTTCTTCAGGAATCTGCACACTGACTCCATCTTCACCTGTCCTCATTGGATGTTCCCATCCTTTGTTGACAGCTCTCCAGACTTTGCTGTCTAGAGACCTTAAGAAGGCTATCATACGAGGCTTCCAGTCATCATAATTAGAGCCATCCAACATGGGTGGTCTATTTGAGTGTCCTAAATCCTTGTCCATGGTACTAGAAAGTAACTTCCCTAGATCTCACCCAGAACTTCACAGGCAGGGTGCCTGCTCTGATACCAATTGAAATTCTAGTTATCAGACTTTGGATGTCACACTGGTTGTTATGACATCCAATTCTGCACAGACAGGGATTATGCAGAGCTTAACAGTAAGTGCAGTAAATAACACAAGTAATTGTTCACCCAGTTCAGTCCAACATGACCTACATCTGGGGGCTACCAAGCCAGGGAGGAAATCCACTATTAGTAGTATCAATTCAAAGCTAAACTCACCCGTTTACAACTTATCACTTAATCCCTACCCAATGCAATTTCAATCTTAATCTAAGATCAGAGTTCCTACTCACTCCCCCTCAATCACCTCAGTGATATTAAAAACACTTTGAAGTCACACTTCAAAAACAACTCTTGGTTATGCTTCACAGCTTAAACCAAGATACACAGCACTCACGCTTAAAAGCTTCGAGTGACACAACACTTACAACTCAATGAACACCCTATGCCAAAGCAATCATCTACTTGATAATGACTTGGCTTACAAGATACGTCTAATTCTAGACTCACAAAAATACAGCAGTGAAGTAAGATGGACACACTAAATCTTCACGCCTCAAAATCCCCGAAACTGAATGGAGGAATGCCTTCCTTTTTATATTGCAGCACCTGGGCTTTTGCACCTGTATTTTCCTGAATTTTAGGTCACATAAGTTCCCACAAATTCAATATTTAGGTTGCTAACAAATAGGCTATTTGTTAGGTTCATTGAATGTAGCTTGGTTGTTGATTTCCTGGATTTTCTCTAAGCTGTTGACTTCCTAAAGAATAGCCTGAGAAAGCTGTAACAGAAAACTGAACAACCTACAAGTTAGCATATGCTGTCAGGAATGAATGTCACGACATTCAGCTTGACATCAAGGTCCATATGCTGAGTCTGTTTTTCCAGAAAACAGACTGTACAAATCTGCTGACCTGTACATGATCAAAATGACCATACTACAGTACCAGCTTACATTAGTAAATGTCAAAGTGTCCAACTTAACATTTACACAGTTGGCCTTAAGTTAGTTCTGTTATTCTCTTGAATAACAAACTAAGTAAAATGCTGAAGTATAGCAGAACACCACTCTGCCCAATCTTCAGTAGCTGCTGTCAATGATGAATGTCACAACATCCAGTTTGACATTCAGTCAGTAGGCCTTATGCCAGGTCTGGTTCTTCCTTGATAACCAGACTGCAAGTGAATACTAAGTTCTAACAGAACTCCTGATGTTCTATTCCTTAGTATCTGTTGACAGGTATGAATGTCACAACGTCCAGTTTGTCATTCAATAAATCCTGTGTTAGCTAGTCCTGCAGTAACTACAAAGTAGTCACATATGCATGTCATGACATCAGTCAAGACATTAGTGTTTTACCATATAATGCAGCCAATTAAACACCTACAAACTTCTTGCTCAAGTAATAAATAACATACTCCTTCTTCCCTGATTCATCTTGCTGACCAAGGACACAATCCATCGAGTCTTCAAGAACAGTCAGATACATGATCAAAGGTCTTCCTTCTACAGGCGGAGACATAATCGGAGGTTAAGACAGATACTCTTTAATATTGTCGAAAGCTTTCTGGCAATCCTCGGTCCAATCATGAGACTGATCTTTTCGGAGGAGCTTGAATATCGTCGCACATGTGGCAGTCATGTGGAATATGAATCTGGAAATATAATTCAAGCGGCCAAGAAAACCTCAGACTTGCTTCTCAATTTTGGGTGCAAGCGTCTCTTGTATTGCTTTGACCTTTGCAGGATCAACCTCAATACCTCTTTCACTAACAATAAAGCCCAATAACTTGCCGGAACGAACTCCAAATGTACACTTGTTGGGATTCAGACGAAGCTGGTACTTTCTCAAACGCTGGAAAAGCTTCAAGAAGTGCTCTACATGTTCAACTTCCGTTCTTGACTTAGCAATCATATCGTCAACGTACACCTCAATCTCCTTGTGCATCATATCATGAAACAAAGTGGTCATAGCTCGTTGATACGTGGCTCCGGCGTTCTTCAAACCGAAGGGCATCACTCGATAACAGAATGTTCCCCAAGGTGTGATGAATGTTGTCTTCTCCATATCCTCGGGTGCCATCTTGATCTGGTTATATCCGGAAAATCCATCCATAAATGAGAAGACATTGGACTTAGTTGTATTATCTACTAACATATCAATATGTGGTAGAGGGAAATCATCTTTAGGACTAGATTTATTCAAGTCTCTATAGTCCACACACATCCGGACTTTTCCATCTTTCTTAGGCACGGGCACAATATTGGCCACCCATTGAGGATATGTAGAAGTCACCAGAAACCCCGCATCAATTTGCTTCTGAACTTCCTCTTTGATCTTCACTGCCATATTAGGATGAGTTCTTCTGAGCTTCTGCTTCATAGGCGCGCACTCAGATTTCAAAGGTAAGAAATGTTGCACAATATTTGTATCCAGACCTGGCATGTCTTCATATGACCAAGCAAAGACGTCAACGTATTCTCGTAGCAATTCTATCAACCCTTTCTTAACAGACTCTTCAAGGAGTGCCCCAATATTCACTTCACGAACACAATCCTCAGACCCCAAGTTGACTGTTTTCAGATTCTCGAGATGCGGCTGAATGATCTTTTCTTCATGCTCAAGTAGACGGGTAATCTCGTCAGGAATCTCTTCAACATCATCTTCTTCCGCCTCAAATACAGGGAACTCAAAATTGGGAGATGGTGTTCAATCATTATGTTCAATGGGTTTGATCAACCTGCATAATGATTTTGGATACGAAAAGCTTTTAGAAATCAAACAAGGCAAATTATTATGCAGATGAAAAGATTGATTTTATTTTGTTTTTTAGGGTTTTATGTGATCACCAATTTCATGTAAAAGCGAAAAGGGAAAATAATTGGAAAAACAAACATTTATCATGAATTTATTGAATGAAAATATCAGTGTATTTATGTGCCAACAATGTCATCACTCCTCCTTTTGGCATGAGAGGAGGGTTTTTTAAACACAATGATCATTACGTTGACTTATGGATAACTGTAGGAATATCCACAGCGACCCAATTATTGCAGACCCCTCCAGGGATGATGAAATTGCCAGAATCCTCTGTATCTTCTTCCAAGACAGCAGCGACTTCTTCATCCTGACCGGTGTGGATGAACCCTCCACTCTTGAACAACGCTTCCTTGTTGAACACCCCAAAGGAATAACCTATGCCAGCCCGAGACTTATTGTCTTCTAGCTCAATCATTTTTCCTAAACCAGCAGTTGCACCACACTCAATGGCCAACTTTGCATCTCTATAGGAAGCAAATGAAGGAGTTCTCTTCTCAATAGGCTCAGAAATAGATAAAGCTTGGAAAGGAGTTCCAACTTCATCCTCAGCATCTATATATGAGAAGGAAGACAAGTGGCTAACCAGGAGAGCCTTTTCTCCCCTACCACCACCAGCTTCTTATTCTTTACGAACTTCAGTTTCTGGTGTAGGGTGGATGTAACGGCGCTTGCCTCGTGAATCCATGGTCTGCCTAAGAGACAGCTATATGATTGGTGAATGTCCATAACCTGGAAGGTAATTTGGAAATCACTTGGTCCAATTTTGATTGGGAGTTCAACTTCCCCAATCACAGTTTTACGTGACCCATGGAAACTTTCACAACAATTCCACTCTGCCTCATGGGAGGCCCTTGATATGACAGCTTCGAGAGAGTGGATTTTGGCAATACATTTAGTGATGACCCAGTGTCCACCAACACATTGGACATGGCGTCATCTTTGCAGTTCATAGATATGTATAAAGCCAAGTTATGGTCTCTTCCCTCCTCAGGGAGAGCAGAGTCACAGAAACACAAGTTGTTACAAGCGGTAATGTTTGCAACAATGCTATCGAACTATTCTATTGTGACATCATGATCTACATATGCCACATCCAATACTTTCTGCAGTGCCTCTCTATGTGGTTCTGAATTCAAGAGCAAAGATAACACTGATATTTTGGATGGCGTTTGTAGAAGCTGGTCTACAACATTGTACTCGCTCCTCTTGATGAGCCTCAGCATCTCATCACAGTCTTCTTTCATATTTCCGCTCGGGCCAACAGAAGTAGGAGTTATCGATGTAGAGGAGGGCTTAACAACAGGTGCCGGATTCGGGGTGCTCACAGCATTTCCCATCGGGCGTTCAACAAAATCAGCATTAGCCTGAAGCTTGGGAGGTGCTGAAAACACACGACCGCTGCGGGTCAAACCACTAACATCCGCGATATTAACAACAGAGGAAGATGGTAAGGACATTTCTTTCCCATCTTCTACAGCAACGGCGTTGTAACGAAAAGGAAATGCTTTTTCGGAAGAGTACGGTACCGGACCGACAGGCTTAATGATAAGAACAGGAGAAGCCTTCTGCTTGCTACCATCATACTTGATGACAACAGGCTCGGGCATCCAGAATATTGGGGAAATTACGTTGACCTCAGGCTCATCTTCATTAACATTCCTATTCTGAAGAATCTCAATGACTCCTTCATCCAGCATCTCCTGAATATCCTTGCGCACCTGGCGACAACCCAATCGGTTAACAGAGCATACTCGGCATCTATCATGGTCGTGCTCATAGTGACTGTAATCACAGAGCAAACGATTAATTTCGACAAGAGATTGTCGAATATGACTGACATATTTGACTTTGTACTTGCCAGGGCAGCCCTTGACCATGTTGACAGATTTCCCATGCTCGGGCAATGGGTTCTTCTTCACGTTAGGACCTACGTCCTCGAAACACAGAATGCCACACCTCACAAGGTCTTGAACCTTGGTCTTCAAAGGGTAACAATTCTCCACATCGTGGCCGGGAGCACCGGAATGGTAGACACAATGTAATTCGGGCTTATACCACCACTGGGGGTTAGCAGGTATAGCCGATGGGTCTCACGGAGTAATCAATTTCCTCTCTATCAAGGAGGGATATAATTATGCATACGTCATTGGAATAGGATCAAAGGTGACCCTTTTCCTCTTGTAACTCGTGCTGGTTTGATTACTGTTTCGAAGCTGATATTGCCTGCTGCTACGGTCGGTGTTGCTGTTGCTGATATTACAGATGTGGTTGCTGATTGTTGTTATGTTGCTGATACTGTTGATTATCTCTGAAAACAGGTGCTATATGAGCCACCTGGTGATGATTACCAGCGGGACGCACGGTCTTCCTCCTCTCAGAGGGTCTTCTTGGTTTCACATGGGAGGTCACAACATGTGCCTCTCCATCTTTCTTCTTTGCAAACGCCCCATAACGTTTGGCAGAAGAGCCTTCTTCTCTGGTTAGACGTCCTTCTCTAACCCCTTCTTCTAGACGCATCCCCATATTCACCATCTCGGTGAAGTCAGAAGCAGCGCTAGCGATCAGCCGCTCATAATAGAATGAACTCAAGGTCTTCAGAAAGATCTTGGTCATTTCCTTCTCTTCTAGCGGAGGCATGATCTGTGCTGCCAACTCTCGCCACCTCTGGGCGTATTCTTAAAATGTTTCCTTGTCCTTATGGGACATGGCCCTCAATTGATCCCTATCGGGAGCCATATCCACATTTTATTTGTACTGCTTGACGAAGGCCTCGCCGAGATCGTTGAAGGATCGGATGTTCGCACTGTCTAAACCCATATACTAACGCAGGGCTGCACTGGACAGACTGTCCTGAAAGTAGTGGATAAGTAACTGATCGTTGTCGGTCTGAGTAGACATTTTCCTGGCATACATGACCAGGTGGCTGAGAGGACAAGTATTTCCCTTATACTTTTCAAAGTCAGGGACCTTGAATTTTACAGGGATCTTCACATTGGGAACCAAGCACAGTTCGGCAGCAGACTTACCAAAAAGATCCTTCCCTCTAAGAGTTTTCAATTCCTTGCGAAGCTCAAGAAATTGATCATTCATAGAGTCCATCTTCTCATAGACATCTGGGCCTTCAGATGGCTCAGAATGATAGATGGTGTCGTCTACTCTGGGCAAAGTATGCACGACAAGAGGAGGAACAGCAAGGACCGGGCTAGATGCCGGCATGGAAGCAAAAGTTGGAGCAGGACCTTCAGGCATAAAATTAGGAGGCATTCCCCACGGGAATCCGACTGGCATGGCCGCTGGAGCAAAATGTGCACTGGCTACAGGCACAGTTGAGGAGACAATCTCAGAGATGACTGTTCTCTGGGGAGGAGTTGAAGGTGTCGGAGAAGACTGGCTCTGGGCAGCCAAGAATGATTCCATCAAAGCACTCAATCTGGCCACTTCCTCTTTCAGCGCACGATTCTCTTGTTCTAGGTGATCCATCAGTCTCGAAATGTTGGCTCTGGTGTAGTACCGGTGAGTCAGCTTGTCTTCAAATTAAATGACAAGAAGCCGGAAACAAAACCTGCTTATGCACACGATGCATGCAATGCTTGTGCATATGATTTGTTTTTTATTTCAAAGGAACTCTAGGGTTTTATTTGCAAATTTTGGGAAATATTAATCGTTTATCACATATGGAAATATCTCATAAAATAATATCAGGGAAAAGAAGTACAGCATTGTGAATCATATACAAGAGAAAAGGAAAATAATCATCCTATGGATCCCTAAAAACAATCATCTAAAGCTCGGGACACAAGAAGATAGGATGCACGAAGTCTCTTCACCTCCCTCTCGTAGGCTGCCTCCATATCCGCCTTCTTTTTGGCGAGTCGATCGTACTTCCTCTTCCAAAACTTGGAAGACTGAGGAAGTAGAGAAGTCCATGCATCATCAGGATCATCAATAACCTGATGTTCGAGGAACTCTATCAAAGCATCCTTCTCCTTAATCTGCTGAAGCAACTCTTCGCGTTCACGGATCCAAGCACGTGAACGGTCTTCGTCTCTCAACTCCTCTACTCCTTGGTCAGGGAGGGTTGAAGGCCCAGCCACAACCATAGGTGTAGGTCTCGGATACTCGTAAGGCATGAGATACCCAAAAGCTCTCTTCCTAACCCAAGCAGTGTATGGCTCCATAGCAACACAATTCTTAGGACTCAACTCTTTCCTTCCTTTCCTATGAATCTTGCGCCAAGCGCGGACCATTCTGCCCTTCAAGCATTGGGGATCTTTACCCTCCTGAAAGAACACACCCTCTAACAGAATGTTATTAGGTTTATTCTTTAGGGGGAACCCAAGCTGACGACGTGCTAAAACAGGGTTGTAGTTAATCCCACCACATGTACCAAGAAGAGGTACATTGGAGAATTCACCACAAGAGTCGATAATCTGTACACCATCATACACACGGTTATACCAAGAGATATCATCATTAGTGAGAGACATAAGTCTCGTAGACCACCGTAGACATCCCTTGTTCTCCTTGAAGGAAACCGTCTGCGGTAAGTGAGAAATAAACCACTTATACAACAGAAGCAAACAACACACAATGGCACCACCACCCTTTGCATTCCTCATATGCAAAGAGAAATAGGCATCACCCAACCGAGTCGGAACGGGATTAAGAGTAGAAAAGATCCTAATAGCGTTCACATCCACAAACTTGTCGATGTTGGGGAACAATACCAATCCATAGATGAGAAGTACAAATATGGCTTCAAAGGCATTCTCACTCATGGCCTTCCCATATACAGTAGCTTGAGCAATGAGGAACTCAGAAGGGAGACCTTGAATTCCACCTTTGGTAGTCATATGAGCACCAACCAAAGATTCATCTATGTGTAACATGTCAGCTATCTCTTGAGAAGTAGGAACACTCTCCAAGCCACTAAACGGCAACTGGTCTAGAATAGGTATACCCACAAGATAGGCATACTCCTCAAGTGTAGGTAAAAGTTGGAAATCCGGAAACGTGAAGCAACGGTACAAGGGATCATAAAACTGCACCAATACACTCATCAACCCTTCATCCACCTGAGTAGTCAGAAGAGGAAGAAGCTTCCCAAAACGAGCTTTGAAACCCAAAGGATCTAATACATAGGATGTCAGATTCCTTAACTCTTTCAAATCTGGCTGTCTGAAGCTGTACTTCTTTGTATTCCTTCTTTGTCTTTCCATGTCTAAAAATTTCGCAAATAAACCCCTTAAGTTCCTTGAAAATTTTCTTTATTTTGATGATATGGATGCAAGTGAGTGCATGAATGCAACAATCACACTCAAGGATCAAGCAAAGCACACCAAACAAAGGTCATGCGATGGATCATGTTATCCTTAATATCAATCGTCGATTTTGGTGGATTATAGTTTACACCTTATCAACACCCAAGTTCCATTGATATTAAGAACACATGAACGAATCAACCATGAATCAAGGGTTTGTTGTAAGTTACGAGCATGGAGTTTTGGTTAAGAACCACCCAAAGGGAGTGTACTAGGGTTTAAACCTGCCAAGCATGTTCTACAAGAGGTTCCCATAGTCATCATCCCATCTTTATGATATTATTGGATAAACGACTACTTGTATTCCAAAAATATTCTCAAGAGAGACTCTTATGAGTGTAGTATCGCGTAGCAATCATATTAAATCTTACACTTGAACGACTTTCGCACTACGTCCTAAGAATAGGCCAAGATGGGCTTGGTAAACTAAGGTCCTTGGCTTCTAAGGTCTATATTGGAAAGAGTAATGTCTAACCACAACTTACTTGTGTGACATTATTGATCCCAACATGACCTCCACCAAGTGAATGGACTTGCAAGCCAACTTGCTAAGGAATAACTCCACACAAGTCAACAAGACTACGCCATTCTCCTATCCTATGTGCACTCGAGTCCGGGTATAGAACTCATCTCACAAAGATCACCAAGCATACAAGGAATTAATATCAAGAAAATCAATCATTACATATAATACAGTAATCCCAAATTGCACAAAAATATGTCACAAGACAATACAATACAACAAGCATGAAAAGTTGGCAAAACCCACTAGGCAAATGATTCCCCAGCAAAGTCGCCACTTTTCTGTAGCGGGGTATTCGTTACCATTAGAGATATTGACTAAATCTAAGGTAAATCATACAAGTCGAGTCGCCACCGCACTTCTATTTATCCAAAGGAATGGTTAGAAAGCGAACAAAAACCTAATAGTTTTAACAAAAACTAGTAAAAGAAACAGAGATCTGGGTAAGGGGGTTGGTTATGCAATGGGAAGGTGTTAGGCACCCAAAACATCCTAGGTACTCCTAGGGATCCCTTTTCATACTTGTTGCAAAGGTTGTTGTTTTGTAAAAATTTGTTTGTGCAAACATGATTGAAGAGATGAGAAGAGAATATACAAGTTATTTACATTTTGTGTTTGGATGGATAAACCCATTGCCTATGTACCATCTTACAAACAGATTAGGATAAAAACCTCGTAGTTCGAGATAAAAATCTCAAAATGAGTTGGTGAATTGGTTGGTCCAAAAGCTTTAAGATCTTTTGTTATCAAAGGGAGAAAACTCAACCAACCCACAAATCCACCGTGTGAGGATAGCTTCAACATGCTAGTGAGGGGTTAACCCTATAATAAGCAAAGACTCATTGTCCATCACTAAGGATATAGGTGAGTATTACATCTACCACAAAGATAACTCAAACCTAATAGCTAAAGGTTATGGAAAATTTGATTAAGAAGGTGGCCATTGGAACCACAAAAACACATTTGAATGGGTTATATTTACCAATTAGAAGTATATACAAAAGTGGTCAAAGTTGACTTAAAGATTCAATTCAAAATAAGTGTTATAAAAAGGAAAGTTTGAAAATCAAAAGCACAAGGCTTAGGTTTCTAATGTTTGAAAACAATAATTAAATGTTTGCACAAGAAGTTTTGGCTTGGGTTAGAGTGGAGAGAAGAAGAAGGGCTAAGTCCTAAGTAAAGCAAAAAGAGAAGGGATGAAGAATCAAAACCACAATGAGGAGTTCCTCTCTTGAAATCATATTGATGATCCTAGTAGCTCCCATCCTTTGGAGTTAGCAACCACAAAGCATAAGCAATCAAATAAGTCTTTTAAGAGATCCTCAATGTATCTTGTATCTTCCACTTGGATGAACTTGGCAATGGTCCTCCAATTAAGCTCAGATGGAAACTCCTAGCACAAAAGCACACACATCAAAAGTTCCATGAAGTAAAACAAGAATGGACAAGAGTGAGTTTAGAGATTTGGGTCTTCTAATCCATCTTCATCATTAAGATCCTTTTACTCCAATTTTGCATAAGGAAGGTCCTAGAATCTAAGTCCCATTCTCCATTTCTTTGCATAGGGAAAGTCCTAGAAACTAAGTCCATTTCTTTGCATTTGGTCCACAACAATCAAAACAAAAACACAAGCATAATAATATATACACAATTATGTGCTCAAGTGAGCAAAAGGCAAATGGCATTAACATAAACATGTGCTCAAATGAGCAAAGAGAAAAAACAAATGGATAATATGTGCAAGAATAGTAAATGGCATAAAAGTAAATTGCCTAAAGTAAATGTTAATTGTCAATGGTTAGTGTTAGTAGTTAGTGTGCCATAAGGCAAATTTAGCGCTATGTTAAGCAATCGTAATTGGACTTATTTAGAAGTCACAACTATCTGAGGCCGGTCAATAATAATGTAGGCAACAAACACAAGTTAGGAGTCTTGATTAGTGGACCAAGTCCCAACAACTTGCCATGCCAAAAAGAAGAAGAGAATTGGTCTTGTATTGGTTTAAGTCTTTTGCATAATTTAGGAAACAACCTATCCTTAATGCAAAGCCATTCACTTGATCAATTGATCAAGATGAATTAGATTTGATTCAAGGAAGGTTAAGTCTCCCTAATCAATGCTAACTTATCAACCTTCAACTCATTGATCAAGAAGAAAAGAAGTAGAAGAAGAAGAAGGAGAAGATTGATAAGCGAAATGGAAATGGCAAAATTAAAGTGCATTTAATGAAATACAATGTACCAATCCTCATATGTTGACCAATAACATTGAAAGTCAAGGTCAAACAATCAAAAACAGAAGTGAGATGAAGATTGGGAGTCAAGAAATGAATAAAATATTTTTTGCATTTTTTAATATTTAAATTAAACTTGAATTAAAAATAAAGAAAAGGTCAAACTTCAAAATTACTTCAAATCAACCTTGAAAGGTCCAAGTAATTTGTCCTAAGTTCAACAAGGTCAAACAAAGTTTGACAAAAAATTTCAGCATTTTTAAAAGTCAGAAACTATTTTTAATCAATTAAAAATGAATAAAAATAACCTAATTGAACTAAAATCTCAAATAAATCTCAAATCAATTTGAAAATTGATGAGAATATTCTTCATAGATCCATCATCATTCAAATAGGCTGGGAAAATATTTTTGTATTTTTTGAATATCAAAAACTATTTAAAATGAATTAAAAATAACCAGAAAAGAGAAAATTCACAAAAATATCAAATGACAAAATAAAAAATATGAAAAATCAGAAATAGAAACTAGAAATTATTTGGAGACTAATGCAACTGGTCCCATAATTTTTGGATTAAAAATGAAGAAGATATTGATTTTTGAAAATAATTGGAATTAAAGAAAATAAAACCAGAAATTAAAAATGGCAAAAAACGAGAGCCCTTGGATCTGAGCTCAATAATTGAGCTGGCAGATCCAAGGATCCAAAAGCACGCGCCTATTGTAGTCCACGGTCAATGCATTCACATGGAAAACAATAAAAAGTCATAACACTGAAGGATCCAGATTAGATCTGGAAAATAGATCAAACGGCCAGGAATGGATCTGGCAATGATGAAGCCACCGGAGCCACCGTCTTCTCCGGTGAGCTTAGATTTTCCGGCCAAACTTGCAGGGATTCAAAAGGAAACCAAAGTACACGATCCTTATACCAAAATGAAGCTGGGGTGATGTACATCACCCCTATAACCTTGAATCACACTCAAGATCCCTCTATGTTGAGGAATTTGAGGTGGAAGATTCAGGTATGGAAAATGCAGATCAAAGAAAAACGAAATTGAAGCTACCACTAGCTTGCCTCTCAAACGAGGGCTTCAGAAAACACTAGATCCAAGCAAATAGGTCCATGGATGATGAGAATCGAAGAAAATACCAGTTGAAGTGTAAGCTTGAATTCTGGTAACTTGAGCTCGATTCCTTGCTTGCTTTACCAAAACAGAAGTTCAATGAGATGAATGATGAAGGTTTAGAAGCATTAGATCTAAGAATTCAACCAGATGAAGTTGAATTTTAGATCTGAAAAATTTGAGAAAAATGAAATTGCTTCTTTGGTGAGAGGTTGGGTTTTGATTTCTACAGCAATTCAGGTTGAATCAGGTCTCCAATTTGAATGGCATAGGGTCTCTATTTATAGAGGGAAAGGCAAGGGAATGATGAAATGATCCGTGTGCATGAATTTGGATACCACTTGCATGGGCTTGCATGATCATGCACAAGGCCCAAAAACAATGCCAATTGCAAGCTGAACTCAAATGCCAGAGGTTTGGACGTGTAATTTGCTCTGAATTGGCTTGTGTAACAAGATTTCATGTGCATTCCATAATTTTGACCTAAACATTCACCTCTTCGAAAATACCATTTAGAAAATCTAAACATAAGCACATGGATAATGGTTGGAAAGGTCTTTGTATAAGGAACAATTGTTATGTTGGACAAAAACTCATTTGAAGTGTGGAAATTTATGAAATTTGAGTTTAAAGTGTGATGTGCAAAACATGTCAATGTAAGGTTTCTAAATTTGGCCAACTTTCAAGCCCTTCTGTTTTGGAGATGCAAGCCTCAAATGAAAACATCTCCAATATTAAAGTTGTAGATATCTTCAATACAATCAAAATGGACTTAAAATTTGCATCATTTGGATTTTTGATGAAGACGTTATGGGCACTTGAAGTTGGACTTTTTTGACTTTCAATGCATTTGGTCAAAAAGGACCTATAATGTCTTGCATTATCACATGTATTTCCTTTGAGATTTTGAAATTTTGTTCAACATAACATTTGAAGTAGACATCTTGAGCTTTCCAATGCATTTGATCCCACCTCAAAATCATAAAAACTGAATGAGTTATGTCCTTGGGAAGTTGACCCAAAATTAGGGTTTCAGTGAAAATGACCTATAATGTATTGGAATTACAGATGGCCTTCCAAGCTTCAAATCAATTTTTGATGAAAATGAAAGTTTTTCATATTGTCCTTATGAACATGTTTGCGTTTGGAACCATCTCCATTTGACCAACACATAAAAAGTTAGGCCTCAGTGCATTTTAAAATAGTCAGATGAATTGACTGATCAACTTCTCAAGTCCATGACTCATATCTTGATGAATTGATGATTGAGGACACTCAAATAAGTTCAAATATGCATGAAATGGAGAGTTAAAGAACTTCCCTTGATTGTATTTGATCATGCGCTGAGGTTGCTTCCGGAGCAAGGCATTGTGGTGCACAGATGAATTAGGGTTTCCTTGAAGAACAAGACCTCAAACCTTTTGACTTGATATGACCAAAATGATGAGTTGAGATGCTAGGGAGACATATTTGATGGATGAGAGCTTTGGGAACCATTACCATGCTTGCTATCATCTCCTCTTGAGTATGTCTTTGTACCAAAGACCTCCTAGAAGCTTTGGACCTTGTGATTGCTCAAGCTACAAACAAAAGATGTTAGTGACAGATTTTTGTACTTTTGGTTAGTAAACAAAAATTAGAAAAGCAAATGATATACAATTCAAACATGCTTGGTGATCTCAAACCAATCACAAGGAGTCTCACCCAAAGGCAAAGGGAACCAAGATGCTAATGATCCTTGAGGCAATGCCAAATGCAATGTTATGATGCCATGAGGGATCTTAGGGACAAAATTGGGGTCTTACACCATGATTAAAGGAGTTAAAGAGCAACTAGGCCTCATGCCTTTAGAATGCTAAATTTGTTGAAGAGCAACTAGGCCTCATGCCTTTAGAATGCTAAATTTCAAAGTTGACTTCAAAGAACCTCCTTTCCAAAATTTATTCTTTATCCATTCCTCTTATTGTGTTGTGAACATTTTGATGTTTTCTCTTGTGTGATAGGGATTCTATCTTGAAATAGTAAAAAAGACCATTGTCATGAGTAACCAAGTTAAGAGAGACAAGCCAAATGGAGATCCTATGAGCTTGAATCTAAATTGTGTGATTGCTTGTTTGTTTGCTAAGTCCAAAGGAAATGAGCATCTTGAATCATCTCTATGATTTCAAGAAAAGGAACTCCAAGGGTTTTATCTTCTCTCTTATCTTTGTATGCTTTAGGACTAGCCCATCTCTTCTTCTCTCCACTCTAACCCAAGCCAAAATCTTTTCTTGCAAACTTTGACTTTATTTCAAATTAGAAACCTAGGCCTTATGCCTTTGACTTTTCAAAATCATTTTCATCAATACTCATTGTGAATAAACCTTAAGTCAACTTTGACCTCATTTTCATCAATACTCATTGTGGTTCCAATGGCCATTTTGTTAAAACCTTTTCATAAACATTAGTCATAGGTTTGAGTTATCATAGTGGTTGATGTAAATCTCACCTCGTCCTTAGTGATTGGATTATAAGTCTTCCATACTTATTATAGGGTTAACCCCTCACTAGTATGTTGAAGCCTTCCTCACATGGTGGATTGTTGGTTTAGGTTGAGTTTTCTCCCTTTGATAACAAAAGACCTTAAGGCTTTTGATCAAATCAATTCACCCATCTTTGTGATTTTTACCCCGAACTACGAGGTTTTGATCCTACTTTTGTGATGGTACGTAGGCAATGGGTTCATCCATGCAAACAAAATTTTGTAAATATAATCTATTCTCTTCTCACCCCCCCAATCTTTTGCACATATTTTCACAAATACCAACCTACAACACATATTTGCAAAAACAGGTTCCCTTAGAGTACTAAGGATGTTTTGGGTGCGTAAAACCTTCCTATTTCATAACCAACCCCCTTACCCAGATCTCTGACATTTTTATTAGTTTTTGATTTGATAAGACTTCTTACTTGGCTTTTGTTCGCTTTTTAGCCTTTCCTTTGGACAAATAAAATTGCGGTGGCGACTCGAATTATATGTTTACTTTGGGTTTAGTCAATAAACCTAAAGGTAACGAAAACCCCGCTACACATTTCACCAGGGAGCCCCTGGCCATGACATAGAAGACTGCTACCCGTTGAAGTATGAAGTACAAAATCTTGTGAAAAGTAGGATGGTATCCTTTAAGGACCGAGCGCCTAATGTGAAAGCTAATATGTTGCATGCTCATGGTAATGCTTCAGTCAACATGGTAGATGGTTATCCCGGTGAGTTCAAGATTTATGATGTCTGCTATATCAGAAGATCCTTAGTGGCAATACATAAGAATATTTGTATGTATTGCCATTGCCAAGAGGGATATTCAAAGGCTGATGGATAAAGGTCTTATCCAAATTTTCCAGTCCTATCACTTGGGAGATGATGTGAATGTAATTGTTCATGTGTTCAAGACCCCTGAGTGGGTAGTAATCCAGTTTGATAGCAGCAACAACAACAATGTTAATAGATCGGTATCACCATTGGTAATATGGTTAGTGGGCCCCATCCCATAAGCATCCGATATAGCTGTACCTTATCAGTATAATGCCACAATGGTGGAAAATGGTCAAGAGGTACCTTTACCAGTAGCAGAGTCTGTGGTGAATATAGCTGATATTAGGAAGGTGACCCGTAGTGGTTGTGTATTCGGTCCGGTCTTTCTAAAAGAGGTAGAGGACGATGCAGCCAGTAAGAAGGTAGAGATGCCAGTGGTGAATCCAGTTAGTGCTCCAGTGTGTCAGTCTGGTGAATCCAGCAAGCTGAAGACTAATGATGATAAAGTATTACATTTGATTAAGAGGAGCGAATTTAATGTGGTAGAGCAGTTGCTCCAAACCCCGTCAAAGATATATGTGTTGTCTTTATTGATGAATTCTGAAGCACATAGGGAGGTGTTGCATAAGGTACTCGAGAAAGCCTATGTTGAGCATGATCTTACTATGGATCAGTTTGACCACATTGTTTCTAACATCACTTCTTGCAATAATTTGAGTTTTTGTGATGAAGAGCTTCCTGAGGAAGGTAGAAATCACAATCTAGCGCTCCATATTTCTATAAACTGCAAGGAGGACGCGCTATCCAATGTGTTGGTCGATACTGGTTCGTCTCCGAATGTGCTTCCAAAGTCAACTGTGTTTATACTTTCTTATCAAGGTGCCCTAATGAGGTACAGTGGCATAATTGTTAAAGCGTTTGATGGTTCCCGTAAAACCGTCATTGGTGAAGTGGACCTTCCAGTAAAGATAGGTCCAAGTTATTTTCAGATTACTTTTCAAGTGATGGATATCCATCCATCCTATAGCTGCTTGTTGGGAAGGCCATGGATTCATAAAGATGGGGCTATGTCATCTACTCTACACCATAAGCTTAAATTTGTGAAGAACGACAAGTTTGTCGTTGTTGGTGGAGAGAAGGCACTTTTAGTGAGCCATATGTCATCCTTTTATTATGTTGAAGCTGAGGAGGAGGTTGGAACTCCGTTCCAAGCCTTATTTATTGCTGATGAAGTGAAGAAAACTGGGGCACCCATGTCTTCTTTGAAGGATGCTCAGAAAGCTATTGAGACTGGCAACACTGATCAGTGGGGTCGTGTGGTAGAAATTGCCGAGAACAAGAATAGGGCCGGATTGGGATTTCAACTAGGGCCATTCAATGTCAAAGCTGAAGATGTGCAACCGAGTTTCCGTAGTGGAGGGTTCATTCATGGTAATGATCAACACTTAGCTGTTGTGATCGAGGATGGTGACGATGAAGATGAAGCTTGCGCCAACTTTGTGACGCATGTCCAGACTTCCAACAATTGGGTTGCTATTGATGTTCCTATTATTGTTCACCGATCTAAGTAATTTGTTTCTCATTTTAAGAAAAATCCTTCTCCTATGCCTAAGGGAGAAGTGAACATTGTCAGGCATTTCAATTATCATCATTAAAATACAATTTTATTCATCCACATATATGATGTTTTATTTTTACTTTTTGCTTTTCTGAAAATGGTAATCACAAAAAAACATGAATAAATAATAATCTTCCATCTGCATAATATTTGGTCACAATTCACTTCTCTAAAATCAAAATATCAAATCATTATGCAGGTTGGTTCTCAAACCCATTGAATACAATGATCTTACTCTCCCTCCAAACTTTGATTTCCCTGTGTTTGTGGACGAGGAAGAGACTGATGATGAAGAAGTATCTGATGAATTATCTCGTTTACTTAAGCACGAGGAAAAATTCATTCAGTCATTTAAAGAGCAGATTGAACTAGCCAACTTGGGTTCCAAAGATGATGTGAAGGAAGTCAAGATTGGGTCTCAAGTGTGTCCTGAAGCTAAGAAGGGGTTGGTTTATCTTCTTCGTGAATATTCTGATGTGTTTTCTTAGCCCTATCAAGACATGCCTGGTTTGGATTCTGAGATTGTGGAGCATAGATTTCCGTTGAAGCCAGAATGTCTGCCGGTCAAGCAGAAATTGAGGAGGACTCATCCTGATATGGCAGTTAAGATCAAAGAGGAAGTGCATAAGCAGATTGATGCCGGTTTTCTTGTAACCTCTGAGTATCCACAGTGGGTGGCCAACATTGTGCTTGTTCTTAAGAAAGATGGAAAAGTCCGCATGTGTGTTGATTATAGAGATTTTAACAAAGCTAGTCTTAAAGATGATTTTCCTCTGCCACACATTGACATGTTGGTAGACAATATAGCTAAATTCAAAGTCTTTTCATTTATGGACGGATTTTCCAGTTATAATCAAATCAAGATGGCACCTGAAGATATTGAGAAGACCACATTCATTACACCCTGGGGAACATTCTGTTATAGAGTGATGCCTTTCGGTTTAAAGAATGTTTGTGCAACATACCAGAGAGTTATGACTACTCTTTTTCATGATATGATGCACAAAGAGATCGAAGTTTATATTGATTACATGATTGCCAAATCAAGTGATGAAGAAGAACATGTTGAGCATTTGTTGAAGTTATTCCAGCGTTTGAGGAAGTACAAATTCCTCTTGGATCCCAATAAGTTTACTTTTGGTGTTCGTTCTGGTAAGTTGTTGGGCTTTATTGTCGATGAGAATGGTATTGAAGTTGATCCTGCCAAGGTCAAAGCAATACAAGAAATGCATGTGCCAAAAACTGAGAAGCAAGTTAGAGGTTTTCTCGGTTGCTTGAACTATATTTCAAGATTTATATCGCATATGACTGCCACATATGCGCCTATATTCAAGCTTCTTCGGAAAGATCAATCTTGTGATTGGACCGAAGATTGCTAGAAAGTTTTTGAAAGTATCAAAGAGTATCTGCTTGAGCCTCAAATTCTATCTCCGCCTGTTGAAGGAAGACCTTTGATCATGTATCTGACTGTACTTGGTGAAAGTATGGGTTGTGTTCTTGGCCAGTAGGATGAATCTGGAAAGAAAGAATATGCAATTTACTACCTCAATAAGAAGTTCACTGATTGTGAGACTCGATATTCTATGCTTGAGAAATCTTGTTGCGCATTTGCTTGGGCTGCTAAGCGTTTGCGCCAGTATATGTTGAATCATACTACTTGGTTGATATCCAAAATGGATCCGATCAAGTATATTTTTGAGAAGCCTGCTTTAACTAGGAGAATTGCTTGTTGGCAGGTGTTGTTATCCGAGTATGATATTGAATATTGATCTCAAAAAGCTATCAAGGGTAGTGTCTTGGCTGACCACTTGGCTCACCAACCGATTGAAGATTATCAGTCAGTATAGTATGATTTTCCTGACGAAGAGATTTTGTACTTGAAGATGAAATATTATGATGAACCATTGCTTGAAGAAGGGACAGGACATGGTTCCCGTTGGGGCATGGTATTTAATGGAGTTATTAATCAGTATGGTAATGGCATTGGGGCAGTGATTATTACTCCTCAAGGAACTCATTTTCCATTTACAACTAGATTGACTTTCAAGTGTACAAACAATATGGCTGAGTATGAAGCTTGCATTATGGGGCTTCAAGAGGCCATCGATCTCAGAATAAAATATCTTAACGTCTATGGAGATTCAACTTTGGTTGTGATTCAGATCAAAGGTGAATGGGAGACGAATCAACCCGGTTTGATACCATATAGAGATTATGCGAGGAGGATTTCAAATTTCTTTACAAAGGTTGAGTTTCATCATATCCCTCGAGATGAGAACCGGCTGGAAGATGCTCTTACAACGTTGGCTTCAATGATTATGGTGGAATTTTGGAATGAAGTTCCTAATCAAACTGTGATGCATATTGATAAGCCAGCTCATGTGTTTGTTGTTGAAGAGATCAAAGATGAAAATCCATGGTATTTCGATATCAAGTGTTTCCTCCAAAGTCAGATTTACCCACCTGGGGCATCTTTGAAAGATAAGAAGACTTTGAGGAGATTAGCTGGCAACTTCTACCTGAATGGTGATGTGCTTTACAAGAGAAACTTCGATATGGTTTTGCTCAGATGCGTGGATAGACATGAAGCAAACCTGTTGATGAATGAAGTCCATAAATGTTCCTTTGGTACTCATTCCAATGGGCATACTATGGCAAAGAAGATGTTGAGAGCAGGTTACTATTGGCTGACAATGGAATCTGACTATTGCAAGTTTGTGAAGAAATGCCACATGTGTCAAATTTATACAGATACGATTCATGTTCCTCCAACACTGTTGAATGTCATTTCCTTTCCATGACCCTTCTCCATGTGAGGAATTGTTATGATTGGCATGATTGAACCCAAAGCATCGAACGAACATCATTTTATTCTAGTGGCTATTGATTACTTCACCAAGTGGGTTAAAGCGACATCATATGAGAATGTAACCAAGCATTAGGAATCAGATTATATGTCGTTATGGTGTGCCGAGTAAGATCATCAATGACAATGGGTCAAACTTGAACAATAATATGGTGGAAGCTCTTTGCAAACACTTCAAGATTGCACACTATAATTCTTCTCCCTACATACTTAAGATGAATGGGGCTGTTGAATCCGCAAACAAGAACATCAAGAAGATCATTGAAAAGATGGTTGCGACATATAAAGATTGGCATGAGATGCTCCCATTTTCTTTGCATGGGTACCGTACATCCGTTCGCACTTCAATAGGGGCAACCCCGTTCTCTCTTGTTTATGGTATGGAAGTTGTGCTCCCAGTAGACGTTGAGATTCCATCACTGCATATCTTGATGGAAGCCAAGTTGACAGAAGCTGAATGGTGCCAAACCAGATATGACCAGCTGAATTTGATAGAAGAGCAGAGGTTGACTTCCATGTGACATGGTAAATTATATCAACAAAGAATGAAGACAGATTTTGATAAGAAGGTCAAGCCTCTAGTGTTCCGAGAAGGTGACCTTGTGCTCAAGAAAATTCTATCCTTCAAACCAGACGTTAGGGGCAAATCGACTCCTAATTATGAGGGCACATATGTTGTTAAGAAAGCCTTTTCAGGCGGTGCTTTGATTCTTACAACTATAGATGGTGAAGAGTTCACGCGTCTTGTGAATGTCGATGCAGCCAAGAAATACTTCGCCTAAAAAGAAAAAAAAGAACAACTCGCTAAGTTGAAAACCCGAAAGGGCGGCTTAGGAAAAAATGAATGTCTCGGTGGATTGAAAACCTGGAAGGGGGATCTAGGAAAAAGTTAGAGACATAAAACAGAAAATTCATCCCGATAGATTGAGTACCCCACCTTGGGGCAATTTATGCAAAAAAATAGGGATTATGGCAAGTAACTACAGTCGGTTGATCCCCCAGTCATGGGAGCAGTTTTGAGTAAGACAGTCAGTTCTGATTTGTCATTCTCAACCGAAGCCAAGAGCGCAACGGATATTGAAGTTGGTAGAAGGAGAGTAGTGGTCATTATATTCAATGTAGCCCTTTTCCATGTAAATTACCATTTTCAACTATTGTAAAGATCTATGGAGTCTTGTCATTTACAGACACCATTCTATTAAATAAAGTTGAGCTTTTTATCCAATTATTTCTACTCTTATTTATGTTTCAGCTAAATAAAATTGACTTTTTATGATGATAATTTTGAAATAAATTAAATAATAAAAATCATGTTTTCTTAAAATAATGAAAGAAATTACTTTAAAAAGCAATCAATTACAGTAAGGAATATCAACAACAATCTGAGAACAGGCGAGTCCTAAAGTGTGAAACATTGTTGGTCTTCCCCAAGCAGTTAGTTTGGTAACCTTTTCCTCCCCAACAATAGTCAGGTATCCCCAGCTGAGTTTGTGGGTCACCTCCACAGTTAAGTTGTAGGCTCACATCCTCAACAGTTTTCCTGGACCCCGTGCAGAGTCTTATCTTCTGTAGTCCCCAGCGGAGTTCATTTCTTATTCCCGGCAGTGTTGATCCTGAGAAGTTTTTAATTTAGTCCCCTGTGAGGTTGTCCCCCATTTGATATTGTGTTGATCTAAAAATTCCCCGAAGAATTGACAACTTGGATCCTCGATATATCTTTTCTCTTTCCTCAGCCAGGTTTGAGATATTCAGAGCCAGATGATTTGTATCCATCCTCAGCATGTTTCTCCAGTTGGTATTTCCATCTTGTTGAGATTAGCCGAGTGTTGCAGTAGTGATTCAAATTTGTGATATTTGTATCCTTTGTATTATTTTGTTATTGTAATCATGTACGTACATATTCATACATCAGATATTTCACTATTCATTTTTATTGCATTTGATTTCATTATTTTGATCCCTTGCTTTGGTGATGATATTTCCCATTATAGATTTGGTGTGTCTGTCCTCCTTCAATTGTAGAGTGTCATCCCCCTTAAGTAAAAAGAGTTTAAACTTTCTCATTTCCCCCACTGAGTTATTTCCTCGTGGATGATCATTATTTCAGTTTTCCGCCAGTTAATTATCTGGATGGAATCACTCCCCTTGAGTTATATCCTCATTGGGTCGAGTCTTTGTTTGACCGTTTCTTTCTAGTTATTACTTAGATAGATATTTTGGTCCCTTGAGAGTCTATTACCCAGTAACTGGTAATATTCCTCTAAATATTTTAGTACTTCACTTTTGCCCAATACCCGGTAAAATGGAATCTACTTCTTTTTTCTCTCCAGCGGATTCGTTTTCACGTTTCCCCAGGCAGTCTATCCTTGATATGCTCACCCTAACCGGTGACAAATATTCTTCCTTTGTTGGTCTTCTACCTAGTAAAAGGTAGTTGTAATCCTTATTCCATTCCCCAAAGAGTTAATCCTTGATATGTTCATCTTAACTAATGACAGGTTTTCTCCTCTTTGTGGTCTTCTACCCAGTAACCGGTAGTTGTAAATTCTGCTTCCCTTGCTGCGTCTATCCTTGATTTGTTCATCCTAACCGGTGACGGATATTCTCTCTTTAGTATTCTATCAAGTAACCGATAGATATAATTCCTACTTTTTTCCAGGCAGTCTATCCTTGATATGTTTACCCTAACTAGTAACAGATAATCTTCCCATTTCCCTAGGCAGTCTATCCTTGATATGTTCATCCTAATGAATGATGGATATTCTTCCTCTGAGTCTATCCTTGATATGTTCACTTTAACCAGTGACGAATATTCTCTCTCTTTGGTCTTCTGCCCAGTAACTGGTAAATGTAAATCCTATTCGATATTTATCCAACATGCTATTCTTACCCAGTAACTGGTAACAAATACACCTTCTTTTACTCACCGAGCCATCCTTGATATGATTACCCTAATCGGTAACGGGTGTCCCTCTGTCAGAGTATGCTATCTTCCTACCCAGTAACCGGTCATAGATAATGTATCTCTGGTACCCCTGTGTTGAAGTTTATTCTTCCCCGGTTGAGTTTGATTCAGGTATTTCAACTTTATTCTGATCTACCTGTCTCCCCTGCAGATTTTCCTGGTTCCCCAACCGAGTCTTTCTGTTGATTTATTTTCATGGAAATTTTCCCGCGTCCCCCAGCAGTTTTAAGTCGTAGCCTGGCCTACGCACAACTTTTTATTCCCCAAAGTCTTTGTCTCCCCAATGAGTGTTTTCCTCATGGGATGCATTATACTCCAGTGGAATTTCAGTCTCTCGAAATTCTTTCTCTTTTTGGAAATATTTTCCCCATAAAGATTATTTTTCGCATTTCATATCATATGCATCATGAGGTCTCTTAGGGACCAAAATTTGTTTCTATGTGTTGTTATTTAAGTCCATTCTACTTAGTCGATACAAAGATTTTAACCTTCACATCCTCAGTTAGAATGTCCTTAAATATGGGCAACTGTAAGACCCCAATTTTGACCCTAAGATCCCTCATGTTATCTCATCATATGCATTGGATTTGGGATCACACCTTGGCATCCTCCTTAACCCTCATTCATTGGGTTTGCATTAGGAGAAATCACCAAGCATATTTTGATTGTTTTACACTTGGTTTTTCATTATTTACTAACCAAAATTCCAAAAATTTGTCAATGTATAGTTTGTTGCTTTTGTAGGTAGTATATGTATCCACCAATGCCTCGCCAAGCTCATATCTAGGGTTTAAGATCCTCAATGCAAGGAGACTAATCAAAATATGTTTCACATTGGCTCTAGACATCATATATGGATCCCCATGATCTTAACATATCATTTTGATCAAGAATTCATCAAGAGTTTGAAGATTGTTTGACTTGGAAGCCCTAATTCATCTAGGTATCTTGTGTGACTTCCTCAGCAAATTTCTTCATCAATTGATCAAATATTTCAAGGGATACTTCATGTTATATCATCTTACATATATATGATCCTCCATGAGTCCCAAAAGTCAAGAGAATGTCAAGTTTGCGAGTTGGTTCATGGTGGCTGATCAGAGAAAGTCAACTGGTCAAAACTGGGGTTCCCTAGACCCTATCTCCTACAATTTTTGACATATGAAGACGATTCCAAGATAAACGTTATTCCTTATAACATATAAACAAATGTCATGTTGAAGTCAAGATCTAGTTTTGCATGGAATATCATTTTTTATGGTGAAAGATTATAGGTCATTTTGTTTGAACCCTAGTTCGGAGGTTAACTTCGAAGGACCATAACTTGCTCAATTTTTATGAGATGAAAGCCATTCAAGTTCCATGATTAAATTCAATATGTCCTCTTCAACTTTTATACTTGAGGAAGTTCAAATTCATCTTCCAAATGCATGTGCCAAGAGGAAAGATTATAGGTCATTTTGGGCCATTACCATTGAACAAGTGATTTTCCTCAACCTCTAAAATGCATAACTCCTTCATGCCAAATCTAAACATGGTCAAATTTGTGACCGAATTGAAGATGTTTGAAATAGGTAAAACTTTGATAAAGGATCATTTTCCATTTGAAGCCCATAGCAAAAGTTATTCAAGGTGGAAGAAGTGAACATTTGACTTGGTACTTAGAAAATTTTCAAATATGTTTGATTTACCAAAATTCCACCTCAAAATTCATCATGATACAAGCTTCAAATGGAAAAGTGTTCAACATGAAAGTTTTCCCCCTTGATCTCACCTTTCCAAAAAGCCCAAGATCATCTCATTTGGATCAATTTTGAAGGACTTATACATGAGTGCAATGCATGGCCCCATTTGGAAGATTCTCATGACTAATTTCCATTCCACATTGCATGGCTTCATGAATTGCTTTCAGCATCACATGTGCATAATTTTAGACCAATTCCAATCATTCTTTGGGCTTTGTATACGCCCATGCAAGCTTACATGAGGTCATTTCTATTTTTGGATATTTGAAAGGAAATATGTGGAAAGCACTTGATAAGCCTATAAGAACAAGTGCCCACTACGCCAAAAACTGGAATAGACAGCGCACCTTAGAGGGCGCTTTACTACAAAAGCGCTCTTTAAAGTGAAGCGAAAAATAAGGAGCAATAGACAGCGCACTTTAGAGAGCGCTTTTGTAACAAAGCGCCCTCTAAGGTGAAGCGAAAAAATAAGGAGGAGATAGAGGGACAACAATACATGGCGCTTTTTAGAAAGCGCCCTCTAAGGTTACCCTTAGAGGGCGCTTTTAATAAAGCGCTGTTATAAGTCCATGTGCATTTCCAGCTTATAAAGCGCTTCTGGAAAGCCTTAGAGAGCGCTTTCATAAACGCCCTCTTAGGCCCCCTTTAGAGGGCGCTTTGTTTCCACAAGCGCCCTCTAAGGTGAAACGAAAAAATAAGGAGGAGATAGAGGGACAACAATACATGGAGCTTTTTAGAAAGCGCCCTCTAAGGTTACCCTTAGAGGGCGCTTTTAATAAAGCGCTGTTATAAGTCCACGTGCATTTCCAGCTTATAAAGCGCTTCTGGAAAGCCTCAGAGAGCGCTTTCGTAAGCGCCCTCTTAGGCCCCCTTTAGAGGGCGCTTTTTTTCCACAAGCGCCCTCTAATGTCCCCTTTATAAAGGGCGCTTTATTACAAAAGCGCACTCTAAAGTGAAGAGAAAAAATAAGGAGCGAACAACTTGAATAGACAGCGCACTTTAGAGGGCGCTTTTGTAACAAAGCGCCCTCTAAAGTGAAGCGAAAAAATAATGAGGAAATGAAGGGACACCAATAGAGGACGCTTTATTGAAAGCGCCCTCTAAGGGTAACCTTAGAGGGCGCTTCTAAAAAAGCGCTCTCTATGTCCATGTACATTTCCAGTTTATAAGGCGCTTTTGGAAAGCCTTAGAGAGCGCTTAAAGCGCTCTCTAAGACCCCCTTTAGAGGGCGCTTTTGTAACAAAGCGCCCTCTAAAGTGAAGCCAAAAAAAAATGGAGGGACAATAATAGAGGGCGCTTTTGTGAAAGCGCCCTCTAAGGTTACCCTTAGAGGGCGCTTTTGAAAAAGCGCTCTCTAAGTCCATGTACATTTCCAGTTTAGAAGGCGCTTTTGGAAAGCCTTAGAGAGCGCTTTCAGAAGCGCCCTCTTAGGCCCCCTTTAGAGGGCGCTTTTTTTAAAAAAGCGCCCTCTAAGGTCCCCTTTAGTAAACATTAAAAATATAACATATACTGCATGTCTCTTTATTTTCCCTCTCTATAAGCTATTTCGTTTTCTCTCAACTGCGATTACTCCCTCACCGTTCATCGTTCGTTCTCCCTCCCTCACCGTCATCGTCGCCGTTCGTTCTCCCTCCCTCACCGTTCACGTTCACTGCGTTATCCTCTTCCACCGTCACTGTTCACTTTCTTCTCCATCGTTACCGTCACCTTTAAGGTATTTCTCTTCTCCATCGTTACCGTTCACTTTCTTCATGTGTTTGATTATGGCATTTTCTAAACTTAGTTTTTCATTTTGTGCATTATGTTGATTAATGTTGTTTAGGGCAAACTGAGTTTTTTATTTCTGATTGAAAACTGATATATTTGAAGTGTGTTTGAGCTTGTTTTTGGAAGTTTGATGATTATGGATACAAGTTTGTTCATGTTCCAAACACCATAAGTTTGCATTGGTCTTTTGCATGCAGTAGGTGTGTGTGAGTTTGTATTCAATAATGATAAAAAAAAAAGAGTTTAGATTGTTGTAACATGAGAGAAATGGAAGGTATATGAATGTGTTCACGTATTGAATCATTGTCTTACTTAGGTCTTATTGAATCATTTCTATATTACAGATAAAATGGCTAACCAAGACGATACCAATGCCGCGAATGAATCACGTAATAATGTTGAAAAAGAAATCAAACGAGGATTGACTGTTATGAAGTCAATCATTCGTGCAAGAGACAAGGGTGTAAAATTTGAAGTACATTGGAGTGCTGAAGACCAACTAATTGAGCCTAACGGTTCAATGTTGGCAAGTTACATTGGTTTCCTTGTTCGCCAACATATTCCGATTACATGTGATAATTGGAGAAGTCCGGACTTGAAGGTTGGCAAGGAAAAAATATTGTCGGAGATAAAGGTACTTACCATATATTGTTATATGTTTTTTTGTTGACTATTTGTTAACCATATATTGTTATAATATTACTTTATAATAACACACTCCATTTGTATGTTTTTTAGAGATCCTTTCACATCGATGAAAGCCGGCAAAAATATTGTATTCAATTGGCCGGAAAAAGACTCCGAGGATTTCGATCCTTTTTGTGCAACAAATTTCTCAAGGATGAGGAAGGAAAATTTGTTGAAGGAGAACGGCCAATGAAGTATGCCGAGATTATTTCAGCCGATGAATGGAATAACTTTGTCGCCAAACGAAGAAACGAAAAATTCCATGTAATGTCTATTAATTATGCTATTATACAATTGTTAAGTTACTAAGTTCTAATATGCCTTAAACTTTTTTATCCAGGAAGTAAGCGACATAAATAGGAAAAGGGCATCAAAACCCGCGTATCCGTACAAAAAAGGGCGTATGGGTTATGCACGGTTACAACAAAGAATTGTGAGTATATTCAAATACTATGAGCTTATACATTGTCACAATATGTTATAATTGATGATCTTATAATCTAATTCAATGTGTAGCTAGCCGAGGAGAAAAGTGACGCAACATCTCTTCCGGATCACGTATTATGGAAGGCTGCTCGGGTTGGGAAGGATGGGGCTGTCGTTGAAGCGGTCCAAAATGTTTATGACGAATGTGTAAGTATATGTAACATTATTTCTTTAATTATATCGAAAATTTTGTTAGACATATAATTCATTTTTAATCTCCTCTAATAATATTTCAGGAGACTTTATCCCAAACCGTACCTTCAACCGAGGTCCAGGATTGCAGGAGCGTACTTAGTCGAGTACTAAATGTTCCTGAGTATTCCGGTCGTGTGAGGGGTAAGGGTTTTGGTGTGACTCCGTCGTCATTTTATAAAAAAACAAAAACAAAAAATCCTACCAACAAAGAGGTGATGGAGACCTTGGCGGAGTTAAGGGCACAAGTACTCCAACTGCAAAACGAGAATGCAAGGTATAGAGAGGAAAGGTGCGCTTCCGAGGCAAAAGATACTAGTGACCGAGCTAGTATCAATCATCAACCGAAATTTCCCGAGGTAATTATATATGTTATTATGAAATTAAAATAGCACTTTTTTACTTGACACATATACAAGTTAACAATAACATTTATTATTGGTTTAGGGCATTTCACCTTGTCAGCTGTATCTATCGTCACCAACTTATCGCATGGTTGGCAAGGGAAAAGTGCACAATACTTCGGGTGAATTACTTCACCATAATCCCCTCCCGGTGGGATTTATGAAAGTTTCGGTTGACCTCGTATTCGATACGGACGCCCGTCTACCATTACCTGACGTTGTTTCAGAGACAACGTTGATGCGAGATGCAGTCGGATCCTTTGTTGGTTGGCCGTCAGAGCTAATTTTCCCTGATGCCGAGGTATATATGTTCTAAATGATTATGAATATTTAGTATTCACATTTCAATTCAGCTACAATTATGATATTTAATCAATTATATGGTAATGTTAGACTCCTACAAGACCCACACATAAAGTTGGTAAAGGGATTTCAAGACGCATCGAGTCGGTTGCATCTCAAAAAGAGGTACAAATATATATACCCATTGAATTATATACGCAACGATTCTGTTGCATCACAAAAAGTCATGATTTATTTTATATGAATTTTTAGGTTCCCGGTCGAGAGTTGAAAAGCGCTGCTAAGGATATTCCAACGACGTCCGGGACAAAATCTCAAATTTTGATGCGTCTTGAGAAAATGGTGGAGGAGTCCGATATTATGCATGGGGGGCCATTCGTACTATAAATTTTGATGAAGGTGTTTTCGGAGCTGCTCATTTCGAAATAATTGGAAAGGAGGACTTCCAACAACTTTTTGAACACACCGAATTGGGCATCGCTGTCATTCATACATACATATGGTACTCCGATCAATCTATAATTTACTTAGTTGAACAATTTATTTACACATTTCAATGAGTAGTCTAATGTTTATTATGTTTCTATTTAAGGTATATGTATGTAACATTGATGCGGGGAACTGAATTGTGTAACCGTTTCAATTTTATTGCTGCTTCCCGTATCAACGCAACGTTAATAACGAATAATTCAACATCCGTAAAGAATTATCTAGTCGATATATTCATGGCGGCCGGCGATAAGTCTACACCCAGTTTGTATTTTTTACCGTTTAATTCTGGCAACGGGTTAGATTTTCTTTCTAATAATTTCATTCTAATCTATGTATATCTTTTACGTAGAAAATTTTCATTCATCTAAATTTTTGTTTTATTTTACAGTGGTCACTGGGTGTTGGTTGCTATGGATCTTTCGAGACTAATAGTGTATTATCTCGATTCTTTATCGGGTGATTGGAGAAAATATCCGAGTATGAAGAAGACGGTTGACGCGTAAGTGAAATTCCCCTAAATAATCGTGTGTATTTGTATATTTAATTATGTCTGTCAGATTGATCTCAATATACGTTTTTATTTTGTTAGGGCAATAATAAAATTTAGATTGAAAAAGAAATACCGCAATAGGAAGGACATTACCTGGATCAGAGTTCAGGTATATATTAAGTATCTTATTTTTGCTTATAATAGTGTTTGTTTTTTTGCTTATAATAGTGTTTGTAAGAAATTAACTATATATATATTGTTTGTTTTTCTGTGTAGTGTCCTCAGCAAAATAATTCGGTCGATTGCGGATTTTTTGTAATGAGATTTATGAGAGACATCATTGCGTTGAATCGTATAGACATCCCAAAAATGGTATGGAATAATAACTTAGGGTTTATTTTAATATTATCGAATATTTCATCTAATTTGTTACTAAATCATGAATATGTTTTATTCTCTTAATTGTAGTACTTTGAGGAATACAAATCTTACTCAAGAGCTCATTTGGATGAAATCAAGGATGAATTGTGTCAATTCATTGTTGATCAAAGAATCATATAGCTAGGTTGTATATTGTTGTACATATATGTATGGAATGTTGTTGTTGTATGCTGTTGTTGTATATATGTTGTATATTGTTGTTGTAATTTTACTAAATCATGAATATGTTGTTGTATATTTTTGATCAAAGAATCATATATTAATGTTGTATATATGGAGGATTAATGTTGTATATAAATGGATTCATGTTGTATATATCAATGGATTAATGGTGTATAACATTGGATTAAAGGATGAAATCAATATGAATTTTACACTTTTGCAGCATGCGAACAGGTTACCAATTAAATATCCACTGTTTTTCAAACAAATTTTTTTTAAAATAACTAACACTTTAGAGGGCGCTTTGTCCAGAAAGCGCCCTCTAAACACTTTACATTGACAACTTTAGAGGGCGCTTTTTCCTGAAAGCGCCCTCTAAACACTTTACATTGTCAACTTTAGAGGGCGCTTTTTCCTGAAAGCGCCCTCTAAACACTTTACATTGACAACTTTAGAGGGCGCTTATTCCTGAAAGCGCCCTCTAAACACTTTACATTGACAACTTTAGAGGGCGCTTTTTCCTGAAAGCGCCCTCTAAGGTGTCTCTTTATGGACCACTCCAGAGGGCGCTATTTTCTTAAAGCGCACTATAATGTGGCCCTTAAAGGGCCACTTTAGACAGCGCTTTCTCCAGGAAAACAAAGCGCTGTCTTTACCTATGCCAGCGCCACTTTAGAGGGCGCTTAAAAGCGCTGTTATAGGCCAAAATAAGCGCCCTCTTTTCCCTTATTTGGCGTAGTGGCCATAAGCTCAGAAATGAATCAACTCCTTGTCCAAGCTTTGCCAAGACAACTAAGACCCCTCACTCCATAGAATTTCTTGAGGATTTCATTGAAATCGAGTTTGAATTTCACCTTCTGTTTTGAAGTTCAAACTCCAAGAATTCATTTCCCTTTCCATCTCAATTGATCACTGCAAGCAAGAGGAAGTGGAATCAAGAAAATCCAGATCAAGATCAAGCAGATTTGAATTTACTCGAAGGTGAAAATTCAGAAATTTCATCTCTTCGGTTCTCTCTCCATTCTTCACTATTCTTTGTTATTTTTGGTTGACTGAAGTCCTTCCAATGTAGGCAAGAAGATTGAGTTGCTTTGAGGTCAAATCAAAGCAACTCGGTTCATGATCCTCAAAATTTAAATCTCTGTATCTTTTTATATACTTGGAATTGGAGAAAATTGAGGCCAAATTCGTGATCCTGGGCATTTTCTCTTCAATTTAGTGTCATTGTTTTCCATTTTTCATGAAGTTTAGGTTGGACCAGTCCGGTGGTCCTCACCGGAGAAGATGACCGGAGCCAGGACTCTGGTGGTGTGTTGGCAAGGTTCCAACCATCTGATCTTGGTTGAGCGTTCTAATCTTGGCCCTTGGTTATGATTACCACGCGTGTGGCGCTTTGAATTAAGTCCACCACAGATAGCGCACGCGTGGACATCAGATATGCGACCTCAATTAATGAGGGAGATCTGGTGGCCCTTGTTTTTTAGTATTTTCTGATTTTTCAATTAATTGCTTTATTTTTTTTAATTCATAATAATTTCATTTTTAATCCAAAAAATATGTGACTTTCACCAAAAATCTTTAAATATTTTTCTCTTTCATTTTCTAAATTAAAATTATTTTTTGGATTAATTCTGATATTTCTCATGAATTAAATTTTTTTGTGCATATTTTTTATTGTTTAAAAATACTTCTGACTTTTTAAAAATCATGAAATTTTTTGTCTAAGGTCCTTTGACCTTGTTTGACCTAGGATAAATCTCTTGGCTATTTATTTGGTGTTTTGAAGAAATTTTAGGTTTTGACCAAGTTAAATTGAATTTTAATGCATATGTAATTTGATTTTTAGTTGATTAATTGTGTAAAAATTGTGTTGAGCCATTTTTATGGTCTTGTGATGTTTGACTATTTGTTTGGGCCTTGGTCAAGGTTGATTTGACTTTTATTAGATTAAATTCATTGGATTTAGGGGATTGATGAAATGTACATTTCATCTCCCAAAATGAATGAATGATTTTAATTTGGTAAAATTCATCCCAGGACCAATTTGTGTTTCTCTCACTTCCCCTCCCCTTTCATCTTCATCCCTATTCTTTCTCATCCCTTACATTGACCAATGAAGTCTCAATATCCTAAGGCTAATTGGTTCGTCAATGACCTTGTTGTTGGTGTAAGCCCTAGAGGCCAATACATTTTGGTACTTGTATCGAATAATAAAAGGCATTCTCTTTATTATGGTTGATTAATAAAGTCCCTGGAATAGATAGTCCGTTTAATGTATTAAGTGTGACTTAATCATGAGAACACATTAAACATAAGGACATTTATCCTAAAGTATCCGTAGTCGAGCTTTAGTGTGAAGTGGGATAACATTAAAGCATTAAGACTATTATGTTTGTAGACTGATGATCACATCTCATGGATCATGGATAAAGAGTTATCAAGTCTTAAACATAGGTATGAATATTAGGAGTAATATTTATACCGGATTGACCCGCTATGAGAATACTATATAGAAAGTTATGCAAGGTGTCATAAGTTATTCTCATGGTGATAATAGTGTATTCCACTCTTCGACCTGAAACCACTATGGATCCTAGATGTAGAGTCGAGTGCTTTATTGCTGATCCAACGTTATCCGTAACTGGATAACCATAAAGGCAGTTGATGGGTAATCCACAAAGCATGCTGAGGGACATGAGGGACCTGAATGGAATTTTCCCATCCTGCATAACAGGATAAATGTCTATGGGCCCAATATTGAACTGGACAAGGATGACACGGTCTATGCCTTGTGTTCAATATAGACATAAGGGCAAAAGGGTAATTATACACATAATTATTATCACAGATGGTTTTGTCAGATCACATGACATTTTCGTGTCTTGGGTAGCAGTGATGTGTTGCTAGATACCGCTCACTGTTTATTATATTAAATGTGTGATTTAATATAATTGCCAACGTCACGAAAACCTACAGGGTCACACACAAAGGACGGATTGATGAGAGATAGAGTAACTAAGGAATACCGTAAGGTACGGTGCCCTTAAGTGGATTATAGAACATCGTAAGGTACGGTGTACTTGAGTAGAATACGAAATATGGTAAGGTACCATGGGCTTAAGTGATTTTGGGCATATTATAAGATATGGGCCAAAATACACTTAAGTGGGCTTTTAGCTTGAAGCCCACACAAGTGGTTCTATAAATAGAACCCTTGTGCAGAAGCATAAAGTGCGGTTGCATTCTTTTCGTTTTCACTCTCTCTCTCTCTCACTCAAAGCCTTCATTCGTACCAGCTAGCACTGAGATTGAAGGAACCCGTTCGTGTGGACTGAGTAGAGACGTTGTCATCGTTCAACGTTCGTGATCGCTTCGTGGATCTGCATCAAAGGTTTTGATCGTCACAAGAGATCTGCACCAAAGGTTTCAACCGTCACAAGAGGTAAATACTCTATCACTGATCATGACCATTCGTAAGGATCTCTAAAGGAGAAAATTTTAATTTCCGCTGCGTTTTGGACCGCAATTCTCCTTCAGTGGTATCAGAGCCACTTACGAAACCATGAATCGGATAGCTGTTTAATTTCTGTATTAATATGATTAAAAGACAGAATGAATCGATTAATTAAAAGGGTAATTAAATTTGGCATCATGAGTGTACGAGTTGGATGATTGATGTTGACTATGCTTCGGAATCCGACATTAGTATGGTGAAGCAGCGATACATCGATCGTCCATAGGTTACACAATTGAGACCGATCAACTTATATATGATATAAGTAATCTTAATGCAAAGTACGGTATATGTGATATACTGTTTCTGTTTCATTCATTCGAACACTAAATGATTGTTTTCCTTTGAGCGATCAATGGTCATTTGCTTCGGAATCCGACATTAGTATGGTGAAGCAATGACCTGTTGATCAATCATACTGAATCAACAATCGAGGTGTGTTTGACGGTCTGAAATTGGCGCATTAGAATTCGTGACGGCGCAAGGGTTGTGCCGTCAAAGAGTTGTGAATTTAGGGCTTTTGGAACACGTGTTGACTGTTTCAAAGTCTGTTATTTTGGCCGCGTGAAGCTCGTGTGACGAGCGTAACAAGCGTAACAAACTGGATGTGTGACGGTCGTAACACACCCATGACGGTCGTAACAAGGACGTGACAGTCGTCACATGCCTTGTGACGGTCGTCACACTCACAGAATTCTAGGCGTTTTTTGGTTTTGACCTGTGACGATCGTAACGTGTCCTGTGACGCTCGTCACACTCACATGGCCTGTGACGGTCGTCACACGCCTGTGACGGTCGTCACACGCCTGTTTTGGACAGGGGCGCTGCCCCTCCAACCCCGCAAGGGCGCTGCCCCTTGACCCCGTCCGCTGATCGGTCAGCGGAACCACCGGCCAACTCTGCGTAGTGTGATCGGTCGCCAAAATTTAATTTGGTTTTAATTAATTAAAGGAATTAAAATTTAATAATAACAATGTGTTTATTATTATTGCCTTGTGGTGATCAGTTATGGCCTTAGTTGTCCTTTATTTTGTTTTGGGTTTTTAAATACGACCTACGTGTCGTGCCTCTCCTTTTGATCTCTTAATGTTACTTCTTTTCTCATCTCAATCCCTCGTATGTAAAACGAGTTTCTTCTGGAATATAATGTTATGAAGAAAGAGAAGAAGACAATGTTATGAAGAAAGAGAAGATTTCAATATCAAAGGAGGACAACCTTGAAGATCAAAGGAGGACAACCTTGAAGATCTTGCTTGGAGAAGCTTAGATCGTTATTAGGTTAGCTTAGGTTCTCTCATTGGCTTGGGAGAACAATTGCGCTAGGGGCCATAACTGTTTCATTGTGTATGTATGTTGATGCATGTGAATGTATGTGAATGTATGTTGATGCATGTGAGAGACGATTTATATGATAAACAAGCCGGTGAGATCAGTACAATTGCAATTCCCTCAAAATTAAATATTAAGTTTATGCTTTCCAAGTTTTAACACTCATCAAGACTAGTAATGGATAATGTAGGTTTCGCCTACGCGAGGTGCATGATCTATATATTAGTAAGGTGCGATGGGATAATTGTAATATCCAACTGTTAAAACAATGGGTCAAACTTAACTAAACAAATTTTAATAATATTATATGTGTTTGCTTTCCAAGTTTTAGCACTCATCAAGACTGGTATCGGATATGTAGGTTTCGCCTACGCGAGGTGCATGTTTTGTATTAGTCAAGGTGCGATGGGATAATTGTAATATCCAACTGCTAAAACGATGAGTCAAACTTAATTATAATTTTATTATATATGTTTAGAAGCAAGAGTTGGGAATAATCCATATGACGGATTGGAATAAGGAGTTATTCACCCAATTGAAATTTTGAGAGTTGTATGAGATACAATTGGAAGGAGTTCCTACCTAAATAACCTAGTTTTGTGTAATCCGCCTACGCGGACTTAGAACGAAGTGAAATATGGATCTCGACCCACTAGAAAATCTTCCAACGGGATTTTCCGAATCAAATGATGAGGGTCATTTGTTTTGAGTAAAATAGTGGGAGCATATTTGATTAAAGGCCTAATTAAATATGTCAATGATACTTATATTTTCTTAATCCTTATGTAGATAACCATGAAAGCAAACACCTCTAACAACATCTTGAGATCAATCCTTGATAAGGAAAAATTGTCTGGGACAAATTTTCTGGATTGACACCGAAACCTGAGGATTGTCCTCAAACATAATAGAAAGCTGTATGTCTTGGAGACACCTGTTCCTGAAGAGGAACCTCCTAGTTCTGCACCTAAGGCAGAAAGAGATGCTTATAAGAAGCATGTCGATGATGCCAATGAAACTGCTTGTCTCATGCTGGATGTCATGAACTCAGAGTTGCAAAAGCAACATGAGAACATGACAGCGTTCGATATGATCGAACACATGAAGATGCTCTATCAAGAGCAAGCAAGGCATGAGAGGTTTGAAGTTTCAAAAACCCTTTTTTTAAGGCAAGTTAGCTGAGGGAGCCCCTATAAGTCCCCATGTGCTCAAGATGATTGGGTATATGGAAAAGCTTGAAAGGTTGAGTTTTCCCCTCGGAAAGGAACTTGCGACTGATTTGGTCTTGCAATCGTTGCCAGATAGTTTCAGTCAATTTGTCCTAAATCTCAATATGATTGATATGGATAAATCTCTTCCTGAACTGCTCGCCATGTTAAGAACTGCCGAGCAGAATCTGAAGACAAAAGGGAAGTCCATTCTGATGATCGGAAATGGAAAGAGACAGAACAAAAGGCCCACCAGGCAGGGTGATAAAGGGAAGGGCAATGAAGTTGCCAAACCCAGACCCACTGTTACTGTTTTGAGGCCTAGTGGAGGCATAACAAAGGCAGGCACCTGCTTCCATTGCGGTAAGACCGGACACTGGAAGAGAAACTGCCCAAAGTACTTGGAAGATGACAAAATCTCCATTCACAGGAAAAGGTGAAAGAGCTAATGATTTTTTGGCCCTCATACATACTGATGTATGTGGACCACTGAACATTCCAGCCAGAGGAGGTTTTCAGTACTTCATCACATTTACTGATGATTTCAGTAGATATGGTTATGTGTATTTAATGAAACACAAATCAGAGTCCTTTGAAAAGTTCAAGGAATTCAAGAATGAAGTACAAAACGAACTAGGTAAGAATATTAAAACACTTCAATCAGATCGAGGTGGTGAATATTTAAGCCTAGAGTTTGATGACCATCTGAAAGAGTGTGGGATCCTATCCCAACTCACTCCTCCTGGAACACCCCAATGGAATGGTGTGTCTGAGAGAAGAAATCGAACCTTGTTAGACATGGTCCGATCCATGATGAGTCACGCCGATCTTCCAAACTCCATTTGGGGACATGCACTATTGACAGCAGCTTACACACTTAACCGTGTTCCATCCAAAAAGGTTGAGAAGACACCATATGAGATATGGAGTGGTAAGAAACCACATATGTCTTACATAAAGATTTGGGGTTGCGAGGTTTATGTGAAATGACAAGTTTCAACTAAGCTTGAGCCCAAATCTGACAAATGCTTATTTGTGGGGTATCCTAAAGAAACAAGAGGATATTATTTCTACAATCCTTCTGAGGGCAAAATATTTGTCGCTCGAACCTGAGTTTTCCTAGAGAGGGATTTTATTTCCAAAGGAATCAGTGGGAGGAAAGTAGAACTTGAAGAAATTCAAGAATCACAAATTATCGATACACCTATGGAGGAATTAGAGCAGGAAACACAAGTGGTTGTGTAAGAGCAACCTGCTCAAGTAGAACAAGACCAGCGTAGGTCAGGCAAGATACGTCACCTACCTGAGATATATGGATATCTGATCAAGGTGATGTATTACTCATGGATCAAGATGAGCCTGTGACCTACTCATGGAATCTTCGCCTTGATGAAACAGTAAAACTGTATGGATTCATCAAGAACGAAGATGAGCCTTGTGTCTACAAGAAGGTTAGTGGGAGCATGATCGTATTCCTGGTATTATATGTAGATGACATATTACTTATTGGAAACGATATCCCTACCCTGCAACAAGCAAAGTCTTGGGTGGGGAAATGCTTATCTATGAAGGACCTAGGTGAAGCAGCCTATATATTAGGAATCAGAATCTATAGAGATAGATCATAAAATGCTTGGCCTAAGTCAGAGTACATAGATAAGGTGCTGAGACGCTTTAATATGAATGATTCCAATGGTTATGTGTTTTGCTGAAATGGTGGCGCTGTGAGCTTGAAAAGTTCAAAGCAAGATACAGTTGCTGAATCTACAACCGAGGCCGAGTATATTGCTGCCTCAAGTGCAGCAAAGGAAGTTGTTTGGATAAAAAAGTTCATTAGTGAACTTGGTATAGTCCCTAGCATTGTGGATCCCATTGGTCTCTATTACGATAACAATGGTGCTATCGCATAAGCTAAGAAGCCTAGATCTCACCGACGATCCAAACACATACTTAGACGTTGTGTGAGAATATGTAGAGTACCTACACTTGACAATATAGCTGACCCACTGACAAAGCCTCTTGCGCAGCAGAAGCATGATGGCCATACTAGATCAATGGGCATAAGGGGTATACCTGATTGGCTCTAGTGCTAGTGGGAGATTGTTGGTGTAAGCCCTAGAGGCCAATACATTTTGGTACTTGTATCGAATAATAAAAGGCATTCTCTTTATTATGGTTGATTAATAAAGTCCCTGGAATAGATAGTCCGTTTAATGTATTAAGTGTGACTTAATCATGAGAACACATTAAACATAAGGACATTATTCCTAAAGTATCCGTAGTCGAGCTTTAGTGTGAAGTGGGATAACATTAAAGCATTAAGACTATTATGTTTGTAGACTGATGATCACATCTCATGGATCATGGATAAAGAGTTATCAAGTCTTAAACATAGGTATGAATATTAGGAGTAATATTTATACCGGATTGACCCGCTATGAGAATACTATATAGAAAGTTATGCAAGGTGTCATAAGTGATTCTCATGGTGATAATAGTGTATTCCACTCTTCGACCTGAAACCACTATGGATCCTAGATGTAGAGTCGAGTGCTTTATTGCTGATCCAACGTTATCCGTAACTGGATAACCATAAAGGCAGTTGATGGGTACTCCACAAAGCATGCTGAGGGACATGAGTGACCTGAATGGAATTTTCCCATCCTGCATAACAGGATAAATGT
This sequence comes from Lathyrus oleraceus, assembly GCF_024323335.1. Lineage (NCBI taxonomy): Eukaryota > Viridiplantae > Streptophyta > Magnoliopsida > Fabales > Fabaceae > Lathyrus > Lathyrus oleraceus. The sequence goes on along the minus strand of NC_066581.1, from coordinate 415,212,544 downwards.
CTATGGGCCCAATATTGAACTGGACAAGGATGACACGGTCTATGCCTTGTGTTCAATATAGACATAAGGGCAAAAGGGTAATTATACACATAATTATTATCACAGATGGTTTTGTCAGATCACATGACATTTTCGTGTCTTGGGTAGCAGTGATGTGTTGCTAGATACCGCTCACTGTTTATTATATTAAATGCGTGATTTAATATAATTGCCACAAAACCTACAGGGTCACACACAAAGGACGGATTGATGAGAGATAGAGTAACTAAGGAATACCGTAAGGTACGGTGCCCTTAAGTGGATTATAGAACATCGTAAGGTACGGTGTACTTGAGTAGAATACGAAATATGGTAAAGTACCATGGGCTTAAGTGATTTTGGGCATATTATAAGATATGGGCCAAAATACACTTAAGTGGGCTTTTAGCTTGAAGCCCACACAAGTGGTTCTATAAATAGAACCCTTGTGCAGAAGCACAAAGTGCGGTTGCATTCTTTTCGTTTTCACTCTCTCTCTCTCTCACTGAAAGCCTTCATTCGTACCAGCTAGCACTGAGATTGAAGGAACCCGTTCGTGTGGACTGAGTAGAGACGTTGTCATCGTTCAACGTTCGTGATCGCTTCGTGGATCTGCATCAAAGGTTTTGATCGTCACAAGAGATCTGCACCAAAGGTTTCAACCGTCACAAGAGGTAAATACTCTATCACTGATCATGACCATTCGTAAGGATCTCTAAAGGAGAAAATTTTAATTTCCGCTGCGTTTTGGACCGCAATTCTCCTTCACTTGTATCATATGAACCAATACAAGTATGGATAAGATAGGTCCATCCCTTTTGATCTTTCCTTTTAGTATGTGGTATGTTTTAGGAGTTTGGTTCATTATACCAAATCTCTAACATGCATTAACACCTAAATTTTTATTGCCCGACCTCAGATAGTTGTGATTTTTACATAAGTCTAATTACGATTGCTTAACATAGAGCTAAATTTGACCCTAAAGGCATAGCATTCTAGTATGTGAGATTGTAAGTCTCCCATCTTTCATGGTATTGTATGGAAACTTGGCCTTTTTTACTTCCTATGGAAGATGTCTTGGTTCAAGGATCCATGCTTGTGAATAGATGGTTGAGTGTTCTCCAAAGAATGACTTAATCAATTAAAAAGCAAAACATCACTAACATTAAATTAACCTTGACTAACCTTTGACTAACTCTTATTAATATTGCTTTTACTTTCAAGTCATTTACTTTGTGCAATTTAATTTCTAAGTCATTTACCATTCATTGCCATTTACATTTCATTTAACTTATTTATGTTTATGCCATTTTTACTTTGCTCATTTGAGCCATATATTGTGATTGTATATATTTGCTTGTGTATTTTGATTGTGTTTGTGGTCTTAGGGCCTTAAAATACTTAATAAACAACAAAAACCCTAAAAAATGTTTGAGTGGATTGTTGAGCTTGATCTGAACTTTTGGACTTAGGATTAGGCAACATTTCATATGTAAAAGGACTTGGCCAACGCCAACACTTTGAGACCAAGTTATTATGATTTGAGCTTTCATCTGATGGAAGTATTTGGATTTATTTGAACTCTTCTGCTACATGGTCTTGATGCAACTGTTATTTTGATCTCATGTCTAGTGCTTTATTCTTAGTTAAATAAGGAGTATTTCATCTACTATATGAGAAAACAAAGAAGACTGCTAGTTGTGGGATTTTCTTGCTTGGATGTGGCCATCTTTATTTGATGCCTTGATCTTTATGATGTTTGATATTGCTAATTGCTTGATTCAAAGTCCAAAGGGAAAGTGGGTTTTCTATATAACATTTATGTCTGTTGGATTGCATCCCATTGGTCAGATCTTTTCAACTCTTAACTTTTAGTTTTATGCTTAGGCTAGCCTCTTCATATCTTCCCACTTCTTAAATTTCAAAATCCCTCCCCCTTTTCAAAAACTTTATTTGTTCTTGTGATTTCAAACTTAGACTTTTTTTTTCAAATAGAAACTTTGACCTTATGCCAATGAATTTTCAAACCTTTTTCTTAAATCAAACCTGTAAATAAATCTAATCATATTGACTTAAAATTTCAAAAGACAAAAAGAACTAACACTCATTCAAATATTTGGCCCCTTTGTGCCCCCTTTTAAATTAAAATTTTGATAAAAGCAATTCACCCATTTTGAAATTGATACCACGAAGTACGAGGTTTTGATCCCTCATTTTTATGTTGGTACGTAGGCACAAGTCCGAAGGTCTTGTCAAACACAAAAATATAATCAATGAATTATTTTCTCATCCTCACATTCTATTTTTCTCAAACATCTTTTATGCCAAAACACATACATACATAAAAAAGGGCTCCCTAGGAGTACATAGGACACTTTGGGTGCTAACACCTTCCCTCTGTGTAACCAACCCCCTTACTTGTAATCTATGGCATTTTATTAGTTTTGATTTGAAAAATTCTTATCTTTGGGTTTTGTTTGTACTTTTCCCTTTTCCTTTGGAAACAATAAAAACGCGGTGGCGACTCTAGTTTTATTGACGTCAAGTTTATCCATAGCTTGATGGTCATGAATTTACCGCTACACATGCATTCCTAAAAAACCTTTTTGCATAAAAACCAAGAAACTCAATAGTTTTCTCTTGCAAATATCGATAGGTAAAATGGAACTTGGAAGGAGGAATACCAAGAAATACACTTTCAAATGTCCTGACTTAACAAAGTTGAAAAAGTTGTGTTCTACGATAGTTAGTCCAGAGAATTTTAGAGCTCAGTATGGAAGACTTGTGGGTATCTTGAAGACCAAGGTTGAAGATGGAGTTCTTAACACCCTGGTACAGTTTTATGATCCACTCTACCATTGCTTCACATTTCCAGACTACCAGCTTATGCCTACTCTAGAAGAATACTCTTATTGGTTTGGTTTGCCAGTCTCTAACAAATTACCATTTAGTGGTTCAGAGAAGACCCTTACACAAGCAACTATTGCAGAAGCACTTCACCTAGAAATATATGTTATGAAGGCCAACTTCATTAAAAAAGGAGGGATTCTAGGTCTAACCTCTAGATTCCTGATGGAGAAAGCCTTTAACTTTGCAGAAGCAGATAGTAAAGATGCCTTTGAAGCCACTTTTGCTCTACTCATTTATGGAATTATGCTCTTCCCAAACATTGATGACTTTGTCGATGTTAATGATGTACGAATCTTCTTAATTGGTAACCCAGTACCCATATTACTTGGAGATACCTACCATTATATCCATCACAAGATTAAGAAAGGTGGTGGAACCATTCTTTGTTGTGCACCTCTCCTATATAAGTGGTTTATTTCTCACTTACCCAGATTCAGGATCTTCAGGAAGAATCGATAAAAGCTCAGATGGTCTCAGAGGTTCATGTCCATTGATCAAGGGAATATACATTGGTATGACCCCTCCTATGATGTTGGAATAATTATTGACAGTTATGGTGAATTTTATAACGTACCTCTCCTTGGTGTACATGGCGGAATTAACTACAACCCCATCCTTTCCAGATGCCAGTTAGGATATCCTATGGCCAATAAACCTGATAACCTTCTGTTGTCAGGTTTCTTTTACCTCAACTGAGAAGAGAGTTCCGGTTTGAAGGATAGAAACATACATGCTTGGCGCAACATTCACAGGAAAGGAAAAGACCGATTAGGAAGAAAGAATTGTGTTGCTTTTGAGCCCTACACCCAATGGGTTTGTGCTAGAGCCAGTGAACTTAAGATGCCTTATGCTCTTGATAAGCCCTCATTCCCTTATGCTATAACATCATCATCCACCATTCCTATTGAGAATAGGGAAGAATTTCAAGAAATTTTGGCTAGGTTGAAATTGGAAAGAGACACTTGGGAAGGCAAGTACCATGTCTTGAATGATAAGAAGATGAAGATGGAGCAGCAACTAAAGGAGAAGGATGATTTGATTGAGATTCTAGAACAACAAGTTGTGAAGAAACAGGAGGAACGAGAAGATTTACTTCTCTCTAAAGTCCATCCATTTCATGAGTACTCTAGCATACCTCCCACCTCAGGTGCTTAGAAGGGAATCCCTGACAAGCTTATGATCGAGAACGCTCAGCTAAAGAGCCAGAAGAGGAAGCATCAGCCAGCAGCAGGACCTTCTACAGATGAGATTCCTTATGACTCATAGACTTAGCTATTTTCCTCTTGTATTATTTAGGATCGTTGAAATTGTATTTCATCTTTGTAATCCCTAAATTATTTAGTAAAAAGAGGTTTTTGTTCAGCTTATACCAAATTTTATCTCTATAATATTTGCAATAAGTTATTGAGTTTCTTAAAATTAAAACTCATCTTTTGCATCTGCATATCATGCATCATTCAAGCACAAGTTCATGCATTTTAAGAAACTTACACGTGTCTTCTCCCGCCAATAGTCAAATTGAATCACCAGTACAATACTCAAGCTAGTCACCGGAGAAGGATGAGTCAACTTGAACAAGAAAACCAAGAGCTCGGGGAGGAAGTAGTCACCTTGAAATATAGTTTAGAAAGTCCTACTGCTATGATGGATACTTTGGTGGCTACTCAGAGTCGGTCATCGAACAATTCTCAAGATCCATTGCAACGAAGAGAAATCTCTGAGAACGTCTCGACGCCCATTCGAATGGCGGCCGTGAATGATCAACAATATCACATGACCCCTGGTTTCCCTTGGGGCATGCCTCATGGTTATATGCTAATTGGATACTGCCCTCAAAACGCTGAAGCTCCAGTAGTGACGGTTGTGATGTTTGTACCTCCTCCTGTGGTGCATACAACTCCTTATAATGAAGATAACATTTTTCACGCTGCTCCAAGAGAAGTTGTGGGAGTATATGAAAGGTTAGATGGATTTCAATATCAGTTCTTAGAAATGCAAAGGGAAATCAACTCTCTTCGAGGTAAGAATCTTTTCAGCAAGACCGCTTCCGAACTCTGCTTGGTTCCTAATTTTCAAATTCCGCCCAAATTCAAAGTACCAGACTTCTAAAAATACAAAGGAAATTCATGTCCTCAAAGTCATTTGGTGATGTATTCCAGGAAGATGTCCATTCAGATTGACAACCATCAGCTTCTGATCCACTATTTTCAAGACAGTTTAACTGGTGCCGCTCTTAAGTGGTACATGGGGCTTGGACAGTGCGAAGATTCGTACTTTCAACAAACTTCATGAAGATTTTGTTCGTCAATACAAATATAATGTAGATATGGCTCCAGACAGAGATCAACTCCGAACCATGTCTCAAAAAGCAAAGAGACTTTCAAGGAATATGCTCAAAGGTGGCATGAAATTGCTGCACAGATTTTCCCTCCACTTGAAGAGAAAGAGGTGACTAAAATCTTTTTGAAAACTTTGAGTTCATTCTACTATGACCACATGATCGCCAATGCACCCAATGATTTCACCGAGGTGGTAAACATGGGCATGCGACTTGAGGAAGCAGTTCGAGAGGGACGTTTGACAAAGGAAGCCGACGCTTCTACTCATGTTAAGAAATTCGCCAATAATTCCTCCAAGAAAAAAGAATAAGATGTTAGTGTCGTTTCATATGGCAGACAAAGAAGAAAGTATCAACACATTGCAATCGTTTCCCCAATCATTAGTCCACCAATGGTAGCGCCAATTTATAAGCCATAGTTCTCGCATTAACATCAACAACAGTATCCTCAACAGCATCAGCAACAATAACATGTTTGGTAACAACCATCAAATCAACAACATCAACAGCCTCCACAATAGGCTCACTCTCAATGCAACAATCAAAATCGAATTCAAAAAAGGCCACCGTTTGATTCTATCCCAATGTCCTATGCAGAATTGTTTCCTGCACTGCTAGCTAAAAATCATGTCCAAACAAAGTCTCCACCACCTGTGCCAAAGGACCTTCCATATTGGTACAAGGCAGATCAATTTTGTGCTTACCATCAAGGGGCATCAGGACATAGCATTGAAAACTGTTTTGGTCTAAAGTCAGATCGTCAAAGGCTCATCAAGAGTGGTATCCTTTCATTTAAGGACATAACCCCCAATGTTCAAGTTAATCCTCTACCGCAACATGGTTCAACCTAAGTTAACATGGTATATGGTTGCCCGGGCAGTTTCCGGATCTATGATGTACAGTTGTTGGGCGAGAACTTAGTAAAGAAACACGACAGATATAGCAAGAATGGTTTTGTGCCTCCACGTTGTAGCGGGGTTTTCGTTACCTTTAGGTTTATTGACTAAACCAAAAGTAAACATATAATTCGAGTCGCCACCGCACTTTTATTTGTCCAAAGGAAAGGCTAAAAAGCGAACAAAAGCCAAGTAAGAAGTTTTATCAAATCAAAAACTAATAAAAATGTCAGAGATCTGGGTAAGGGGGTTGGTTATGAAATGGGAAGGTTTTACGCACCCAAAACATACTTAGTACTCTAAGGAAACCCTTTTTGCAAATATGTGTTGTAGGTTGGTATTTGTGAAAATATGTGCAAAAGATTGGAGGGATGAGAAGATAATACATTATATTTACAAATTTTGTTGTTTGAATGGAGGAACCCATTGCCTACGTACCATCACAAAGGTAGGATCAAAACCTCGTAGTTTGGGTAAAAATCTCAAAGATTGATGAATTCATTTGCTCAAAAGCCTTAAGGTCTTTTGTTATCAAAGGGAGAAAACTCAACCTAAACCAACAATCCACCATGTGATGAGAGCTTTAACATACTAGTGAGGGGTTAACCCTATAATAAGTATGGAAGACTTATAATCCAATCACTAAGGATGAGGTGAGATTTACATCAACCACTAAGATAACTCAAACCTATGACTAATGTTTATGAAAAGGTTTTAACAAAGGTGGCCATTGGAATCATCAAAACAACTTGAAGTGAGTTGTATTTACAAGTTAGATGTATTTACAAAATGAAGTCAAAGTAGGGTTAAGATTCATTCACAATGAGTATTAATGAAAAGATTTTGAAAAGTCAAAGGCATAAGACCTAGGTTTTTAGTTTGAAAACAATGTCAAAGTTTGCAAGAAAAGATCTTTGGCTTGGGTTAGATTGGAGAGAAGAAGAGAAGGGCTAGTCCTAAAGCATACAAAGATAAGAGAGAAGATAAAACCCTTGGAATTCTTTTTCTTGAAATCATAGAGATGATTCAAGATGCTCCTTTCATTTGGACTTAGCAAACAAAGAAGCAATCACAGAAATTAGATTCAAGCTCCTAGGATCTCCATTTGGCTTGTCTCTCTTAACTTGGCTACTCATGACAATGGTCCTCTTTGCTATCTTAAGATGGAATCCCTATCACACAAGAGCAAACATCAAAAAGTTCACAACACAATAATAGGAATGGACAAATAATAAGTCTTGGAAAGGAAGTCCTTTGAAGTCAACTTTGAAATTTAGCATTCTAAAGGCATGAGGCCTAGTTGCTCTTCAACAAGTTTAGCATTCTAAAGGCATGAGGCCTAGTTGCTCTTGAGCTCCTTTAAGCATGGGTATGTCCTAATTCTAAGTCCTTTCTCCTTTTTGCATTAGGTTCACACAAAGTAAAGACAAAACAATCACAAGACAACAATATATTTATATACAATAATGAGCTCAAATGAGCAAAAGAAAAATGACATAAACATAAGATATGTGCTCAAGTGAGCAAAATGAAAAGCAATATGAATAAATGAGCAAGAAATAAATGGCATTAAAAGTAAATTGCAAGAAATTAAATGCTCAAATTAAAGTTAGTAATTAGTATGGTTATGTTAGTTTGTCATAAGACAATGTAACGCTATGTTAAGCAATCGTAAGTGGACTAATGTAGTAGTCACACCTATCTGAGACCAGTCAATAAAACTATAGGCAAACAAACACAAGTTAGAAACCATGACTAGTATGCCAAGCTCCTAAAACATACCATGCCAAAGCAAAAGGGAAGGGCCTTGTATGGACTTTAGGTTTTTTGCTTCACCAAGAAGCAACCTATCTTGGACACAAAGCAACTCACTTGATCATGGATCAAGTTGAGTTTGGTTTGGATGAAAGAAGGTTAAACTTCTCATTTGTCAAGACCAACCCGAAGACATTAACTCATTGGCCAAATTATGAAAAGAAAGGGGATGAAGATGTAATGGATGGAAAGAGAATTCAAACATCAAACTCAATTAATCAAAAGTGAACCAAATTATCATCAATCAATGCTAAACAGAAAAGAAATGAAGATCACAAGTCAACAAGTCAATCATATTTTTTTGTCATATTTTGCATTAAAATAAAATGCAAAATAAAATAATCAAAATATGGTCAAATCTCACATTTAAGAAATTATTTAAAAAAACAATTAAAAACAATGAAAAATATCACAATATGAATTAAAATCTCAAATAAATCTCAAATTAAATAAGAAATTGATGAGACTATTTTTCATTGACTTATCATGATCCATAGGTGTTATGAAAATATTTTTGGATTTTTCAAATATCAGAAAGTAATTAAAAATGAATTAAAACTATTAAAAAATCAAATAATTCACAAAAAATATTAAATGAAGTCACAAAAATAATAAAAAATCAAAATATGAAACTAGATTTTTCAAGAAATTTTTTGGCATTGGTCTCATATTTCTGTGACTTCAAATAAAATATTTATGAATTTTTGAAAATAAAAGGAATTAACTGAAATTAAAAGAATATATAAAAAATAGAAAAATCCAGCGCCATCAGATCATTTCATTAATTGACGTGGCAAGGCATAAAGGGCTCAGGGGCGCGGATACAAGGTACACGTGAGTCAAGCGCGCAACACATTGCATTAAAATAATTCAACACATGTAATTGCCAAGATTAAAACGTTTAGACATGATCCAAGGGTTCAGAGGATGCACACGTGGTACAGGCGGTGGAAAACACCTTCTTCTCCGGCGAAGTACCAGAATCCGGCCACCATGCGCAGGAAAATAAATTGCAATGAAAATGAAAAAATAAGACATCAAAATGAAGCTGAGGTGATGTACATCACCACTGTAACCATGGATCATCCTCACCATTCCTATTTAGAGAGAATTGTGAGCTTGAAAATCATGGTGTGTGAACTGAATGACACGATTTGCAGAATTAAGACCACCACTGGCCTGCCTCAAGTGAGAGGACTTCAGAAACCCACACAAACCAAAGAAATTCACATTATATTGCAAGATCTAGACCAAAAAAGTTTGAGGTTCTACCTCTGAAATGAAGCTTCAAACAGCACGAATCCTTCAAGATCTTGATATGCTTTTGCTCTGGAAGTGTGATGGAGATGATAGGTTAAGGAATTGAGCTTTGAAAATCAACTAATGATGTTGAATTTCAAGCTTGAAAAAGAGAATGAAAACTGAAAATTCCTTTAGTGAGGGTTGGGATTTCAATTCAGCAGCAATTTAGATCTCCACTTGGTTCCCAATTGAAGCTCAAGGCACCTCTATTTATAGCTGGATGTGGCGGATTCCCACGCTTGTTTCATGTGCATGGCCATTTGAACTTTGGTGCATGGGCTTGTACAGGCGTGTGCAAAGCCCAAAGGTGGATGCAAAAGTTTTCTGAGATCATGAGAACACCATTTGGTCATGTGCATTGGACTGAAATAACTTGTATTTCAAATTTTCACCATAAAATATCAAAATGAACATGAAGAAAGAGCTCTCTGAAACTCACACATGGAAAGTCCAAAAAATTAATGTCAGTAATGGTTAGAAAGCCCTTGAAATAAGGAACAAAAGTCATGTTGGGAAAAAACTCATTTGGAGTTTGGAACTTAATGAAAAATGGCTGTGAAAGTTTGGGTACAAAACATGTTTAAGTCACCTTTGAAAAGTTTACCAAAAGCAAGCCTCTTCAAGCCCTTCTGTTTCAATGATGCAAGCTTCAAGTGGAAAAACCTCCAACATAAAAGTTGTAGATATTTTCAAGATGATCAATTTATACTTAAAGTTTGCATTATTTGGATTTTTCATGAGAAAGTTATGGGCACTTGAAGTTGGACATTTTTCAAATTCAATGACTTAGATCCAAAGTGACCTATAATGTTTTGTATTATCACATGTGTTTCTTTTAGGATTATTAAATTTTTTCCAACATAAAATTTGAATTAGACATCTTAATCTATCCAATGCATTTGGTCTCACCTCAAAATCATAAATATTAAGGAAGTTAGGTCCTTGGGAAGTTGACCCAAAATTAGGGTTTCAGTCAAAATGACCTATAATGTTTTGAAATGAATGATAACCTTCCATGTTTCAAATGTATTTTTTATGAACATTAAAGTTGTTCACATGGTTCTTAAGAACAGTGTTTCTCTTGGGGTAATCTTCATTTGACAAACACATCAAAAGTTGTATCTCAGTGATCCTCAGTTTGGTTAGATGACTTGACTGATCAACTTCTCAAGGCCAAACTTATAATCTTGATGAATGAATGATTGAGGAACCTCACATAGGCTCCTATACTCATAAAATAATGAATGAAAGAACTTCACTTGATTAAATTTGATCATAGGTTGAGGTTGCTTCATGAGCAAGGCACAGTTAAAGCACAATTGAATTAGGGTTTCCTTTGGAAACAATCCTCAAGCACTTTGGGTTATCTTGATCAAATTGGAAAATTGAGATACTTGGGAAACATATGTGATGATTAGGAGCTTTGTGGACCATTGTCATATTTTTTTCTCATCCTTATCTAGCCACTTCATTGAGCTTAGGAGCCTCCTAGGAGCACATGATCACTTGAGCTTCAAAACAAAAAGAGTTAGTGACATATTTTTGTGCTTTTGGTTAGTAATCAAAATAAGAAAAACAATAATATACAATACAAGCATTCTTGGTGGTCTCAAACCACTCACACAAACCCCACCCCTATGGTTAAGGAGCCAAACATGCTATGATCCTTGAGGCAAAGCATGGAGCAAATGATACGATGCCATGAGGGATCTTAGGGTCAAAATTAGGGTCTTACACACGTAACTACACCTCTTGCAGGGTTTGTTCCAGGAACTCTCGAGGATGCCTAACTGTTGTAACAGATCTCCAGGATCAAATGGACCAAGGTTACATTGTAGCCTACCGAGCCAGAGATTATAATCAGGTCGATATGGTCAATAGTGACAATGAAGTGAATGTCATAGTTCCTCAGTTCAAAGGCTCTGAGCCCATACAAATTACTTATGACAGTCGAAAGACTTCTGTGACTCCTCTAGTCATTAACTCACCGGGCCCAGTTCCCTACCAATCTGATAAAGTTGTGCCTTACAAGTACAATTCTACAATGATTGAGAATGGAAAGGATGTTCCTCTACCCTCCATTATTAACGTCACTGATGTAAGCAGGGTCACAAGGAGTGGGCGTATATTTTCAAAAAGGATTGAGGATGTCGCAGCAGGAAAGCAGGCTCATGTTGAGATCCCTTTTGAATCGGTTGGTCAATCTGATAACATGAATCCAAAAAGTGATGACACTGAGGTGTTGAAGCTCATCGGGAAAAGTGAATACAATGTGGTGGAACAATTACTGCATACACCTTCCAAGATATTTGTGTTATCTTTGTTGATGGACTCTGAGGCTCTCCGTGAAGCTTTTCAGAAAGTCTTAGAACAAGCCTTTGTAGATCATGATGTGACACTCGGATAGTTTGATGGTATCGTCGCTAACATCACGGCCTATAACAACTTGAGTTTCAGTAATGAAGAGCTCCCATAAGAAGGAAGAAATCATAACATGGCACTAAATATATCAATCAAATGTATGAATGACTCTTTGTCAGGTGTGTTAGTGGATACAGGCTCATCTCTCAATGTCATGCCGAAGTCGACACTTTCTATACTTTCTTTTCAAGGTTCTCCTATGAAGAGTAACGGGATTATTGTCAAAGCTTTTGATGGTTCCAAAAAAACAGTCATTGGAGATGTCGACCTTCCTATGACCATCAGACCTCATAATTTCCATATAACATTCCAGGTGAAAGACATAGAAGTTGTGTATAGTTGTTTATTGGGTCGGCCTTGGATCCATGAAGTTGGGGCATTCACTTCCACTCTGCATCAGAAGCTTAAATTTGTGAAGAACAGGAAGCTAGTGACAGTTTGTGGGGAGCAAACACTGGTTGTGAGTCACTTATCATCTTTCTCTTATCTTGAACCTGAAGAAGCTGTTGGAACTCAATTCCAAGCCCTTTCTTTGATTGATAAAGATGTCAAGAGAGGAGTATCTATCTCTTCATTCAAGGATGCACAACGGATAGTAAATGATGGTATAACCGATGGTTGGGGAACAATTTTGGATCTCCTAGAAAACAAACACCGTGAGGGTTTAGGCTTTTCTCCTACTTCCAAGAAGATTGCAGAAGGAAGTATATTTGTTCCTTCAATCAAAGTAACTTTCGATAGTGAAAGGTTCATCAATTCCACTTTTCCAGAAATTAGTGCCATCACTGAGGATGATGATTCAACATGGGAACCCTACTGCGACGATCCTGAATACGATCTTGAGGCAAAAGATGCATATGTGCCTTTCTACTTTCCTTATCATAGGGAACTTGAATATATCCTGGGGTCAGAAGACAAAGCATCTGAAGCCAATGCAATTGTGTAAGACAATCCTAAATATGTTTCGGCCAACTTTATAGCTCACAGAGTGATTCACCAAAACTGGATCTCTGTTGATGTTCCTGTTGTTGTTCGCATTTCAAAGTAATATTTTGTTATTTGTTTTCTTTTCAAAAAAATCCTTTCGTTATGACTAAGGCGAAAGTGACAATGTTTAGGCTTGTGTTTCAAGAATTAAATCAATGAAAATGTTATTTTGTTTCCATATTGTTGTTTTTACTATTTTGCTGTTTTTTATGGAAAATGGTAATCTAAAATAAACAAATAAACACTTCCAGATAGCTGCACATAACTTCACATTTTTATCTGTTTCTAAATCAAGCATAAAATCACATGTGCGTATTAATTCATGACACATCCATTAAAACCAATGACCCTATGCCCTCTTGCAACTTTGAATTCCCTGTGTACGAAGCGGAAGAAGAAGAAGAGGAAGACATTTCAGATGAAATCTCTAGACTTCTCAAAAATGAAGAAAAAATCATTCAGCCATTCAAAGAGCTTGTGGAAGTAATCAACTTGGGGTCTGAAGAGGATAGAAAAGAATTCAAAGTTGGAGAATTTCTCGCGCCAGAGGTCAAAGAGAGTATGATGGATCTTCTCTGAGAATATACCGATGTGTTTGCTTGGTCATACCAAGACATTCCAGGGTTGGACACCGATATTGTGGAGCATCGTTTACCGTTGAGGCCAGAGTGCCCACCGATTAAGCAAAAGATAAGAAGAACTCGTCCGGACATGGCGATCAAAATCAAAGAGGAAGTGCAAAAGCAGATTGATGCAGGTGTCCTTGTCACATCAGAGTATCCGCGGTGGTTGGCCAACATTGTGCCAGTTCCCAAGAAGGACGGGAAGGTTCGCATGTGCGTTGACTACATAGATCTAAACAAAGTCAGTCCTAAGGATGACTTTCCTCTGCCACACATTGACATGTTGGTCGACATCACCGCCAAGTTCAAGGTCTTCTCTTTCATGGATGGATTTTTCGGTTACAATCAAATCAAAATGGCGCTCGAAGATGTGGAAAAAACAACTTTTATTTCACCTTAGGGCATATTTTGCTACAAAGTAATGCCTTTCGGCTTGAAGAATACTGGTGCCACCTATCAACGAGCTATGACTACTCTTTTTTATGACATGATGCATAAAGAGATTGAAGTCTATGTAGATGATATGATAGCAAAATCAAAGACTGAGGAAGTCATGCTGAGTATCTTTCGAAACTGTTTCAGTGCTGAGAAAATACAAACTCCGCTTGAACCCAAACAAATTCACCTTTGGGGTTCGATCAGGAAAGCTCTTAGGCTTCACCGTTAGTCAAAAGGGTATTGAAGTTGATCCCAATAAGGTTAAAGCTATTTAGGAAATGCTAGCACCTCAAACAAAAAAGCAGGTGAGGGGATTCCTTAGACGTTTGAACTACATTTCAAGGTTCATATCTCATATGACTGCTACTTGTGCTCCCATTTTTAAGCTCCTCCGAAAGGATCAGGGTTGTGTTTGGACGGATGATTATCAAAAAGCCTTCGACAGTATCAAAGAGTGTTTGCTAGAACCTCATATCTTGTCCCCACCAGTTGAGGGAAGACCATTGATTATGTATCTGAATGTGCTAGAAGAATCTATGGGTTGTGTCTTGGGTCAACAGGATGAAACAAGAAGAAAAGAGTATGCCATCTATTATTTGAGCAAGAAATTCACTGACTGCGAGTCCCGATATTCCATGCTAGAGAAAACTTGTTGTGCTCTGACTTGGGCTGCCAAGCGTCTCCGTAAATATGTGATGAATCACACAACTTGGTTGATATCTAAGATGGATCTGATTAAGTATATCTTTGAAAAGCTTGCACTGACCGGAAGAATTGATCGATGGAAGATGCTCTTATCCGAATATGACATTGAGTATCACACCCTGAAATCTATCAAGGGAAGTGTCTTGGTCGATCATTTAGCTCATCAGCCAATTGATGATTATGAGTCTATAAATTTTGAATTCCCAGATGAAGATGTGTGTACTTAAAAGCCAAATATTGCAATGAACCACTGCAAAATGAAGGGCCAGAGCCAAGTTCTCAATGGGGTTTAATATTCGATGGAGCAGTTAACGCTTATGGTAATGGTATTGGGGCAATAATCATCACTCCTCATGGCTCACATATCCCTTTTACTGCAAGATTACCATTCAAGTGCACGAACAACGTGGCGGAATATGAAGCCTGCATCATGGGTCTAGAAGAAGCCATTGATCTTAGAATAAAAAATCTCGATGTTTATGGAGACTCGGCTCTAGTTGTCAATCAAATTAAAGGAGAATGGGAAACTCGTCAACCCGGCCAAATCCCATACAAAGACTATGCAAGGAGGTTATCTACTTT
Organism: Lathyrus oleraceus; assembly: GCF_024323335.1. Lineage (NCBI taxonomy): Eukaryota > Viridiplantae > Streptophyta > Magnoliopsida > Fabales > Fabaceae > Lathyrus > Lathyrus oleraceus. Next base: position 415,197,509 of record NC_066581.1, on the reverse strand, counting down.
ATTCAACAATATTGAATTTTATCACATACCTCGTGAGGAAAATCAAATGGCAGATGCCTTGGTAACTTTGGCTTCCATGATCATTGTGAATCGTTGGAATGATATGCCTAAGATCGATGTTATGCGTATTGATATGGAATGATATGGATATCGTACGTCCGTCCGCACTTCAACAGGGGCAACCCCCTTTTTCTCTTGTCTATGGCATGGAAGCAGTGCTCCTAATAGAAGTAGAGATCCCGTCAATGCGTGTCTTGATGAAAGCTAAGTTATCCGAAGTTGAATGGTGTCAAAGCAGGTATGACTAACTGAATTTGATTGAAGAAAAGAGGATGACGGCTTTATGCCATGGTCAATTATATCAACAGAGAATGAAGAAAGCATTTGACAAAAAGGTTCGGCCTCACGTATTCAAAGAAGGTGACCTTGTGCTTAAAAAGATTCAATCTTTCATATCTGATTCTAGGGGAAAGTGGACTCCTAATTATGATGGCCCATATGTTGTCAAGAAATCCTTCTCTGGTGGGGCCTTGATTATTACAAATATGGATGGTGAGGAGCTCCCACGTCGTGTGAATACTGATGCAGTCAAGAAATACTTCACCTAGAAAAATAAAAGAACAACTCGCTAAGTTGAAAACCCAAAAAGGCGGCTTAGGCAAAAATGAGCGTCTCAGTGGACTGAAAACCCGAAAGGGTAGTCCAGGCAAAAATTAGGGACATAAATAGAAAATGATCATCCTAGTAGATTAGAAAAATGAAAAGGAAATCTAGGCAAAAACAAAGGATTATGGCAAGTAACTGCATCAGATCACATTGGATCACTTGAAGCAACGCCTGCTTGTCAAAGCTCTCAACTGGCTCTTATTAGAAGCCCAAATACATCTAGAATTCAAATTTTTAAAGGGATAATAGTTTCATTGTATTTTAATTTAGCCTTTTTCCCATATTAACATTTTTTTAAATTTGTAAATATCCATGGGATCACACCATTTGCAGATCACCATTCTATCTATAAAATTCGAGACTTATCCATTTATTGGCAATCCTTATTTTATTTCTGCTCCACAAAAAATATCGTTTTTACTTTGATAACGATTCTGGAAACGAATATTTGAAATTTTTTGTTTTTCGAAATAATTTTTTTTTCTTTTGATTTGTGAATGAAAAAAAAGAACGTCCACAGGTCAATCCCAAAGCGGCGAGTAAGCTGTAAAGTGTTGGATGTTGGAACTTGATCGCGACTTTATGAGTCGATTGGGGTACTAACTGCAAGTGCACAATTCTATCGCGTAGTTTTAAAAGATATCGATCCCACAGGGACTTATGAATCGATATACCGTTTTCTAAGGTTACTTTGTAAAGCTAAGGCGGATGATACTTTGATTGTTTGGGGGAAAAGTTAAAACTAAAATAAGATCTAGGTTAAATATCAATTAAGCGGATATCGGTATGTAGTTCGTCGTAATTAGGGAATCAAGTCTTCGTTGGTTTCTTGGTTTTAAAATAAATCTTTTCAGTGGACACCATTGATTAAAAGTCTTTTCTCAAACTCTCGCTCTGTTGAATAGACTATGACTTTATATTAACGCAGCTGTCACTTATTAGTTAAGTCCAAAATCACTTTTTGAAAACAGTAGAATCTATAGAAACTCTTTTTAAGAAAATACTAATCGTTTAAACACCCTGATCTCAAACTCTCGCTCTGTTGACTTAGATTATATAATTAAATTCAAATGCTTAACTCTCGTCCTCACATTTAACTTTTAAAAATACTTTTTGAAAAAGATTAGTATTTAATTAACTCTAAAAATTGCTTTCGCCCTGATCTAGAATTAATGTCCAGTTTACACTGTCCAGTTAAAAACTCAAACTTTCGTTCTATTGATTTTAACTTCTTTAGCCTTTTACTCTCGTACAAAAACCTTGGTATTAAACCTGTAAATTGAGACCATAAAAAGAGTGATTTTATTTTTAAACGTAATTAAACCAACTTAGTTTTGATTCCTTCATTCCGCTTACTTTACATACCGATACCTAAATAAATTAGTCGGACATGCTAAACAGATCTAAACAATCATCATGCTTAAATAAATCCATCTCAGGCAAACAATATAAATAAACAATAATGCAGGGCATATATAAATTCAAACAATAATTAAAGAACCTGAATAATTAATAGCAATCTTGAACACTCCACCACAGACCGGTTGGATTTGTTCTTGAATTCTTCAATCGGACAGGAAAATAAAAAGTGAAGGAATAAAAATCTAGGATCTAACGTAAGGTTAGATCCAGTAAAAGATACACAATAGTTTCCGGTGTAGAAACTATTGTGTGAAAAATTAATTAAGTGCTGAAAGATTGACTGGAAAAGAAAATAAAAATTGCAATTAAAGTAAAAACTGTAAAAAGGTAATGCTGTAAAGTATGCTTGCACGGCCGGAAGAGAAAAAAAGGAACGAAGATGAGTCCTTTAGGGTTGGAAGGAAGTGACTATTTATACTAGTCTACTTTGTAACGGTTTCCAAAGCTTTCCGTGTAAAATCCTCACGTTCCAAGAGTCAAGCGAAATAATAGGCTTCAACGTGCCTCTATTGCGTTTCTGAAGCCAAAAATATAGGAGAATGGTGTGACGTCCGTCACACCATGTGTTACGCTCGTAACACAAGGCAGCAGGGCGTGCGCTCGTCACACCTTGTGTGGCGCTCGTCACAGGCTCAGCGCTCATGGCTTGTATTTTTGGGTTGGGCTTTGGTGAAATTGCTTCTCTTCATTTCTTTTTGCACCTCCTTTTCTTCCTTTTTCACTTATGCTTCAAATAAGCTACCTGAGATAAATAGAAGGAAAAATACCCAGTAGTATCGAATAAAATGAAATAAATTGAAGCGAATAATAATATAATTTAATTAAATCGAGTCCAAGAATGTGATATTATTTCATGTTATCAAACTCCCCCATACTTAGATCTTTGCTTGTCCTCAAGCAAGATACAGTCTAGAACTTGTTTTAAATTTTTAACCAGATGAAATTTCAAAACACACATCAATTCGTACTAGGTTGCAAGTAAACCTTGTTTAGAAATAACCTGAGTCTAATCTTGACATCAAGAACTATCGTTACAACATCCGGTAACCTTACCTCATGCAAACCAGTTCGAGTCATGCTATTATAACCAGCCTAGTTCTTTTTCTCTTATTTCACCCGTTTTCATTCTAGCGAAATCACATTAAGCCCTTTATCGTTTCGCGCACATAGTGGAGTGACCGGTTAGTGATTCTGATCCCCTTTTTAGCTTGAAGCTCTGGTACATTAGTCGGATAACTTCGTTTCTTGGTCCATTGCAAATTGCGGGGGATCGGACCGTAGTCCGCCCTACCAAGTTCAGCACCAGATACCTGCTGATCCAACTCATAATGGATCTTTCGTATTATGTTTTTGTATGATCTGCAACCTTTAGATTAAATGATCTGGTAAGGATCACCTAACTTAGTTAGTGCATTTCCTGATATATATATATTTTTTTTATTTTGGGAATCATTCACTTATATTCATCGGCCCTCCACGTAGTTTGCTATTAAGATGGTGCTGACTTCTTGTATAAACTACTCGGGGTTACTATAAAGTTAAAAGTCTAGGGACTTGTATAACAGGTACCTTTCTGATCTAACATGTTGAGGTTTGTTTAGAGCGTTGGGGCGGTAATAATTTTTGTCTTAATTTTTCTCAAGTTTGATGAAATAGGCAACCTTTATATTTACTGAGTGTGTTGAATTTTTGTTATGGCTCATGAAAATTTGAGGGAATAGATAATAGAAATTTCTCACACTAGGGACTTAATTTAGAATAAATATATATAAATTTTTTATTTTTTTTTATATATAAGAAAGGGAAATAACAATGAAAAGGGAAAGATAACATACTTGAAAAAGGGAAGATTTAAAGAACAAGGTTTTTCCCCCCCACACTTAAATGAAACATTGTCCCCAATGTTTCAAAGAAAACAAAAGAAATAGAAAAAGAAAAGGAAACTAAAATCAATGCTGCCTACCGCCTCTGGTTCTTGGACCAGGTGATCGTTGACGTACTTCTAAGTCGTCAAACCTGCTGAGCAACTCAGCGAACCGCTGATCGGCTATTGCATTCCTCGCTTCCTGTTGTTGTTTCATCTGGCGCATCATTTGCATCACTTCGAGATTCTGCGCTTGCATACCATCGATAGCATCCATGATGTCGTCGTTGGTTGTTGGCCTTCTTCATCGACGACGTCGTGAGGATGGACCAGCTGCATTATCGGAAGGGTTGAGCGGGACTGATTGTTGTGCAGGAACCTGATCACCTTGCTCCATTTCTGCAAACTCGTCTGGAGGCGGGTTTGCTTGTGTAGGTTCGATAGCTTCGGGAGCATTCAGATCATAGATGTGGCGGTTGGGATTGGTGACATCTGTTAGGGCAATGTTGGGTAAAACAACGCTTGGGACTTCCTGGTTGTTCACCATAAGGTAATACCCTCCGCCTACCCTATTTTTGATTAGGCGGCTGGACCGACAGTAGCTTATATCCATAAATAGGGGTGGGAGAGATTGTAAATTTTGAAGTCGATCCCCAAGATTTAAGCCAAGTGCTATGGTGGTGATTAATCCACCAATTACAAAAGAGGCAGTGGAGGAAAAATAATTCCTTGGCGTTGACTTTGCTGTTGTTCGGTCGACCAAAAATAGTGTTTTGCAGGATGCGGATGAAGTACCGGATGGTTGGGTTATGTATATGTGAAGCAAGTAATACATCCCAGTTGTTGGTTTCCACACCGAAATTTTTTCTAAAGAGGTCGAAGGCGTTTATATGCCACTGGGAGTTCGGAGGTATTCTAGGGTGGACTTGACCTTCTACAGGGAATTGTAGCATGGTGCTCAATTGGTTTTGGGATAGGGAGTACTCGGTGTTGAACATGCGGAAGGTTGCGGTACCGGTTAAGTACTCTTCTTCACCGGTATGAGTGTTGTACGAATAAGAACTTAGAAATTCTAAGGTGAGTGACTGATAGGTAGGTTGATTGTGTGTGCAAAGAAAGGTTAAATCAGCAAGGCGGAGCATCCATTCTATACCTTAAAGTAATCCTAATTCTTGTAAACAAGTTAAATCAGGACACCTGGTAGAGATGACACCTCGCTGTTGGAAACGCTCGAACTGCTCCCTTTTATAATTATCATCTTCGGATCGGAAGATGATATTTCCGAAATCTTGGTTTCCCGCCATACCGATAAGTGGTTTGAAAGAGGTAATAAGGGGAGAAGGGAAATGAAATTGATTTTATAGAATGGTTTGTGGTTTATGAAGAAAGGTATGGTGGGTATTTATAGGAAAAGATTTGGAAGTTGGAAAGGGAGTGGTTGAAAAGTAAATAAATGTGGGTAAATGTGAATAAATGGGGAAGGTAAAAAGTGGGTGGTGTAACGGTCGTGTCTCCAACGGTTAGTAACGTTCACATAGTCTGCAGGTGTCACGCTCGTGACAGGGGTGTTACGGGCGTCACAGGCACTTGGTGTGACGACCTTAATGGATTGTGTGACGCTCGTCACACAGTCATTCTTGCAACGTACTTTGTTTTTATCATTATATTTTATTGTTGTTATTTTGTTATGCATATGTTTATTTTATTTTGCTATTGTGATACTTTTAAATTGCCTTGCATGCTATTCTAATTTCATAATATATATATATATATATATATATATATAATATATATATATATATATATATATATATATATATATTATATATATATATATATATATATATATATATATATATATATATATATATATATATATATATATATATATATATATATCTTTAATAAGTTATGTAGGTAGCAACAGTAGAGAGCATTATTGATAGATATTGCATAAGTCATAATAAAGTAAAATAAATCAATAGCTTCATAAAATAATCATAATGTAACATTGGAAGACAAAAGCAAACATGCGAAAGAAAAACAAATACTAAAATAATTTGAAACAAAATTAATGAATAACCTAAACTAAAACTAAGTAACTAAGAAAAACAACTTCTATCCATCTGCATGATCTCTGGCCGGAGGAGCAAAGGAGTTAACACGGTTTAGCAACTCGTGGAACTGATTTGTCATACTGTTCATGTATCCCAAAAATTCTTGTCCCATGTTAGCTAACTCTTCTCTGAGGGCGTCTTGTTCTGACATCAAGGCTTGAATGATGGTGTTATAATTATCTCCAGGCATATGATGTCTAGGATCAGGTATTGCCGACTCTTCGGTCGGGATAGGTTGAGGAGGAGGATCAATATCATAATAACCAGATGGTGTCTGAGGGTCCGATTCAGCATAAGGAATCTGGTCGTCACAAATCTCATAATCCTGGATGGATTCAGTAGATCTAGCAGGAGAGGGTGTTCCGTTCAGATTGTAGAGCCAGTTATTGCGGTTATGAACACTAGTCCTTGGACTAGGCAAGGTGAATAGGCAAAGAACTTGGTTGTTAATTATAAGCTCAAACTCTTCAGACCCTAGGTTTGCTATAAACATAGTGTTGAAGAGGAAGGGTATACTCATAGTCGCAATGCCACAAAAAGGGCTTAAGTCAAGCATAGGTTGACGTAATCCGATAGCATTACCAATCATGGTTATCAAGCCGCCTATTTGAATTGGTGCTCGTTCATCTTGGATAAGGCGGTCAAAATTTGCCAACATAAAAGTGGCACCGTTTACTGGACGGTTCTGGGAAGCGCAAAATATGATGAAGAGTTCATCACGTGAAACTGAGGTACTGTTTGACTTCTTCCCAAATAAGGTGTGGGCCAGGATCTTATGGAAATAACGAAAGGTCGGGTTATGTATGTTTCCAGAAAGAAACTCATGTTCCTCGGGATCGTCATATCCAGTCAAGCTTCCCCAAAAGTGTTCAAGTTCTCTATATTCAAAAAGTTCTTCTTGGCTCACTGTGAATGTATCAAAAGAGGTAGGGAAACCTAAAAGGTTTGTAAAGTCTTGAATGTTAAATTGATACTCCATGTTGAACATTCTGAACTGGATGAAACCTCTGCTTATTCCTTTTCCATGGTTGGGTAGATAGATCAGGGAGCTAAGGAATTCTAGCGTTAGTCTCCCGTAAGTGACGAAATGTCTTCAGATAGGAGTGGTTTCCCACCCTATTTGACTCAGCAAATACAGGACACTCTCTCTTAGTCCAAGGGCAGTCATTGCCCAATCATCAGCATACAAACTAGGTAGCATCTCTCTCTCTACTAGTTCCTCAAACTTTTGTTTCTGAACTTTCCCTCTGAATTTGATACCCATATGATCAATTTGTCCCATCAGGTTAGTGTTAGCTAGAGAAAAGAAAAACAAGAGTCTTAGTCAGGATTTGGCCAAATGCAAAAAGAATAAAAGAAGAAAAATTAAAATAGATTAAGAATGCATACTAAATAAAATTTAAAAGAATAATTAAGGAAGAACTGAAAATATAAATATTTGTGGGTTGTCTCCCACTAAGCGCTTTGTTTAATGTCGCAAGCTCGACATAAACACTATCAAATATAATCTATAAAATTTGGGGGCACTACGTCTAAGTGCAGGACTTGTGAATCTTCAATGTTCTCTACATGATGATAATGTTTTAGACGCTTCCCGTTTACGATAAACAGTTCAATGGATTTTCCTTTAATTTCCACCGCTCCACTGGGAAAAACATTGGTGACTTGGAAAGGACCTGACCATCTAGATCGTAGTTTCCCGGGAATAACTTTAGCATAGAGTTAAAAAACAGGACTGTATCGCCTTGTTTGAAGATTTTCCTTGATATGCGCTTGTCATGCCATTGTTTTGTTCTTTCTTTGTAGATTCTGGCATTTTCGTAAGCGTCTCATCTGAGTTCCTCTAATTCGTTTATATCAAGGATTCGCTTTTCACCGGCGGCCTTATAGTTTAAATTTAGATTTTTAATAGCCCAGTAGGCCTTATGTTCTAATTCTACCGGGAGGTGGCAGGATTTTCCATAAATAAGCTTAAATGAGGTTGTCCCTATGGGAGTTTTGTAAGCGGTTCGATACGCCCATAAAGCTTCTGGTAATTTCAATGACCAGTCTTTCCTTGAGGTGGCGACTGTTTTTTCCAATATTTGTTTGATTTCTCTGTTAGACACTTCCACTTGCCTGCTGGTTTGAGGGTGGTAAGGTGTCGCTACTCTATGCCTTACACCATACTTAAACAGTAGTTTTCCGAGTATCTTAGATATGAAATGTGATCCGCCATCACTGACTACTATTCTTGGACACCAAATCTTGGAAATATTATATTCTTAAATAGTCTAGTTACTACTCGTGTGTCGTTTGTTGGAGAAGCTATAGCTTCAATCCATTTTGATACGTAGTCAACCGCTACGAGTATGTACTTGTTACCGAAAGAAGGTGGAAAAGGTCCCATGAAATCTATCCCCCACACGTCGAAAATCTCTACTTCTAAAATGCCCTTTTGTGGCATCTCGTCACGTCTAGATATGTTTCCTGTGCGTTGACATCTATCACATTTCTTGATAGCCGCATGCACATCCTTCTATATGTTTGGCCAATAAAAACCGGCTTGTAGGATTTTGGAGCAGGTCTTGGATGTACTTGCATGTCCACCATAAGGAGCGGAGTGACAGTGTTGGATTATATTTTCTATCTCTTCTTCAGGTATACACCGACGGAAAATACCATCGGGGCCTCTTTTGAAAAGTAAAGGGTCATCCCAGTAATAGTGTTTTATGTCATAGAAGAATCATTTCTTTTGCTGGTAGGATAAAGTAGGTGGAACTATTCCGGCAGCTAAATAATTGACGAGATCAGCGTACCATGGTGTAACACATATAGCTAAGGTGGTTTCTACCTGTTTATCAGCTTTATTTTCTTCCAAAGTAGCTATAAGTTTATCGTACGAGAAATCATCGTTGATCGATGTTCTTTCCGGTTCAAGGTTTTCGAGTCTAGAGAGGTGATCTGCTACTACGTTTTCAGTTCCTTTCTTGTCTTTGATTTCCAAATCGAACTCTTGTAGCAACAGGATCCACCTTAGGAGTCTAGGTTTAACATCCTTTTTTGTTAAGAGGTACTTGATAGCAGCGTGGTCGGTGTAAACGATTATTTTAGCTCTGACCAAGTAAGAACGAAACTTATCTAGTGCAAACACTACTGCTAAGAGTTCTTTCTCGGTTGTAGCGTAATTCATTTGTGCTTCATCTAGAGTTCTACTTGCGTAATATATGACGTGAAGCTTTTTATCCTTTCGTTGTCCTAAAACAGCGCCCACGGCGTAATCACTGGCATCACACATTATTTCGAATGGTTCATTCCAATCTGGTGTCTGCATTATGGGTGCGGAGATCAATGCTTGTTTAAGCGTTTGAAATGCTTCTAAAAATTTATTGTCGAAGATGAATTCAGCATCCTTCATCAATAGTCTAGTCAAAGGTTTAGTTATTTTAGAGAAGTCTTTAATGAATCGTCGGTAAAAACCGGCGTGTCCTAAGAAGCTTCGTACTTCTCTCACAGTTTTCGGAGGTTGAAGGTTTTCGATTACTTCTATTTTGGCTTTGTCTACTTCAATTCCTCTATTTGATATGATGTGTCCTAAAACAATTCCTTCTTGTACCATAAAGTGACATTTTTCCCAATTAAGTACTAGGTTTACTTTTACACATCGCTCTAGAACTCTTTCTAGGTTTTCAAGACATTCTTCAAAGCTTTGTCCGCATACGGAAAAATCGTCCATAAATACTTCCATGATATTTTCGAGAAAATCGACGAATATTGCCATCATGCACCTTTGGAAGGTTGCGGGAGCATTGCACAAGCCGAACGACATTCGTCGATAAGCGAAGGTACCAAAAGGACATGTGAATGTTGTCTTTTCTTGGTCATCAGGGTGAATTGGTATTTGAAAGAAGCCTGAGTAACCATCTAGATAGTAGAAATGAGAATGTTTTGCTAATCGTTCTAACATCTGGTCAATGAATGGTAAAGGGAAATGATCTTTTCGGGTTGCTTTGTTTAGTTTCCTATAGTCAATGCACATTCTCCATCCCGATTCGATAAGTTTGGTTATAGTTTCTCCTTTTTCATTTTCAATAGCTGTTATACCTCCTTTCTTTGGTACTACGTGTACCGGACTAACCCATTTGCTATCAGATATAGGATATATGATACCTGCCTCTAATAACTTGGTTACTTCCTTCTTCACTACCTCACTCAGGATCGGGTTTAGTCTCCTCTGATGTTCCCTAGAAGTTTTACAGTCTTCTTCTAGCATGATGCGGTGCATACAAATAGAAGGACTTATTCCTTTAAGATCGGTGATATTGTATCCTAGTGCGGTTGGATATTTTCTTAAGATATGCAGGAGTTTTTCGGTTTCGAGTTTTCCTAGGTCTGCATTAACAAGCACTGGTCGTTCAAGTTCTAAGTCTAGGAATTCATATCTCAGATTTTTGGGAAGTGTTTTCAGGTCTAGGGTTGGCTTCTTAAGGCATTGCGTAGGGTCCGGTGTTATTGCTAAACATTGGTTGAGTTTGTCTTCTACAAGATAGTCAGACAACTTGTCATTTTCTAACTCTGTTTCTTTTATGCATTCATCGATGATATCCATGAAGTAACATGTATCTTCTATTGCAGGTGCTTTCAAAAACTTGGAAAGAATGAACTCAATTTTCTCTTCTCCTACTTCGAAAGTGAGTCGTCCTCGTTTTACGTCTATGATCGCACCGGCAGTTGCTAAGAATGGTCTTCCCAATATAATGGGTGTAACTTCATCTTCTCTAATGTCCATAATTATAACATCGGTTGGAATGTAGAATTGACCTATGCGCACGGGAACGTTTTCAAGAATTCCTACAGGATATCTAACGGAATGATCTGCTAGTTGCAAGACATTTTAGTTGGTCTTAATTCTCCCATTTCAAGTTTCTTGCATATGGATAAAGGCATAACACTAATACCGGCTCCTAAATCGCATAAGGCTTTATCTATGACAAATTTTCCTATGTGACAGGGTATAAAGAAACTACCTGGATCTTTAAGTTTAGGAGGTATATTCTGGATTATAGCGCTACATTCAGCAGTGAGTGTAACAGTTTCGCTATCTTCAAGTTTCCTTTTATTAGAAAGAATTTCTTTTAAGAACTTAGTATATGAGGGCATCTGCGTAATAGCTTCTGTAAACGGAATTGTGATGTTTAATTGTTTTAGTAGGTCAACAAATTTTTTAAATTGGCCCGTATCTTTGGGTTTAATAAGCCTTTGAGGGTAAGGGATAGGTGGTTTATAAGGTGGTGGAGGTACATAGGGTTCTTTCTTTTCTACGGTTTCCTTATTACTCTCTTCCTTTTCCATAGGTTTACTTTCTTCCTCAGTTGACTTTTTAGAGTTTTGGTTTTCAGTTCTTGGATCTACTAGTCCTGTCCAGGAAATGTACCAGTTGGGGCAGCAGTAGGCGCTTGTTATTGAGCTACTTGTGATATTTGTGTTTCCAGCATTTTGTTATGGGTAGCCAGGGCATCTACTTTACTTGCTAGTTGTTTGATTTATTCGCTAGTGTGTATATTCTGGTTTAAGAAATCTTTATTGGTTTGCTGTTGAGAAGCTATAAAGTTCTCCATCATGACCTCTAAGTTGGATTTCCTAGGAACATTATTGTTAGGTGTAGATGGGGTCGGCTTTTGATATCCAAGAGGTATAGCTGGGGCTTGATTTGGAGCTTGTCCTGGTGCGTATAAAGCATTATTACTCTTATATGAAAAATTAGGATGATTCTTCCAGTTTGAGTTATAGGTGTGCGAGTAGGGATTTCCTTGAGCATAATTCACTTGCTCTGCTTGCATTCCTGTTAGGAGTTGACAATCTGCAGGAGTGTGACCTTGGATTCCACAGACTTCGCAATTCTGAGTTGCGGCAACCACGGTGGTTGGAGGTGATACATTTAAACTTTCAATTTTCTGGGCCAGAGCATCCACTTTTGCATTAACATGATCAAGGCTACTTATCTCGTTCATGCCACTTTTCGTTTGAGGTTTCTCTACCATTGCTCGGTCACTTCCCCACTGATAATGGTTTTGGGCCATGCTTTCGATAAGTTGATAAGCATCGGCATAAGGTTTATCCATAAGTGCACCACCTGCGGCGGCGTCTATTGTTAACCTTGTGTTGTACAAGAGACCATTATAGAAGGTATGAATCACTAACCAGTCCTCTAAACCATGGTGTGGACAAAGTCTCATCATGTCTTTGTATCTTTTCCATGCTTCGAAAAGAGACTCGTTATCATTCTGTTTAAATCCATTTATCTGGGCTCTCAACATAGCTGTTTTGCTCGGAGGAAAATATCGAGCAAGGAAGACTTTCTTCAACTCGTTCCATGTGGTAACTGAGTTGGAAGGAAGAGACTGAAGCCATCTTCTAGCTTTATCTCTTAACGAGAAAGGAAAGAGAGGAAGTCTAATTGCCTCTGAAGTGACACCATTAACTTTAACAGTATCAGCGTATTGGACAAATACGGATAAATGAAGGTTTGGATCCTCGGTGGGATTTCCAGAGAATTGATTTTGTTGCACTGCTTGCAACAGTGAAGGTTTAAGTTCGAAGTTGTTTGCTTCGATTGCGGGTGGAGCAATACTCGAATGCGGCTCATCTTGCGATGGAGCGGCGTAATCTCGAAGAGCATGAGCTGGTTCTGCCATCTCGGGTATCGGTGAAGGAAGAAGATTTTTGAGGTCGGGCACTTCGATAGGAGGGAGATTGTTTGCAGCACGATATTCCCGAATTCGTCGTAAGACTCGGAGATATAGTTCGATGTCGTTGATTCGTAAGTAAAACGGCTCACCTTGTGAGCGAGTGTATGGCATACAAATCAACGAAAGAAATAAAAATAAAAATATGCCTTAGTCTCTACAGCGTAACAGAAGAGTTACGATATCGACTAAATAAAAGTCCCCGGCAACGGCGCCAAAAACTTGATCGCGACTTTATGAGTCGATTGGGGTACTAACTGCAAGTGCATAGTTATATCGCTTAGTTTTAAAAGATATCGATCCCACAGGGACTTATGAATCGATATACCGTTTTCTAAGGTTACTTCGTAAAGCTAAGGCGGATGATACTTTGATTGTTTGGGGGAAAAGTTAAAACTAAAATAAGATCTAGGTTAAATATCAATTAAGCGGATATCGGTATGTAGTTCGTCGTAATTAGGGAATCAAGTCTTCGTTGGGTTCTTGGTTTTAAAATAAATCTTTTCAGTGGACACCATTGATTAAAAGTCTTTTCTCAAACTCTCACTCTGTTGAATAGACTATGACTTTATATTAACGCAGTTGTCACTTATTAGTTAAGTCCAAAATCACTTTTTGAAAACAATAGAATCTATGGAAACTCTTTTTAAGAAAATACTAATCGTTTAAACACCCTCGTCTCAAACTCTCGTTCTGTTGACTTAGATTGTATAATTAAATTCAAATGCTTAACTCTCGTCCTCACATTTAACTTTTAAAAATACTTTTTGAAAAAGATTAGAATTTAATTAACTCTAAAAATTGCTTTCGCCCTGATCTAGAATTAATGTCCAGTTTACGCTGTCCAGTTAAAAACTCAAACTTTCGTTCTATTGATTTTAACTTCTTTAGCCTTTTACTCTCGTACAAAAACCTTGGTATTAAACCTGTAAATTGAGACCATAAAAAGAGTGATTTTATTTTTAAACGTAATTAAACCAACTTAGTTTTGATTCCTTCATTCCGCTTACTTTACATACCGATACCTAAATAAATTAGTCGGACATGCTAAACAGATCTAAACAATCATCATGCTTAAATAAATCCATCTCAGACAAACAATATAAATAAACAATAATGCAGGGCATATATAAATTCAAACAATAATTAAAGTACCTGAATAATTAATAGCAATCTTGAACACTCCACCACAGACCGGTTGGATTTGTTCTTGAATTCTTCAATCGGACAGGAAAATAAAAAGTGAAGGAATAAAAATCTAGGATCTAACGTAAGGTTAGATCCAGTAAAAGATACACAATAGTTTCCGGTGTAGAAACTATTGTGTGAAAAATTAATTAAGTGCTGAAAGATTGACTGGAAAAGAAAATAAAAATTACAATTAAAGTAAAAACTGTAAAAAGGTAATGCTGTAAAGTATGCTTGCACGACCGGAAGAGAAAAAAAGGAACGAAGATGAGTCCTTTAGGGTTGGAAGGAAGTGACTATTTATACTAGTCTACTTTGTAACGGTTTCCAAAGCTTTCCGTGTAAAATCCTCACGTTCCAAGAGTCAAGCGAAATAATAGGCTTCAACGTGCCTCTGTTGCGTTTCTGAAGCCAAAAATATAGGAGAATGGTGTGGCGTCCGTCACACCATGTGTTACGCTCGTAACACAAGGCAGCAGGGCGTGACGCTCGTCACACCTTGTGTGGCGCTCGTCACAGGCTCAGCGCTCATGGCTTGTATTTTTGGGCTGGGCTTTGGTGAAATTGCTTCTCTTCATTTCTTTTTGCACCTCCTTTTCTTCCTTTTTCACTTATGCTTCAAATAAGCTACCTGAGATAAATAGAAGGAAAAATACCCAGTAGTATCGAATAAAATGAAATAAATTGAAGCGAATAATAATATAATTTAATTAAATCGAGTCCAAGAATGTGATATTATTTCATGTTATCAAACTCCCCCATACTTAGATCTTTGCTTGTCCTCAAGCAAGATACAGTCTAGAACTTGTTTTAAATTTTTAACCAGATGAAATTTCAAAACACACATCAATTCCTACTAGGTTGCAAGTAAACCTTGTTTAGAAATAACCTGAGTCTAATCTTGACATCAAGAACTATCGTTACAACATCCGGTAACCTTACCTCATGCAAACCAGTTCGAGTCATGCTATTATAACCAGCCTAGTTCTTTTTCTCTTATTTCACCCGTTTTCATTCTAGCGAAATCACATTAAGCCCTTTATTGTTTCGCGCACATAGAGGAGTGACCGGTTAGTGATTCTGATCCCCTTTTTAGCTTGAAGCTCTGGTACATTAGTCGGATAACTTCGTTTCTTGGTCCATTGCAAATTGCGGGGGATCGGATCGTAGTCCGCCCTACCAAGTTCAGCACCAGATACCTGCTGATCCAACTCATAATGGATCTTTCGTATTATGTTTTTGTATGATCTGCAACCTTTAGATTAAATGATCTGGTAAGGATCACCTAACTTAGTTAGTGCATTTCCTGATATATATATATATTTTTTTATTTTGGGAATCATTCACTTATATTCATCGGCCCTCCACGTAGTTTGCTATTAAGATGGTGCTGACTTCTTGTATAAACTACTCGGGGTTACTATAAAGTTAAAAGTCTAGGGACTTGTATAACAGGTAGCTTTCTAATCTAACATGTTGAGGTTTGTTTAGAGCGTTGGGGCGGTAATAATTTTTGTCTTAATTTTTCTCAAGTTTGATGAAATAGGCAACCTTTATATTTACTGAGTGTGTTGAATTTTTGTTATGGCTCATGAAAATTTGAGGGAATAGATAATAGAAATTTCTCACACTAGGGACTTAATTTAGAATAAATATATATAAATTTTTTATTTTTTTTTTATATATAAGAAAGGGAAATAACAATGAAAAGGGAAAGATAACATACTTGAAAAGGGAAGATTTAAAGAACAAGGTTTTTCCCCCCCACACTTAAATGAAACATTGTCCCCAATGTTTCAAAGAAAACAAAAGAAATAGAAAAAGAAAAGGAAACTAAAATCAATGCTGCCTACCGCCTCTGGTTCTTGGACCTGGTGATCGTTGACGTACTTCTAAGTCGTCAAACCTGCTGAGCAACTCAGCGAACCGCTGATCGGCTATTGCATTCCTCGCTTCCTGTTGTTGTTTCATCTGGCGCATCATTTGCATCACTTCGAGATTCTGCGCTTGCATACCATCGATAGCATCCATGATGTCGTCGTTGGTTATTGGCCTTCTTCGTCGACGACGTCGTGAGGATGGACCAACTGCATTATCGGAAGGGTTGAGCGGGACTGATTGTTGTGCAGGAACCTGATCACCTTGCTCCATTTCTGCAAACTCGTCTGGAGGCGAGTATGCTTGTGTAGGTCTGGTAGCTTCGGGAGCATTCAGATCATAGATGTGGCGGTTGGGATTGGTGACATTTGTTAGGGCAATGTTGGGTAAAACAACGCTTGGGACTTCCTGGTTGTTCACCATAAGGGAATACCCTCCGCCTACCCTATTTTTGATTTGGCGGCTGGACAGACAGTAGCTTATATCCATAAATAGGGGTGGGAGAGATTGTAAATTTTGAAGTCGATCCCCAAGATTTAAGCCAAGCGCTATGGTGGTGATTAATCCACCAATTACAAAAGTTTGACGGCCTCTAGCACATAGGGTGCGGATATGATGAAATAGGAAGGAGGCAGCGTTTACCTGTGTATCTGCTGCAAAGACGCAGTGGAGGAAAAATAATTCCTTGGAGTTGACTTTGCTGTTGTTCGGTCGACCAAAAATAGTGTTTTGCAGGATGCGGATGAAGTACCGGATGGTTGGGTTATGTATATGCGAAGCAAGTAATACATCCCAGTTGTTGGTTTCCACACCTGAAATTTTTCTAAAGAGGTCGAAGGCGTTTATATGCCACTGGGAGTTCGGAGGTATTCTAGGGTGGACTTGACCTTCTACAGGGAATTGTAGCATGGTGCTCAATTGGTTTTGGGATAGGGAGTACTCGGTGTTGAACATGCGGAAGGTTGCGGTACCGGTTAAGTACTCTTCTTCACCGGTAGGAGTGTTGTACGAATAAGAACTTAGAAATTCTAAGGTGAGTGACGTATAGGTAGGTTGATTGTGTGTGCAAAGAAAGGTTAAATCAGCAAGGCGGAGCATCCATTCTATACCTTGAAGTAATCCTAATTCTTGTAAACAAGTTAAATCAGGACACCTGGTAGAGATGAAACCTCGCTGTTGGAAACGCTCGAACTGCTCCCTTTGATAATTATCATCTTCAGATCGGAAGATGATATTTCCGAAATCTTGGTTTCCCGCCATACCGATAAGTGGTTTGAAAGAGGTAATAAGGGGAGAAGGGAAATGAAATTGATTTTATAGAATGGTTTGTGGTGTATGAAGAAAGGTATGGTGGGTATTTATAGGAAAAGATTTGGAAGTTGGAAAGGGAGTGGTTGAAAAGTAAATAAATGTGGGTAAATGTGAATAAATGGGGAAGGTAAAAAGTGGGTGGTGTAACGGTCGTGTCTCCAACGGTTAGTAACGTTCACATAGTCTGCAGGTGTCACGCTCGTGACAGGGGTGTTACGGGCGTCACAGGCACTTGGTGTGACGACCGTAATGGATTGTGTGACACTCATCACACAGTCATTCTTGCAACGTACTTTGTTTTTATCATTATATTTTATTGTTGTTATTTTGTTATGCATATGTTTATTTTATTTTGCTATTGTGATACTTTTAAATTGCCTTGCATGCTATTCTACTTTCATAATATATATATATATATATATATATATATATATATATATATATATATATATATATATATATATATATATATATATATATATATATCTTTAATAAGTTATATAGGTAGCAACAGTAGAGAGCATTATTGATAGATATTGCATAAGTCATAATAAAGTAAAATAAATCAATAGCTTCATAAAATAATCATAATGTAACATTGGAAGACAAAAGCAAACATGCCAAAGAAAAACAAATACTAAAATAATTTGAAACAAAATTAATGAATAACCTAAACTAAAACTAAGTAACTAAGAAAAACAACTTCTATCCATCTGCATGATCTCTGGCCGGAGGAGCAAAGGAGTTAACACGGTTTAGCAACTCGTGGAACTGATTTGTCATACTGTTCATGTATCCCAAAAATTCTTGTCCCATGTTAGCTAACTCTTCTCTGAGGGCGTCTTGTTCTGACATCAAGGCTTGAATGATGGTGTTATAATTATCTCCGGGCATATGATGTCTAGGATCAGGTATTGCCGACTCTTCGGTCGGGATAGGTTGAGGAGGAGGATCAATATCATAATAACCAGATGGTGTCTGAGGGTCAGATTCAGCATAAGGAATCTGGTCGTCACAAATCTCATAATCCTGGATGGATTCAGTAGATCTAGCAGGAGAGGGTGTTCCGTTCAGATTATAGAGCCAGTTATTGCGGTTATGAACACTAGTCCTTGGACTAGGCAAGGTGAATAGGCAAAGAACTTGGTTGTTAATTATAAGCTCAAACTCTTCAGACCCTAGGTTTGCTATAAACATAGTGTTGAAGAGGAAGGGTATACTCATAGTCGCAATGCCACAAAAAGGGCTTAAGTCAAGCATAAGTTGACGTAATCCGATAGCATTACCAATCATGGTTATCAAGCCGCCTATTTGAATTGGTGCTCGTTCATCTTGGATAAGGCGGTCAAAATTTGCCAACATAAAAGTGGCACCGTTTACTGGACGGTTCTGGGAAGCGCAAAATATGATGAAGAGTTCATCACGTGAAACTGAGGTACTGTTTGACTTCTTCCCAAATAAGGTGTGGGCCAGGATCTTATGGAAATAACGAAAGGCCGGGTTATGTATGTTTCCAGAAAGAAACTCATGTTCCTCGGGATCGTTATTTCCAGTCAAGCTTCCCCAAAAGTGTTCAAGTTCTCTATATTCAAAAAGTTCTTCTTGGCTCACTGTGAATGTATCAAAAGAGGTAGGGAAACCTAAAAGGTTTGTAAAGTCTTGAATGTTAAATTGATACTCCATGTTGAACATTCTGAACTGGATGAAACCTCTGCTTATTCCTTTTCCATGGTTGGGTAGATAGATCAGGGAGCTAAGGAATTCTAGCGTTAGTCTCCCATAAGTGACGAAATGTCTTCGGATAGGAGTGGTTTCCCACCCTATTTGACTCAGCAAAAACAGGACACTCTCTCTTAGTCCAAGGGCAATCATTGCCCAATCATCAGCATACAAACTAGGTAGCATCTCTCTCTCTGCTAGTTCCTCAAACTTTTGTTTCTGAACTTTCCCTCTGAATTTGATACCCATATGATCAATTTGTCCCATCAGGTTAGTGTTAGCTAGAGAAAAGAAAAACAAGAGTCTTAGTCAGGATTTGGCCAAATGCAAAAAGAATAAAAGAAGAAAAATTAAAATAGATTAAGAATGCATACTAAATAAAATTTAAAAGAATAATTAAGGAAGAACTGAAAATATAAATATTTGTGGGTTGTCTCCCACTAAGCGCTTTGTTTAATGTCGCAAGCTCGACATAAACACTATCAAATATAATCTATAAAATTTGGGGGCACTACGTCTAAGTGCAGGACTTGTGAATCTTCAATGTTCTCTGCATGATGATAATGTTTTAGACGCTTCCCGTTTACGATAAATAGTTCAATGGATTTTCCTTTAATTTCCACCGCTCCACTGGGAAAAACATTGGTGACTTGGAAAGGACCTGACCATCTAGATCGTAGTTTTCCCGGGAATAACTTTAGCATAGAGTTAAAAAACAGGACTGTATCGCCTTGTTTGAAGATTTTCCTTGATATGCGCTTGTCATGCCATTGTTTTGTTCTTTCTTTGTAGATTCTGGCATTTTCGTAAGCGTCTCGTCTGAGTTCCTCTAATTCGTTTATATCAAGGATTCGCTTTTCACGGCGGCCTTATAGTTTAAATTTAGATTTTTAATAGCCCAGTAGGCCTTATGTTCTAATTCTACCGGGAGGTGGCAGGATTTTCCATAAATAAGCTTAAATGGGGTTGTCCCTATGGGAGTTTTGTAAGCGGTTCGATACGCCCATAAAGCTTCTGGTAATTTCAATGACCAGTCTTTCCTTGAGGTGGCGACTGTTTTTTCCAATATTTGTTTGATTTCTCTGTTAGACACTTCCACTTGCCCGCTGGTTTGAGGGTGGTAAGGTGTCGCTACTCTATGCCTTACACCATACTTAAACAGTAGTTTTCCGAGTATCTTAGATATGAAATGTGATCCGCCATCACTGACTACTATTCTTGGGACACCAAATCTTGGAAATATTATATTCTTAAAGAGTCTAGTTACTACTCGTGTGTCGTTTGTTGGAGAAGCTATAGCTTCAATCCATTTTGATACGTAGTCAACCGCTACGAGTATGTACTTGTTACCGAAAGAAGGTGGAAAAGGTCCCATGAAATCTATCCCCCACACGTCGAAAATCTCTACTTCCAAAATGCCCTTTTGTGGCATCTCGTCACGTCTAGATATGTTTCCTGTGCGTTGACATCTATCACATTTCTTGATAGCCGCATGCACATCCTTCTATATGTTTGGCCAATAAAGACCGGCTTGTAGGATTTTGGAGCAGGACTTGGATGTACTTGCATGTCCACCATAAGGAGCGGAGTGACAGTGTTGGATTATATTTTCTATCTCTTCTTCAGGTATACACCGACGGAAAATACCATCGGGGCCTCTTTTGAAAAGTAAAGGGTCATCCCAGTAATAGTGTTTTATGTCATAGAAGAATCGTTTCTTTTGCTGGTAGGATAAAGTAGGTGGAACTTTTCCGGCAGCTAAATAATTGACGAGATCAGCGTACCATGGTGTAACACATATAGCTAAGGTGGTTTCTACCTGTTTATCAGCTTTATTTTCTTCCAAAGTAGCTATAAGTTTATCGTACGAGAAATCATCGTTGATCGATGTTCTTTCCGGTTCAAGGTTTTCGAGTCTAGAGAGGTGATCTGCTACTACGTTTTCAGTTCCTTTCTTGTCTTTGATTTCCAAATCGAACTCTTGTAGCAACAGGATCCACCTTAAGAGTCTAGGTTTAACATCCTTTTTTGTTAAGAGGTACTTGATAGCAGCGTGGTCGGTGTAAACGATTATTTTAGCTCCGACCAAGTAAAAACGAAACTTATCTAGTGCAAACACTACTGCTAAGAGTTCTTTCTCGGTTGTGGCGTAATTCATTTGTGCTTCATCTAGAGTTCTACTTGCGTAATATATGACGTGAAGCTTTTTATCCTTTTGTTGTCCTAAAACAGCGCCCACGGCGTAATCACTGGCATCACACATTATTTCGAATGGTTCATTCCAATCTGGTGTCTGCATTATAGGTGCGGAGATCAATGCTTGTTTAAGCGTTTGAAATGCTTCTAAAAATTTATTGTCGAAGATGAATTCAGCATCCTTCATCAATAGTCCAGTCAAAGGTTTAGTTATTTTAGAGAAGTCTTTAATGAATCGTCGGTAAAAACCGGCGTGTCCTAAGAAGCTTCGTACTTCTCTCACAGTTTTCGGAGGTTGAAGGTTTTCGATTACTTCTATTTTCGCTTTGTCTACTTCAATTCCTCTATTTGATACGATGTGTCCTAAAACAATTCCTTCTTGTACCATAAAGTGACATTTTTCCCAATTAAGTACTAGGTTTACTTTTACACATCGCTCTAGAACTCTTTCTAGGTTTTCAAGACATTCTTCAAAGCTTTGTCCGCATACGGAAAAATCGTCCATAAATACTTCCATGATATTTTCTAGAAAATCGGCGAATATTGCCATCATGCACCTTTGGAAGGTTGCGGGAGCATTGCACAAGCCGAACGGCATTTGTCGATAAGCGAAGGTACCAAAAGGACATGTGAATGTTGTCTTTTCTTGGTCATCAGGGTGAATTGGTATTTGAAAGAAGCCTGAGTAACCGTCTAGATAGCAGAAATGAGAATGTTTTGCTAATCGTTCTAACATCTGGTCAATGAATGGTAAAGGGAAATGATCTTTTCGGGTTGCTTTGTTTAGTTTCCTATAGTCAAGGCACATTCTCCATCCCGATTCGATTCGTTTGGTTATAGTTTCTCCTTTTTCATTTTCAATAACTGTTATACCTCCTTTCTTTGGTACTACGTGTACCGGACTAACCCATTTGCTATCAGATATAGGATATATGATACCTGCCTCTAATAACTTGGTTACTTCCTTCTTCACTACCTCACTCAGGATCGGGTTTAGTCTCCTCTGATGTTCCCTAGAAGTTTTACAATCTTCTTCTAGCATGATGCGGTGCATACAAATAGAAGGACTTATTCCTTTAAGATCGGTGATATTGTATCCTAGTGCGGTTGGATATTTTCTTAAGATATGCAGGAGTTTTTCGGTTTCGAGTTTTCCTAGGTCTGCATTAACTAGCACTGGTCGTTCAAGTTCTAAGTCTAGGAATTCATATCTCAGATTTTTGGGAAGTGTTTTCAGGTCTAGGGTTGGTTTCTTAAGGCATTGCGTAGGGTCCGGTGTTATTGCTAAACATTGGTTGAGTTTGTCTTCTACAAGATAGTCAGACAACTTGTCATTTTCTAACTCTGTTTCTTTTATGCATTCATCGATGATATCCATGAAGTAACATTTATCTTCTATTGCAGGTGCTTTCAAAAACTTCGAAAGAATGAACTCAATTTTCTCTTCTCCTACTTCGAAAGTGAGTCGTCCTCGTTTTACGTCTATGATCGCACCGACAGTTGCTAAGAATGGTCTTCCCAATATAATGGGTGTAAC
This sequence comes from Lathyrus oleraceus, assembly GCF_024323335.1. Classification (NCBI taxonomy): domain Eukaryota; kingdom Viridiplantae; phylum Streptophyta; class Magnoliopsida; order Fabales; family Fabaceae; genus Lathyrus; species Lathyrus oleraceus. The sequence continues at coordinate 415,174,886 of NC_066581.1, read as the reverse complement.
TTCATCTTCTCTAATGTCCATAATTATAAAATCGGTTGGAATGTAGAATTGACCTATGCGCACGGGAACGTTTTCAAGAATTCCTACAGGATATCTAACGGAATGATCTGCTAGTTGCATAGACATTTTAGTTGGTCTTAATTCTCCCATTTCTAGTTTCTTGCATATGGATAAAGGCATAAAACTAATACCGGCTCCTAAATCGCATAAGGCTTTATCTATGACAAATTTTCCTATGTGACAGGGTATAGAGAAACTACCTGGATCTTTAAGTTTAGGAGGCATATTCTGGATTATAGCGCTACATTCAGCAGTGAGTGTAACAGTTTCGCTATCTTCAAGTTTCCTTTTATTAGAAAGAATTTCTTTTAAGAACTTAGCATATGAGGGCATCTGCATAATAGCTTCTGTAAACGGAATTGTGACGTTTAATTGTTTTAGTAGGTCAACAAATTTTTTAAATTGGCCCGTATCTTTGGTTTTAATAAGCCTTTGAGGGTAAGGGATAGGTGGTTTATAAGGTGGTGGAGGTACATAGGGTTCTTTCTTTTCTACGGTTTCCTTATTACTCTCTTCCTTTTCCATAGGTTTACTTTCTTCCTCAGTTGACTTTTTAGATTTTTGGTTTTCAGTTCTTGGATCTACTAGTCCTGTCCAGGAAATGTACCAGTTGGGGCAGCAGTAGGCGCTTGTTATTGAGCTACTTGTGATATTTGTGTTTCCAGCATTTTGTTATGGGTAGCCAGGGCATCTACTTTACTTGCTAGTTGTTTGATTTGTTCGCTAGTGTGTATATTCTGGTTTAAGAAATCTTTATTGGTTTGCAGTTGAGAAGCTATAAAGTTCTCCATCATGACCTCTAAGTTGGATTTCCTAGGAACATTATTGTTAGGTGTAGATGGGGTCGGCTTTTGATATCCAAGAGGTATAGCTGGGGCTTGATTTGGAGCTTGTCCTGGTGCGTATAAAGCATTATTACTCTTATATGAAAAATTAGGATGATTCTTCCAGTTTGAGTTATAGGTGTGCGAGTAGGGATTTCCTTGAGCATAATTCACTTGCTCTGCTTGGATTCCTGTTAGGAGTTGACAATCTGCAGGAGTGTGACCTTGGATTCCACAGACTTCGCAATTCTGAGTTGCGGCAACCACGGTGGTTGGAGGTGATACATTTAAACTTTCAATTTTCTGGGCCAGAGCATCCACTTTTGCATTAACATGATCAAGGCTACTTATCTCGTACATGCCACTTTTCGTTTGAGGTTTCTCTACCATTGCTCGGTCGCTTCCCCACTGATAATGGTTTTGGGCCATGCTTTCGATAAGTTGATAAGCATCGGCATAAGGTTTATCCATAAGTGCACCACCTGCGGCGGCGTCTATTGTTAACCTTGTGTTGTACAAGAGACCATTATAGAAGGTATGAATCACTAACCAGTCCTCTAAACCATGGTGTGGACAAAGTCTCATCATGTCTTTGTATCATTCCCATGCTTCGAAAAGAGACTTGTTATCTTTCTGTTTAAATCCATTTATCTGGGCTCTCAACATAGCTATTTTGCTTGGAGGAAAATATCGAGCAAGGAAGACTTTCTTCAACTCGTTCCATGTGGTAACTGAGTTGGAAGGAAGAGACTGAAGCCATCTTCTAGCTTTATCTCTTAACGAGAAAGGAAAGAGACGAAGTCTAATTGCCTTTGAAGTGACACCATTAGCTTTAACAGTATCAGCGTATTGGACAAATACAGATAAATGAAGGTTTGGATCCTCGGTGGGATTTCCAGAGAATTGATTCTGTTGCACTGCTTGCAATAGTGAAGGTTTAAGTTCGAAGTTGTTTGCTTCGATTGCGGGTGGAGCAATACTCGAATGCGGCTCATCTTGCGATGGAGCGGCGTAATCTCGAAGAGCACGAGCTGGTTCTGCCATCTCGGGTATAGGTGAAGGAAGAATATTTTTGAGGTCGGGCACTTCGATAGGAGGGAGATTGTTTGCAGCACGATATTCCCAAATTCGTCGTAAGACTCGGAGATATAGTTCGATGTCGTTGATTCGTAAGTAAAACGGCTCGCCTTGTGAGCGAGTGTATGGCATACAAATCAACGAAAGAAATAAAAATAAAAATATGCCTTAGTCTCTACAGCGTAACAGAAGAGTTACGATATCGACTAAATAAAAGTCCTCGGCAACGGCGCCAAAAACTTGATCGCGACTTTATGAGTCGATTGGGGTACTAACTGCAAGTGCACAGTTCTGTCGCGTAGTTTTAAAAGATATCGATCCCACAGGGACTTATGAATCGATATACCGTTTTCTAAGGTTACTTCGTAAAGCTAAGGCGGATGATACTTTGATTGTTTGGGGGAAAAGTTAAAACTAAAATAAGATCTAGGTTAAATATCAATTAAGCGGATATCGGTATGTAGTTCGTCGTAATTAGGGAATCAAGTCTTCGTTGGGTTCTTGGTTTTAAAATAAATCTTTTCAGTGGACACCATTGATTAAAAGTCTTTTCTCAAACTCTCACTCTGTTGAATAGACTATGACTTTATATTAACGCAGTTGTCACTTATTAGTTAAGTCCAAAATCACTTTTTGAAAACAATAGAATCTATAGAAACTCTTTTTAAGAAAATACTAATCGTTTAAACACCCACGTCTCAAACTCTCGTTTTGTTGACTTAGATTATATAATTAAGTTCAAATGCTTAACTCTCGTCCTCACATTTAACTTTTAAAAATACTTTTTGAAAAAGATTAGAATTTAATTAACTCTAAAAATTGCTTTCGCCCTGATCTAGAATTAATGTCCAGTTTACGCTGTCCAGTTAAAAACTCAAACTTTCGTTCTATTGATTTTAACTTCTTTAGCCTTTTACTCTCGTACAAAAACCTTGGTATTAAACCTGTAAATTGAGACCATAAAAAGAGTGATTTTATTTTTAAACGTAATTAAACCAACTTAGTTTTGATTCCTTCATTCCGCTTACTTTACATACCGATACCTAAATAAATTAGTCGGACATGCTAAACAGATCTAAACAATCATCATGCTTAAATAAATCCATCTCAGGCAAACAATATAAATAAACAATAATGCAGGGCATATATAAATTCAAACAATAATTAAAGTACCTGAATAATTAATAGCAATCTTGAACACTCCACCACAAACCGGTTGGATTTGTTCTTGAATTCTTCAATCGGACAGGAAAATAAAAAGTGAAGGAATAAAAATCTAGGATCTAACGTAAGGTTAGATCCAGTAAAAGATACACAATAGTTTCCGGTGTAGAAACTATTGTGTGAAAAATTAATTAAGTGCTGAAAGATTGACTGGAAAAGAAAATAAAAATTACAATTAAAGTAAAAACTGTAAAAAGGTAATGCTGTAAAGTATGCTTGCACGGCCGGAAGAGAAAAAAAGGAACGAAGAAGAGTCCTTTAGGGTTGGAAGGAAGTGACTATTTATACTAGTCTACTTTGTAACGGTTTCCAAAGCTTTCCGTGTAAAATCCTCACGTTCCAAGAGTCAAGCGAAATAATAGGCTTCAACGTGCCTCTGTTGCATTTCTGAAGCCAAAAATATAGGAGAATGGTGTGACGTCCGTCACACCATGTGTTACGCTCGTAACACAAGGCAGCAGGGCGTGACGCTCGTCACACCTTGTGTGGCGCTCGTCACAGGCTCAGCGCTCATGGCTTGTATTTTTGGGCTGGGCTTTGGTGAAATTGCTTCTCTTCATTTCTTTTTGCACCTCCTTTTCTTCCTTTTTCACTTATGCTTCAAATAAGCTACCTGAGATAAATAGAAGGAAAAATACCCAGTAGTATCGAATAAAATGAAATAAATTGAAGCGAATAATAATATAATTTAATTAAATCGAGTCCAAGAATGTGATATTATTTCATGTTATCAGAACTCAATGTTCCCCAGCAAAGTGCTAAGCCTGGATTTTCTATCAAGTGTTAAAATAAATAATCAAGCTTTTTCAACAATCTTCATTATCCCCGATGGAAGCTGCAAATTTTGATGATGTCCCGGAAGAATTATTTTGAAGGTTTTCCTGACCAATCTACACCTGTCCTTGGTAGAGTCTACATGATTTTTTTATTTCCTAAGTGAAGTCTTCTTCTCCAAAGAAATTGGAACCCTGCAGTAAGGTCTTTGCTCCATCAAAGATTCATATTTCATCCCCAGATGAAGCATCTTCCTCTCCCCAGAGAGAATTGGACCTCGTGACGAGACTTTTCTCCTTTGATGATCTTTAACTCACCTCCATTGATATTTTCCATCTTAATGAGACTAGCCAAGCTCATGTTGAGCTATGAAACATATTATGTCCCCAACGTGTCTGTTTTGTCTATTTTTGTCAGCATAACGTGCATACATGCATATATACATACATGTATATATATCATGAATAACCAAATTCACATCCATTTTGCATTCCTTGATGACATTTACCTCAATTTCTTTGACTATGTTCATCCTTGGGTGTTATGTTTCCTTCCCCATAGGAGTCGTCAACCTTAAGTAGAGAGTTTATATCCTTTCTAATTCCCCATTGAGTTCATTCCTCGTGGAAGATGGTTGCTCTAGTTGTCCTTTTCCATCTTTGGATAGGATAAAATGCTAACTGAGCTTCATTCCTCATTGGTAGAGTCTTACTTGATTGTTTTCTCTCCAGTTGTTCCTCGAGTCAGCCAAATATTTGGAAATTAATGGTGAATCTCTCTAGGCTGTTAAACCTAGATTGAAAGTGCATTTATTTTGCACTGTGTCCCCAGGAGAAGCGTCTTGATTATTGCCAGTGAAGACGTATCCTTTCCCCAGTATGAACACAAGTGGTTCCCTCTTTTGAGAAGCTTGTCTATCTCGAAGGAATTATGAACATAGAAGTTTTCTTCCATCAGATGGCTTTCTCTCCAGAGAAGTTTGATGAAGACTTCTAACAAGTAGATGTCTCTTTATTTGAGAAGCTTGTTTCAAGATCTCTAATCCCTAATAAGTAGTTGTCTTTTCCCGAGAAGCTTATTTATGCCCATTTTGGATAGGCAGTCTCTTTTTGAGAAGTTTGTTTATCCCCAATGAAGTTATCAACATATCAAACGTTCTTTCCAACTGATCAATGTATTTTAATGCATATTCTCCTATGTTTGTTCTTAAGCATTTCTTTGATTTCCTTTGCTTACTTTTATGTTTTATAATGATTTTATATTTTAGTTTATTTTTATTGTTATTTGATTTTCGTATTTAATTTTCAGCTTTAACAGTATGCACTAAAACAATCATCACTAGAGCTCCGGGAATCCGATTGACGCGTTATAATAATCCCCGGAAAGCTAAGAGAAAGAGCTACAACTTTCGTGTTGGAGTCGAAGTCAGATTCGGAGCGCTTATTTTCCAGAATTTCGTTTGAAGCTGCAGCATTAGTTTTATTTTAGTTTTTGGTCGTTAGTTTTGGGCTTGGGTTATGTATTTGATCCAGTTGGGTTGTAAACGGATTGCCTTAGTTTTCCCCTAATACCTAGCATCCGAAAACAATATTCACATTTTTTTTACTATTCACGAATTATTTTTCTTACGCTTGAAAGAACCGTAATGGAGAACTAATCTATCCGGACGGATTTGCTGTATTCAGGTTCACTATTTTGAGATTGTTATAATTCCAATTAGAATTCTATTCCTTTCAATAATATTATATGATTGTTGTTTGCTTAATCCAATTTCCATGTAATATTATTGGTTAAATTTGAATGATATATGTTCTTGACTTTTCATCGCAATTCAACTCTGCTTAACCGTTAAATTTGTGATATCTATAACCAACTGTATGCTTAATCCGGCAATAAGAATATATACCTTACAGAGTCGATCACGCTTGTTGAATGATATTGTGTTCAAATAGGATAGAAGTCGTAGTTGTAGCAATCGATGATAAGTTGAACCTGACACAGTGAATCCGTTTGTTTTATAATCACCTATTTCATAACAACTTATTTCAATAATCACTTATTTAATAATCGCTTTTTTTCCTTAATCGATCCTGAATCCTCCCCCCCTAAATCGATTTACCTTTGGTTATTAATAATCAAGAATCCTTGAGAGACGATTCGAGTCATTGTCGCTATACTGCATTTTCAAAATAACTCGGTTCTGATCCGCGCGCGACAACTGATCAAATTGGCACTGCTGCCAGGGATTCTTGTGATTATTAATCAATATTAGAGTCATAGGTCTAGTGTTCTCGCATTTAGGCCATAGGTTCCTCACGGTTTTGGCAAATTCGTGTCTAGAGTCAAAAAAATCGGTTTTTGGAAAAATTGAGTCCGATCGAAAATCTGTTTCGTCTATTAGGAGTAGAAAATTCACCTGATCTTTTAACCCATACTGAAAAGTAGTTATGGGATTCCAGCCTCAAATCGCCAAAAAACCCTTTTTTCTATTTTTAATGAATTTTTTACTGTTTTCATAGAGTCGAAAAATCCAAAAAAAATCTCAAAATTCTAATTTTAAGTCATTAGATTAATTTCGGTGTTAGTTTATTTTTCTGAATTTATTTTAATCGTTTTCCTTTATTGTGTTTGTTTTTGATATGGCTGACCAAAGAACTTTAAGGCAGTTAGTTTCCCCTGATGTGAATTATAATGACCTGTGTATTGAATATCCTGAAGCTGACACTCCTTTTGAACTAAAATCTGGTTTGATACACTTGTTGCCAAAGTTTAATGGTCTTGTAGGTGAGGATCCACATAAACATCTCAAAGAATTCCAGGTTGTGTGCTCTACACCGTTGAGGCCTGAGGGAATAACTGAAGACCATATCAAACTTCGAGCTTTTCCTTTTTCATTTCAAGGTGCAGCAAACGATTGGATATATTATCTTGATCCAAATTCGATCACAAGCTGGAATGCTCTAAAAAGAGTGTTCTTAGAGAGATACTTCCCTGCCTCCAGAGTAGCCTCGATCAGAAAAGAGATTTGTGGTATTAGACAGGATAATGAGTCACTTGCTGAGTATTGGGAAAGATTCAAGAAATTAATATCTAGTTATCCTTAACACCAGATCACCGAACAATTGCACATTCAGTACTTTTATGAAGGTTTGTTACCAATGGATAGGAATATTCTTGATGCTGCTAGGGTGTGAACGAAATTCAGGTTTCCTCCAACAAAGCTTTAGAAACCAGAATTGGCGAGCTCACCTCTTTAGTGAAACAGTTGGCAGTAGGTAAGACTCAAGCGACAAACCTATGTGGTATTTGTACTTCTCCTGAGCATCCAATTGATACTTGTCCTATTTTGTATGATGAATCGATCAATGAGTTGCCTCAAGCTTATGCAGCAAACCTTTACAATCAAGGCAACAATCAGAACAGGTACAACAACATTCCTGACCTATCCACCAATAAATACCACCCCAATTGGAGGAACCATCCCAACCTTCGATATGGAAACCAGTAGCTACCCCTCAAGCCACCATTTCTACACTCTTTAGACCTTCATTAGAGGACCTGATCAAACAACTAGCTGTTAATAATCTTTAGTTTCAACAAAGAACAGAATCTAGTATTCAAACCTTGCAGACACAGATTGGACAGCTTGCCACCTCAATGAATGCCATGCAATCCCAAGGATCAAACCAACTTCCTTTCGAAGAAGTTGTGAATCCAAAAGTTCCTAATGCCAATGTCAGTACAATTTATTTGAGGTCCGGAGAGGTCACATAACCAGCCCCCGAAAAAAATTAAAAAAATCTTGAGGTAACATCTGAACTTTCTTCACCTACTTCACCTTCTTCTGTTGTGGTAGAAACTGAAAAAAATATGTACCACCAGTCCCCTTTCCACATAGAGTTCTGAAAAATAAAAGAATTAAGGAAGGAGACAAAGAGAGGGAGATCTTGGATGTTTTTAGAAAAGTTGCGGTAAACATTCCGCTTCTTGATGTTATTAAGCAGGTTCCTAAGTATGCAAATTTTCTGAAAGATTTGTGTACAAACAAGAGGCGGGTGAAAGGTGGTGAGAGAGTCAACTTGGGAAGAAATATTTCTGCTTTTATTCGTCCCAAGCCCCATTCTGAAAAAGTTACAGGCGAGCAAAATGTTTTATCCATCTCTCAGATCTTGCCACAAAAGTGCAAGGACCCAGGAACTTTTACTATTCCTTGTACCATCGGAGATAAACAATTCGATAATTGCATGCTTGATTTGGGAGCGGGCATTAATATTATGCCTACTTCTATTTATAATAACCTTTGTCTTAGTCCTTTGCAGCATACAGGTTTAATCATTCAGTTGGCGAACGGGAGCAATATCCGCCCTGCTGGTATAATGGAAGATGTCCTTGTTCAAGTTAACAATTTGATTTTTCCTACAGATTTTTACATCCTGGACATGGAAGGAGAAACTAAGTCAAGCAGGGCTCCCATCATTTTAGGCAGACCGTTCATGAAAACGACGAAGACAAAAATTGATGTTGACGATGGAACCATGTCCATGGAATTTGGTGACACTATCGCATAATTTAACATCTTCGATGCCATGAAACATCCCTTGGAGGAGCACTCTGTTTTTCATATTGAGTTGATATCTGATTTGGTTGATGAAACTTATTCTGAATTGTTTTCATTTGATTTTCCATCCTTACTTGGATTTGATGATGTTTACTCATCTGCTGATTGTCCTGACACTAACATTGGTGTTGTATGTGCTGAGATTGATGTTGCCTTACTGGGTGACATGTTTCCTACAGGTGAAGTTGTTGTAAACAAAGTTGTTTATGCAGCTGATGCTCTCGACATCCCGGCTTCCCCAAACGCCCATCCATCGAGCAACCCCCGTCCTTAGAGCTGAAAAAACTCCCGGATAATCTGAAATACGCTTATTTGGAGAGTGATGAAAAACTCCCTGTTATTATTTCTTCTAACCTTGATTCCGATCAGGAAAATAAACTTTTGCAGGTTTTGAAGCACAAGAAGGCAATTGGCTGGACATTAGCTGAAATCCCAGGTATTATTAGTCCTTCCATGTGTATGCACAGGATTTTACTTGAGGACGGTGCTAAAACGGTAAGGCAGCCCCAAAAGAGGCTTAATCCTTTGATTTATGATGTGGTAAAGAAAGAGGTAACCAAACTCTTGCAAGCAGGTACCATTTATCCTATCTCTGGCAGTAAATGGGTAAGCCCAGTGCAAGTTGTACCTATGAAATCTGGACTCACAGTGGTGAAAAATGAAAAGAATGAACTTGTTCCCACTAGAGTTCAGAATAGCTGGAGAGTTTGTATTGATTACAGGAGGTTGAACCAAGCTACCAGAAAGGATCACTTTCCTTTGCCGTTTATTGACCAAATGCTTGAACGGCTAGCTGGTAAATCACATTATTATTTTCTTGATGGTTTTTCAGGTTACTTTCAGATTCATATTGCACCTGAAGATCAAGAAAATACCACTTTCACGTGCCCATTCGGTACATTTGCTTACAGGAGGATGCCTTTTGGTCTTTGCAATGCTCCTGGCACTTTCCAGCGATGCATGATTAGTATTTTCTTTGAGTTTATTGAAAATTGCATGGAAGTGTTTATGGATGACTTTACTGTTTATGGTTCGTCTTTTGATGCATGCTTGAAAAGTTTGAATATGGTTTTAGAGAGATGGATCGAGACTGACCTTGTTTTAAATTATGAAAAATGTCATTTTATGGTTGAGCAAGGAATTGTTCTTGGTCACATAATTTCTGAAAAAGGAATTTTTGTTGACCCTGCTAAGATTGACGTAATTTCTAAATTACCTTACCCTTCTTGCGTTCGCGAGATTCGTTGTTTTCTTGGTCATGCAGGTTTTTACATGCGTTTCATCAAGGATTTCAGCAAGATAGCTCTTCCGCTGTCAAACTTGTTGAAGAATGATGTCACTTTCAGTTTCGATGACAAATGCAAACAAGCGTTTGACTTCTTGAAGAAAGCATTGATCTCCGCTCCCATCATCCAGCCTCCCGACTGGACCCTCCCTTTTGAGATTATGTGTGATGCTTCTAATTATGTTGTTGGGGTTGTCTTTGCAAAAAGAGTTGACAAGGCTGCCCATGTTATTTATTATGCTTCTAGGACTTTAGATTCTGCACAGTCAAATTACACCACCACTGAAAAAGAACTTCTAGCTATTGTTTTTGCTCTTGATAAATTCATATCATACTTGCTAGGTTCCAAGGTTGTTGTTTTTACTGACCATGTAGCTTTAAAGTACTTGTTGAAGAAGCCGAAAGCAAAACCAGGATTGATTCGGTGGATGTTATTTCTCCAAGAGTTTATTGTAGAGATTAAATACAAAAGTGGAGCTGAGAACTTAGTGGCTGATCACTTGAGCAGAATAGAGAGAGATGAAGATCCTTTTCCCATCCAGGATGACTTTCCTGATGAGAAGCTTTTACTTGTGCATGGTATTACTCCATGGTTTGCTGATATTGTTAATTATCTTGTTGCTGGTGTTTTTCCTACAGGTGCATCTAGGACACAAATCCATAAACTCAAGAGTGATGCCAAATATTATGTTTGGGAAGATCTGTATCTTTGGAAGTTTGGTAGTGATCAGGTAATCAGGAGATGTGTCCCTGATTATAAGATTGCATCCATTTTGAATTTTTCTCATGCATCTCAAGTCGGTGGACATTTTGGTCCTCAAAGGACTGCAAGAAAAGTCCTAGACTCGGGTTTTTATTGGCCCACTATTTTTGAAGATGCCTATGAGGTTTACCGCACTTGTAAAGAGTGCCAGATAGCAGGTACAAATGTCACTCGTATGGGGAATCGACTTCATGGGTCCCTTTCCTATATCATTTGGTTTTTTGTACATTTTACTTGTTGTTAATTATGTTTCAAAGTGGGTGGAAGCTATCCCCACTAGAACCAATGATTCTAGAGTTGTTGCAGATTTTATCAGGTCTAATATCTTTTGCAGGTTTGGAATACCGCGAGCTATCATAAGTGACCAAGACACTCATTTCTATAACCGCACCATGGAAGCTTTGCTCCGGAAGTGTGGAGTTGTGCACAAAATTTCTACTGCATATCACCCACAAACAAATGGACAAGCTGAGATCTCCAACAGAGAGATCAAACAGGTTTTAGAGAAAATGGTGCAACCAAACAGGAAGGACTGGAGTCGCCGTCTTGAAGATGCATTTTGGGCTCAAAGAACAACTTTCAAGACACCCATTAGGATGTCTCCTTATCGACTTGTTTTTGGTAAGGCATGTCACCTTCCTGTAGAGATAGAACACCGTGCCTATTGGATGGTGAAAAGTTGTAATTTGGAGATGCAACAAGTAGGTATTGAAAGAAAACTCCAATTACAACAGCTTGAAGAGCTTAGGCTAGAGGCTTATGAGAGCTCTAGGATTTATAAAGATAAAACTAAGCACTTCCATGATAAGATGATTTCTAGGAAGGAATTCTCTGTGGGCCAACAAGTTTTACTGTTTAATTCCCGCCTTAAGCTTATGGCTGGGAAAGTTCGATCCAAATGGATTGGCTCTTTTGTCGTTACTAACGTTTTCCCTCATGGTGCAGTAGAAATTAATAGTGCAAGTACTGACAAAGTTTTCAAGGTCAATGGGAAGCGCCTAAAGCTATTTCATGAGAGTTCAGCGCCTAACAATGCAAGCATAAAGGAGCTTTCTTTGGAAGCAACCAAATGCACTTCAACTTGATCAGGGAGTTCTTATTCCTTTCTCTCAACTTCAATAACTATGTCCTTTCATTGAGGACAATGCTTGTTTTAAGTGTGGGGGAGGGAATTCCCTTTTTGTTTTGTTTTCTTTGCTTTTGTTTCGTTGATTTGTTTTCAATTATAAAAAAATAAAATTAAAAAAAATTGCATCTTTTTGAAAGTTCTAGGCTATAGATTAATCTGAGGTTAGTTGTGGAGACTTGGGACAAGTTCACAAGATCGGTATCGTCTTAACACCGTAAGTCTCCTGAATATGGAAATTGTTTTGAATACTTGTTATGACATAGCCTTGAATTTTCATTCTCTTATAGCTCTTGAGTAGTTTATCTTTGCAGTCAACACCATCTCACACATGCTCTACGTAAGGAAGCCGATGAAAATAAGTGAGTGATCCAAGTTTCTTTTGAATATTTTTTTTTAATTAGGGAATGCACCTTCTAAGTTGGGTGGCTCTCACTCGGTCACTTAACCCAATGGTTGTGGAACCTACAAAAATTAAACATAATAATTACCTATTGTTGGTTGGTTCAGAGGTTTCTGGTGCTGGACTTGGTAGGGCGGATTACGGCCCGAACCCCCACAACTGCAATTGGGTAAATAAGGGGTTACCAACTTTTGTACCAGAACCCCGTGTAAAAAGGATCAGAGTCACTAACCGGTTGCCTTACTATGAGTGTGTGGAGATAACGAGCTTAATGTGATTACGCAAGAATGAAAAAGAGTAAAAAGGAGACTGAGTAAGTTAGGCTTTGGCATAATAAAATGATTCAGAATGGATTGTGTGTTCAGGAGGCCTATGACTGCATAATTGTGGATTAGTGTTCTTACGATATCCTTAGTGTGCATGATTAATACCTATCAATGCTATCTTAACCAAGGAAGAGTTTGTATCCTGGAATGAGTAACTGATGTTGTGTGTTTCTTGAGTTTTGATTTTGCTCGGAGTGCAAAAGTTCAAGTTTAAGGGAATTTGATCAGTGAATTTTAATGCACATTCTCCTATGTTTGTTCTTAAGCATTTCTTTGATTTCCTTTGCTTACTTTTATGTTTTATAATGTTTTTATATTTTAGTTTATTTTTATTGTTATTTGATTTTCGTGTTTAATTTTCAACTTTAACAGTTTGCACTAAAACAATCATAACTGAAGCTCCAGGAATCCGATTGACGCGTTATAATAATCTCCGGAAAGCTAAGAGAAAGAGCTACAACTGTGTTGTAGTCGAAGTCAGATTCAGAGTGCTTGTTTTCCAGAATTTCGTTTGAAGCTGCAGCATTAGTTTTATTTTAGTTTTGGGTCGTTAGTTTTGGGCATGGGTTATGTATTTGACCCAGTTGGGTTGTAAACGGATTGCCTTGGTTTTCCCCTAATACCTAGCAGCCGAAAATACTATTCACGTTTTTTTACTATTCATGAATTTGCTGTATTTAGGTTCAGTACTTTGAGATTGTTATAATTGCAATTAGAATTATATTCCTTTCAATAATATTATATGATTTTTGTTTGCTTAATCCAATTTCCATGTAATATTGTTGGTTAAATTTGAATGATATATGTTCTTCACTTTTGATCGCAATTCAACTTTGCTTAACCGTTAAATTTGCGATATATATAACCGTATGCTTAATCCGGCAATAAGAATATATACCTTACAGTGTCGATCACGCTTGTTGAATGATATTATGTTCAAATAGGATAGAAGCCGCAGTTGTAGCAATCGATGATAAGTTGAACCTGACACAGCGAATCTGTTTGTTTTATAATAACCTATTTCATAACAACTTATTTCAATAATCACTTATTTAATAATCGTTTTTTTCCTTAATCGATCCTGAATCCAACCCCCCCTAAATCGATTTACCTTTGGTTAGTAATAATCAAGAATCCTTGAGGGACAATTCGAGTCATTGTCGTTATACTACGTTTTCAAAATAACTCGGTTTTGATCCGCACGCGACAGCAGATCACCAACAAATGGCCATCTCCCGATGAAATTTCGTCAGAGAAGTTTGTTGAAGACTACTACAAGCACCTTTCTTTTATCACATGACTTTATATCCCCGGTGAGGTGTTCCGTTATAAGAACTTATATCACTAGTGAGGTTTTAATCACAACCAATGGTACTTTCCCTAGTAAATCACGGCGGAAGTCTATTGAAGATCCTAACTGGGATTTTCTATTTATTTGAGAAATCCAGTTTTTTATAAGATTAACTAACTCGCATCCTTCGAAGATCCCCGGTGAAGTTATTTCTCTTTCCCCAACAAGTGGTCACCTTTTTAGGAGCTTGTTCGTTGATCCTTTCCGAGAGAAAGACTAGTTTAAAGAAGAAACCAAGGCCCGTTCGTTGGCTTATGACCCGAATCGTGGATAGGTTTATTTTTCCTTTTCTAAGTGGAATACTTAAGTAAAGAAGAAGTTGAATCATGTTTTGATCATGTAAGCTTATTTGGACTCGTTATTTGAATAGGCGGTCATCTCTACCTTTGAGAAACCTATTGTGAAAGCTAGAACTCGTTATTTGAACAAACAGTCATCTCTACCTTTGAGAAACCTGTTGCGAAGATATTTGCTCAGTTGAAGTCACGATCGTTTGGAATGATCTATTCCCCAGGAAGCCTTGATCCATTGGAATTTTCAAATCTTCTTCCTCAGCTGAAGTTATAATCTTTTCCTCAGTGGAATTTCCTTTTGTATTTCCCCACTGTGGTGTTCCTTTATCCCTGTGTGTTTTCTCAACTAATATTACTCCCTTGTGACATTGTTCCTCATAGAATTCCTGAGTCCTACATGCATATCCTATCATAAAAATTTGGCGGCCTCTTAGGGCCAAAAATTGTGCATGTTTGTATTTAAGTCTCTCTAAACACGTCGAGATGAAAAATTCTAACATTCATATCTCCGGATTGAAGAAACTTAAATAGGGGCATCTGTCATACCCTAATTTTCAACCCTAAGATGCCACCATAATTTGTATCATTTGCATGATATCTAGCATCTTTGCATCACTAACCTATTGAAAATACAAAAATATTTTCTACTTTGTTTGTCTTAAGTTAGGGTTTTGCACGAAGAGTTTTCCAAGATTGATCAATCAAGACTTGACATGAGTTTCAAAATTTCAAACTCCTCATCCTTCCCATGTGATCAAGTGACTTCCATCAACAAGAATCAATTTCAAGATCATTCCATCTCAAATTCATCAAGGCCAGAGTTCAACTGATACCCTCAACTAGGGTTTTGACCCGAAGTCAACTAGTTGACTTTTTAGCCAAGGCATGATCCTAAAGCTTGAAGTATGGCTAAAATAATTAAAATACATCATAAGTGGGTCCTTTCACATCATCCAATGTACCCAAGATATCCCATTCATTAATGATTGCAAGAATTAGATTCATTTGATACAAATTCAACTTAGGCAAATTCAAAGTTTGACTTTTAAGATTTTTGGTCAATTATGGACTTTCCAAGTCAATGATTATGAAAATATGATCATTGAAGTCATTTGATCAAGTTTAGTCAAGAAAATCAAGGTTACTTGCAAAAAGTGCAAAGATGGAGAATTTGAAATTTTTACCAAGTCCCTAAAAATCATGTCCAAGTATCGAACTTTCCAAGGCCATAACTTATGATCCAAGCCACCATTTTATTTTCTCCAATGATCAGATTAAATACCTTGCTTCATACTTAAACTTTGTCTTAGGTGATGAAATCTCAAAAAATGCACGAATAAGGTGATATGGGGCCATGAAGTGGATGATTCCTTTGTTTGTCAAGTGGTAAAACACTTAGTGAAATTTTCAGCATGCTGACCTAGTCAAATGACCAACTTTATGCCAATTTTTCACTAAGATCCCAACTGATTCAAGAAAAGTGATCAACATGAAAGTTGTAGATAATGATTCCATCTTTCCAAAATGTCAAAGATTAAGAATCTCTCATGCTTGAGCTAAGAGAATCAAATTTGGGAAGATAGCCTCATGGAATGGTTCATAGGTCGATTTCCAAGCCAAAATACATTACAAATCCAAACAAATCCACAAGTACATGTACTTCTTGCTTCTAAATCCCCCATAATCATAATATTTCACCCACTTTTGAGCTATTATCCAAGTAATTAAACCAATACACAACGAACTATTCCACTTGTTGCATAAAGTAGCTTTAATCCAATAAGAAGTACCATTAAGCTCCCAAATGGACTTGGATCTAATACATACCAACTCCAAGCCTCAAGTCAACCCCTATGATTTATCAAGGACAACATAAAACACTCCATGAACTCCTCTCTTTTTCCATGCTTCCCACTTGAAGAATTGTGCAAGAACCAACCAAGCAAGCAATGAAGTACAAGCCATGATTATTTTATGATATTTGAGGCTTCTTGAACCCTCAAGGATACCTATAAATAAAGGACAAAGCCTCATCTATCAGCACAACAAGATTTCCAAGAAAAACTCCATTGTTGAGAGCTTTTCAACCTTAACCTCCCTTCTCTTATTTGGCTCGTGCATTTTGCAAACCAAAGGTTACAATCATCTTCTTGGAATTCATAAGTATTAGGATAAGCATCAAACAGTAGCTGGAAGTAGTGTTGAAGAGGAATTGGACCTTGATCCAATAGGTAGATTCTTTCACTTTGAAAGTCATTATACATACGTCATTTCATTTTGATTTCTGAAGCAAACATGAAGCATTTATTGTGTTGAGAAGGATCATTAGCTTATATGTCATTTATATTGTTGTTTGTGTGAGTTTATGTTGCATTAAACCTAAAGTTTCAGTTCTGGTTTTTGCCTTCGTGCATCTTCATCTTTGAGTATTATCTAAAACTTATCGTACCATTGTGTTCCTTACATTTTTCTAAGCGATATTGATCTTTATTTCATGAAAAATGGTTGAGAAATGAGAGAAAAACGGACGGAATAAGTTAGACTGAGTAAGAAAGAACTATTCATGAATTATAAGGAGACTGAGTAAGGAGAACTAATCTATCCGGATGGATTTGCTGTATTTAGGTTCAGTACTTTGAGATTGTTATAATTGCAATTAGAATTATATTCCTTTCAATAATATTATATGAATTTTGTTTGCTTAATCCAATTTCCATGTAATATTGTTGGTTAAATTTGAATGATATATGTTCTTGACTTTTGATCGCAATTCAACTTTGCTTAACCGTTAAATTTGCGATATATATAACCGTATGCTTAATCCGGCAATAAGAATATATACCTTACAGTGTCGATCACGCTTGTTGAATGATATTATGTTCAAATATGATAGAAGCCACAGTTGTAGCAATCGATGATAAGTTGAACCTGACACAGCGAATCCGTTTGTTTTATAATAACCTATTTCATAACAACTTATTTCAATAATCACTTATTTAATAATCGTTTTTTTCCTTAATCGATCCTGAATCCAACCCCCCCTAAATCGATTTACCTTTGGTTAGTAATAATCAAGAATCCTTGAGGGACGATTCGAGTCATTGTCGTTATACTACGTTTTCAAAATAACTCGGTTTTAATCCGCACGCGATAGCAGATCACCTACAAATGGCCATCTCCCGATGAAATTTCGTCAGAGAAGTTTGTTGAAGACTACTACAAGCACCTTTCTTTTATCACATGACTTTATATCCCCGGTGAGGTGTTCCGTTACAAGAACTTATATCACCAGTGAGGTTTTAATCACAACCAATGGTACTTTCCCTAGTAAATCACGGCGGAAGTCTATTGAAGATCCTCACTGGGATTTTCTATTTATTTGAGAAATCCAATTTTTTATAAGATTAACTAACTCGCATCCTTCGAAGATCCCCGGTGAAGTTATTTCTCTTTCCCCAACAAGTGGCCACCTTTTTAGGAGCTTGTTCGTTGATCCTTTCCGAGAGAAAGACTAGTTTAAAGAAGAAACCAAGGCCCGTTCGTTGGCTTATGACCCGAATCGTGAATATGTTTATTTTTCCTTTTCTAAGTGGAATACTTAAGTAAAGAAGAAGTTGAATCATGTTTTGATCATGTAAGCTTATTTGGACTCGTTATTTGAATAGGCGGTCATCTCTACCTTTGAGAAACCTATTGTGAAAGCTAGAACTCGTTATTTGAACAAACAGTCATCTCTACCTTTGAGAAACCTGTTGCGAAGATATTTCCTCAGTTGAAGTCACGATCGTTTGGAATGATCTATTCCCCAGGAAGCCTTGATCCATTGGAATTTGCAAATCTTCTTCCTCAGCTGAAGTTATAATCTTTTCCTCAGTGGAATTTCCTTTTGTATTTCCCCACTGTGGTGTTCCTTTATCCCTGTGTGTTTTCTCAACTAATATTACTCCCTTGTGACATTGTTCCTCATAGAATTCCTGAGTCCTACATGCATATCATTTCATAAAAATTTGGCGGCCTCTTAGGGCCAAAAATTGTGCATGTTTGTATTTAAGTCTCTCTAAACACGTCGAGATGAAAAATTCTAACATTCATATCTCCAGATTGAAGAAACTTAAATAGGGGCATCTGTCATACCCTAATTTTCAACCCTAATATGCCACCATAATTTGTATCATTTGCATGATATCTAGCATCTTTGCATCACTAACCTATTGAAAATACAAAAATATTTTCTACTTTGTTTGTCTTAAGCTAGGGTTTTGCACGAAGAGTTTTCCAAGATTGATCAATCAAGACTTGACATGAGTTTCAAAATTTCAAACTCCTCATCCTTCCCATGTGATCTAGTGACTTCCATCAACAAGAATCAACTTCAAGATCATTCCATCTCAAATTCATCAAGGCCAGAGTTCAACTGATACCCTCAACTAGGGTTTTGACCCGAAGTCAACTAGTTGACTTTTTAGCCAAGGCATGATCCTAAAGCTTGAAGTATGGCTAAAATAATTAAAATACATCATAAGTGGGTCCATTCACACCATCCAATGTACCCAAGATATCCCATTCATTAATGATTGCAAGAATTAGATTCATTTGATACAAAGTCAACTGAGGCAATGTCAAAGTTTGACTTTTAAGATTTTTGGTCAATTATGGACTTTCCAAGTCAATGATTATGAAAATATGATCATTGAAGTCATTTGATCAAGTTTAGTCAAGAAAATCAAGGTTACTTGCAAAAAGTGCAAAGATGGAGAATTTGAAATTTTTACCAAGTCCCTAAAAATCATGTCCAAGTACCGAACTTTCCAAGGCCATAACTTATGATCCAAGCCACCATTTTATTTTCTCCAATGATCAGATTAAATACCTTCCTTCATACTTAAACTTTGTCGTAGGTGATGAAATCTCAAAAAATGCACGAATAAGGTGATATGGGGCCATGAAGTGGATGATTCCTTTGTTTGTCAAGTGGTAAAACACTTAGTGAAATTTTCAGCATGCTGACCTAGTCAAATGACATACTTTATGCCAATTTTTCACTAAGATCCCAACTGATTCAAGAAAAGTGATCAACGTGAAAGTTGTAGATAATGATTCCATCTTTCCAAAATGTCCAAGATCAAGAATCTCTCATGCTTGAGCTAAGAGAATCGAATTTGGGAAGATAGCCTAATGGAATGGTTCATAGGTCGATTTCCAAGCCAAAATACATTACAAATCCAAACAAATCCACAAGTACATGTACTTCTTGCTTCTAAATCCCCCATAATCATAATATTTCACCCACTTTTGAGCTATTATCCAAGTAATTAAACCAATACACAACGAACTATTCCACTTGTTGCATAAAGTAGCTTTAATCCAACAAGAAGTACCATTGAGCTCCCAAATGGACTTGGATCTAATACATACCAACTCCAAGCCTCAAGTCAACCCCTATGATTTATCAAGGACAACTTAAAACACTCCATGAACTCCTCTCTTTTTCCATGCTTCCCACTTGGAGAATTGTGCAAGAACCAACCAAGCAAGCAATGAAGTACAAGCCATGATTATTTTATGATATCTGAGGCTTCTTGAACCCTCAAGGATACCTATAAATAGAGGACAAAGCCTCATCTATCCACACAACAAGATTTCCAAGAAAAACTCCATTCTTGAGAGCTTTTCAACCTTGACCTCCCTTCTTTTATTTGGCTCGTGCATTTTGCAAACCAAAGGTTACAAACATCTTCTTGGAACTCATAAGTATTAGGATAAGCATCAAACAGTAGCTGGAAGTAGTGTTGAAGAGGAATTGGACCTTGATCCAATAGGTATATTCTTTCACTTTGAAAGTCATTATACATACGTCATTTCATTTTGATTTCTGAAGCAAACATGAAGCATTTATTGTGTTAAGAAGGATCATTAGCTTATATCACTACGCCAAATAAGGGAAAACAGGGCGCTTATTTTGGCCTATAACAGCGCTTTTAAGCGCCCTCTAAAGTGGCGCTGGCATAGGTAAAGACAGCGCTTTGTTTTCCTGGAGAAAGCGCTGTCTAAAGTGGCCACATTATAGTGCGCTTTCAGAAAAAAGCGCCCTCTGGAGTGGTCCATAAAGGGACACCTTAGAGGGCGCTTTCTGGAAAAAACGCCCTCTAAAGTTGTCAATGTAAAGTGTTTAGAGGGCGCTTTCAGGAAAAAGCGCCCTCTAAATTTGTCAATGTAAAGTTTTTAGAGGGCGCTTTCAGGAAAAAGCGCCCTCTAAAGTTGTCAATGTAAAGTGTTTAGAGGGCGCTTTCTGGACAAAGCGCCCTCTAAAGTGTTAGTTATTTTAAAAAAATTTGTTTGAAAAACAGTGGATATTTAATTGGTAACCTGTTCGCATGCTGCAAAAGTGTAAAATTCATATTGATTTCATCCTTTAATCCAATGTTATACACCATTAATCCATTGATATATACAACATGAATCCATTTATATACAACATTAATCCTCCATATATACAACATTAATATATGATTCTTTGATCAACAATATACAACAACATATTCATGATTTAGTAAAAGTACAACAACAATATACAACATATATACAACAACAGCATACAACAACAACATTCCATACATATATGTACAACAATATAAAACCTAGCTATATGATTCTTTGATCAACAATGAATTGACACAATTCATCCTTCATTTCATCCAAATGAGCTCTTGAGTAAGATTTGTATTCCTCAAAGTACTACAATTAAGAGAATAAAACATATTCATGATTTAGTAACAAATTAGATGAAATATCCGATAATATTAAAATAAACCCTAAGTTATTATTCCATACCATTTTTGGGATGTCTATACGATTCAACGCAATGATATCTCTCATAAATCTCAATACAAAAAATCCGCAATCGACCAAATTATTTTGCTGAGGACACTACACAGAAAAACAAACAATATATATAGTTAATTTCTTACAAACACTATTATAAGCAAAAAAACAAACACTATTATAAGAAAAAATAAGATACTTAATATATACCTGAACTCTGACCCAGGTAATGTCCTTCCTATTACGATAATTCTTTTTCGATCTAAAATTTATTATTGCCCTAACAAAATAAAAACGTATATTGAGATCAATCTGACAGACATAATTAAATATACAAATACACACGAATATTTAGGGGAATTTCACTTACGCGTCAACCGTCTTCTTCATACTCGGATATTTACTCCAATTACCCGATAACGAATCGAGATAATACACTATTAGTCTCGAAAGATCCATAGCAACCAACACCCAGTGACCACTGTATCCAAAAGCTGTCTAGTAGTTCTAACCAATACTAAACAAAATAACGCCCATCCACCCATGGTGGCAAACATGTTCTGTATATCCAAAAGTTGTCTTGTAGTTCTATCGCACATCCATACAAAATAAGGCTCAACAAAAAAAACAGATGGCAGCATAAGTAGTATATCCAAAAAAGGCATGGTGAATATCCTAACTCCCAAATCTATCCTCGAAGCTTGTACGACAAATCAAGATCAACAGTAAAACATTACTTCTTTGACGTTTTCCAAGATAGATGGCAGAGTCGACACAAAGTTGGTGGCACTCCTATTTCCACTTGCAGAACCAGAATCAGAATTTTCAACTTCACTTATGTAGTATCTAGCGCGGAAAGCTAGCAAGTGTGCATAATAGGCAGGAGGAACTGCATACAAGATAACATTTTTGTTAAACTAAAGTTTTGTATAGCCTAAAACAAAAACAAGCAAAGGGAATCGAGTAACAAACCTATTGAGACAGATCGAGTACACCTCGCATAACTGAATGGAAAAAAATAGTATCAGAAGGCTTCTAAAATTAAATGAAAACAGTACAAGTTTAGAAAACATTAATTAAGATTAAAAAAGCAAATCATATCATTACGTGTAGCACAAGTTATTGGTCAAACTCTGTAGCTGGTCTGCAGTGAATCGGAATATGTTGTCGAACAAGGAAACCAATGTAACTTGCCAACATTGAACCGTTAGGCTCAATTAGTTGGTCTTTAGCACTCCAATGTACTTCAAATTTTACACCCTTGTCTCTTGCACGAATGATTGACTTCATAACAGTCAATCTTCGTTTGATTTCTTTTTCATTATTGTTACGTGATCCATTCGCGTCATGGGCATCGTCTTGGTTAGCCATTTTATCTGTAATATAGAAATGATTCAATAAGACCCAAGTAAGACAATGATTCAATACGTGAACACATTCATATACCTTCCATTTCTCTCATGTTACAACAATCTAAACTCTTTTTTTTTTATCATTGTTGAATACAAACTCACACACACCTACTGCATGCAAAAGACCAATGCAAACTTATGGTGTTTGGAACATGAACAAACTTGCATCCATAATCATCAAACTTCCAAGCACAAGCTCAAACACACTTCAAATGATATCAGTTTTCAATCAGAAATAAAAAACTTAGTTTGCCCTAAACAACATTAATCAACATAATGCATAAAATGTAAAACTAAGTTTAGAAAATGCCCTAATCAAACACATGAAGAAAGTGAACGGTAACGATGGAGAAGAGAAATACCTTCAAGGTGACGGTAACGATGGAGAAGAAAGTGAACAGTGACGGTGGACGCAGATAACTCAGTGAACGTGAACGCAGCAGTAGAAAAAGGCGACGGCGACGATGACGGTGAGGGAGGGAGAACGAACGGAGGACGAGAGTAATCGCAGTAGAGAGTAATCGCAGTAGAGAGAAAACCCAGTTACGTAAACGAAATAGCTTATAGAGAGGGAAAATAAAGAGACATGCAGTATATGTTATAATTTTAATGTTTACTAAAGGGGACCTTAGAGGGCGCTTCTGAAAGCGCTCTCTAAGGCTTTCCAAAAGCGCCTTCTAAACTGGAAATGTACATGGACTTAGAGAGCGCTTTTTTAAAAGCGCCCTCTAAGGGTAACCTTAGAGGGCGCTTTCACTAAAGTGCCCTCTATTGTTGTCCCTCCATTTCCTCATTATTTTTTTTTGGCTTCACTTTAGAGGGCGCTTTGTTACAAAAGCGCCCTCTAAATGGGGCCTAAGAGGGCGCTTCTAAAAGCGCTCTCTAAGGCTTTCCAAAAGCACCTTATAAACTGGAAATGTACATGGACATAGAGAGCGCTTTTTAAAAAGCGCCCTCTAAGGTTACCCTTAGAGGGCGCTTTCAATAAAGCGTCCTCTATTGGTGTCCCTCCATTTCCTCATTATTTTTTCGCTTCACTTTAGAGTGCGCTTTGTTACAAAAGCGCCCTCTAAAGTGCGCTGTCTATTCCAATAGTATGCTCCTTATTTTTTCTCTTCACTTTAGAGTGCGCTTTTGTAATAAAGCGCCCTCTAAGGGGCGCTGTCTATTCCAGTTTTTGGCGTAGTGTATGTCATTTATATTTTTGTTTGTGTGAATTTATGTTGCATTAAACCTAAAGTTTCAGTTCTGGTTTTTGCCTTCGTGCATCTTCATCTTTGAGTATTAGCTAAAACTTATCGTACCATTGTGTTCCTTACATTTTTCTAAGCGATATTGATCTTTATTTCATGAAAAATGGTTGAGAAATGAGAGAAAAACGGACGGAATAAGTTAGACTGAGTAAGAAAGAACTATTCATGAATTATAAGGAGACTGAGTAAGGAGAACTAATCTATCCGAACGGATTTGCTGTATTTAGGTTCAGTACTTTGAGATTGTTATAATTGCAATTAGAATTATATTCCTTTCAATAATATTATATGATTTTTGTTTGCTTAATCCAATTTCCATGTAATATTGTTGGTTAAATTTGAATGATATATGTTCTTGACTTTTGATCGCAATTCAACTTTGCTTAACCGTTAAATTTGCGATATATATAATCGTATGTTTAATCGGGCAATAAGAATATATACCTTACAGTGTCGATCACGCTTGTTGAATGATATTATGTTCAAATATGATAGAAGCCGCAGTTGTAGCAATCGATGATAAGTTGAACCTGACACAGCGAATCCGTTTGTTTTATAATAACCTATTTCATAACAACTTATTTCAATAATCACTTATTTAATAATCATTTTTTTCCTTAATCGATCCTGAATCCAACCCCCCCTAAATCGATTTACCTTTGGTTAGTAATAATCAAGAATCCTTGAGGGACGATTCGAGTCATTGTCGTTATACTACGTTTTTAAAATAACTCGGTTTTGATCCGCACGCGACAACAGATCACCAACAAATGGCCATCTCCCGATGAAATTTCGTCAGAGAAGTTTGTTGAAGACTACTACAAGCACCTTTCTTTTATCATATGACTTTATATCCCCGGTGAGGTGTTCTGTTACAAGAACTTATATCACCAATGAGGTTTTAATCACAACCAATGGTACTTTCCCTAGTAAATCACGGCGGAAGTCTATTGAAGATCCTCACTGGGATTTTCTATTTATTTGAGAAATCCAGTTTTTTATAAGATTAACTAACTCGCATCCTTCGAAGATCCCCGGTGAAGTTATTTCTCTTTCCCCAACAAGTGGTCACCTTTTTAGGAGCTTGTTCGTTGATCCTTTCCGAGAGAAAGACTAGTTTAAAGAAGAAACCAAGGCCCGTTCGTTGGCTTATGACCCGAATCGTGGATAGGTTTATTTTTCCTTTTCTAAGTGGAATACTTAAGTAAAGAAGAAGTTGAATCATGTTTTGATCATGTAAGCTTATTTGCACTCGTTATTTGAATAGGCGGTCATCTCTACCTTTGAGAAACCTATTGTGAAAGCTAGAACTCGTTACTTGAACAAACAGTCATCTCTACCTTTGAGAAACCTGTTGCGAAGATATTTCCTCAGTTGAAGTCACGGTCGTTTGGAATGATCTATTCCCCAGGAAGCCCTGATCCATTGGAATTTGCAAATCTTCTTCCTCAGCTGAAGTTATAATCTTTTCCTCAGTGGAATTTCCTTTTGTCTTTCCCCACTGTGGTGTTCCTTTATCCCTGTGTGTTTTCTCAACTAATATTACTCCCTTGTGACATTGTTCCTCATAGAATTCCTGAGTCATACATGCATATCATATCATAAAAATTTGGCGGCCTCTTAGGGCCAAAAATTGTGCATGTTTGTATTTAAGTCTCTCTAAACACGTCGAGATGAAAAATTCTAACATTCATATCTCCGGATTAAAGAAACTTAAATAGGGGCATCTGTCATACCCTAATTTTCAACCCTAAGATGCCACCATAATTTGTATCATTTGCATGATATCTAGCATCTTTGCATCAATAACCTATTGAAAATACAAAAATATTTTCTACTTTGTTTGTCTTAAGCTAGGGTTTTGCACGAAGAGTTTTCCAAGATTGATCAATCAAGACTTGACATGAGTTTCAAAATTTCAAACTCCTCATCCTTCCCATGTGATCAAGTGACTTCCATCAACAAGAATCAATTTCAAGATCATTCCATCTCAAATTCATCAAGGCCAGAGTTCAACTGATACCCTCAACTAGGGTTTTGACCCGAAGTCAACTAGTTGACTTTTTAGCCAAGGCATGATCCTAAAGCTTGAAGTATGGCTAAAATAATTAAAATACATCATAAGTGGGTCCATTCACATCATCCAATGTACCCAAGATATCCCATTCATTAATGATTGCAAGAATTAGATTCATTTGATACAAAGTCAACTGAGGCAATGTCAAAGTTTGACTTTCAAGATTTTTGGTCAATTATGGACTTTCCAAGTCAATGATTATGAAAATATGATCATTGAAGTCATTTGATCAAGTTTAGTCAAGAAAATCAAGGTTACTTGCAAAAAGTGCAAAGATGGAGAATTTGAAATTTTTACCAAGTCCCTAAAAATCATGTCCAAGTACCGAACTTTCCAAGGCCATAACTTATGATCCAAGCCACCATTTTATTTTCTCCAATGATCAGATTAAATACCTTCCTTCATACTTAAACTTTGTCGTAGGTGATGAAATCTCAAAAAATGCACGAATAAGGTGATATGGGGCCATGAAGTGGATGATTCCTTTGTTTGTCAAGTGGTAAAACACTTAGTGAAATTCTCAGCATGCTGACCAACTTTATGCCAATTTTTCACTAAGATCCCAACTGATTCAAGAAAAGTGATCAACATGAAAGTTGTAGATAATGATTCCATCTTTCCAAAATGTCCAAGATCAAGAATCTCTCATGCTTGAGCTAAGAGAATCGAATTTGGGAAGATAGCCTCATGGAATGGTTCATAGGTCGATTTCCAAGGCAAAATACATTACAAATCCAAACAAATCCACAAGTACATGTACTTCTTGCTTCTAAATCCCCCATAATCATAATACTTCACCCACTTTTGAGCTATTATCCAAGTAATTAAACCAATACACAACGAACTATTCCACTTGTTGCATAAAGTAGCTTTAATCCAACAAGAAGTACCATTGAGCTCCAAAATGGACTTGGATCTAATACATACCAACTCCAAGCCTCAAGTCAACCCCTATGATTTATCAAGGACAACATAAAACACTCCATGAACTCCTCTCTTTTTCCATGCTTCCCACTTGGAGAATTGTGCAAGAACCAACCAAGCAAGCAATGAAGTACAAGCCATGATTATTTTATGATATCTGAGGCTTCTTGAACCCTCAAGGATACCTATAAATAGAGGACAAAGCCTCATCTATCCACACAACAAGATTTCCAAGAAAAACTCCACTCTTGAGAGCTTTTCAACCTTAACCTCCCTTCTCTTATTTGGCTCGTGCATTTTGCAAACCAAAGGTTACAAACATCTTGTTGGAACTCATAAGTATTAGGAGAAGCATCAAACAGTAGCTGGAAGTAGTGTTGAAGAGGAATTAGACCTTGATCCAATAGGTATATTCTTTCACTTTGAAAGTCATTATACATACGTCATTTCATTTTGATTTCTAAAGCAAACATGAAGCATTTATTGTGTTAAGAAGGATCATTAGCTTATATGTCATTTATATTGTTGTTTGTGTGAATTTATGTTGCATTAAACCTAAAGTTTCAGTTCTGGTTTTTGCCTTCGTGCATCTTCATCTTTGAGTATTAGCTAAAACTTATCGTACCATTGTGTTCCTTACATTTTTCTAAGCGATATTGATCATTATTTCATGAAAAATGGTTGAGAAATGAGAGAAAAACGGACGGAATAAGTTAGACTGAGTAAGAAAGAACTATTCATGAATTATAAGGAGACTGAGTAAGGAGAACTAATCTATCCGAACGGATTTGCTGTATTTAGGTTCAGTACTTTGAGATTGTTATAATTGCAATTAGAATTATATTCCTTTCAATAATATTATATGATTTTTGTTTGCTTAATCCAATTTCCATGTAATATTGTTGGTTAAATTTGAATGATATATGTTCTTGACTTTTGATCGCAATTCAACTTTGCTTAACCGTTAAATTTGCGATATATATAACCGTATGCTTAATCCGGCAATAAGAATATATACCTTACAGTGTCGATCACGCTTGTTGAATGATATTATGTTCAAATATGATAGAAGCCGCAGTTGTAGCAATCGATGATAAGTTGAACCTGACACAGCGAATCCGTTTGTTTTATAATAACTTATTTCATAACAACTTATTTCAATAATCACTTATTTAATAATCGTTTTTTTCCTTAATCGATCCTGAATCCAACCCCCCCTAAATCGATTTACCTTTGGTTAGTAATAATCAAGAATCCTTGAGGGACGATTCGAG
This sequence comes from Lathyrus oleraceus, assembly GCF_024323335.1. NCBI lineage: Eukaryota > Viridiplantae > Streptophyta > Magnoliopsida > Fabales > Fabaceae > Lathyrus > Lathyrus oleraceus. Next base: position 415,147,000 of record NC_066581.1, on the reverse strand, counting down.
TCATTGTCGTTATACTACGTTTTCAAAATAACTCGGTTTTGATCCGCACGCGACAGCAGATCACCAACAAATGGCCATCTCCCGATGAAATTTCGTCAGAGAAGTTTGTTGAAGACTACTACAAGCACCTTTCTTTTATCACATGACTTTATATCCCCGGTGAGGTGTTCCATTACAAGAACTTATATCACCAGTGAGGTTTTAATCACAACTAATGGTACTTTCCCTAGTAAATCACGGCGGAAGTCTATTGAAGATCCTCACTGGGATTTTCTATTTATTTGAGAAATCCAGTTTTTTATAAGATTAACTAACTCGCATCCTTCGAAGATCCCCGGTGAAGTTATTTCTCTTTCCCCAACAAGTGGTCACCTTTTTAGGAGCTTGTTCGTTGATCCTTTCCGAGAGAAAGACTAGTTTAAAGAAGAAACCAAGGCCCGTTCGTTGGCTTATGACCCGAATCGTGGATAGGTTTATTTTTCCTTTTCTAAGTGGAGTACTTAAGTAAAGAAGAAGTTGAATCATGTTTTGATCATGTAAGCTTATTTGGACTCGTTATTTGAATAGGCGGTCATCTCTACCTTTGAGAAACCTATTGTGAAAGCCAGAACTCGTTATTTGAACAAACAATCATCTCTACCTTTGAGAAACCTGTTGCGAAGATATTTCCTCAGTTGAAGTCACGATCGTTTGGAATGATCTATTCCCCAGGAAGCCCTGATCCATTGGAATTTGCAAATCTTCTTCCTCAGCTGAAGTTATAATCTTTTCCTCAGTGGAATTTCCTTTTGTCTTTCCCCACTGTGGTGTTCCTTTATCCCTGTGTGTTTTCTCAACTAATATTACTCCCTTGTGACATTGTTCCTCATAGAATTCCTGAGTCATACATGCATATCATATCATAAAAATTTGGCGGCCTCTTAGGGCCAAAAATTGTGCATGTTTGTATTTAAGTCTCTCTAAACACGTCGAGATGAAAAATTCTAACATTCATATCTCCGGATTAAAGAAACTTAAATAGGGGCATCTGTCATACCCTAATTTTCAACCCTAAGATGCCACCATATTTGTATCATTTGCATGATATCTAGCATCTTTGCATCACTAACCTATTGAAAATACAAAAATATTTTCTACTTTGTTTGTCTTAAGCTAGGGTTTTGCACGAAGAGTTTTCCAAGATTGATCAATCAAGACTTGACATGAGTTTCAAAATTTCAAACTCCTCATCCTTCCCATGTGATCAAGTGACTTCCATCAACAAGAATCAATTTCAAGATCATTCCATCTCAAATTCATCAAGGCCAGAGTTCAACTGATACCCTCAACTAGGGTTTTGACCCGAAGTCAACTAGTTGACTTTTTAGCCAAGGCATGATCCTAAAGCTTGAAGTATGGCTAAAATAATTAAAATACATCATAAGTGGGTCCATTCACATCATCCAATGTACCCAAGATATCCCATTCATTAATGATTGCAAGAATTAGATTCATTTGATACAAAGTCAACTGAGGCAATGTCAAAGTTTGACTTTCAAGATTTTTGGTCAATTATGGACTTTCCAAGTCAATGATTATGAAAATATGATCATTGAAGTCATTTGATCAAGTTTAGTCAAGAAAATCAAGGTTACTTGCAAAAAGTGCAAAGATGGAGAATTTGAAATTTTTACCAAGTCCCTAAAAATCATGTCCAAGTACCGAACTTTCCAAGGCCATAACTTATGATCCAAGCCACCATTTTATTTTCTCCAATGATCAGATTAAATATCTTCCTTCATACTTAAACTTTGTCGTAGGTGATGAAATCTCAAAAAATGCACGAATAAGGTGATATGGGGCCATGAAGTGGATGATTCCTTTGTTTGTCAAGTGGTAAAACACTTAGTGAAATTCTCAGCATGCTGACCAACTTTATGCCAATTTTTCACTAAGATCCCAACTGATTCAAGAAAAGTGATCAACATGAAAGTTGTAGATAATGATTCCATCTTTCCAAAATGTCCAAGATCAAGAATCTCTCATGCTTGAGCTAAGAGAATCGAATTTGGGAAGATAGCCTCATGGAATGGTTCATAGGTCGATTTCCAAGCCAAAATACATTACAAATCCAAACAAATCCACAAGTACATGTACTTCTTGCTTCTAAATCCCCCATAATCATAATACTTTACCCACTTTTGAGCTATTATCCAAGTAATTAAACCAATACACAACGAACTATTCCACTTGTTGCATAAAGTAGCTTTAATCCAACAAGAAGTACCATTGAGCTCCAAAATGGACTTGGATCTAATACATACCAACTCCAAGCCTCAAGTCAACCCCTATGATTTATCAAGGACAACATAAAACACTCCATGAACTCCTCTCTTTTTCCATGCTTCCCACTTGGAGAATTGTGCAAGAACCAACCAAGCAAGCAATGAAGTACAAGCCATGATTATTTTATGATATCTGAGGCTTCTTGAACCCTCAAGGATACCTATAAATAGAGGACAAAGCCTCATCTATCCACACAACAAGATTTCCAAGAAAAACTCCACTCTTGAGAGCTTTTCAACCTTAACCTCCCTTCTCTTATTTGGCTCGTGCATTTTGCAAACCAAAGGTTACAAACATCTTGTTGGAACTCATAAGTATTAGGAGAAGCATCAAACAGTAGCTGGAAGTAGTGTTGAAGAGGAATTAGACCTTGATCCAATAGGTATATTCTTTCACTTTGAAAGTCATTATACATACGTCATTTCATTTTGATTTCTAAAGCAAACATGAAGCATTTATTGTGTTAAGAAGGATCATTAGCTTATATGTCATTTATATTGTTGTTTGTGTGAATTTATGTTGCATTAAACCTAAAGTTTCAGTTCTGGTTTTTGCCTTCGTGCATCTTCATCTTTGAGTATTAGCTAAAACTTATCGTACCATTGTGTTCCTTACATTTTTCTAAGCGATATTGATCTTTATTTCATGAAAAATGGTTGAGAAATGAGAGAAAAACGGACGGAATAAGTTAGACTGAGTAAGAAAGAACTATTCATGAATTATAAGGAGACTGAGTAAGGAGAACTAATCAATCCGAACGGATTTGCTGTATTTAGGTTCAGTACTTTGAGATTGTTATAATTGCAATTAGAATTATATTCCTTTCAATAATATTATATGATTTTTGTTTGCTTAATCCAATTTCCATGTAATATTGTTGGTTAAATTTGAATGATATATGTTCTTGACTTTTGATCGCAATTCAACTTTGCTTAACCGTTAAATTTGCGATATATATAACCGTATGCTTAATCCGGCAATAAGAATATATACCTTACAGTGTCGATCACGCTTGTTGAATGATATTATGTTCAAATATGATAGAAGCCGCAGTTGTAGCAATCGATGATAAGTTGAACCTGACACAGCGAATCCGTTTGTTTTATAATAACTTATTTCATAACAACTTATTTCAATAATCACTTATTTAATAATCGTTTTTTTCCTTAATCGATCCTGAATCCAACCCCCCCTAAATCGATTTACCTTTGGTTAGTAATAATCAAGAATCCTTGAGGGACGATTCGAGTCATTGTCGTTATACTACGTTTTCAAAATAACTCGGTTTTGATCCGCACGCGACAGCAGATCACCAACAAATGGCCATCTCCCGATGAAATTTCGTCAGAGAAGTTTGTTGAAGACTACTACAAGCACCTTTCTTTTATCACATGACTTTATATCCCCGGTGAGGTGTTCCATTACAAGAACTTATATCACCAGTGAGGTTTTAATCACAACCAATGGTACTTTCCCTAGTAAATCACGGCGGAAGTCTATTGAAGATCCTCACTGGGATTTTCTATTTATTTGAGAAATCCAGTTTTTTATAAGATTAACTAACTCGCATCCTTCGAAGATCCCCGGTGAAGTTATTTCTCTTTCCCCAACAAGTGGTCACCTTTTTAGGAGCTTGTTCGTTGATCCTTTCCGAGAGAAAGACTAGTTTAAAGAAGAAACCAAGGCCCGTTCGTTGGCTTATGACCCGAATCGTGGATAGGTTTATTTTTCCTTTTCTAAGTGGAGTACTTAAGTAAAGAAGAAGTTGAATCATGTTTTGATCATGTAAGCTTATTTGGACTCGTTATTTGAATAGGCGGTCATCTCTACCTTTGAGAAACCTATTGTGAAAGCCAGAACTCGTTATTTGAACAAACAATCATCTCTACCTTTGAGAAACCTGTTGCGAAGATATTTCCTCAGTTGAAGTCACGATCGTTTGGAATGATCTATTCCCCAGGAAGCCCTGATCCATTGGAATTTGCAAATCTTCTTCCTCAGCTGAAGTTATAATCTTTTCCTCAGTGGAATTTCCTTTTGTCTTTCCCCACTGTGGTGTTCCTTTATCCCTGTGTGTTTTCTCAACTAATATTACTCCCTTGTGGCATTGTTCCTCATAGAATTCCTGAGTCCTACATGCATATCATATCATAAAAATTTGGCGGCCTCTTAGGGCCAAAAATTGTGCATGTTTGTATTTAAGTCTCTCTAAACACGTCGAGATGAAAAATTCTAACACTCATATCTCCAGATTGAAGAAACATAAATAGGGGCATCTGTCATACCCTAATTTTCAACCCTAAGATGCCACCATAATTTGTATCATTTGCATGATATCTAGCATCTTTGCATCACTAACCTATTGAAAATACAAAAATATTTTCTACTTTGTTTGTCTTAAGCTAGGGTTTTGCACGAAGAGTTTTCCAAGATTGATCAATCAAGACTTGACATGAGTTTCAAAATTTCAAACTCCTCATCCTTCCCATGTGATCAAGTGACTTCCATCAACAAGAATCAATTTCAAGATCATTCCATCTCAAATTCATCAAGGCCAGAGTTCAACTGATACCCTCAACTAGGGTTTTGACCCGAAGTCAACTAGTTGACTTTTTTGCCAAGGCATGATCCTAAAGCTTGAAGTATGGCTAAAATAATTAAAATACATCATATGTGGGTCCATTCACATCATCCAATGTACCCAAGATATCCCATTCATTAATGATTGCAAGAATTAGATTCATTTGATACAAAGTCAACTGAGGCAGTGTCAAAGTTTGACTTTCAAGATTTTTGGTCAATTATGGACTTTCCAAGTCAATGATTATGAAAATATGATCATTGAAGTCATTTGATCAAGTTTAGTCAAGAAAATCAAGGTTACTTGCAAAAAGTGCAAAGATGGAGAATTTGAAATTTTTACCAAGTCCCTAAAAATCATGTCCAAGTACCGAACTTTCCAAGGCCATAACTTATGATCCAAGCCACCATTTTATTTTCTCCAATGATCAGATTAAATACCTTCCTTCATACTTAAACTTTGTCGTAGGTGATGAAATCTCAAAAAATGCACGAATAAGGTGATATGGGGCCATGAAGTGGATGATTCCTTTGTTTGTCAAGTGGTAAAACACTTAGTGAAATTCTCAGCATGCTGACCAACTTTATGCCAATTTTTCACTAAGATCCCAACTGATTCAAGAAAAGTGATCAACATGAAAGTTGTAGATAATGATTCCATCTTTCCAAAATGTCCAAGATCAAGAATCTCTCATGCTTGAGCTAAGAGAATCGAATTTGGGAAGATAGCCTCATGGAATGGTTCATAGGTCGATTTCCAAGCCAAAATACATTACAAACCCAAACAAATCCACAAGTATATGTACTTATTGCTTCTAAATCCCCCATAATCATAATATTTCACCCAATTTTGAGCTATTATCCAAGTAATTAAACCAGTACACAACGAACTATTCCACTTGTTTAATCCAACAAGAAGTACCATTGAGCTCCCAAATGGACTTGGATCTAATACATACCAACTCCAAGCCTCAAGTCAACCCCTATGATTTATCAAGGACAACATAAAACACTCCATGAACTCCCTCTTTTTCCATGCTTCCCACTTGGAGAATTGTGCAAGAACCAACCAAGCAAGCAATGAAGTACAAGCCATGATTATTTTATGATATCTGAGGCTTCTTAAACCCTCAAGGATACCTATAAATAGAGGACAAAGCCTCATCTATCCACACAACAAGATTTCCAAGAAAAACTCCATTCTAGAGAGCTTTTCAACCTTAAACTCCCTTCTCTTATTTGGCCCGTGCATTTCGCAAACCAAAGGTTACAATCATCTTCTTGGAACTCATAAGTATTAGGATAAGCATCAAACAGTAGCTGGAAGTAGTGTTGAAGAGGAATTGGACCTTGATCCAATAGGTATATTCTTTCACTTTGAAAGTCATTATACATACGTCATTTCATTTTGATTTCTGAAGCAAACATGAAGCATTTATTGTGTTAAGAAGGATCATTAACTTAAATGTCATTTATATTGTTGTTTGTGTGAATTTATGTTGCATTAAACCTAAAGTTTCAGTTCTGGTTTTTGCCTTCGTGCATCTTCATCTTTGAGTATTAGCTAAAACTTATCGTACCATTGTGTTCCTTACATTTTTCTAAGCGATATTGATCTTTATTTCATGAAAAATGGTTGAGAAATGAGAGAGATATGATTGATGGAAGATTTGAAAAATAATGGAATAAAAAACGAAAAATGAGAGAGAGAGAGAGAGAGAGAGGTTGAAGATGATGTTGAGTTGGCATTGAAAAATTCAAAAGGAAACGTGTTATACAATATATACAATTGTTTGCGTTTTAATTAATGGAGGTATAGCCACCCCAGTGGTAGAAGCACGCGTCCAAAGTCACTTGTAACCAAAAGGTTTGGGGTTTGAATCCCCCTTGCCTCAGACTTTGGTTTTTATTTTTTCCAAACAGTACAGGGAACCCAAAGGACGTGGATTCGAACCTGGCCAGTGTAATGTTTATTTTGTCTCACTTGTTAAATGTTCATTTTTCTTTATAACTTCAAATATCCATAACTTCATGATCCCTTAACATTTTTGACCCATTCTTTTTGCCATGTGTTTATGAGAATGTCTATTTTATGATGACACCAAAAAATCTCAAAAATATTATTTATTTCACCACTTTTGATTGGATGGAAAACATGTGTTTTTAAGTGTTTTTTAAGGCTCCTAATTGATCATTTTGGCTTATGTCTTGTTTGTTCTTGATGTTGAAAGTTTGTATGATTAAAGCACACTCTTTTAAATGTTTATTGTTATCCTTAACATGTTTGAACTTGATTATCTTCATACAATTTATTCACCTTGAAAACATGCTTGAATGAATGGTTAAGAGGTTATTAGGTTTCCACTTAAGCTTGGTCTTATCGTGAACTTTGATTCAAGTTTAATGTTTATTTTGTGAAGACTTATAATCTGATGCATGTTTGACCTAAATTGATTCATGTTGTGTTTAACATGTATCAATGAATGCTTTTACCATGTCAAATGTGATTTTGTCTTCACCATCAATGTGTTGTGTCTTGTGATGTTATGTGAAACTTCGTCATGTCTTGTTTATGTTTATCTTAATGCCTAAAAACCATGATCAATATTGTCATCCATACCTCCCTCATCTTGTGATTGTCATTATATTTAGCCATATTTGGTGCCTTAATGTTAATGCATGTTCAACCTTGTTATTGTTTATATCTAAGGGAAGGGAATCATGACATTCTTGTCATTTTGCATGTGTGTGTTCATCTGCGTCCTATGAAACTTTGATTCCCCTTAATCCAAAACTTCTAGATACAATCTAAGGTTCCCCTCAATGTAAACCTTAGGATTTTATATCTCTCTCTCTCCTTCTTATAACCACTTTCATAAGAAACATTGACTTAGGTCGTTGTTTTCCCTTTTATTTCTTAATCAAATGCTTCAAAACACTTAAGCATATTCAAAGATCTTTTCATAAGACCTAAAAATGCACAAAATTAATTCAACCCCTTTTTCCACTTTGGCTTTTCCATGTTTAAAACTGTTTCATAAAAAGGATTAGACATGAGTCATCCCTAGTTGAGATTTAAATCTCCTACCTCATAAAATTGTTGAGATTGATATTGATTGTTTTCCATATGGAAGAGGCATGTGGCATACTTGTTGATTATATATCCAAGTGAGAGCCCTTATTTCAATTTGATGCAAAGATCTATCTTCCACATGTTTGTGGTGGTTTAAAAGTGAGTTTTCTCCTTAAGATGACAATTTGTCTCTTTCTCATAAAATCAACCCCAACAAATCCCTTCTATCTTTTGAACCCAAACTACGAGGTTTTGATCCTTCACGAGTACGTAGGCATAAGACTCAATGTCTTTCCAAATCATCAAACAATAAAAAGATGTTCCTTTTCTCATCTTTTAAATAATTGCTTTTATTATTTAAGAAAACATGATTTTGATTTTTAAAATTCAATTTCAAAATGAACATCATAAAATTTAATTTTATTTGGCTGAAAGATAAATAAGAGTAGAAACAATTGAATAAAAGGCTCAACTTTATTTAATAGAATGGTAGTCTGTAAATGACAAGACTCCATAGATCTTTACAAAAAGTTGAAAAATGGTAACATACATGGAAAAGGGATACATTGAATACAATGATCACTAATCCTTATACCAACTTTGATATCTAAATGACGTGCTCAAGAATGTCTTCAAGGCTGAAGGTCAACCGAATGCAGTTACTTGCCATAATCCCTAATTCTTTTGCATAAATTGCCCCAAGGCAGAGTACTCAATTTATCGGGATAAATTTTCTGTTTTATGTCTCTAACTTTTGCGTAGATCTCCCTTTCGGGTTTTCAATCCACCGAGACGCTCATTTTTGCCTAAGCCGCCCTTTCGGGTTTTCAACTTAGCGAGTTGTTCTTTTCTCTTTAAGCGAAGTATTTCTTGACTGCCTCGGCATTCACAAGACGAGTAAACTCTTCACCATCCATAGTTATAAGAATCAAAGCACCGCCTAAAAAGACTCTCTTGACAACATATGAGCCTTCAATATTAGGAGACCATTTGCCCCTAGCATCTAGTTTGAAAGATAAAACCTTCTTGAGCACAAGATCACCTTCTCTGAACACACGAGGCCTGACCTTCTTATCAAAAGCTTTCTTCATTCTCTGCTGATATAACTGACCATGACACATGGCAGTCAACCTCTTATCCTCGATCAAATTCAGCTGATCATACCTCGTCTGACACCATTCAGCTTCTGTCAACTTGGCTTCCACCAAGACACACAATGATGGAATCTCAACCTCTACGGGGAGCACATCTTCCATGCCATAAACAAGTGAGAAAGGGGTTGCCCCTATTTAAGAGTGGACGGATGTACGGTATCCATGCATAGCAAATGGGAGCATCTCATGCCAATCTTTGTACGTCACAACCATCTTCTGAATGATCTTCTTGATATTCATGTTCGCAGCTTCAACGGTTCCATTCATCTTAGGTCTGCAGGGAGAAGAATTATGATGTGCTATCTTGAAGTCTTTGCAAAGGGCTTCCACCATATTATTGTTCAAGTTTGATCCATTATCAGTAATGATCTTGCTTGTCACACCATAACGACATATAATCTGATTCTTGATAAACCGCACAACAACTTGCTTGGTTACATTTGCATACGATGCCGCTTCAACCCACTTTGTGAAGTAGTCAGTAGCCACCAAAATGAAACGATGTCCATTCGAAGCTTTGGGTTCAATCATACCAATCATATTAATTCCCCATGTGGAGAAGGGTCGTGGATAGGAAATGACATTCAGTAGCGTCGGTGGAACATGAATCTTATATGCATAAATTTGACACTTGTGGCATTTCTTCACAAACTTGCAACAACCAGATTCCATTGTCAGCTATTAGTAACATGGTCTCAACATCTTCTTAGCCATATCATGTCCATTGGAATTAGTACCAAAGGAACCTTCATGGACTTCAGTCATCAACAGGTCTGCTTCCTGTCTATCCACGCATCTGCGCAAAACCATATCGAAGTTTCTCTTGTACGGCACATCACCATTCAGGTAGAATTTGCCAGCTAATCTTCTCAAAGTATTCTTATCTTTAAAAGATGCCCAGGCAGATAAATTTGACTTTGGAGAAAACACTTGATATCAAAATACCACGACCCTTCATCTTTGATATCTTTAACAGCAAACACATGAGTTGGCCTATCAAGACGCATCATAGTCAAATTAGGAACTTCATTCTAAAACTTCACCACAATCATTGAAGCCAGCATTGCAAGAGCATCTGCCATCCAGTTTTCATCTCGAGGGATATGATGAAATTCAACCTTTGTAAAGAAAGTTGAAATCCTCCTCGCATAATTTCTATATGGTATCAAACCGAGTTGATTCGTCTCCCATTCACCTTTGATCTGATTCACAACCAAAGCTGAATCTCCATAGATGTTAAGATACTTGATTCTGAGATTTATGGCCTCTTCAAGCCCCATAATGCAAGCTTCATACTCAGCCATATTATTCGTACACTTGAAAGTCAATCTAGCTGTAAATGGAAAATGCGTGCCTTGAGGAGTAATAATCACTGCCCCAATGCCATTACCATACTGATTAACAACTCCATCAAATACCATGCCCCAACGTGAACATGGTTTTGGCCCTTCTTCAAGCAATGGTTCATCAGCATCTTTCATCTTCAAGTACAAAATCTCTTCATCAGGAAAATCATACTGCAACTGATTAATAATCTTCAATCGGTTGGTGAGCCAAATGGTCAGCCAAGACACTACCTTTAATCTCTTTTTGAGATCGGTATTCAATATCATACTCAGACAATAACATCTGCCAACGGGCAATCCTCCTAGTTAAAGTAGGATTTTCAAAAATATACTTGATTGGCCAATGCGCAATAAGTCTTTTCAAGCATAGAATACCGAGTCTCACTATCGGTGAATTTCTTACTGAGGTAGTAAATTTCATATTCTTTCTTTCTAGTTTCATCTTGCTGAACTAAAACGCAACCCATACTTTCTTCAAGCACAGTCAAATACATGATCAACGGTCTTCCTTCAACAGGCGGAGACAGAATGGGAGGCTCAAGCAGATACTCTTTGATACTATCAAAAGCTTTCTGGCAATCCTCGGTCCAATCACACGATTGATCTTTCTGAAGAAGCTTGAATATAGGCGCACACGTGGCAGTCATCTGTGAAATGAATCTTGAGATATAATTCAAGCGACCAAGAAAACCTCTAACTTGCTTCTTAGTTTTGGGCGCAGGCATCTCTTGTATTGCTTTTACCTTAGCAGGATCAACTTCAATACCCTTCTCGCTGACAATAAAACCAAACAACTTACCAGATCGAACACTAAATGTACACTTATTGGGATTCAAGCGGAGTTTGTACTTCCTCAAACGTTGGAATAACTTCAATAAATGCTCAACGTGTCCTTCTTCATTACTGGATTTAGAAATCATATCATCAACATAGACTTTGACCTCTTTATGCATCATATCGTGAAAAAGAGTGGTCATTGCTCTCTGGTATGTTGCACCATGTAAGACCCCAATTTTGACCCTAAGATCCCTCATGGCATCATAACATTGCATTTGCATTGCCTCAAGGATCATAAGCATCTTGGTTCCCCTTACCTTTGGGTGGGACCTCTTGTGAGTGGTTTGAGATCACCAAGCATGCTTGAATTGTACATTATTGCTTTTCTTATTTTTTTTACTAACCAAAAGCATAAAAATATGTCACTAACATCTTTTGTTTATAGCTTGAGCAATCACAAGGTCAAAAGTTTCAAGGAGATCATTGGTGCAAAGATATGGCCAAGAGAAGAGGAAAGCAAGCATGGTAATGGTTCCCAAAACTTTCATCCATCAAATATGCCTCCCTAGCATCTCAATTCATCATTTTGATCAAAGCAAATTAAAGGGTTTGAGGTTTATCTCCCAAGGAAACCCTAATTCATCAGATCATCCACAATGCCTTGCTCTTGAAGCAACCTCAACCCATGGTCAAATACAATCAAGGGAAGTTCTTTAATTCATCATTGCACGCATATTTGAACTTATTTGAGTGCCCTCAATCATGAATTCATCAAGATATGAGTTGTGGACTTGAGAAGTTGATCAGTCAATTCATCTAATTATTTTGAAATACACTGAGACCTAACTTTTTATGTGTTGGTCAAATGGAGATGCTCCCAAAAGCAAAAATGTTCCTAAGGACAATATGCACAACTTTCATGTTCGTAAAAAATTTATTTGAAGCTTGGAGGGTCATCTCCCATTCCAATACATTATAGGTCATTTTGACTGAAACCCTAATTTTGGGTCAACTTCCCAAGAACATAACTCATTCATTTTTTATGTTTTTGAGGTGGGATCAAATGCATTAGAAATATTAAGATGTCTACTTAAAATGTTATGTTGAACAAAATTTCAAAATCTCAAAGGAAATACATGTGATAATGCAAAACATTATAGGTCACTTTGGACCAAATGCATTGAAAGTCAAAAATAGTCCAACTTCAAGCGCCCATAACTCTTTCATTAAAAATCCAAATGATGCAAACGTTAAGTCCATTTTTATTGCCTTGAAACTATCTACAACTTTGATATTGGAGGTTTTTTCATTTGAGGCTTGGATCATCAAAACAGAGGGGCTTGAACATTGGCCAAATTTGGAAACCTGACCTTTGCATGTTTTGCACCTTACACTTTAAACTCAAAATTCACTAATTTCCACACTTCAAATGGATTTTTGCCCAACATAACATTTGTTCCTTACATCAAGACCTTTCCAACCATTACTCACATGCTCATGTTTGGATTTGGCAAATGGCATTTTCGAAGAGGAGAAGTTTTAGGCATAATTGTGCATAACATGTTGAAACTCATTACACAAGCTTATGCATTGCCAACTACACGTCCATTTCAGCTCAATTATATCTCAGATTGCATTTGGCATTGAGTTTGGGCCTTCTACATGATCATGCAAGCCCATGCAATGAATATCCATTTGCCATGCACACGGATTTGATCACACTTGCCTTGCCTCTCCATTTATAAATAAAAGCATCATTCCATTCAATTTCGACCCATGAATCAACCTGAAATGCTGCTGAATTGAAAACCAAACCTCTCACCAAAGGAACTATTGCATTTTCATTCAAATTTCTCAGATCTGAAATTCAACTAAATCTGGTTGAATTTCTAGATCTAAAGTTCCTAGACCTCTCTCTCATAGTCCATTGTACTTCTGTTGGGCCAAAGGAAGCAAGGAAGCAAGCTCAGATCACCACAATTCAAAGGTTTTCTTCAACTAGTTTTTTCTTCGAAACTCACTATTTCTTGACCTATTTGCTTGGCTATTGTGTTGTCTGAAGTCCTCTCCATAGAGGCATCATTGCTGTGCATTCAATTTTCAAAATCTAACAAGTTCATGATGAACACCATCAAGTTTCAACCTCTGATTTCTCTCACTATGGAGATCTAGAGCAGAAATGGATGGTACAGGGGTGATGTACATCACCCTAGCTTTAATTTGGTACCTAGATCGTGGATTTTGGTTGAGTTTGGAGGACCTGCAACTCTGGCCGGAGCTTGAGTGCTCGCCGGATAAGACGGTGGCGCTGGCCACCGTCCACCATGCCAGATTCAATCTGGATCGTTGGATGCATCTCCCACGTTTTAATCTCAGCCATGCATTTTGTTTACTTTCAATAATCCCACATGTTTCGCATTGACTAAAGCCTACCATGGAAGCGCGCATGTGGAGTGTCTGATCAGCCACGTCAATTAATGAGGCTTGATCAGACGCTCCTGGTTTTTTTGATTTTATTAATTTCTGATTTAATTTCTTTTATTTCCTTTATTTTCAAAAATTCATAACTTCTTTATTTTTAATCCAAAAAATATGGGACCAATTGCATTCTTCTCCATTTAAATTCTAGTTTCTAAAATTGATTTTTAATATTTTTTATTTTGTCATTTGATATTTTTTGTGAATTTTCTCTTTTCTGGTTATTTTTAATTCATTTTAAATAGAATTTGATATTCAAAAAATACAAAAATATTTTCCTAACCTATTTGAATAATGATGGATCTATGAAAAATATTCTCATCAATTTTTAATTGATTTGAGATTTATTTGAGATTTTAGTTCAATTAGGTTATTTTTATTCATTTTTAATTGATTAAAAATAGTTTCTGACTTTTAAAAATGCTGAATTTTTTTGTCAAACTTGGTTTGACCTTGTTGAACTTGGGATAAATCACTTGGACCTTTCAAGGTTGATTTGAAGTGATTTTGAAGTTTGACCTTTCTTTTATTTTTAATTCAAGTTTATTTTAATATTAAAAATGCCAAAAATATTTTGATTATTATTTGACCTCCAATCTTCATCCCATTTCTGGTTTTTCATTGTTTGACTTTGACTTTCAATGTCATTTGGTCAACACACATGGATTGGTACATTTTATTTCACCTTATGCACTTTATTGTTTCCATTTCCTTTTCCATTATTCATCTCTTTCTTCTTCTTCTTTTTCTTTTTTTGATCAATGAGTTGAAGGTTGATAAGTTAGAATTGATTAGGGAGACTTAATCTTCCTTGATTCAAATCTAATTCATCTTGATCAATTGATCAAGTGAATGGCTTTGCATTAAGGATAGGTTGTTTCCTAAATCATGCAAAAGACTTAAATCAATACAAGATCAATTCTCTTCTTCTTTTTGGCATGGCAAGTTGTTGGAACTTGGTTCACTAATCAAGACTTCTAACTTGTGTTGTTGCCTACATTATTATTGACCGGCCTCAGATAGTTGTGACTTCTACATAAGTCCAATTACGATTGCTTAACATAGCGCTAAATTTGCCTAAGGGCACACTAACTATTAACACTAATCATTAACCATTAATATTTACTTTTTACTCTTTACTTTTTATGCAATTTACTATTCTTGTACATATTATTCATTTGCTTTTTCCTTTGCTCACTTGAGCACATGTTTATGCTAATGCCATTTGCCTTTTGCTCACTTGAGCATATAATTGTATATATATCTTTTGTGCTTGTGTTTGTCTGTTTGTTGTGAACCAAATGCAAAGAATTGGACAAAATGGACTTAGATCTTAGGACTTTACCCAAAGTAATGGAGTTTGAAGAGAAACTAGGCCTCATGCCTTTAGAATGCTTAAATGTCAAAGAGCAACTAGGCCTCATGCCTTTAGAGTGCTTAAAGCTTGAAGATGAACATTGAAAGGACCATATTCTAAACTCCCTCTTGTCCATTCTTTGATTGTTAATAGAACTTTTTGATGTGTGTTGTCTTTGTGCTAGGGACTCTAACATTGAGCCAATTTGGGGAACCATTTCCATGGGCTTCCAAGAGAGAGAAATCCAAGATTCGTTGAGGAGTTTGCTAAGAGACTTGTTTGTTGATTGCTCAAGTTTATGCTTATGTGATTGCTTATTCCCAAGGATGGGAGCTACTAGGATCATCAATATGATCTCAAGAGGGGAACTCCATTTGTGGTTTTGTTTCTTATTCCTTACCTCTTTGCATGTTTAGGACTCTAGCCATTCTTCTTCTTCTCTCCACTCTAACCCAAGCCAAAACTTTTGTGCAAACATTTAACACTTGTTTTCAACCTTAGAAACCTAAGCCTTATGCTTTTGATTTTCAAACTCTCTTTTCATAACACTTATTTTGAATTGAATCTCTAAGTCAACTTTGACCATATTTTGTACATACTTTTCATTGGTAAATATAACCCATTCAAATGTTTTTTTGTGGTTTCAATGGCCACTTTCTTAATCAAAACTTTTCTCATAACCTTTAGCTATTAGGTTTGAGTTATCCTTGAGGTAGATGTAATACTCACCTATATCCTTAGTGATAAACAGTGAGTCTTCCATGCTTATTATAGGGTTAACCCCTCACTAGCATGTTGAAGTTATCCTCACATGGTGGATTTGTGGTTTTAGGTTGAGTATTCTCCCTTTGATAACAAAAGACCTTAAGGCTTTTGGACCAATCAATTCACCAATTCATTTTGAGATTTTTACCCCGAACTACGAGGTTTTGATCCTACCTTTTTAAGATGGTACGTAGGCAATGGGTTTATCCATCCAAACACAAAAAAATATAAATAACTTGTATATTCTCTTCTCATCTCTTCAATCATGTTTGCACAAACAAATTTTTTTCACAAAAAATAACAACCTTGCAACAAATGTGAAAAGGGCTCCCTAGGAGTACCTAGGATGTTTTGGGTGCCTAACACCTTCCCATTGCATAACCAACCCCCTTACCCAGATCTCTGAGTCTCTTTTACTAGTTTTTGATTCGATAAAACTTTTAGGTTTTTGTTCGCTTTGTAACCATTCCTTTGGATAAATAGAAGTGCGGTGGCGACTCGACTTGTATGGTTTACCTTAGATTTAGTCAATATCTCTAATGGTAACGAATACCCCGCTACACACCAGCATTCTTTAAATCGAAAGGCCTCACTCTATAACAGAATGTTCCCCAATGTGTAATGAATATGGTCTTCTCCATATCTTCGGGTGCCATTTTAATCTGATTATAACCGTAAAATCCATCCATAAACGAAAAGACTTTGAATTTAGCTGTATTGTCTACCAACATATCAATGTGTGGTAGAGGAAAATCATCCTTCGGACTAGATTTATTCAAATCTCTATAATAAACACACATACAAACTTTTCCGTCCTTCTTCGGAACAGGCACAATATTGGCTACCCATTATGGATATTCAGCGGTAACAAGGAAACCGGCATCGATCTGTTTTTGCACTTCTTCTTTGATCTTTGCTGCCATATCAGGATGAGTCCTTCTCAACTTCTGCTTGACTGGCGTGCATTATGGCTTCAACGGAAATCTATGCTCCACAATCTCAAAATCTAATCCAGACATGTCTTGATAGGACCAAGCAAACACATCTGAATAATCTCGGATAAGATCAATAAACCCCTTCTTAACCACTGGACACAATCGAGACTCAATCTTGACTTCCTTCACATCATCTTCGGAACCCAAGTTGACTAACTCAATCTGCTCTTCAAATGGATGAATGGCTTTTTCCTCATGCTCAAGTAGACGAGACAATTCATCAGACACTTCTTCATCAAAATCTTCCTCAGCTTCAAACACAGTAAACTCAAAGTTTGGAGAGGGAGTAAGATCATTGTATTCAATGGGTTTAGGAACCAACCTTCATAATGATTTGATATTTTGATATTAGAGAAGTGAATTGTGACTAAATATTATGCAAATGGACAATTATGGTTTATTTATTTATGTTTTTTGTGATTACCATTTTCAGGAAAGCAAAAAGTAAATATAAAACATCATAGATGAGGATGAATAGAATTGAATTTTATTAATCATAATTTGAAAAATGCCCAACAATGTTCACTTCTCCCTTAGGCATAAGAGAAGGATTTTTCTTAAAACAAATGAAAAACAAATTACTTAGAGCGATGGACAATAACAGGAACATCAACAGCAACCCAATTGTTGCAAGTCTTGCCATGCGTCACAAAATGGGCACAATCTTCATCTTCATCGCCTTTGATCACAGTAGTTGAGTGTTGTTCATTACCATGGATGAACCCTCCGCTACAGAAACTAGGTTGCATATCTTATTCTTGGCGACTTCTACCATACGGCCCACTGATCTGAATTGCCATCTTCAATAACCTTTTGTGTGTCTTTGAAAGAGGACATGGGTTCCCCAGTTTTCTTCACTTCAGCAATAGATAGAGCTTGGAACGGAGTTCCAACCTCATCCTCATCTTCCACATATGAAAAAGATAATAGGTGACTTACCAACAGCGCTTTCTCTCCACCCACAATGACAAGTTTGCCATTCTTCACAAATTTTAGTTTCTGATGCAGAGTGGATGTCACAGCTCCAGCCTCATGGATCCATGGCCTTCCCAATAAGCATATATAGGCCGGGTGGATATCCATTACTTGAAAAGTAATTTGGAAACCACTCGGACCTATCTTCACTAAAGGGCCCACTTCTCCTAAAACAGTCTTGCGAGAATCGTCAAAAAGCTTTGACGATCACGCCACTATACCTCATTGGTGTGCCTTGATAGGATAATCTGGACAGAGTTGATTTGGGGAGTACATTCAAAGAAGAACCGGTATCAACCAACACATTTGACAATGAATCCTCCTTGCAGGTCATCGATATATGGAGTGCCAGATTGTGATTTATGCCTTCCTCGGGAAGTACTTCATCACAAAAACTCAAGTTGTTGCAGGAAGTGATTTTAGCCACAATATGGTCAAATTGATCCACAATTACAAAGTGTTCAACATAGGCTTGCTCCAACTCTCTTTACAATGCTTCTCTGTGTGCTTCAGAATTCATAAGCAGAGACAACACTGAAATTTTTGAAGGAGTTTGGAGCAGTTGTTCCACCATATTAAATTCGCTTTTCTTAATTAATCTCAGTACCTCATCATCATCATTAGGCTTCAAATTTCTGGATTCACCAGACTAATCTTTTGGAGCACTAACCGGATTTGCTGCAGGTACACCAACCTTTTTACCAACAGACACATCTTCCATCACCTCTTTCGGAAATACAGGTTCAAAAACACGATCACTACGGGTCACCTTTGCTATAACGGCAATGTTCACAATAGAATTGATCATAGGCAATGAAACCTATTGACCATTCTCCAACATGGTAGCATTATACTGATATGGAACAACTCTATCAGATGCATACGGGACGGGGACCGCTAACCGTATTACTAAAGACGATACCGATCTATTGACATTGTTATTATTGTTGTTGTCAAACTGAGTCACTACCCGCTTCGGGGTCTTAAACACAGGAACAATTACATTCACATCATCATCCAAGTGACAGGACTGGAAAATCTGAATCATACCTTCATCCATCAGCCTTTGAATATCCCTCTTGCCAATGACATATCCTCGAGGGTTCACATTGCAGATCGCACAACCATTATGGTCATGCTCACAATCACTTACCATGAAAATGTCCTTATGCATTGCAACCAAGGACCTTCTGATAAAGCGAACGTCATAGATCTTAAACTCTCTGAGACAACCATCTACCATATTAACATAGGAATTACCATGAGCGGGCAATGGGTTAGCTTTCACATTCAGCGTGCGGTCCTCAAAGGACACCATCCCACTCTTAACAAGCTTCTAGGCTTCATACTTCTACGGGCAACAATTTTCTCTATCATGGTCGGGAGCTCCTTGATGAAAGGCACAACGAAGTTGGGGCTTATACCATCATGGAAGTGGTTCTGGAATTTGAGGCGGATTTCTTGGCTGAAGTAGGTTCTTGAGAACCAAAGACAGGTAAAGTTCAGCGCACGTCATAGGAATAGGGTCGAAAGAGAACTTCTTTCTCTCGAAACTTTGTTGTTGTTGATTATTGTTGGTGTTGTTGTTATAGTTGTTTGTTTTTTGTCGAGGCTGTTGTTGACGTTGTTGTTGAATTGGCATTGATTGATTGTTAGTAAATACTGGAATAACTGATGAAACTTGATGTTGATGCTAACGCGGTTGCGAATTTCTTTTGACATGAGGCCTCATCTGCCTCCCTATTGATACTGCATTAGTTTCACCTTCCTTCTTTCTGGTGAAACTGCTTTCATACTTCTTACATGACGATACCTCTTCCTTAGACAAACGTCCCTCACAGACTCCTTCTTATAAACTCATCCCCATGTTTACCATTTCGGTAAAATCACTAGGGGGCACTAGCAATCATTCGCTCGTAATAAAACGAACTCAGGGTCTTAAGGAAAATCTCGGTCATCTCTTTTTCTTCCAACGGGGGATTAATCTGAGCAGCAAGCTCTCTCCACCTCTAGGCATACTCTTTGAATGTCTCTTTGTCCTTTTGAGACATAGACCTCAGTTGGTCTCTATCAGGCGCCATGTCCACGTTGTACTTATACTGTTTCACAAAAGCTTCACCAAAATCATTAAACGTGTGAATACTTGTGTTGTCTAGCCCCATGTACCACCTCAAAGCCGCACCAGTCATACTGTCTTGGAAATAGTGAATCAATAATTGATCATTATCAGTTTACGTTGACATTTTCCTGGCATGCAGAACAAGATGACTAAGTGGACAAGTATTTCCCTTATACTTTTCAAAGTCAGGGACTTTGAACTTCATCGGGATTTTGACATTCGGCACTAAGAAAAGTTCAACATCACTCTTACCGAACATATCTTTTCCTCTCAATGTTTTCAACTCTTTGCGCATCTCAAGGAACTGATTCTTCATCTCGTCCATCGTCTCATAAACATTCGGACCATCAGACGACTCAGAATGGTAGACTGTGTCCTCAACACGAGGCAGAGTGTGAACAACTGGAGGCGGAACAGACATGACCGAGTTAGATGCCGGCATAGAAGCAAATGTAGGTGCAAACCCTTCAGGCACAAAGTTCGGTGGCATTCCCCACGGGAATCCGACAGGCATAGTTGGAGAAAATTGAGTGGCATGCACAATTGAGGTAGTAACCTCTGAGATGACAGTCCTCTGAGGAGAAGGAGTTGCAGGAGTTAGAGAAGACTGATTCTGAGCAGCTAGAACAGATTCCATCATAGTTGTTAAACAAGCAATCTCATCCTTCAACTCTCGGTTCTCTTGTTCCAAATGTTCCATGATTCTCGGTTGATTGGCGCGAGTGTTGTATCGGTGAGTCAGCTTGGCTGAAGCACAGAAGAATAACCGATAAGACATCTGGAAGAACAAAACCTATTATGCAAATGATGCATGAAAATACAATGTTTTGATTATTTTTATTTTCAAGTAACATACTATTTTATTTGCAAATATATAATAATAACAATGTGTTTGACCATAAAAATCTCTTTTATTCATATAACTTTGGAAGGATTACACTGAGTAAAATTTCAGAAACAAAGATACAAATACAAGAGAAAAGGAAACTAATCATCCTAAGGATCCCCTAACAAAAGTGTCAGATCATCTGGCAGCAAGCGCGTACTTCCTTCGGATGCGTCGAATCTCGAACTCGAAAGAAGTCTTCATCTAAGCCTTCTCGAGGACAAGTTGATCAACAATTTTCTTCCAAGCACCGGAAGGCTGAGGCATACTAGAGGAAGATGGACCCTCTGGTTCTCTCTGTCTCTTCACTGCTCGGTCATCAAGAAGTTCGATAAGTGCATCTTTGTCTTTAGACTCAAGCTGCAACTCCTCATGCTTTCACCTCAAAGCATGGAACCGTTTTTCCCACATATCTCTCTCTTGCTTCATTTTGGCAAGTGCGTCTTCCAACTCCTCTACATCTTGGTTAGGGAGAGTTAATGGCTCATCCATAACCATAGACATAGGTCTCTCACAAGCATAAGGAATCTTCAATTCGAAAGCTCCCTTCTTCACCCAAGTAGTATAAGCTTCCAAAGCTACACAGTTGCACGGACCAAGCTCGGATCTTCCTTTCCTATGCACATTATGCCAAGCATGCACTATCTTTTGCTTCAAATGTTGGGTATTTTTACCCTCTTGATAGAAAAGACCTTCTAACTGAGTGTTATTAGGTTTGTCTCTCAAGGGGAACCCAAGTTGACGACGAGCCAAAGCAGGGTTGTAGTTGATTCCTCCTTATGTACCAATTAGAGGCACGTTAGAGAATTCACCACAACTATAAATAATATCCAAGCTACTCAATGAAGAATCATACCAAACTATATCATCATTAGTGAGAGACATAAGTCTCTGAGACCATCGTAGACATTGTTTGTTCTCCACAAAAGCAGGTGTCTGAGGCAAGTGCGAAATAAACCACTTGTACAAAAGAGGAACACAACATACAATAGTTCCACCACCTTTAGAATTCCTTAAATGCAAAGAGAAGTATGTATCACCCAACAGAGTAGGCACATGATTCCCAATCAAGAAGATTCTAATGTCGTTAACATCAACAAAATCGTCAATGTTAGGGAACAAAGCCAAACCATAGATAAGCAACACAAAGATGGCTTCAAAAGCATCCATACTACCGGCTTGAGCAAAAGCAGTAGCTTTCCTAATAAGGAACTCAGAAGTCAACCCAAACATTTCTCATTTCTTCACCCAATGAGCCTCAATCTCGGACTTCTTCAGACGAAGAGCTTCAACTATAAGATGAGATATGGGAATCTCCTTCAATCCATTAAAAGGCACTTTGTCAGAAACGGGTATTCCCAAGAGATGTTCATACTCCTCTAACATAGGCATAAGCTGATAATCGGGAAAAGTGAACCAACGGTAGAGAGGGTCATAAAACTGAACCAACACACTCAAGAGTCCTTTAACCACATCAACATATAATACAGATAGAAGCTTCCCATGATGTTGATTGAAGTCCAAGGGATCTAATACAAAAGATGATAGCTTCCTTCGCTCTTTCAAATCGGGACATATGAAATTGTACTTCTTAGTGTTCCTTCGTCCATAATCCATGGTCTTAAAATATTTGCAAATAAAACCTCAGTTTCTTTAAGTTATTTTTCGTGTGATGAATGTTATGATGCGCATGAATGCATGAATACAACAATCACAAATAAGGGATCACACACAAGGCAAACAAAGGTTAAGGGATGAATCAAGTCATTGTCAAGATCAATCATCCATTTTGGTGGATTATGCTTTTCACCTTATCAACACCCAAGTTCCATTGATATTGACAAGACTTGATTGGATCAACCAATAATCAAGGTTTTGTTGTGAGTCACGATCATGGAGTCAGGTTAAGAACCATCCAAAACGAGTGTACTAAGGATAAAAACATGTAGATCATGTTCTAAAAAGTTCCCAGAGTCTTAATTCCATCTATCGGATATTATAGGTTAGGATGACTAACTCATCAACCCATAATATTCTCAAGAGAAACTCGTCTAAGTGTAGTATCGCGTAACAACTTGTAACACACCAAAATTTGCCCTCCTCATTCATGCATTCATTTTTGGGTCATTTAGCATTTCATATTGCATTTCATCATGTCGATCAGAATCAGATCCTAAAAGCTTGAACATCATCCAAGACACTTTGTGGGTTCTATCTGGGTGATCAGTCAACGCAAGGGAAAGACTTGAGTTACTGCCAACAGGATCGAATGGGGTCTATTCATCATTCAGAACACTAATCTTGAAGGAGCGAAAAGCAGAGCCTGAATTGTCATGCTCGCTAGGCGAGCAGACTGGTTCGCCTAGCGAAAGGAATTGTCATGCTCGCTAAGCGAGCAGATCCTTCGCTAGGCGAAGCGCGCGCATTTGAGAAAAATAACAGAAAGCCATGGGCTTGAGTTGCCCTCATTTGAGCCCACCAAGCCATGAAAATTAGGTAATAAATACTAGAGTTTCATTGAGACAAAACCCTGGAGGCAGAGAATAGACAGAAAAAAAAGGAGGATTCCTATTCCCTGGTAGAGAGAGACCTACAAACTAATCTGCAGCAGCCTCCAGACAGCTCTGAAAAGTTCACTCTGACTCACAGACTTTTTCACCTCCATCTCACGCAAACCCTAACATTACTTTGCAAACCCAACTATGCCATTCGAGTTTAATCGATCTCTCCAATCAGGGTTGCCCTTATTCCCATTACTCTATGCTTTTAATTTGAATTCTCTGAATGTATGAGGTATCGTTAGGTTTTTGCCCACGGGTTTAGATATGAATGAATGTGTAAACAATACCTTGAATGTTTGATCACTTGATTTCTGAAAGGGAGACCATAGGGTTTGGAGTCCCTAAAATCGTATTGTTATCCATGGGAAATCCAGAACCCGCAGGCGTTCGCTAGCCACTTCGCTAGGCGAGCCTGTAGCGAAGCTTCGCTAAGCCTTCGCTAGGCGAAGCAGTAGCGAGCGTGACAGCAGTTGCCTTTTCTTCTGTTTGATCTAATCTATTTTGTGTTTTGCATGGCATTGTTTTCTCCTGATTCCATCCTGTTACTCTAACTTGTTCGTTGAGTTTTTGTGAGGGCTCACATACTCTTGCAGGGATAGCTTGCTTGGTGTTCCACTTTATTTGTGGGATACCACCTGGGGGTTTATTCCGATTGCTTGTACTGACTCGCTTTCTTTGATGGTGTTTAGCTTGGAAGAGTCTTTGGGTTTTCTTACCTTTTAAATTGTTGTTGCTTCGGATCTTTATCCGTACGGTAGATCTCTTGATCCCTTTATTTTTTCCACATTTTACCGCTTTCCTAGCTGGAAGACCTCGATAGGAGGCAATGTTTTTGTGTGTTTACTTTTGTGCCTAAAGACCTCCAAAAAGAGGCACCAGTGTCGAAGACCTCCATGAAGAGGCAATTGACGGATAAAAGGGATTAGCAGTCAATCCCCCGTTATTCAGTGCGTCGTTCTTTAAGATCACACTACGTGTCGATGCTTCAGAACAAAAGCCCAAGATCTTTTGTCCGATCAGTCAGTGGAAAGGGTTCCACCTTCCCGAATCCCCACATTATGTCATGAGCTCACCCTGTCCAGGGTTAAGAGCTTTGAGGTCTTATCCTCATTACCCTTTTGATCTGCTCACCCTGACGGTCAATGTCAGCAGTTAAGAGCCCATTTGATTACCTTTCCATGGCTTGTTTGTCGAGGTTGATATGACCCCTCTTGACTAAAGCCCTACCCATGTATGTTTGAGCCCCCTTGCTGGCGTGTTTACTTTATGCACATTTGTTTTGTATGGTTGATCGTCTCCCCATAGGATTGCAAGGCTTCGTATAGTCTCCCGTTTGCGTGTCAATTAAGGTAGCGCGGTTCCTTCGTCTAGGACTGCCTTTTTGCATGAGCATCCCTAAAACACCCTCAACTCATTGATTTTTTCTTCTCCTAAGAACACTTTATCTCCTTCTACTACAGGCAAGTAAGTCTCCAAAGGTCGAGCATCCGGTAGATTGCGTAGTAACATCGTTCACCCCAAAACACAACCCATAACCCATAGTTAGCCGAAGTACGGCTTGCTCTGATTCTCATTCCAGATGAGATACGTATGCAGTGGATGCGACATCCGTGCGAGTCATTTTCTTTTGACCCCCCTTTTAGTAAATAGTACATTAGATAAACCTACACCCTTTAGACAAGAACAACAAAAGTGGATCCCGTAGAGTACTACGGATGCGTAGGGGTGCTAATACCTTCCCTTCGCATAATCGGCTCCCGAACCCAAGATTTGGTTGCGAGACCTTGTCTTTTCCTTTTTCCAGGTTTACTTCGAGCGTTTCCTTTCCTTCCTTTGGGATAAATAACGCACGGTGGCGACTCTTCTGTCATTTCCCTTTTTTCGCCGGTTGTCTCTTTTTCGCATTCCTTTTTTCAGGTTGCGACAGCTGGCGACTCTGCCGGGGACCCTGTTTCCCTAAGCGAGTCCCTCCTAGCTTTTGTAGGTTTCTTGTTTGTTGGGTGTTTATTCTTTTGTACAGTTATTTATTTTTCAGCATTTACCTGCTTTATCTTATTGCATTGTGTACATATGATTGTCGTATCTGCTGGTTCTGTTTGTTGGGTGGGAGTCACAAGAGGTAAAAGGCCCACTACACAGGCTATGAGTGAACTTTAGGACACCTAGGAATAGAGTGATTCATGGGAAGCGGGTGGTATGGCGCCACTTAGTGGAACATGGTATCACGAGCAGTTCAGATTCTGATGGGGTATTATCGTTGCATACACCCGGTGTGCATATGATGATATTCTTGAAAGGATTGTTTATCCTGCATTTCTCTTGACCTTACCCTGGCCTAGATTACACCCGTGAGTGGGGCGGGAATGAACATTTATAGGTACTGATGGTGACTTGTTCTGTTGGTGACTTTTGTTCGGTTCTTGTTGGTGACTGTTGGTTCTGAAGTATGAGTTCTAAGTTGACGCCTGTGTTCTATGGTTCCCGGTTCCGAATTCATGCCGAAGTGTTGATCCGGTATTATATTCCTCAGTGGGTTTCTCTCCAGGCAGTGCAACCTGACAGATGTTCAAGCGGATCCAGCAATCCTGATTGACATGCCTTTGCATTGCATAACATCATCTGCATATTTGCATCCAACATCTCATGCTTATTCATTTGCAGGGTATTCCCTTTTTAAGGGGGGTGCCTTGAAATTGAATAAGCAGTGCATCGCATACCATGCATACTAACCCTTGTTTGTTTTGCAGGTGTCACCGCAGTGTCTATTGTTTGTTTCCTGTCTCAGGCATTATTGGTCCCAAGCGAGACCACAGGTACCCGACAAAGGAAAATCGTCCGCAACTAACAATGGACCAGGTACAGGAAGAGCTGGCTGATATACGTGAAAGGATAGATCAATTCATGACATTGATGACTGGTATGTGTTGCGGTGGAAATAGGATATCAAACTATTAATTAGCTTGAATCACAATTCTTAATTCACAACCGCTCTTTGATTTATCCGAAGGAAAAGGTCAAAAGAGGAAAAACCTATTCTTGCATCGTAAGCACAATGCGGGGAGATACCTAGGTAAGGGGTTGGTTAAACTTAGGGAAGGTACTAGCACCCTAAACTTCTGTAGTACACTACAGGAACCTTTTGTTTATTTGTCTTTTTATTTTTATTATCTGTTTGGAATATGTACTGAGCTAAGGGATAGAGTGACCTAAAAGAGACCTAAGGGTTAGTCCTAAGTTTACTCGGCAAGACGTCGCATCTTGTGCCTACATATCCTGACGGGGATGGAATCAGAGTAATTGTAGTTCCCCTCGTAAGGGAGGTTAGAAACGTCTTGACTGTGGTCAAGGTTTCAATGGGGAATAAACGTATCTTAAGGACACGCTTACGTGGAGTGCGGAGACTCCAATCTCTATGTTAAATTTGTTAATTAAAATTAGGGTTGAAATTATTAGGGATTCCACAGCGGGAAACCCTACAACAGAGTACGACGACTCTTTGACCTAAAGCTAGGGTAAAGGGCATTTGGGTCCGCGGCGGGACGCCTAAGCTGATTAGAGTTTTGAAACATTCAAAGGGTAAGGCTATTGACTCGGCGGTCAAATGGCTAGACCTAATTCCTTCGGAAGGGAAAATAACGGTAAAACATGCAAACATGGCAAAATATTATATGGTAGAAATAAAGTGCTGAATGTAAAGAAAGCTGTCGCGACGATCATTCATGTAAATTACAAATCCCAAAAAAATGCAAAATAAAATAAACCGCGACCATGGCCTCGCGTAAATTACATCCATGGAACAAAATAAACTAAATAAATATTAATCGGAATTTAAGCATGATCTGAGGAGAAACACAGAGAACATTAGTGAAAAGTTAGACAGAAATCAACGGCAAAAATGAAACTGCTAAACTGAAAGAGAAAAATACAATTTTTGAATTTTGTTATGGTTTTATTATTACTTTAAGGAAAAACCCATGTCATATTTTTAATTATTTTACAAAAAAAAAAAGAAGATCTATTTTAATTTTAATTTTTACATTTTAACGATAAGAAAGAAAATTAATTTTTATTTGGAAAAAGAGCTAATTCTTAATTTAAAACAAGGATTTCTAACAAGTGGACCTTTTATCCTCACCATTAATCTAACTTTAACCAACGACTCATATTGCTAATGAAATATTTTTTAAAAGCTAGTAAATTAAAAAGACTAACTACAGGTTATCGTTAAAACATGTTAATGGTATAAGGATATTTTTTACTATAAATTACTAAAACAAATTAGTTACAAATAAACCTATATAAAAATCTACGAACTATTTGAGGAATCCCAGTTATTAAACCCCTACTAATTTTCCAATATTAATTATTTAAAGAAATAGCGTTTATTATAATAAAACAATGAGTAAAACAAAAGAAAAGTGGAAGATAGTGAAAGACAGTAAAACAAAAACAGATTAAAAGGCTAGGTTGTCTTGGTTAGGGTTTGACAATCCTTTTTCCTTTTCTTCACTTCCTGCATGTGTGCATCGCAGCCATGGACGCTTTTCCGAAAGCTTCTTTCCCCTTCTTTTCCATTGATGCATGCTCCTATTTCTTCTTCAATTCACTATACCTAAACACGAAACATAAAGAAATCATCCGGAAATTAGTAATGACCGAAAATTTATACCTGTTGATGGTGAAGAGCGGTTGGTGATGAGAACTTTCCGAGGCCTCTGGCTGCGGCTTCGACGGTGACGGTTCAATGGCTTTCCTTTGCTAGGTTTTGCGCCATTTCTGTTTGGATCCTCTTCTCTTTCGTGTGGTGATGATAATGAACTCAGAAGAGTTTTTGAGCCTTCACTCCTACTTGCGCCGTCGGATCGTTATTCTCAAGGTTTGCTTCTTTTTCTTTCTCTGTTTGTGATCCGAGGTGATGATGAAGGAGCGGAGGCTCCTCTGAACCTCTGTTTTTGTTGAGCCGCTGCGGCGAGTTCTTCTCTTCGATCCCCCCTTTTTTGATGAACCATATGAAACTCTTATACTTTCGTTTGATGGGCCTGGACAATTTTGCGATGCTGTTGCGAACTTAACGCCTCTTTTCAGGAGATATTGGTGCTGAGTTTGACAGGATCTTGTGTGGTTTTCTAAAGTTTTTTAGATTTGCTTGCGTTGGTTTGAACTGTTGCTGGAATGTTGTTGCTTTTTTTTTTTCGGAAAAATACTATTGCTTGGATTGTTGAACGGATCCAGTGGATTTGAAAACTTGTTAATTAAACCGGTTCGATGGACTGGCTTTCTGAACTGTTTTTCTGAACCGGTTTCTGAATTGGTTTTGTTTGAACTATTTCAGCTTGTTGGACTTTTTGTTGGAATTGTGTTTTTTCCTAGGACGATTGGAGTTAAGGTTCCATTTGGGGAATATCGTCCTCCTGAGAAAAATCACTTCTCAAACCGGCTTTTCAAATAAGCTCTTTTCTGTATAATCTCTTTTTGGCAAAGCAATCTCAAATTGCAATTTTCCTCTTCATCTTTCGGTGCCTTTCGATAAGAACAAACATCTGCCCTGTTCTGGCCGAGGTCGCGAACCAGACACCCGATGATGATATCTCTGAGGGTTTCAAATTAACCGATTCAATTTACTTGTTTTGCTCATTTTGCAGGTTTGAAGAGATGTCGGAAAAGTCGGAGAATCGAAGCGATTAGAAATCGGACAGTTTAGTAACTTAGGAATTTTATGATTCTTTTTGTAGAAAATGTACTTTATTATTTTTGTAATTTTATGTATTATTATTTTTGTGTAAAGAATTAATAAAAATTCCTTATTTTATGGAAAATTATTATTATGATTATGCAAAACAGAATGAAAACCACTGCATATGCTGTTTGTTTAAAATTGGAAAAAGAATTAAAATAAAACTATGAAATAAAGTTATATTTTTTTTATTTAAAATGAATTTATCTAAAATGAAATGAAAACTTAAAACGGGATTAGTTATTTTAAAATGAAATAAAACTTAAAATGAGATGATCTGTTTTTTTAAAATGAAATGAAATATAAAATAGAATTAAATAAAATTAATTTAAAATAAAATGACGGTACAATGCAATATGGTTATCCGACTAGCTTCGCTTCCGACACCATTTCCGATTAAAATCTCCCAACCAGATCAAACAAACCAAAGTTCCTGATTACAGCTCAAAATTCAAACTTGACGGTCGGTTGTGAACAAATGACCGTTTTGCCCTTCATAAGCTAAAGACCGCACCACGCGATATTTCCTGCAAAAATCTACCAATTACAAGAACTTGTTAGTAACTAGTTAAATGCAAAAATGCAACAAAATGCGAGATGATTCGACTAATCTTAGGGCAAAATTTGGGGTATTACAGTTGCCCCTATTTAAATAACTTCACCGAATGATTTGAGCGACGTAGGCTCGAGAAATCATGGTGAAAGGGATTTAAATATAGATAACCAAAATTTTTGCCTTTAGATGCAGTGATATGCAATGCTATGGACAAAACAACAGACTATAATGCTGACAACGCCATGAATTTAGTATGATGCGTATGATGGCATGATAATTGCAATGATGCAGACGACACTACGACATAAGTAACAGACGCGACAAATAAACCACCCTGGGGAATACAACACGCGGGGATGACAACATGACACTGGGGAATTCTAAAATGATGGTCAACTGGTGCGAGCGCGACCAATTGTCACTTTAGAGATAAACGGTAAGAAAAGGGATCCTCAAATGGAGATGGCACCGGCGAGACGGCCTCCACTGGGCGGAATATCTAAGAGTCATTGTTCAACAGGTTCAGGCGTGACCGGCTGATACTTCTAGGATAAAGAAATAAAACTGGATCTGTACGACTGTAGGATCGAATACCAGACTGCCAGAGCATTGAGCAAAGAAAAACATCCGAGCTTCTGGAAACTTTCCCTCGTCACAGGATCAAACGGAATTTTGGGAATCCGTAACAAGATACATAGGGTAAAACCAGCTGTATGCTAAAATAAATGGCCTTTAAATAGGAAATGCTCTGATAAGCTTCTCGGGAGAGAATTGTCACTTATCGTTGGAAGGGACTTAGATGCCAAAACTGGACAAGCTCTCAAATAAAGAGACTGTTGCTTATCTGAGGATAATAGGCTGGAAATTAAAATTAAACCTCTTCACATCCCAGGTTTGTGCTCCCTGATCACGATTCGGTTTCTTCTTTTACTAAAGGATAAAACGAACTTCTTCATAATTCAAGATTTTGTGCTCTCCTGAATATGATTCAGCTCCTTCTTTTACTAAAGGATAAAACGAACTCCTTCATAATTCAAGATCTGGTGCCCTGAATATGATTCCGTTCAAACCTCTCCTTTCTTCCTTAACGACACAGGAAATGGAAACCAAGCTGCTCGATGGAGATGGCCACTTGCTGTTACTCATGATGAAGATAAGATAAACTTCTCAAGCGAGAAAAATGCCTTATACGCAAAATTAGCGACGATAAAATTCGCGGATGAGTATTGCGTGTAGAGGTTGTAACATGTAATATAAATTGTAATGAAAGTTGCAATGAATTGATAAGCTTCTTGTATGAGAGTTGTCGCTGATCGATTGTAAAGTGTAGGATTGTAAAGCGATATACCGATAGGCTTCTCGGGTGAGAACAACCGCGTACCGGTTGCTGCAAGATGTACTGATAGATTTCCCAGGTGTGAACTGTCGTGTACCGACAAAGGATTGTAATGGGTTTTCCTGAAAGATAGTGCAAAATAAATGCCCATCCAGGTATGTTTGTCGACCAACGGGACCGAAGTTCAATCTAGAATTGGGCTAGAAAGAATTGACAAACAAGGCTCCATTGAGGAAATGAGCTCAAATGAGGAATACCTTATCTTAGCGTGGAAAGGTAACAGAAATAACCATCGTCCACAAGGGTCGAACTCGATGGGGATTAACTGGAACCAGATAGCCTTTTATGCTTAGGGCTTACGATCTACTTGGAGAGAGCAGACAAACCCAGTTACTTGGCGGTAACAACAACGGATGAGTATAAATAGAAAACACGCAAATGCTGATGAGTATGTCCTTGTGTATGAAAATGTCATGTAATGAGTATGCTATGTTCAGGCTAAGGCCTATGCATATACTGACAAAACCGACCCAAGAAGAGACAGGAGATGAAATAAACATCTCGACGGGTATACCCTGGCGACCTCTGCAACGGTACCTCTGGCAGAACCCATTCCTGCCTTCAAAATTCCAACTTCTCTGGGGAGAAAACAATCTACTTGATGGTATAGTATCAAGACTTTCATATGGGGATATGGCGTACCTCACGGGAGAGTATGGATTATAATCAGTAGAGGAAGATGTGGGCGATGAACAATGCTTATGCAACAATGAGACTTACTGGGGAACGAAGAGATCCTTCATAGTTTTCCATAAGTCAAAGCAACTGTCATTTTCAAGTGTATTTTCGAGAAAAATATTTTAAGGTTTTGAAAACACTTTTCATTATCAGCATTTATTAACAAAAACAAATTGCATAACAAAATAAGATGGAGATAATATGCAAAAGGAAAATTGAATATCAAAGGCAAATTTTATTAAAGAATGGTATCTTGCTAAAGGCATAGCTCCATGGAAAATTACAAATTGAAATTGGCAATATGGGAAAGGTTACATTGAATCCAACGACCTACTGACTTATGATGACTATGACTACCCAAAAACCCTGCTTCTGAAGAGAGTGATTGGATTTGGAATGGATCTTGTTTGAAAATGCATCTGCAATGCTCGGCGACTTCCGATGCAGTGAAATGCCTTTGTCCCTAACTTTTTCCTGGATCGCCTTTTCAGGTTTTCAATCCACCGGGACGCTCATTTTTGCCTAAGCCGCCCTTTCGGGTTTTCGACTTAGCGAGCTGTATATATATATATATTTTTATTTTTCTTTTAGGCATAATATTTTCGGACTGCATCGGAGTTCACAGGATGAGCGAGCTCTTCACCGTCCATGGTCGTAAGAATTAGCGAACCTTTGGAAAAGACTGTCTTAACAACGAATGGGGCGTCATAGTTGGGCATCCATTTCCCCCGCATGTCTTTGTGAACAGGCAAGATTTTCTTGAGTACGAGCTCTCCTTGGCGGAATTCTCGGGGTCGAACTTTCTTGTCAAAAGCTCTCTTCATTCGATTCTGATATAGCTGATGTGGCACATTGCTGTCAAGCGCTTCTCATCGATGAGATTTAGCTGGTCGTATCTGTCTTGAACCCAATCTGCTTCATCTAGCTTGGATTCCATCAACACTCTCAATGAGGGTAACTCAACTTCGATGGGGAGAACGACATCCATTGCATATACTAGTGAGAAAGGTGTTACCCCTATTGAAGTCCGAACATTAGTTCTGTATCCATGCAAAGCGAATGGTAACATCTCATGCCAATCCTTGTAAGTCTTAACCATCTTTTGTAGGATCTTTTTGATGTTCTTGTTCGCAGCCTCAACAACTCCATTCATCTTAGGACGGTATGGAGAAGAATTATGATGTGCAATCTTGAAGGTATCACACAACTCCTTCATAGTCTTATTGTTCAAATTGGTACCATTGTCAGTTATGATCCGACTTGGAACTCCATAACGACAGATAATTTCTTTCCTGATGAAGCGGGCAACCACTTGCTTGGTCACATTGGCGTAGGAAGCAGCTTCTATCCACTTGGTGAAGTAGTCAATAGCAACTAGGATGAACCGGTGACCATTGGAAGCTTTTGGCTCAATTGCCCCAATCATGTCAATGCCCCACTGTAAGACCCCAATTTTGGCCCTAAGATCCCTCATGGCCCATATCATACCATATCATTGCCTCAAGGATCATTGCATGCCCTGGCTTGCCTCCTAGTGGGTGGGGTACCTTGTGAGTGTGGTTCTTGATCACCAAGCATGTTTTGCATTTGTATATCTTTGCTTTTCATATGTTTACTAACCAAAAAGTACAAAAATATTGTCATCTAACCATGTTACTTGCAGCTGAAGCAATCATCAGTCAAACAGTCAAATCAGCCATTAAACAGTGGATGGTGGCCATTCTTGAAGAATTTGGGCACCATGATCAATAATCAAGAGTTCATATATGTTGTGTTATCATTTGGAATCAAGATCTCAAGGAATTAGGGGCTTGGAATTCATCAGAACATGGTTCAGTCAAGCAAAACCCTAGTAAAGTCAACCTTGGTCAACTGTCCATTTAATCAGTGATTTGATGATGGGATTTGGTATGAGAGGTCTCATTCATGCCTATACAAGCCTCATACATCATGTCAAGCATCCACAGCGAAGAAAATAAAGTCAGACAAGAAATTTCCAGAAATAGAAAGTTGACCTGTAATTGGAATTAGCCAAAAATGGAAACTTCTTGATCCTAAACTTACATCATGATACAAGCTTCAAATGAATTTGTGCCCAACATGAAAGTTGAAGATCTTGTTCTCCCATTTCCAAAAAGTCCAAGAACACTCAATTCCCATGTATGGTTGGTAAGTTATGATCAAATCATTCTCCAAAATTTTTGAACTTCAAAAGGCCATATCTCTCAAACCATTTGGCCAATTTGGGTGGGGTTTTTTGCAATAAGTCACATTTGATCCCCTCTTTCCAAATATGTCATCATCATTCATCAAAACATTACAAATCAAAATGTCATTTTTGAACTAGCTTGAATTATTTCAAGTGAGGTGAAAAAGTGATTTTCCAAAATAACCAATCCCAATTACTTTTACCACTTACAAATGACCAGAAATTGCATTTTGGTTGTGTTGGAAGGCCCATTTTCGAGCTGTAAGCCTTGCACCATGCACTTAAGTGAAAAATGACCAAATTAGCAAAAACACTCAAAATTCCAAATTCCAATTACCACTTTCACTAATCTTGCTTAGTTTCTTAAACAGCAGTATATATGTTCATTTTCTGCCAAACAGAACCCTAGCAGCCTCTCCTACACAAACAGAAAATCATTTTGCTCTCAAAAACCTCATTTCTTCATTTTGGAAATTCTGCCAAAAAACCTCAAAGAACATAAGCTTTCGTCGATGGCTTCATCATCTTGCAACCATTTGGAAGCACTGTTGAGCACTCTTTCTCAACTATAAAGCCATTCCACGACTGTTCCATTGAAGAACACACACATGGCAGATTTCGTCTTGGACCATTTCAAGCGTTGCTGAGCTAGGATCTTCAACCATACATATTGTGGAACCTTGCAGTGCACCTGTTTCGAGCAAGCCAAGCCAAACAGCAACTGTTTCACCATTTTCTTCAAGAACAAGTAAGAATTCGACCTCCTTATTTCACTAAATTATGACATGCTTCTTATAGATCCTTGCATGCTGATTCTTTTGAGCTTTGAATCGTGTTAAATGGTTGGCTATTCTGAAAGTTATGCTGATTTAAAGATTGATGTTGAAATTTGTTTTTGCTCGATTCATGATGCTTGGCTTGATTTAATGCAAATGGTGGCTGGATTCGTGTTGTTCATGCTTAGATGTATCGATTGGTGTGTTCAATTCCATTTTCTGGGCAAATAATTTTTCCACGATTTTGAATGATGAAGATGATACACTGTACACCAAACCCTAATCCCATGGCTGCCCAGATTTCCTGTTCACGTGCTGCATGCTCCATTTACTGTTTCATTCCCATACGACCAATCACAACATTTCCTCCTCATATGTAATGCGCAGCGTTTTGTTAAGTTGGCCAAATAATTACAAAATTGCCACTCCCGTGCCACTTGGTCTCATTAGTTCATGTTATTTTCATTATTTTTTTTTCATTTGAATGCTCAATCTTACAAAAATCATAGCATCTTCATTTGTAATCCGAATTTCATGAGAATTTTTGCATTGTGTTCATCTGGATCTCTAGTATTTAATCATGTTTTTTCCTGATTTTTTGGATAAGTGTATTTTAATTGATATTAGGGTTTTGTTCATGTGTCCATTTTTTGTACCCTTTGCCAAAACATTTGTGAAATGATGATGCTTTATCCAATGGCTTTGAAAGTTTTTGTGCTTAAACTAGAAATATTCATGGTGATTTTGGTTTAGAGTTTGTGAATTTATCATTTCTGGTTTGAGAGTTATGATTTTTTGAATTAGGGTGTGACAATTTGTGTCACACCATGGATGTGCAACTTCATGATTTTCAATACCATACTTCTTGAACTCAAATTGATCTAAATTTTTGCATGAATGAACCTATGGATGTCTAGTTTACATGTGATTTTTCCTGGAATTATTTGTCGCATTTCCCAATTGTTTGAGATTTTTCTCCCCTGTTTGGTCATATGTTGACTTTTTGTGACACATGTTCTCATATTGTTTGTGAAATTCTCATACTTTATTGGATGAACTTGAAATTTGACATGTGATTAGTAGACATCTTAAGCTTTGCCATGGTTTTGATCCCATTCATTTCTCATATGTTATCACTGATTTATGATTTTTTGAAGTTGATACATGTTTGGTTGACTTCTTTGAGCATGCTTAAACTTGCTTTGCCTTTCTGATTTTCATTTCCCTACTTCCCATGATCCAATTGAGCTGAAATTTGGTGTGCTTACCATGCTATGGTTTATGATTGATCATGAATTATTTTATGATTTTTGGAATTGTTTATGATTGGTTTTGGTTTAAGTCTTGCTGTTGACTTCTATGAGCTTCCATTTGCCATGCTTTGACCTAATTTGTTTATCAAATCATGATGATGAATGATATGAACATGAAACCAATTGATTTTGCTTCTTGATTGTTTAAACTTGATTTTGGTTGAATTTCATTTGCTGTTTTTACTTTCTCATCCCCTTTTGACCCTAGGCTTGTCCTTGTGGTCCTGTTGCTCATGTTTGAGTTCATGTTTTCAGGTTAAGCAACAAATGCTTCAAAGAGAACAATACAAATTGATTGAGCTTTATTTGTTTATCATGACTAACATGTTTGTTTTGTAGGTTGCTTGGCTCACATGCCTTGTGTCTTGTGCTTTGCACATTTATCTGATTATGTTAACTGTTGATTCCTATCTCCTTTTACTTTGACTTTGAGTTGTGTACTGATTCTGTTTGACTATTTCAGGTACCTTTAGTTGCTTAGTTCTTTAAGAACTTGCTTTTCTTTGCTTTATAGCAATTTGCATTGAGGTATAATCCCTTTTCTTCATGTAGTCTGGAAGACCTGGCTTGTTACTTGGCCAGGCAACTGTCCGAAGTCCTCCTTAAGAGGCAATGCTTGTGTGTGTTTACTTTTGTCCCAAGCAGGAAAAGTCCTTTAAATAAGGCAATTGGTAGATCAAAGAGATAAGCAACCTATCTCCTACTATTCTGTGAGTCTTCTCCTTGCTCCCATTACATGGTTGTAGCATTGAGATCCAAACCCAAGACCTATCGAGTCAATAATCTTGGAGAGAGTTCCTACTTTCTGAACTCCCACACCTTCTGATATTCAAATGCTCTCCCTGACCAGGGATAAGAGCAATGAGGCACACCCCTCATATCCTTTCATCTGCTTCACCTTAGCCCCTCAATGGCAAGGTTAAGAGCACCATTAACCCTATTCCAGTTGGCTTCAATGCCTAACCTTTTGTGTGAGCCTCATTGTTTGGTTATAGTGTGTGCTGAATGCTTTCATTGATTGATTGTTGTTTCATATGCACATGTTTGCTTGTATGCTTTATGCATCTATCATCATTAATTGCTCATTAGTGCATGATCATCTCATTTGTCTTTGTGACATCATTCATTGTTGTTTACCCATTGAGGACAATTGTAAGACTATCCTTTGGCCATTGTTCCTATGATATGGAAGTGAGTATAAGACCATTTCATTGGCCACTCATCTTATCTTTGCTTGATGCATTTGTTTGATTGTATGAGAGGATGCAATTGTAAGTCCCTGTAAGTTGGCATTTGCTTTCCCGTGATCATATGTTGCATTGTTTGATTGTATTTGAGGATACAATTGTAAGTCCGTGTAATTTGGCATTTGTATTCCTATGATCATATGTTGGAGGTTAGAGTAAGCCCAGATAGATTGGCATCTGACATCCAAGTGTTTGCTTTGTTGTTGGAGATTGGTATAAGCCCAGTGATTGGCATCCGGTATCCACTTTTTTTTCATTTCTTTGTTGAGGAGATTAGTATAAGTCCATTGAGTGGCCTCTGATATCCATTTCTGTTTTAGGAGATTGGTGTAAATCCATCTATTGGTATCCGATATCCGCTTTTGTTTGTGAGATTGGAGTAAGACCATTCAGTGGCATCCGGTATCATTTGTTTGTTTATTTTGTTATTGCTCATTGCCCATTCCAAAGGACACACTTGAATCATCTTCTATATGATTTCAAGAGGTGAACCTTCTAAGAAGTTTTACAATCCATCTTCATCCATTCATTCCCATTATGTCTTAAACCTTTTCACATCTTACTTTTAAAACTTGAGATAGATATTGTGCAAACATCTTCATGTTTTCAAATTAAAAACCTGGACTCAAGTCCTTGACCTTTTTTCAAACTCCATTTCATAATACTTCTTTTGAATTAATCTTAATCATACTTTGACCCTACTTTCATAATCATAACCAACTAACTTCACCCATTCAATTGTTTTGTGGCTTTGTCCATTCTTGCTAAGTTTTCATACATGAGCTATAGGTTTGATTTATCTTAGTTGGTTGATGTCAATCTCACCTATTTGTCCTTAGTTGATTGAATTGTAAGTCTTCCTTGCTTATTATAGGGTTAACCCCTCACTAGCAAGTTGAAGCTGTTCTCACATGGTGGACTTGTTGTTTGTATAAGGTTGAGTTTTCTCCCGTGGATAACGTAAGACCTTAGGGCTTGTGTTTAAAATTGAATCCACTAACTTTTGGAAATCTTTTAGCCGAACTACGGCGTTTTGATCCTTACCTTTGATGGAAGGTACGTAGGCAACGGGTTCATCCGTTCGAACACAAAAATAATCAAATTGTACATTCTTTTCTCATTATCCCAATCATGTTTGCACAATACTTATGTCATAACAAATAACAATTTTCAAACAACAAGTGTGAAAAGGGCTCCCTAGGAGTACCTAGGACGTAGTGGGTGCCTAACACCTTCCCATTGCGTAATTTACCCCTTACCCAGACTCTCTGATCTTTTTATTAGTTTTCTACGTGTAAAACTTCTTAGGCTTTTGTTCGCTTTTTAGCCAGTCCTTTGGATAAATAAAAGTGCGGTGGCGACTCGAATTCATTGTATGCTTTGCTTATGGTTTAATCAATAAATCATATAGCGACGAATACACCGCTACAGAAAAGTGGCGACTCTGCTGGGGAAAACAATTAGACCTTCCTTGGTGGTATTGCCTACTTTTCACCCTTGTTGTGCTATATTGTTATTTGTTATATGACATATTTTTGTACAATTTGGGATGACTGTATTGATTGTAATGTTTGAATTGCTTGATATACAATTGCTGTTTGCTTTGGTGATCTGTGAGATGAGTTCTGTACCCGAACTCGAGTGCACTCTAGGATAGGAGAATGGCATAGTCTTGTTGACTGGTGTGGAGTATTCCTTAGCCAGTTGACTTGCGAGTCCATTCACTTGGTGGAGGTCATGTTGGACTAATAATGTCACACAAGTTATTTGTGTTTAGGCATTATTCTTTCAATCATGTTCCGCAGAAGCCAAGGACCTTAGTTTACCAAACCCATCTTGGCCTTTTTCTTAGGAACGTAGTGCGAAGATCGTTCAGATGTAAGTTCTGATGCGATTGTTACGCGATACTACACTCATAAGAGTTTCTCTTGAGAATATTCTTGGAATACGAGTATTCGTTCCTCCGATAATATTCGAAAGATGGAACGATGATTATGGGAACCTCTGGTAGAACATGTCTGGCAGGTTTAAACCCTAGTACACTCCCTTTGGGTGGTTCTTAACCGAGACTCCATGCTCGTGACTCTCAACAAACCCGTGATTCGTGGTTGAGTCGTTCAGACACCCTTAATATCAATGGAACCTGGGTGCTGATCAGGTATAAAACCTAAAATCCACCAAAACGGATGGTTGATATTAAGGATGTTAGAGCCGGTTCATGTACCGTTAATATCAATGGAACTTGGGTGTCGATAAGGTGAAAACCTAAATCCACCAAAATGGATGATTGATATTAGGGATACAATGAGCTTTCCCATGACCTTTGTCTGGTGTGCCTTGCTTGATCCTTGAGTGTGATTGTTGCATTCATGCATTCATACATTCATCTGCATCCATATCATCAGATAAAAAGAAAATTTTCAAGGAACTCAAAGGAGTTTATTTGCAAAAAATTTCAAACATGAAAAAACCGGGAAAATTTTTTCACCTGATGTATCTGATGAGATATTCTCATATACGATCAAAATGTAAATATTTCAAAGTTTGCAAGTAAAACCCTCGAGTTCCTTTGAAATAAAAAACAAGCATATGCACAAACACTTCATGCATCATTTGCATAAGCGGGTGTTTTGTTCCGGTCTCCCGCCCTGTGGTCTGACCCTGCGATCTTCATTTATTTTGAAGACGCACATTGCCGGTATTATACCAAAGCCAACTCTGCCAGAGTGATGGATCATCTTGGGCTAGAGAACTGTGAACTCAGAGGAGGAATTTGCCAGACTAAGTACTGTTGATGGAATTATTCCTGGTTAACCAATCTCGGGCTGGCATTGGCTACTGTTCTGGGGCATTTAATGAGCAAGGTCTGTTCACAAGTGGAGGTTTCATCCATGACGATCAACCTGAGGAAGAAGCTGCTGCTATCTTGGAAGAGGATGCAGAGGACCTGAACAATTTCGTCATTCCTGGCGGTGTCTGCCACAATTGGGTCGTTGTAGATGTTCCTACAGTCATCCATAGATCAGAGTAATTGTTCACTTTGTTTGAAACCCTTCTCCCATGCCAAAAGGAGAAGTGATGACATTGTTGGCAAAGCATATATACAATGATGTTTTCATTCAATTAATGCATAGTTAAACATTTGTTTTTCCATTTGTTTTAACTTTTTGCTTTTTGCATGAAATCAGTGATCACAAAAAACCCTGAAAAACAAAAACAGCTTTTTCATCTGCATAAATGATTTGCTTGTTTAAAATTCAAAAGCTTTTCATTATCCAGAATCATTATGCAGGGATTTCTAAACCCATTGAACATAATGATCCGACGTCATCTCCCAATCTTGAATTCCTTGTATCTGAGGCAGAGGAAGATGATGTTAAAGGGGATTCCTGACGAGATTACCCGACTTCTTGAGCACCAAAGAAGCTCATTCAGCTGTATCATGAGAATCAGCAGAACAGTCAAACTAGGGCATTGCAAATGCAATCAAAAAAAAAAAAGATGGAAAAAATCAAAAATCAGCAAAAAAAAATTCAAATATTTTTTCAAAAGAAAAAAGAAAAATTATACCCTCAAGTCCCTAGTTGACTGATGCTGAATGGATTCAGAGTCGTTATGACCAACTGAATTTGATTGAAGAGAAGCGGTTGACTGCCATGTGCCATGGTCAGTTATATCAGCAGAGAATGAAGAAAGCATTCGATAAGAAGGTCAAGCCTCGTGTGTTCCGAGAAGGTGACCTCGTGCTCAAGAAAGTCTTGTCTTTCGCACCCGATTCCAGGGGCAAGTGGACTCCAAACTACGAGGGTCCATATGTTGTTAAGAGAGCCTTTTCAGGCGGAGCTTTGATGCTTACAACAATGGATGGGGAGGATTCCACTCGTCCTGTGAATTCAGATGCAGTCAAGAGATACTTTGCCTAGAAAAAAAAGTATATGCAAATAAAAAAAACAGAATAGCTCGCTAAGTTGAAAACCCGAAAGGGCGGCTTAGGCAAAAATGAGCGTCTCGGTGGAGAACCCGCAAGGGTAATCCAGGCAAAAATTAGAGACTTGAAAAAAAAAGAAAATGTTTGCATCCCGCTAGATTGAGTACCTCACCCTGGGGCAATCTAGGCAAAAATTAGGGATTTGGCAAGTAACTGCATCCTGACAAGACTTTCTGTTCACCAGTCGTCATTTCGTCAGAAGATTCTCGATTCGTCGTTAACTGAAGCTTCGGATACATCGAGATTCAAATTGGTAGAGAAAGGATCATTATGTTCAATGTAGCCCTCTTCCAATATATATCACTGATTTCAAATTTGTACAGATCTATGGGGTCTTGCCATTTGCAGGCTACCATTCCATCAAATCAATTTGAGCTTTTTATCCAATTATTTGCACTCTTATTTGTTTCAATTCAACAAATGTTTTGCATGTTTTAAATTGATAAAATATCATTGTTTTAAACAAATCAATTTTTTTCAAAAAAATATTGTTTTAAACAAAGTGAACATTCACAAGATTGAAAGGATACTCAAGAATATCTCAGTGCTCTCCCGAGGGTGGCATGATTTCCAACAGGTAAGACATTTGTTCATATTTCTGGTTTGGTTGTATCTTCTTTCTTCAGATCTTTGTTGGGGTTGTTCCTCAAACAAAGTTGTTGTTGGGGTTGTTCCCCAGTATAGTCGCAAGCAGAGTGTTGTGGAAGACTTCGTTTTCTCCAGCAGCAGTTTTCCCCAGCATGGGAGTTTCCTTGTGAGTTTCGGTGGTTGATTGGTTTGTCATCTTGGTGCCCCGTCACTTTCTCCAGTGGGTCGCCTGCCCCAGAATTTATTTATCTCCTCAGCACAGTCACGAGTAGAGTTGTCATTGATATCCCCATCGGAGTCGCGAGCAGAGTTGTTGTCACTCTTCCCA
The DNA here is from genome assembly GCF_024323335.1 of Lathyrus oleraceus. NCBI lineage: Eukaryota > Viridiplantae > Streptophyta > Magnoliopsida > Fabales > Fabaceae > Lathyrus > Lathyrus oleraceus. The sequence continues at coordinate 415,104,796 of NC_066581.1, read as the reverse complement.
GTGCAGTTGCCAGCGGAATTGTCTGTTCCTCAGCACGATCGCTTTCTTTTTAAAGACTCGGTAAGTCAGTGGTTAGATACCCGGTACTTTACCTTTTCCCTGGCGAAGTCGTCTACGGAATTGTTGCTATCTCTCCATCAGAGTTTTTCTCTTCAGCAGAGCAGGGTTTATTTTCCTACTCAGTGGTTGATTTGGGTTGACATCCCAGTATATTTCGACCATCTTTTCCTCAGCGTAGTCTGCAGAGCGCTTGTTGTGGCGGTTTCGCCTGTTGAATGCTCCTTCGATCCCCAGTATGGTCGGATGATGGCTCTAGCATCCAGAGAATGGATTGATTTCCTGACTGTTTGTGATCCCCAGTAGAGTTGCTTATATTGCAGAATCTACTTGTTGTGATCAGTTTGCTATGTGTATTCTCCCCAAGTAGAGTGGTTCGTTGCAGAATTTACTTGTTTGATCTGTCCTCCCTCAGTGGTTTACTCCCCAAGAGAGTAGCCGACAGTTTTCCCCAGCAGAGTTGCTTATGCAGTTAGATTCTATTTGGATGATATCATTCTCCCTCAGTGAGTTGTTCCCCAGCGGAGTTATGTGGAGTTGCTTCTACAGCAGTTCGTGCTTATGCAACGCACTTTTTGTTTCTTAGTTGACACTGGGATCCCCTGCAGATATCTTGGGTTTTCTCTTGTTCTCCAACAGATTCGTCTTGGTGGCTGTTTTGCCTGTTGTGACTTTCTGTACCCTGATTGGGTTGTTTCCTGATATCTCCGACCCTCTGCTTCTTCAGCAGTACCCGCAGATCTTTGCTTTACAGCATATAGATCTCCGCAGATTGGCTCTCCAGCTGGTTTTTCCCCTGGAAGTATAATACCGGGCATTTGATCCCTGGACCTGTTATGTTAAAACTGTCTGTTTTGTCAGCATTCATCAAACATAAATCATGCATATTCATGCATAGTCATAAACATTCAGATATTCATGTTGCATTTCTTGCCATGTATCCTTTGTTGGTTATTCCCTGCTTTCGGGTGATATAGATCTCTTTACAGATCTCCCCAAGCAGATGTCGGGCGTTATAAATCTCTCCATATAGAGTCAGCCCCATAAGCAGAAAATGTGTCTGTCTTTCCTTCTGCAGTTCCCCACTGAGATATATCCTCGTGGATGACGGTTTCTTCCGTTTCCTCCCAACACATATATTGGGATGGATTTTCCTATTTGAGTTATATCCTCATTAGGACGTGTCTTGATTCAGTCTGTCTTTTCGGATTATTCCCGAATTGGCTATTTGTCAAAAGTCTTGTGCTTCCCAGTGGGTTGTTCCCCAGCGGAGTAGTTTTTGGGCCTCTACCCTCATACCGGTAGTTATAAGTCCTATTTTTCCTGGCTTCTTGGCAGAATTTGTGGTTATACACCTTTTATTCCGCAGCCAGAGTTGTTGGTTTCCTACCTAAAAGTCGGTAGTTATAAACCCTACTTTCCTGCTCTCCAGCAGTTTGTGGTTTGTTATAAACCTTATTTTGGTTTCCCGTGCAGATTTGTGATTTGTTCTATCCCCACGCGGAGTTGTTGGTTTTCTACCCCGTATTCGGTAGATGTAAACCCTAAATTTGTGGTTATCTCCATCCAGTTCTTGATGTTGAGTTTCCTTTGCTCAGATAAGTTGCTCAGATAAGCACTTATATCCCCAGCAAATCTTTTGTGGATAATTGCCGTATGCTAGCAATTTTATCCCCAGCGGGTCCTTTCACCTTTTGTCAGTGATTGTGTTCTCCGGATCATTGATTTTCATCAATGCATCCCAGCGAGTCTTCTTTCATTTACCCCCTTTGTTGGTAATGTCTGTTGCTCCCTTTGACTGGTCATCATTATATACCTAGTTTGGTATCCCGATGCCTTTCTTTTCGGTTGATTTATCCTTTATTAACCCAGTAACCGGTTGTGGATTATCTTCCATGCGAGTATATTATTCACGGTCTGCCAGTAATGAATAATATATCTCATGCACTCTTCAGTTGAAGCCTTTTGTGTTTCCCTAGTCGAGTAAGATTCGTTATTTCCCTTTGTGGAATCGAATATTTCTTTGTTGTCGGATGATTGCCGGATGCTTGCAATTTATCCCTTTGAGTTGTCTTTCGTTTACCCGGATGCTTGGTATCGATTGTCTCTCTTTTTGGTTAGTCACCTATTATATACTTCGGTATCTCTGGTGTCTTTTCCTTTCGAGTATATTATTCACGGTCTGCCGGTAATGAATAATATGTCTCATGCGCTCTTTGGTTGGAGTCCTTTGTTGATATTCCCCAGTCGAGTAAGATTCGTATTCTTTGAAGAATCGAATATCCATCCTTTAACCAATTTGTGTTCTGGTTGATGTGTGTTTTAGCATATATACCAACTCACGTTTTCGGTAGATCACCTATTATATACCTCGGTATCTCTGGTGTTTCTTACCATGCGAGTTTATTATCTACGTTCTGACGGTAATAGATAATAAATCTCATGCGAGTATTCTTATCCACGGTCTGCCGGTAATGGATATTATATCTCATGCACTCTTTGGGTTTGTTTCCCCAGTTGAGTAAGATTCGTTTTCCCGTTATGGATTCGAATGTCCATCCTGTAAGTCGATTTGCTTTTTCAAGCCCTCCTTTCGGATGATGAGTGTTTTGGCATATATACCAATTCACGTCTTTGGTTAGTCACCTATTATATACTTCGGTATCTCTGGTGTCTTTTCCTTTCGAGTATATTATTCACGGTCTGCCGGTAATGAATAATATGTCTCATGCACTCTTGGATTAATCTTTTGATTGCTTTCTCCGCAGAGTAAGATTCGTATTCCTTACAGAATCAAATATCCATCCTATAAACAAGTTTGCTTTCGCTCTCTTCAGGATGATGAGTGTTTTAGAACACACACCAATTCACGTCTTTGGTCGGTCACCTGTTACATACCTACAACCCGGTATCCTTGGGTTCCTTCCTTTCTGCTCCCTATTATGACCTCGGTCCCACTGTGGAGTCAGATTTTCCTGAGTTTATGTACCTTTTTCAGGTCTTTCTCAGATGTTTGGTTGATTGATATCTCTCACCCTTATACCGGTCTTAGATATTCATTCTTCCTGAGTTTGTTACCCTTATACCGGTAACACCTCATTCTTTGGTGCTTCCTCAATGAAGTTTTCCTGTTGCTTCTCCCCAGGAGTCAGCTTGTGTCTCTCCAATGGATTTATTTTCCTTTGGAATTCTTTTCCCCGGTGTGAGTCCTTCACTCCCCAGTGAGATCTCCAGTCTGATTTCTGTTATTCCCTAATCAGAGTCGTGTCTTGTTCACGCTGTGTCAGTTTTGTTTTTCCCCAACTCGAAGTCGTGTCCTGCTCACGCATTCTCTTTCTTTTACTATCCCCAACCAGAGTCTTGTTAGAGTCTCTGTTCCTGGTGAGTGTATCACTCCGATGGATCGTCTTTTCTTCTGTGTGAATCATATTCCCCACAGAATTTGTCTTTTGCATGCATACATTTGCATCATGAGGTCTCTTAGGGACCAAAATTTGTCTCATTACTGTTATTTAAGCCCATTCTACCGCGTCGAGATGAAGATTTCTAAACTTCACTTCTCCGGCTAGAATGACCTTAAATAGGGGCATCTGTAAGACCCCAATTTTGGCCCTAAGATCCCTCATGGCCCATATCATACCATTTCATTGCCTCAAGGATCATTGCATGCCCTGGCTTGCCTCCTAGTGGGTGGGGTACCTTGTGAGTGTGGTTCTTGATCACCAAGCATGTTTTGCATTTGTATATCTTTGCTTTTCATATGTTTACTAACCAAAAAGTACAAAAATATTGTCATCTAACCATGTTACTTGCAGCTGAAGCAATCATCAGTCAAACAGTCAAATCAGCCATTAAACAGTGGATGGTGGCCATTCTTGAAGAATTTGGGCACCATGATCAATAATCAAGAGTTCATATATGTTGTGTTATCATTTGGAATCAAGATCTCAAGGAATTAGGGGCTTGGAATTCATCAGAACATGGTTCAGTCAAGCAAAACCCTAGTAAAGTCAACCTTGGTCAACTGTCCATTTAATCAGTGATTTGATGATGGGATTTGGTATGAGAGGTCTCATTCATGCCTATACAAGCCTCATACATCATGTCAAGCATCCACAGCGAAGAAAATAAAGTCAGACAAGAAATTTCCAGAAATAGAAAGTTGACCTGTAATTGGAATTAGCCAAAAATGGAAACTTCTTGATCCTAAACTTACATCACGATACAAGCTTCAAATGAATTTTTCCCCAACATTAAAGTTGAAGATCTTGTTCTCCCATTTCCAAAAAGTCCAAGAACACTCAATTCCCATGTATGGTTGGTAAGTTATGATCAAATCATTCTCCAACATTTTTGAACTTCAAAAGGCCATATCTCTCAAACCATTTGGCCAATTTGGGTGGGGTTTTTTGCAATAAGTCACATTTGATCCCCTCTTTCCAAATATGTCATCATCATTCACCAAAACATTACAAATCAAAATGGCATTCTTGAACTAGCTTGAATTATTTCAAGTGAGGTGAAAAAGTGATTTTCCAAAATAACCAATCCCAGTTACTTTTACCACTTACAAATGACCAGAAATTGCATTTTGGTTGTGTTGGAAGGCCCATTTTCGAGCTGTAAGCCTTGCACCATGCACTTAAGTGAAAAATGACCAAATTAGCAAAAACACTCAAAATTCCAAATTCCAATTACGACTTTCACTAATCTTGCTTAGTTTCTTAAACAACAGTATATATGTTCATTTTCTGCCAAACAGAACCCTAGCAGCCTCTCCTACACAAACAGAAAATCATTTTGCTCTCAAAAACCTCATTTCTTCATTTTGGAAATTCTGCCAAAAAACCTCAAAGAACATAAGCTTTGGTCGATGGCTTCATCATCTTGCAACCATTTGGAAGCACTGTTGAGCACTCGTTCTCAACTGTAAAGCCATTCCACGACTGTTCCATTGAAGAACAAACACATGGCAGATTTCGTCTTGGACCATTTCAAGCCTTGCTGAGCTAGGATCTTCAACCATACATATTGTGGAACCTTGCAGTGCACCTGTTTCGAGCAAGCCAAGCCAAACAGCAACTGTTTCACCATTTTCTTCAAGAACATGTAAGAATTCGACCTCCTTATTTCACTAAATTATGACATGCTTCTTATAGATCCTTGCATGCTGATTCTTTTGAGCTTTGAATCGTGTTAAATGGTTGGCTATTCTGAAAGTTATGCTGATTTAAAGATTGATGTTGAAATTTGTTTTTGCTCGATTCATGATGCTTGGCTTGATTTAATGTAAATGGTGGCTGGATTCGGGTTGTTCATGCTTAGATGTATCGATTGGTGTGTTCAATTCCATTTTCTGGGCAAATAATTTTTCCACGATTTTGAATGATGAAGATGATACACTGTACACTAAACCCTAATCCCATGGCTGCCCAGATTTCCTGTTCACGTGCTGCATGCTCTTGTTACTGTTTCATTCCCATACGACCAATCACAACATTTCCTCCTCATATGTAATGCGCAGCGTTTTGTTAAGTTGGCCAAATAATTACAAAATTGCCACTCCCGTGCCACTTGGTCTCATTAGTTCATGTTATTTTCATTATTTTTTTTTCATTTGAATGCTCAATCTTACAAAAATCATAGCATCTTCATTTGTAATCCGAATTTCATGAGAATTTTTGCATTGTGTTCATCTGGATCTCTAGTATTTAATCATGTTTTTTCCTGATTTTTTGGATAAGTGTATTTTAATTGGTATTAGGGTTTTGTTCATGTGTCCATTTTTTGTACCCTTTGCCAAAACATTTGTGAAATGATGATGCTTTATCCAATGGCTTTGAAATTTTTTGTGCTTAAACTAGACACATTAATGGTGATTTTGGTTTAGAGTTTGTGAATTTATCATTTCTGGTTTGAGAGTTATGATTTTTTGAATTAGGGTGTGACAATTTGTGTCACACCATTGATGTGCAACTTCATGATTTTCAATACCATACTTCTTGAACTCAAATTGATCTGAATTTTTGCATGAATGAACCTATGGATGTCTAGTTTACATGTGATTTTTCCTGGAATTATTTGTGGCATTTCCCAATTGTTTGAGATTTTTCTCCCCTGTTTGGTCATATGTTGACTTTTTGTGACACATGTTCTCATATTGTTTGTGAAATTCTCATACTTTATTGGATGAACTTGAAATTTGACATGTGATTAGTAGACATCTTAAGCTTTGCCATGGTTTTGATCCCATTCATTTCTCATATGTTATCACTGATTTATGATTTTTTGAAGTTGATACATGTTTGGTTGACTTCTTTGAGCATGCTTAAACTTGCTTTGCCTTTCTGATTTTCATTTCCCTACTTCCCATGATCCAATTGAGCTGAAATTTTGTGTGCTTACCATGCTATGGATTATGATTGATCATGAATTATTTTATGATTTTTGGAATTGTTTATGATTGGTTTTGGTTTAAGTCTTGCTGTTGACTTCTATGAGCTTCCATTTGCCATGCTTTGACCTAATTTGTTTATGAAATCATGATGATGAATGATATGAACATGAAACCAATTGAGTTTGCTTCTTGATTGTTTAAACTTGATTTTGGTTGAATTTCATTTGCTGTTTTGACTTTCTCATCCCCTTTTGACCCTAGGCTTGTCCTAGTGGTCCTGTTGCTCATGTTTGAGTTCATGTTTTCAGGTTAAGCAACAAATGCTTCAAAGAGAACAATACAAATTGATTGAGCTTGATTTGTTTATCATGACTAACATGTTTGTTTTGTAGGTTGCTTGGCTCACATGCCTTGTGTCTTGTGCTTTGCACATTTATCTGATTATGTTAACTGTTGATTCCTATCTCCTTTTACTTTGACTTTGAGTTGTGTACTGATTCTGTTTGACTATTTCAGGTACCTTTAGTTGCTTAGTTCTTTAAGAACTTGCTTTTCTTTGCTTTATAGCAATTTGCATTGAGGTATAATCCCTTTTCTTCATGTAGTCTGGAAGACCTGGCTTGTTACTTGGCCAGGCAACTGTCCGAAGTCCTCCTTAAGAGGCAATGCTTGTGTGTGTTTACTTTTGTCCCAAGCAGGAAAAGTCCTTTAAATAAGGCAATTGGTAGATCAAAGAGATAAGCAACCTATCTCCTACTATTCTGTGAGTCTTCTCCTTGCTCCCATTACATGGTTGTAGCATTGAGATCCAAACCCAAGACCTATCGAGTCAATAATCTGTGGAGAGAGTTCCTACTTTCTGAACTCCCACACCTTCTGATATTCAAATGCTCTCCCTGACCAGGGATAAGAGCAATGAGGCACACCCCTCATATCCTTTCATCTGCTTCACCTTAGCCCCTCAATGGCAAGGTTAAGAGCACCATTAACCCTATTCCAGTTGGCTTCAATGCCTAACCTTTTGTGTGAGCCTCATTGTTTGGTTATAGTGTGTGCTGAATGCTTTCATTGATTGATTGTTGTTTCATATGCACATGTTTGCTTGTATGCTTTATGCATCTATCATCATTAATTGCTCATTAGTGCATGATCATCTCATTTGTCTTTGTGACATCATTCATTGTTGTTTACCCATTGAGGACAATTGTAAGACTATCCTTTGGCCATTGTTCCTATGATATGGAAGTGAGTATAAGACCATTTCATTGGCCACTCATCTTATCTTTGCTTGATGCATTTGTTTGATTGTATGAGAGGATGCAATTGTAAGTCCCTGTAAGTTGGCATTTGCTTTCCCGTGATCATATGTTGCATTGTTTGATTGTATTTGAGGATACAATTGTAAGTCCGTGTAATTTGGCATTTGTATTCCTATGATCATATGTTGGAGGTTAGAGTAAGCCCAGATAGATTGGCATCTGACATCCAAGTGTTTGCTTTGTTGTTGGAGATTGGTATAAGCCCAGTGATTGGCATCCGGTATCCACTTTTTTTTCATTTCTTTGTTGAGGAGATTAGTATAAGTCCATTGAGTGGCCTCTGATATCCATTTCTGTTTTAGGAGATTGGTGTAAATCCATCTATTGGTATCCGATATCCGCTTTTGTTTGTGAGATTGGAGTAAGACCATTGAGTGGCATCCGGTATCATTTGTTTGTTTATTTTGTTATTGCTCATTGCCCATTCCAAAGGACACACTTGAATCATCTTCTATATGATTTCAAGAGGTGAACCTTCTAAGAAGTTTTACAATCCATCTTCATCCATTCATTCCCATTATGTCTTAAACCTTTTCACACCTTACTTTTAAAACTTGAGATAGATATTGTGCAAACATCTTCATGTTTTCAAATTAAAAACCTGGACTCAAGTCCTTGACCTTTTTTCAAACTCCATTTCATAATACTTCTTTTGAATTAATCTTAATCATACTTTGACCCTACTTTCATAATCATAACCAACTAACTTCACCCATTCAATTGTTTTGTGGCTTTGTCCATTCTTGCTAAGTTTTCATACATGAGCTATAGGTTTGATTTATCTTAGTTGGTTGATGTCAATCTCACCTATTTGTCCTTAGTTGATTGAATTGTAAGTCTTCCTTGCTTATTATATGGTTAACCCCTCACTAGCAAGTTGAAGCTGTTCTCACATGGTGGACTTGTTGTTTGTATAAGGTTGAGTTTTCTCGCGTGGATAACGTAAGACCTTAGGGCTTGTGTTTAAAATTGAATCCACTAACTTTTGGAAATCTTTTAGCCGAACTACGGCGTTTTGATCCTTACCTTTGATGGAAGGTACGTAGGCAACGGGTTCATCCGTTCGAACACAAAAATAATCAAATTGTACATTCTTTTCTCATCATCCCAATCATGTTTGCACAATACTTATGTCATAACAAATAACAATTTTCAAACAACAAGTGTGAAAAGGGCTCCCTAGGAGTACCTAGGACGTAGTGGGTGCCTAACACCTTCCCATTGCGTAATTTACCCCTTACCCAGACTCTCTGATCTTTTTATTAGTTTTCTACGTGTAAAACTTCTTAGGCTTTTGTTCGCTTTTTAGCCAGTCCTTTGGATAAATAAAAGTGCGGTGGCGACTCGAATTCATTGTATGCTTTGCTTATGGTTTAATCAATAAATCATATAGCGACGAATACACCGCTACAGAAAAGTGGCGACTCTGCTGGGGAAAACAATTAGACCTTCCTTGGTGGTATTGCCTACTTTTCACCCTTGTTGTGCTATATTGTTATTTGTTATATGACATATTTTTGTACAATTTGGGATGACTGTATTGATTGTAATGTTTGAATTGCTTGATATACAATTGCTGTTTGCTTTGGTGATCTGTGAGATGAGTTCTGTACCCGAACTCGAGTGCACTCTAGGATAGGAGAATGGCATAGTCTTGTTGACTGGTGTGGAGTATTCCTTAGCCAGTTGACTTGCGAGTCCATTCACTTGGTGGAGGTCATGTTGGACTAATAATGTCACACAAGTTATTTGTGTTTAGGCATTATTCTTTCAATCATGTTCCGCAGAAGCCAAGGACCTTAGTTTACCAAACCCATCTTGGCCTTTTTCTTAGGAACGTAGTGCGAAGATCGTTCAGATGTAAGTTCTGATGCGATTGTTACGCGATACTACACTCATAAGAGTTTCTCTTGAGAATATTCTTGGAATACGAGTATTCGTTCCTCCGATAATATTCGAAAGATGGAACGATGATTATGGGAACCTCTGGTAGAACATGTCTGGCAGGTTTAAACCCTAGTACACTCCCTTTGGGTGGTTCTTAACCGAGACTCCATGCTCGTGACTCTCAACAAACCCGTGATTCGTGGTTGAGTCGTTCAGACACCCTTAATATCAATGGAACCTGGGTGCTGATCAGGTATAAAACCTAAAATCCACCAAAACGGATGGTTGATATTAAGGATGTTAGAGCCGGTTCATGTACCGTTAATATCAATGGAACTTGGGTGTCGATAAGGTGAAAACCTAAATCCACCAAAATGGATGATTGATATTAGGGATACAATGAGCTTTCCCACGACCTTTTTCTGGTGTGCCTTGCTTGATCCTTGAGTGTGATTGTTGCATTCATGCATTCATACATTCATCTGCATCCATATCATCAGATAAAAAGAAAATTTTCAAGGAACTCAAAGGAGTTTATTTGCAAAAAATTTCAAACATGAAAAAACCGGGAAAAATTTTTCACCTGATGTATCTGATGAGATATTCTCATATACGATCAAAATGTAAATATTTCAAAGTTTGCAAGTAAAACCCTCGAGTTCCTTTGAAATAAAAAACAAGCATATGCACAAACACTTCATGCATCATTTGCATAAGCGGGTGTTTTGTTCCGGTCTCCCGTCCTGTGGTCTGACCCTGCGATCTTCATTTATTTTGAAGACGCACATTGCCGGTATTATACCAAAGCCAACTCTGCCAGAGTGATGGATCATCTTGGGCTAGAGAACTGTGAACTCAGAGGAGGAATTTGCCAGACTAAGTACTGTTGATGGATTTATTCCTGGTTAACCAATCTCGGGCTGGCATTGGCTACTGTTCTGGGGCGTTTAATGAGCAAGGTCTGTTCACAAGTGGAGGTTTCATCCATGAAGATCAACCTGAGGAAGAAGCTGCTGCTATCTTGGAAGAGGATGCAGAGGACCTGAACAATTTCGTCATTCCTGGCGGTGTCTGCCACAATTGGGTCGCTGTAGATGTTCCTACAGTCATCCATAGATCAGAGTAATTGTTCACTTTGTTTGAAACCCTTCTCCCATGCCAAAAGGAGAAGTGATGACATTGTTGGCAAAGCATATATACAATGATGTTTTCATTCAATTAATGCATAGTTAAACATTTGTTTTTCCATTTGTATCACTTTTTGCTTTTTGCATGAAATCAGTGATCACAAAAAACCCTGAAAAACAAAAACAGCTTTTTCATCTGCATAAATGATTTGCTTGTTTAAAATTCAAAAGCTTTTCATTATCCAGAATCATTATGCAGGGATTTCTAAACCCATTGAACATAATGATCCGACGTCATCTCCCAATCTTGAATTCCTTGTATCTGAGGCAGAGGAAGATGATGTTAAAGGGGATTCCTGACGAGATTACCCGACTTCTTGAGCACCAAAGAAGCTCATTCAGCTGTATCATGAGAATCAGCAGAACAGTCAAACTAGGGCATTGCAAATGCAATCAAAAAAAAAAAGATGGAAAAAATCAAAAATCAGCAAAAAAAAATTCAAATATTTTTTCAAAAGAAAAAAGAAAAATTATACCCTCAAGTCCCTAGTTGACTGATGCTGAATGGATTCAGAGTCGTTATGACCAACTGAATTTGATTGAAGAGAAGCGGTTGACTGCCATGTGCCATGGTCAGTTATATCAGCAGAGAATGAAGAAAGCATTCGATAAGAAGGTCAAGCCTCGTGTGTTCCGATAAGGTGACCTCGTGCTCAAGAAAGTCTTGTCTTTCGCGCCCGATTCCAGGGGCAAGTGGACTCCAAACTACGAGGGTCCATATGTTGTTAAGAGAGCCTTTTCAGGCGGAGCTTTGATGCTTACAACAATGGATGGGGAGGATTCCACTCGTCCTGTGAATTCAGATGCAGTCAAGAGATACTTTGCCTAGAAAAAAAAAGTATATGCAAATAAAAAAAACAGAATAGCTCGCTAAGTTGAAAACCCGAAAGGGCGGCTTAGGCAAAAATGAGCGTCTCGGTGGAGAACCCGCAAGGGTAATCCAGGCAAAAATTAGAGACTTGAAAAAAAAAGAAAATGTTTGCATCCCGCTAGATTGAGTACCTCACCCTGGGGCAATCTAGGCAAAAATTAGGGATTTGGCAAGTAACTGCATCCTGACAAGACTTTCTGTTCACCAGTCGTCATTTCGTCAGAAGATTCTCGATTCGTCGTTAACTGAAGCTTCGGATACATCGAGATTCAAATTGGTAGAGAAAGGATCATTATGTTCAATGTAGCCCTCTTCCAATATATATCACTGATTTCAAATTTGTACAGATCTATGGGGTCTTGCCATTTGCAGGCTACCATTCCATCAAATCAATTTGAGCTTTTTATCCAATTATTTGCACTCTTATTTGTTTCAATTCAACAAATGTTTTGCATGTTTTAAATTGATAAAATATCATTGTTTTAAACAAATCAATTTTTTTCAAAAAAATATTGTTTTAAACAAAGTGAACATTCACAAGATTGAAAGGATACTCAAGAATATCTCAGTGCTCTCCCGAGGGTGGCATGATTTCCAACAGGTAAGACATTTGTTCATATTTCTGGTTTGGTTGTATCTTCTTTCTTCAGATCTTTGTTGGGGTTGTTCCTCAAACAAAGTTGTTGTTGGGGTTGTTCCCCAGTATAGTCGCAAGCAGAGTGTTGTGGAAGACTTCGTTTTCTCCAGCAGCAGTTTTCCCCAGCATGGGAGTTTCCTTGTGAGTTTCGGTGGTTGATTGGTTTGTCATCTTGGTGCCCCGTCACTTTCTCCAGTGGGTCGCCTGCCCCAGAATTTATTTATCTCCTCAGCACAGTCACGAGTAGAGTTGTCATTGATATCCCCATCGGAGTCGCGAGCAGAGTTGTTGTCACTCTTCCCAGTGCAGTTGCCAGTGGAATTGTCTGTTCCTCAGCACGATCGCTTTCTTTTTAAAGACTCGGTAAGTCAGTGGTTAGATACCCGGTACTTTACCTTTTCCCTGGCGAAGTCGTCTACGGAATTGTTGCTATCTCTCCATCAGAGTTTTTCTCTTCAGCAGAGCAGGGTTTATTTTCCTACTCAGTGGTTGATTTGGGTTGACATCCCAGTATATTTCGACCATCTTTTCCTCAGCGTAGTCTGCAGAGCGCTTGTTGTGGCGGTTTCGCCTGTTGAATGCTCCTTCGATCCCCAGTATGGTCGGATGATGGCTCTAGCATCCAGAGAATGGATTGATTTCCTGACTGTTTGTGATCCCCAGTAGAGTTGCTTATATTGCAGAATCTACTTGTTGTGATCAGTTTGCTATGTGTATTCTCCCCAAGTAGAGTGGTTCGTTGCAGAATTTACTTGTTTGATCTGTCCTCCCTCAGTGGTTTACTCCCCAAGAGAGTAGCCGACAGTTTTCCCCAGCAGAGTTGCTTATGCAGTTAGATTCTATTTGGATGATATCATTCTCCCTCAGTGAGTTGTTCCCCAGCGGAGTTATGTGGAGTTGCTTCTACAGCAGTTCGTGCTTATGCAACGCACTTTTTGTTTCTTAGTTGACACTGGGATCCCCTGCAGATATCTTGGGTTTTCTCTTGTTCTCCAACAGATTCGTCTTGGTGGCTGTTTTGCCTGTTGTGACTTTCTGTACCCTGATTGGGTTGTTTCCTGATATCTCCGACCCTCTGCTTCTTCAGCAGTACCCGCAGATCTTTGCTTTACAGCATATAGATCTCCGCAGATTGGCTCTCCAGCTGGTTTTTCCCTGGAAGTATAATACCGGGCATTTGATCCCTGGACCTGTTATGTTAAAACTGTCTGTTTTGTCAGCATTCATCAAACATAAATCATGCATATTCATGCATAGTCATAAACATTCAGATATTCATGTTGCATTTCTTGCCATGTATCCTTTGTTGGTTATTCCCTGCTTTCGGGTGATATAGATCTCTTTACAGATCTCCCCAAGCAGATGTCGGGCGTTATAAATCTCTCCATATAGAGTCAGCCCCATAAGCAGAAAATGTGTCTGTCTTTCCTTCTGCAGTTCCCCACTGAGATATATCCTCGTGGATGACGGTTTCTTCCGTTTCCTCCCAACACATATATTGGGATGGATTTTCCTATTTGAGTTATATCCTCATTAGGACGTGTCTTGATTCAGTCTGTCTTTTCGGATTATTCCCGAATTGGCTATTTGTCAAAAGTCTTGTGCTTCCCAGTGGGTTGTTCCCCAGCGGAGTAGTTTTTGGGCATCTACCCTCATACCGGTAGTTATAAATCCTATTTTTCCTTGCTTCTTGGCAGAATTTGTGGTTATACACCTTTTATTCCGCAGCCAGAGTTGTTGGTTTCCTACCTAAAAGTCGGTAGTTATAAACCCTACTTTCCTGCTCTCCAGCAGTTTGTGGTTTGTTATAAACCTTATTTTGGTTTCCCGTGCGGATTTGTGATTTGTTCTATCCCCACGCGGAGTTGTTGGTTTTCTACCCCGTATTCGGTAGATGTAAACCCTAAATTTGTGGTTATCTCCATCCAGTTCTTGATGTTGAGTTTCCTTTGCTCAGATAAGTTGCTCAGATAAGCACTTATATCCCCAGCAAATCTTTTGTGGATAATTGCCGTATGCTAGCAATTTTATCCCCAGCGGGTCTTTTCACCTTTTGTCAGTGATTGTGTTCTCCGGATCATTGATTTTCATCAATGCATCCCAGCGAGTCTTCTTTCATTTACCCCCTTTGTTGGTAATGTCTGTTGCTCCCTTTGACTGGTCATCATTATATACCTAGTTTGGTATCCCGATGCCTTTCTTTTCGGTTGATTTATCCTTTATTAACCCAGTAACCGGTTGTGGATTATCTTCCATGCGAGTATATTATTCACGGTCTGCCAGTAATGAATAATATATCTCATGCACTCTTCAGTTGAAGCCTTTTGTGTTTCCCTAGTCGAGTAAGATTCGTTATTTCCCTTTGTGGAATCGAATATTTCTTTGTTGTCGGATGATTGCCGGATGCTTGCAATTTATCCCTTTGAGTTGTCTTTCGTTTACCCGGATGCTTGGTATCGATTGTCTCTCTTTTTGGTTAGTCACCTATTATATACTTCGGTATCTCTGGTGTCTTTTCCTTTCGAGTATATTATTCACGGTCTGCCGGTAATGAATAATATGTCTCATGCGCTCTTTGGTTGGAGTCCTTTGTTGATATTCCCCAGTCGAGTAAGATTCGTATTCTTTGAAGAATCGAATATCCATCCTTTAACCAATTTGTGTTCTGGTTGATGTGTGTTTTAGCATATATACCAACTCACGTTTTCGGTAGATCACCTATTATATACCTCGGTATCTCTGGTGTTTCTTACCATGCGAGTTTATTATCTACGTTCTGACGGTAATAGATAATAAATCTCATGCGAGTATTCTTATCCACGGTCTGCCGGTAATGGATATTATATCTCATGCACTCTTTGGGTTTGTTTCCCCAGTTGAGTAAGATTCGTTTTCCCGTTATGGATTCGAATGTCCATCCTGTAAGTCGATTTGCTTTTTCAAGCCCTCCTTTCGGATGATGAGTGTTTTGGCATATATACCAATTCACGTCTTTGGTTAGTCACCTATTATATACTTCGGTATCTCTGGTGTCTTTTCCTTTCGAGTATATTATTCACGGTCTGCCGGTAATGAATAATATGTCTCATGCACTCTTGGATTAATCTTTTGATTGCTTTCTCCGCAGAGTAAGATTCGTATTCCTTACAGAATCAAATATCCATCCTATAAACAAGTTTGCTTTCGCTCTCTTCAGGATGATGAGTGTTTTAGAACACACACCAATTCACGTCTTTGGTCGGTCACCTGTTACATACCTACAACCCGGTATCCTTGGGTTCCTTCCTTTCTGCTCCCTATTATGACCTCGGTCCCCCTGTGGAGTCAGATTTTCCTGAGTTTATGTACCTTTTTCAGGTCTTTCTCAGATGTTTGGTTGATTGATATCTCTCACCCTTATACCGGTCTTAGATATTCATTCTTCCTGAGTTTGTTACCCTTATACCGGTAACACCTCATTCTTTGGTGCTTCCTCAATGAAGTTTTCCTGTTGCTTCTCCCCAGGAGTCAGCTTGTGTCTCTCCAATGGATTTATTTTCCTTTGGAATTCTTTTCCCCGGTGTGAGTCCTTCACTCCCCAGTGAGATCTCCAGTCTGATTTCTGTTATTCCCTAATCAGAGTCGTGTCTTGTTCACGCTGTGTCAGTTTTGTTTTTCCCCAACTCGAAGTCGTGTCCTGCTCACGCATTCTCTTTCTTTTACTATCCCCAACCAGAGTCTTGTTAGAGTCTCTGTTCCTGGTGAGTGTATCACTCCGATGGATCGTCTTTTCTTCTGTGTGAATCATATTCCCCACAGAATTTGTCTTTTGCATGCATACATTTGCATCATGAGGTCTCTTAGGGACCAAAATTTGTCTCATTACTGTTATTTAAGCCCATTCTACCGCGTCGAGATGAAGATTTCTAAACTTCACTTCTCCGGCTAGAATGACCTTAAATAGGGGCATCTGTAAGACCCCAATTTTGGCCCTAAGATCCCTCATGGCCCATATCATACCATTTCATTGCCTCAAGGATCATTGCATGCCCTGGCTTGCCTCCTAGTGGGTGGGGTACCTTGTGAGTGTGGTTCTTGATCACCAAGCATGTTTTGCATTTGTATATCTTTGCTTTTCATATGTTTACTAACCAAAAAGTACAAAAATATTGTCATCTAACCATGTTACTTGCAGCTGAAGCAATCATCAGTCAAACAGTCAAATCAGCCATTAAACAGTGGATGGTGGCCATTCTTGAAGAATTTGGGCACCATGATCAATAATCAAGAGTTCATATATGTTGTGTTATCATTTGGAATCAAGATCTCAAGGAATTAGGGGCTTGGAATTCATCAGAACATGGTTCAGTCAAGCAAAACCCTAGTAAAGTCAACCTTGGTCAACTGTCCATTTAATCAGTGATTTGATGATGGGATTTGGTATGAGAGGTCTCATTCATGCCTATACAAGCCTCATACATCATGTCAAGCATCCACAGCGAAGAAAATAAAGTCAGACAAGAAATTTCCAGAAATAGAAAGTTGACCTGTAATTGGAATTAGCCAAAAATGGAAACTTCTTGATCCTAAACTTACATCACGATACAAGCTTCAAATGAATTTTTCCCCAACATTAAAGTTGAAGATCTTGTTCTCCCATTTCCAAAAAGTCCAAGAACACTCAATTCCCATGTATGGTTGGTAAGTTATGATCAAATCATTCTCCAACATTTTTGAACTTCAAAAGGCCATATCTCTCAAACCATTTGGCCAATTTGGGTGGGGTTTTTTGCAATAAGTCACATTTGATCCCCTCTTTCCAAATATGTCATCATCATTCACCAAAACATTACAAATCAAAATGGCATTTTTGAACTAGCTTGAATTATTTCAAGTGAGGTGAAAAAGTGATTTTCCAAAATAACCAATCCCAGTTACTTTTACCACTTACAAATGACCAGAAATTGCATTTTGGTTGTGTTGGAAGGCCCATTTTCGAGCTGTAAGCCTTGCACCATGCACTTAAGTGAAAAATGACCAAATTAGCAAAAACACTCAAAATTCCAAATTCCAATTACGACTTTCACTAATCTTGCTTAGTTTCTTAAACAGCAGTATATATGTTCATTTTCTGCCAAACAGAACCCTAGCAGCCTCTCCTACACAAACAGAAAATCATTTTGCTCTCAAAAACCTCATTTCTTCATTTTGGAAATTCTGCCAAAAAACCTCAAAGAACATAATTTTTGTCGATGGCTTCATCATCTTGCAACCATTTGGAAGCACTGTTGAGCACTCGTTCTCAACTGTAAAGCCATTCCACGACTGTTCCATTGAAGAACAAACACATGGCAGATTTCGTCTTGGACCATTTCAAGCCTTGCTGAGCTAGGATCTTCAACCATACATATTGTGGAACCTTGCAGTGCACCTGTTTCGAGCAAGCCAAGCCAAACAGCAACTGTTTCACCATTTTCTTCAAGAACATGTAAGAATTCGACCTCCTTATTTCACTAAATTATGACATGCTTCTTATAGATCCTTGCATGCTGATTCTTTTGAGCTTTGAATCGTGTTAAATGGTTGGCTATTCTGAAAGTTATGCTGATTTAAAGATTGATGTTGAAATTTGTTTTTGCTCGATTCATGATGCTTGGCTTGATTTAATGTAAATGGTGGCTGGATTCGGGTTGTTCATGCTTAGATGTATCGATTGGTGTGTTCAATTCCATTTTCTGGGCAAATAATTTTTCCACGATTTTGAATGATGAAGATGATACACTGTACACTAAACCCTAATCCCATGGCTGCCCAGATTTCCTGTTCACGTGCTGCATGCTCTTGTTACTGTTTCATTCCCATACGACCAATCACAACATTTCCTCCTCATATGTAATGCGCAGCGTTTTGTTAAGTTGGCCAAATAATTACAAAATTGCCACTCCCGTGCCACTTGGTCTCATTAGTTCATGTTATTTTCATTATTTTTTTTTCATTTGAATGCTCAATCTTACAAAAATCATAGCATCTTCATTTGTAATCCGAATTTCATGAGAATTTTTGCATTGTGTTCATCTGGATCTCTAGTATTTAATCATGTTTTTTCCTGATTTTTTGGATAAGTGTATTTTAATTGGTATTAGGGTTTTGTTCATGTGTCCATTTTTTGTACCCTTTGCCAAAACATTTGTGAAATGATGATGCTTTATCCAATGGCTTTGAAATTTTTTGTGCTTAAACTAGACACATTAATGGTGATTTTGGTTTAGAGTTTGTGAATTTATCATTTCTGGTTTGAGAGTTATGATTTTTTGAATTAGGGTGTGACAATTTGTGTCACACCATTGATGTGCAACTTCATGATTTTCAATACCATACTTCTTGAACTCAAATTGATCTGAATTTTTGCATGAATGAACCTATGGATGTCTAGTTTACATGTCATTTTTCCTGGAATTATTTGTGGCATTTCCCAATTGTTTGAGATTTTTCTCCCCTGTTTGGTCATATGTTGACTTTTTGTGACACATGTTCTCATATTGTTTGTGAAATTCTCATACTTTATTGGATGAACTTGAAATTTGACATGTGATTAGTAGACATCTTAAGCTTTGCCATGGTTTTGATCCCATTCATTTCTCATATGTTATCACTGATTTATGATTTTTTGAAGTTGATACATGTTTGGTTGACTTCTTTGAGCATGCTTAAACTTGCTTTGCCTTTCTGATTTTCATTTCCCTACTTCCCATGATCCAATTGAGCTGAAATTTGGTGTGCTTACCATGCTATGGATTATGATTGATCATGAATTATTTTATGATTTTTGGAATTGTTTATGATTGGTTTTGGTTTAAGTCTTGCTGTTGACTTCTATGAGCTTCCATTTGCCATGCTTTGAACTAATTTGTTTATGAAATCATGATGATGAATGATATGAACATGAAACCAATTGAGTTTGCTTCTTGATTGTTTAAACTTGATTTTGGTTGAATTTCATTTGCTGTTTTGACTTTCTCATCCCCTTTTGACCCTAGGCTTGTCCTAGTGGTCCTGTTGCTCATGTTTGAGTTCATGTTTTCAGGTTAAGCAACAAATGCTTCAAAGAGAACAATACAAATTGATTGAGCTTGATTTGTTTATCATGACTAACATGTTTGTTTTGTAGGTTGCTTGGCTCACATGCCTTGTGTCTTGTGCTTTGCACATTTATCTGATTATGTTAACTGTTGATTCCTATCTCCTTTTACTTTGACTTTGAGTTGTGTACTGATTTTGTTTGACTATTTCAGGTACCTTTAGTTGCTTAGTTCTTTAAGAACTTGCTTTGCTTTGCTTTATAGCAATTTGCATTGAGGTATAATCCCTTTTCTTCATGTAGTCTGGAAGACCTGGCCTGTTACTTGGCCAGGCAACTGTCTGAAGTCCTCCTTAAGAGGCAATGCTTGTGTGTGTTTACTTTTGTCCCAAGCAGGAAAAGTCCTTTAAATAAGGCAATTGGTAGATCAAAGAGATAAGCAACCTATCTCCTACTATTCTGTTAGTCTTCTCCTTGCTCCCATTACATGGTTGTAGCATTGAGATCCAAACCCAAGACCTATCGAGTCAATAATCTGTGGAGAGAGTTCCTACTTTCTGAACTCCCACACCTTCTGATATTCAAATGCTCTCCCTGACCAGGGATAAGAGCAATGAGGCACACCCCTCATATCCTTTCATCTGCTTCACCTTAGCCCCTCAATGGCAAGGTTAAGAGCACCATTAACCCTATTCCAGTTGGCTTCAATGCCTAACCTTTTGTGTGAGCCTCATTGTTTGGTTATAGTGTGTGCTGAATGCTTTCATAGATTGATTGTTGTTTCATATGCACATGTTTGCTTGTATGCTTTATGCATCTATCATCATTAATTGCTCATTAGTGCATGATCATCTCATTTGTCTTTGTGACATCATTCATTGTTGTTTACCCATTGAGGACAATTGTAAAACCATCCTTTGGCCATTGTTCCTATGATATGGAAGTGAGTATAAGACCATTTCATTGGCCACTCATCTTATCTTTGCTTGATGCATTTGTTTGATTGTATGAGAGGATGCAATTGTAAGTCCATGTAAGTTGGCATTTGTTTTCCCACGCACTCATCTCCAATCTTATCTGGGAAGGTTGGGAGCTCACACGAAAGATGAAAAGCTGTGGATGTACTATTTTGAAGACAGTCTAACTGGAGCTTCTCGTGAATGGTATTCTCATTTGTCTCGCACTACCAACAAGAGCTGGAAAGACTTGGCAGAGGCTTTTGTCAAGCAATATCAATACAACTTGGACATGGCTCGAAATCGGACCTTGTTGCAAGGAATGTCTCAGACTGCCAAGGAAACCTTTAGAGAATATGCTCAGCGTTGGAGACAAATTGCTGCGTCCGTCCAACCCCTTATGTCTGAAAGGGAGATGGCGGACATGTTCATGAACACTCTTCAAGGCAATTATATTGAGAGGTTGGCTGCTTGCCCGTCAATCAGCTTTGCAGAGATAGTAATTGCTGGAGAAAGAATCGAGAGTCTATTGAAGATGGGCCGAATTCAAGACAACAGCGCTTCCAGCTCATCAGGTTCCAAGAAACCGTTTACTGGAAACGGTCAGCGAGAAGAGAAGGCGAGACAAGCATTGTGTATGTCGTCAGAGGCAGGGGCAGAGGACGCCCTAATTATTATCAAGATCAAGTGGCCGTAGTCACTATTCCAACACCTGCTCCTCAACAGCAACAACAACCACAGTATCATCCGCAATAGCAACCCAGGTACAACAATCAACAACAAGGAGGTAATCCGGGTCAGCAGAGACACTATCAACAACGTCCAAGGCAGACGGACTGGGTCATTGAGCCAATCCCAATGCCTTATTCTGTGTTACTTCCCAGGCTGATTGACCTGAATCTGGTTACGTTAAGAACTCTGGCCCCACCAATCGATCCCAATAATTTGCCTAGAGGTTATGATGTCAACGCCAGATGTGCTTTTCACTCCAACACACCTTGCCATACTACAAATAATTGCAAGGCTCTCCAGCTAAAGGTGCAAGATTTGAGAGATGCCCAGGCTATCAATTTTTCTCCGGTGCCTAATGTTATCCAAAACCCGATGCCAGCCCACGGCGGGCAGGGGATTAATGTTGTTGAAGTAGTTAAAGCTGGTAATGCCCAAGGCTGGGGAAAATTTGTGGAGCCGATCATCAAAGAAGACAAGTTTGGATTGGGGTTTATTCCGGGGTCTCGGAAGAATGAAGTCGGTACTTTCTCCAGCGGGGGTTTGGTTTCTCCCCACATCGTCAATGCTGCAGATGAAGGCAAGGCTGACAGCGACTGTGACTTAGATAGCTGGATTCGCCCGTGTGTCCCGGGAGAAAAGTTCAACAATTGGTCGTCTAAAAAAGTCGTCTGGGTTACTCTACTGAAAGAGTAATTTTTATTGTTTTCCTTTTATTACATGCATAATAAAGTCTTACACTTTGCCCAAGGTGTAATGACTCATCTGTAGGGCCATCCATTTAGTCGCATTTCGCAATTATTTTCATCATCCATAAAAGACAGCTTTTGCAAACAATTTTGTGTTCTATTTCTTTCAATTATTTTACTTTTACAAAAATTGGCAATGTTTATTTTTCGTTTTTCTTTCCAAAAAATCCCTCGTTCTAAGGTAAAGCATGATCCTCCATCATGCAGAGCTAATCACCCGGATCTCACTGCTAACGACACTGCTATGGCCAAGTATGACTTCAACAATCCTATCTATCAAGCCGAAGAAGGGGTTGAGGAAGATTGTGAATTGCCTGAAGAGTTAGCCAGGTTGTTGAAACAGGAGGACCGAACTATTATACCTTATCAGGAGGTGATTGAGACCGTCAACATTGGTACCAAAGGCGACAAGAAAGAGATCAAGATCGGGGCCAGTCTACAGGCCGAGGTGAAAGAACAGTTGATTAGTTTGCTTCGTGAGTACGTCGACATCTTTGCTTGGTCCTATCAAGATATGCCAGGTTTGGATACGGACATCGTTGTGCACAGGTTACCGTTGAATGAAGATATGCCGCTAGTAGAGGGAAGACCGTTGATCATGTACTTAACTGTGTTAGAAAGATCAATGGGTTGTGTGCTCGGTCAGCATGACGAGTCAGGTCGAAGAGAGCATGCAATATACTACCTTAGCAAAAAGTTTACCGACTGTGAACAAAGATACTCACTGCTCGAGAAAACTTGTTGCGCTTTGGCATGGGCTGCTCGCCGACTAAGACAGTATATGTTGACTCACACGACTCTATTGATATCAAAGATGGATCCAGTCAAGTATATTTTTGAAAAAGCCAGCGCTTACCGGAAGAGTTGCTAGGTGGCAAATGATACTGACAGAGTATGACATCCAATACACTTCACAAAAGGCCATCAAAGGAAGTGTCTTGTCAGACTATCTTGCAGAGCAACCGATTGATGATTACCAACCTATGAGGTTCGACTTTCCTGATGAGGACATCATGTTTCTCAAATCGAAAGATTGCGAGGAACCACTCCCGGAGGAGGGGCCTGACCCCGAATCCAAATGGATTATGATGTTTCATGGGGCGGTCAACGTCAATGGTCACGGAGTTGGTGCAGTGTTGATCACGCCGGAGGGGGTTCATATGCCATTTTGTGTCAGAATAACTTTCCCCTGCACCAAAAATGAAGCCGAATACGGAGCTTGTATCCT
The DNA here is from genome assembly GCF_024323335.1 of Lathyrus oleraceus. Classification (NCBI taxonomy): domain Eukaryota; kingdom Viridiplantae; phylum Streptophyta; class Magnoliopsida; order Fabales; family Fabaceae; genus Lathyrus; species Lathyrus oleraceus. The sequence goes on along the minus strand of NC_066581.1, from coordinate 415,081,722 downwards.
AGGACTTGAGGAAGCCATCAACCTACGGATTAAAACCCTGAATGTTAAGCTGGACGAAGTAGAATGGGTCCGTTCTCGATACAATAAGCTGAGCCTAGTTAAGGAAATGAGACTAGCAGCTATATGCCATGGCCAACTATATCAAAGACGAATGAAGAGAGCATTTGATCAGAAAGTGCGCCCTCGGGAGTATCAAGTCGGTGAATTGGTACTCAAAAGAATTCTTCCTCCCAACACAGACCACAGGGGCAAATGGACACCGAACTATGAAGGTCCATACGTGGTTAAAAGAGTTTTCTCTGGCAGAGCTTTGATGCTAACAACCATGGATGGCGAAGACTTCCCATCCCCTGTCAACTCAGACGCAGTTAAAAAAATACTTCGCATAAATTGACCCGTTGGACAGAAAAAGAGAGTCCAGGCAAAAAAGGGCATCCCGACGAACCAAAAAATAATAATAATAATAAAGAGGTTCGGGCAAAAATTAGGGATATATAAATAAATAAATAAATAAATGTTCACCCGGTTAGTCGAAAACCCGAAAGGGCGGCTCAGGCAAAAAGGGGTATCCCGGTGGATTGAAAACCCAAAAGGGCGGTCCAAAAGAGGGAAAAAGCGAATGACTACGATCTAAGTTCATCCGTGTTATATCACCGTTTCATTCAATCCGACAATTTTCGAAGGGTAAAGATCGACTAATCATCCACTTCAGAAAGCAAGATGAGCAGAGTGTCTTGAGGTCATACGAGCCATAGCAGAGTCGAAACTCAGTGGGACCCCGTTTTCACATTGCCATTAGGATAGTTTTCTTTTGTTCAATTTATAGCGATCGCCTCTTTTCAGGGATCAGCTTCCTGATGTACTCGCCTATCCCTGGCACAAATTTTTCAATTAATAAAGTCGAATAATTCAGTTAAAAAGCCTCTTTATTTTTCATTTAGCAGTTTGTTTGCAAAAAATGTCTGAATTTTTGATGAAACATGTTGCATCTGAACATAATGGTGGCTTTTGCAGATGATTTGCACAGGAAAACATTTAAAATTGCTTTGAATGTGCTTAATCCCGGACGGTGAATTCAAACCGAGTAATTCCCCCTGGACATACGTGTGTGATTGCAGGTCACAGGAGCCGGATGCCAAGTCATGAATCCGCATCCCCAAGCAGTTGACAAAGTCTCTCCTCAGCAGAGCATGTCCCCCAGTAGAGTTGCACCTTGTATCCCCGGCAACAGCGGAGTAGTTGCATACCCAACAGACAAGAGGGTGGTGTTCCCAGTGCTCATCACATTCCCCAGCAGATTATTTTTAACAGATTTGTTTTGATCCTCAGCCTGAGGATGATTAGCAAGTTCATATCCCCAACAAAGGTCGATTCCTACGACATTTCCTCAGGAAGTGCTTTCCCTGCAAACTCTCCTCACAGAGCCTCGTCAAGCAAAGTTCCCATAGTTGATACTCCCCTAGCAAGGTCAACTTTCCAGAAAGAAGCCGATTTATTTTCGGTGGCTCCTTGGTCCCGGCAGACGGATCATTCCCCACAGAGCATTCAAGGATTGATACAGGGATCCGTTCCCTACCGGAGTTTGCTTCCCTAAGCAGATTTCTTTTTACACCATGCATAACATTCGCATTTGCATGCATATCATATCAAGCATACACATAAACAGGTTCTTCAAAGCAGACTGAAGAATTACTTCACAACCAAAGTCATGAGATTCAGCCAGAGGATCGAGTGTGTGTGATCCAGCATGAGGGTCATTTCGAAGATTCAGCCTGAGAATCGTTTTCCAGAGAGCCAGCCTAAGGTTCAATTTGAAGATTCAGCCAGAGAGTCGCCTGCAAGCGTTATTTCCCCAGTAAGCCAACTAGAGGAGTAGATTGACAGCTCAACAGAAAATGTACGAAGCCCAAAAGTGGGGTATTCTCGAAGCTGCATATCTAACATGAAGATTGGGTGTAGATTTCGAAAGAGGGTCAACCAGCGCATGCCTCAGATGCGAGATCCTGATGATGGGAATTTATCATCAAAACAATCCAGATCTAGCCAGAAGATCAAAGTAGATCTAGCCAGAAGATCGAAGTCAGGTCTAGCCCGAAGACCGAAGATAGATTCAGCCAGAGAATCAAAGATCAAAGATTCGACTAGAGAATCGAAACAATCCAGTTCTAGCCAGAAGATCGAAGTTGATCTAGCCAGAAGATCAAAGTCAGGTCTAGCCCGAAGACCGGGAATAGATTCAGCCATAGAATCGAAACAAAGCAGATCTAACCAGAAGATCGAAGTAGATCTAGCCGGAAGATTGAAATCGTATCCAGCCCGAGGATCAAAATTAATATCCAACCAGAGGACTAAATTGAGTACAGATTCAGCCAGAGGATCGAAACTCCAGGTTAAGTCAGAAGACTGATTCAAATTCGGCCAGAGGATCGGAAGAAAATGAACAGCGCAGTGTATTTCAGCATTTTTGTGGTGTTCTCAAAGCGCAAATTTTCGGTCTGTCTTTGGTATTCAATCACAGCTCACCCTATTTGTCTGATAAGCTGTTCGCTTTCATCCTGCTCGGGTTAGCTGATGATTGAATAGGGGCAGCTGTAACACCCTAAAATTTGCCCTCCTCATTCATGCATTCATTTTTGGGTCATTTAGCATTTCATATTGCATTTCATCATGTCAATCAGAATCAGATCCTAAGAGCTTGAACATCATCCAAGACACTTTATGGGTTCTATCCGGGTGATCAGTCAACGCAAGGGAAAGACTTGAGTTACTGCCAACAGGATCGAATGGGGTCTATTAATCATTCAGAACACTAATCTTGAAGGAGCGAAAAGCATAGCCTGAACTGTCATGCTCGCTAGGCGAGCAGACTGGTTCGCCTAGTGAAAGGAACTGTCATGCTCGCTAAGCGAGCAGATCCTTCGCTAGGCGAAGCGCGCGCATTTGAGAAAAATAACAGAAAGTCATGGGCTTGAGTTGCCCTCATTTGAGCCCACCAAACCATGAAAATTAGGTTATAAATACTAGAGTTTCATTGAGACAAAACCCTGGAGGCAGAGAATAGACAGAAAAAAGGAGGATTCCTATTCCCTGGCAGAGAGAGACCTACGAACTTATCTGCAGCAGCTTCCAGACAGCTCTGAAAAGTTCACTCTGACTCACACACTTTTTCACCTCCATCTCACGCAAACCCTAACATTACTTTGCAAACCCAGCCATGCCATTCGAGTTTAATCGATCTCTCCAATCAGGTTTGCCCTTATTCCCATTACTCTATGCTTTTAATTTGAATACTCTGAATGTATGAGGTATCGTTAGGTTTTTGCCCACGGGTTTAGATATTCATGAATGTGTAAACAATACCTTGAATGTTTGATCACTTGATTTCTAAAAGGGAGACCATAGGGTTTGGAGTCCCTAAAATCGTACTGTTATCCATGGGAAGTCCAGAACCCGCAGGCGTTCGCTAGCCGCTTCGCTAGGCGAGCCTGTAGCGAAGCTTCGCTAAGCCTTCGCTAGGCGAAGCAGTAGCGAGCGTGACAGCAGTTGCCTTTTTTTCTGTTTGATCTAATCTGTTTTTTGTATTGCATGGGATTGTTTTCTCCTGATTCCATCCTGTTACTCTAACCTGTTCGTTGAGTTTTTGTGAGGGCTCACATACTCTTGTAGGGATAGCTTGCTTGGTGTTCCACTTTATTTGTGGGATACCACCTGGAGGTTTATTCCGATTGCCTGTACTGACTCTCTTTCTTTGATGGTGTTTAGCTTGGAAGAGTCTTTGGTTTTTCTTACCTTTTAAATTGTTGTTGCTTCGGATCTTTATCCGTACGGTAGATCTCTTGATCCCTTTATTTTTCGCGCATTTTACCGCTTTCCTAGCTGGAAGACCTCGATAGGAGGCAATGTTTTTGTGTGTTTACTTTTGTGCCTAAAGACCTCCAAAAAGAGGCACCAGTGTCGAAGACCTCCATGAAGAGGCAATTGACGGATAAAAGGGATTAGCAGTCAATCCCCCGTTATTCAGTGCGTTATTCTTTAAGATCACACTACGTGTCGATGCTTCAGAACAAAAGCCCAAGATCTTTTGTCCGATTAGTCAGTGGAGAGGGTTCCACCTTCCCTGAATCCCCACTTTATGTCATGAGCTCACCCTGTCCAGGGTTAAGAGCTATGAGGTCTTATCCTCATTACCCTTTTGATCTGCTCACCCTGACGGTCAATGTCAGCGGTTAAAAGCCCATTTGATTACCTTTCCATGGCTTGTTTGTCGAGGTTGATATGACCCCTCTTGACTAAAGCCCTACCCATGTATGTTTGAGCCCCCTTGCTGGCGTGTTTACTTTATGCACATTTGTTTTGTATGGTTGATCGTCTCCCCAAAGGATTGCTAGGCTTCGTATAGTCTCCCGTTTGCGTGTCAATTAAGGTAGCGCGGTTCCTTCATCTAGGACTGCCTTTTTGCATGAGCATCCCTAAAACACCCCCAACTCATTGATTTTTTCTTCTCCTAAGAACACGTTATCTCCTTCTACTACAGGCGAGTAAGTCTCCAAAGGTCGAGCATCCGGTAGATTGCGTAGTAACGTCGTTCACCCCAAAACACAACCCATAACCCGTAGTTAGCCGAACTACGACTTGCTCTGATTCTCATTCCAGATGAGATACGTAGGCATAAGACGCGACGTCTTAGCGAGCACACTCCTCTTTAACCCCGAGGTAGCCGAGATACGAAGACTCTGATTCTCATGTTCAGATGAGATACGTATGTAGTGGATGCGACATCCGTGCGAGTTAATTTCTTTTTACCCCCCTTTTAGTAAATAGTACATTAGATAAACCTACACCCTTTAGACAAGAACATCACAAGTAGATTCCGTAGAGTACTATGGATGCGTAGGGGTGCTAATACCTTCCCTTCGCATAATCGGCTCCCGAACCCAAGATTTGGTTGCGAGACCTTGTCTTTTCCTTTTTCCAGGTTTACTTCGAGTGTTTCCTTTCCTTCCTTTGGAATAAATAACGCACGGTGGCGACTCTTCTGTCATTTCCCTTTTTTTCGCCGGTTGTCTCTTTTTCACATTCCTTTTTTCAGGTTGCGACACAACTGTTATCAAGTTTACACTTGAACAGTCTCCACACTACGTCCTAAATAGGCCAAGTTGGGTTAAATGTTCTACGGTCCTCAGCTTCTCGAACCCTAAATCAGAGAAAGTAATGCCTAACCACAAATGACTTGTGTGACATTAATAGCTCCAAAAGGGTCTCCACTTAGTAGATGGGTCTAAGGCCAACTTGTTAAGGACTACTCCACACAAGTCGAACATGACTATACCATCCTCCTATCTTAATTGCACACAAGTTCGGGTTAAAACTTATCTCATCACTCAGAGATCACCAAGCACAACAAGCAAATTATATCACACAAAACAATTATACAAACATCAAATATACAATTATATACACATAAAAAAGTAGGTTAAACCCACTGAGGAATACTCCCTAGTAGAGTCGCCACTTAATTTCTGTAGCGGTAAATTCATGACCATTAAGCTATGGATAAACTTAACATCAATAAACCAGAGTCGCCACCGCGCTTTTATTATTTCCAAAGGAAAAGGGAAAAGTGTGAACAAAATCCAAAGATAAGAAGTTTTCAAATTAAAACTAATAAAATTCTAGAGATTACAGGTAATGGGGTTGGTTACACAGAGGGAAGGTGTTAGCACCCAAGGTGTCTTAGGTATTCCTATGAAGCCCTTTTTTATATGTGCATGTGTTTTAGTATAAAATGATGTTTGGAACAAAATATAGTGTGGGGATGAGAAAAGAATTCATTAATTATATTTTTGTGTTTGACAAGACCTTCGGACTTGTGCCTACGTACCAACATAAAAATGAGGGATCAAAACCTCGTAGTTCGTGGTATCAATTTGAAAGTGAGTTGATTGCTTTTAATCAAAAATTAAGTTTAAAGAGAGGCGCAAATGGGCATAAAACAGTTTGAATGAGTGTTAATATGCTTAGATTCATTTACAAGTTTGATTTAAGAAAAGAGTTTTAAAAGTTTGATTTAAGTTAATATGCTTAGATTCATTTACAGTTTGAATGATTGCCTTTTGAAATTTTAAGTTAATATGCTTAGATTCATTTACAAGTTTGATTTAAGAAAAGAGTTTTAAAATGCAATGGCATAAGGCCAAAGTTTCTAATTTGCAATAAAGTCTAAGTTTAGAAATCACAAGCAAAGAAGATTTTTGAAAAGAGGGGAGAGATTTGAAATTTAAGAAATGGGAGGAGATGAAGATACTAATCCTAAGCAAAAATTTAAAAGTTAAGAGTTGAAAAGATCTGACCAATGGGAGCAATCCAATAGACAAGAATGTCATATAGAAACCCACTTTTCCTTTATACTTTAAACCAAGCAATATCAATAAGCAAGTAGCAAAACGCGGAGCAAGGCATCAAATAAAGATAGCCATATCCAAGCAAGTAACTTCATAGTCTTCTTCTTAGTCCTCATTTGTATTAGATGACATACTCCTTGAATGGCTCAGAATAAGAATTAGACACAGGTTCAAAGTAACAGTTGCATCAAGACCACATAGCAGATGAACTCAATTGGTTCTTAATACTTGCATCAGATGAAAGCTCAATTCATGATGACTTGGTTTCAGAAATGTTGGCATTGGCCAAGTCCTTTTGCATAGGGAATATTGCCTAATTCTAAGTCCAAAGCTCAGATCAAATCCAACAGTCCACACAAACGTTTTTAGGGTTTTTTGTTGTTTATTAAGTATTTTAAGGTCCTAAGACCACAAACACCAACAAGTTACACAAACAAGTATATACAATCACAATATATGCCTCAAGTGAGCAAAGTGAAAATGACATAAACATAAACAAGTTAAATGATATGTAAAATGGCAAATGATAAATGGCTTGAATTTAAATTGCATAAAGTAAATGATTTGAAATTAAAAGAAATTATGATAAAAGTTAGTCAAATGTTAGTTGATTAGATGTTAGTGGAATTTTGCTTTTTAATTGTTTAAGTTATTATTCGGAGAACACTCAACCTTTTATTCACAAGCATGGATCCTTGAACCAAGACATCTTCCAAAGGAAGGAAAAAAGGCCAAGTTTCTACACAATACCATGAAAGGGGGGAGACTTACATTCTCACTTACTAGAATGCTATGCCTTTAGGTCAAAATTTAGCGATATATTAAGCAATCGTAATTGGACTTATGTAGAAGTCACAACTATCTGAGGTCGGACAATAGAAATTTTGGTGTTAATGCATGTTAGAGATATGGTATAATGAACCATACTCCAAAAACATACCACACACAAAAAGAAAATGATCAAAGGATAGACCTAATCTCATTCATACTTATATTGGTTCATCTAACACGATGAACCAATTAGCCTTAGGATATTGAGACTTCATTGGTCAATAAGAGGGATGAGATAGAATGGGATTGAAGATGAAGAGGGAGGGGAAATGAGACAAACACAAATTGGTCATGGGAGGAATTTTATCAAATTAAAATCATTCATTCATTTTAGGAGATGAAATGTACATTTCATTAATTCCCTAAATCCAATGATTTTAACCCAATGATTTTAACCCAATGATTTTAATCCAACAAAATTCAAATCAACCTTGACCAAGGCCCAAACACATAGTCAAACTTCATAAGTCAATAAAAATGGCTCAACATAATTTCTACACAATTAAACAATTAAAAATCAAATTAAAATGCATTTAAATTAAATTAAGTTTGATCAAAAACCTTAAACCTCTTCAAAACACCAAATAAATGGCCAAGAGATTTATCATAGGTCAAACAAGGTCAAAGGACCTTGGACAAAATATTTCACAATTTTTGAAAAGTCAGAAATATTTTTAAACAATTAAAAATATGTACAAAAACAATTAATTGATGAAAAATATCAAAATTAATCCAAAAAATAATTTTAACTTAGAAAATGAAAGAGGAAAATATTTGAAAATATTTGGTGAAAGTTCCATATATGTTGGATTAAAAATGAAATTAATATGAATTAATTAAAAGTAAGAAATTAAATGAAATATTCAGAAATTCAAAAAAAAAAAGAGTCATCTGATCTCCCTCATTAATTAAGGTGGCAGATCAGATGGATGGAAATGCGTGTTCCATGATGCCCTATAGTCGACGCGTTACGCACTTGGTAATTAAAAGCAACACACGAGATTAAAACATTTGAACTGGATCCTATGGTTGAGATGCATGACAACACATCACCAGAGCTAGGGCTCCGGTCTTCTTCAATGGTGGACCTCACCGGACTGGTCCACCATCAACCATCACAAAAATGAAAAAGCAAGACATGGATTTAAAGAAAAAATGCTCAGGAGCTCAAATCCTGCCTCAATTTTGTCCAATTCCAAGTATATAAAAAGATACAGGGATTTGAATTTCGAGGATCATGAACTGAGTTGCTTCGATTTGACCTCAAAGCAACTCAAACTTCTTTCCTACTGTAATACCCCAAAATTTACCCTTCACTTTTCCTGGAAGCATACGCTTTACACCTCATGCATGCATTCATTTTTAGGTCATTTAGCATTTGCATTTCATCATGGCAATCGGAATCGGATCCAAGAAGCTTGAACATCATCCAGGACACTTTGTGGGCTCTATTTAGATGATCAGTCAACACAAGGGAAAGACTTGAGTTACTTCCAACAGGGGTCTATTCGTCAGTCAAAACGTTAATCTTGAAGGAGCAAAGGTTTGTTCATGAGCTGTCATGCTCGCTAGGCGAAGCCCACGTGTTTTGAAAAAGAAAAAAAAACGGAAAACGGAAAAAAAAAATAAAATAAAATAAAATAAAATAAATAATAAATAAATAAAAGAAAAAATCTTGGACTTGGACCTCTCTCATTTGAGCCCACAGGTCCACAAAAATCAGGTTATAAATTCAGAGTTTCAGTGAAACAAAAGGCCATTCTATTCCTATTACCCTGTTTGGGAAAAAGATAGTGAGAGAAGAACCCTGGGGAAAAAGATAGTGAGAGAAGAGCTAATAGAGTTCAGAGCAACCTCCAGGCAACTCTGAAAGGTTCATTCTGACTCACACACTTTCAGCTCAAGCAAACCCTAACATTGGTTTGCAAATCCAGCCATGCCATTTGATTTCAACCGATCTCTCCAATCAGGTTTGCCCTTATTCCCATTACCTTTGTGCTTTGAAGTTGAATACTCTGAATGTTTGAGGTATGATGGATGAATTTCATTAGGTTTTTGCCCACGGGTTCATAATTATGTATGAATGTATAAATAATGCCTTGAATGCTTAATCGTTTAATTTCTGAAGTATATGCCACAGGGTTTGAGGTTTCTGAAACCATACTGTTATCCATGAAAGACCATACTGTTTTGCTCTAATCTGACTTACGTTTGTCATAGCATGTTTTCTTCTAATACTTAGCTTGTTTCACTAACTCTTTTGTTGATTTTTTGTGAAGGCTCACATGACTTTTGCAGGGATAGGTCGCTGGATATTCCACTTTGCTTGTGGGATACCATTTGGGAGTTTTATTCTGGTTTCCTTGTTGGCACATTTACTTCATACATGTTTGTTTTGTATGTGTTCGTATCCCTACAGGTAGCGCGGTTCCTTCGTCAAGGACTGCCTTTTTGCATGAGCATCCCAAACCCTAACCCTTCATTGATTTTTCTTCTCCTAAACACACGTTTACTCCTTCTACTACACGTGAGTAAGTCTCCAAAGGTCGAGCATCCGGTAGATTGTGTAGTAACGTCGTGCGCCCCCAAAGCATAATCCTTAACCCCGTAGTTAGCCGAACTACGGCTTGCTCTGATTCTCATTTCAGATGAGATACGTAGGCATAAGACGCGATGTCTTAGCGAGCACACATCCCCCCAACCCATAGGTCAGCCGAGCTACGAAGACTCTGATTCTCATATTCAGATGAGATACGTATGCAGTGGATGCGACATCCGCGCGAGTCATTTTCATTTAACCCCTTTTTTAGTAAACAACACAAGATAAACTCACACCCTTTAGACAAGAACTACAAAAGTGGATCCCGTAGAGTACTACGGATGCGTAGGGGTGCTAATACCTTCCCTTCGCATAACCGACTCCCGAACCCAAGATTTGGTTGCGAGACCTTGTCTTTTCCTTTCCTCTTTTCAGGTTTACTTCGAGCGTTTCCTTTCCCTCCTTTGGGATAAATAACGCACGGTGGCGACTCTTCTGTCATTTTCTTTCGCCGGTTGTTTTTTTCGCACACTGTATTTTTCAGGTTGCGACAACTGGCGACTCTGCTGGGGAGCCGGTATCCCTAAGCGAGTCCCTTCTAGCTTTTGTAGTTTGTTTGTTTATTGGGTGTTCATGCTTTTGTACAGTTATTTATTTACATGCTTTACCTTATTGCATTGTGTACATATCGTTGTTGTATCTGTTGGCTGCTTGGTGATCTTTGTGAGATGAGTTCTATACCCGAACTCGAGTACACTTAGGATAGGAGGATGGCATAGTCTTGTCGACTTGTGTGGAGTTATTCCTTAGCAAGTTGACTTGCAACCCATTCACTTGGTGGAGGTCATGTTGAGATCAATAATGTCACACAAGTAAGTTGTGGTTATACATTACTTTTTCCAATATAGACCTTAGAAGCCGAGGACCTTAGTTTACCAAACCCATCTTGGCCTATTCGTAGGACGTAGTGCAAAAGTCGTTCAAGTGTAAGATTTGATACGATTGTTACGCGATACTACACTCATAAGAGTCTCTCTTGAGAATATTTTTGGAACACGAGTAGTCGTTCCTCCGATAATATCCGAAAGATGGGATTCTGACTATGGGAACCTTTTGTAGAACATGTTTGGCAGGTTTAAACCTTAGTACACTCCTTTTGGGTGGTTCTTAACCTAAACTCCATGCTCGTGACTTGCAACAAACCCTTGATTCATGGTTGATCCGATCGGGTATCCTTAATATCAATGAAACTTGGGTGTTTATAAGGTGTAAACCATAATCCACCAAAATGGGTGGTTGATATTAAGGATAACATGATCCATCCCATGACCCTTGTTTGGTGTGCTCTTAATTTCTCTCCAGACAGTGCAACCTGACAGATGTTCAAGCAGATACAGCGATCCTGATTCCCATGCCACTGCACTGCATTCACATATTTTGCATCACATCATTTTGCATTCATAATCATTCACACATTTTATCCATTTCAGTGGGGTTTATATCTTCTACTTGATTCTAGTCGGAATTTTCTTGGTTCTCATCAACGGCTTAGTCTTTTTTTTTACATCGTTTATCTATTGAGAGACTGGAATCAAGGGGGTAGAATACCTTTGGAATTGATAAACATGTCATTGCATTTACATATTCATTAGCATGTCTTGCATAACAGGTACCGCCATAGTGTTCTCAGTTTGTTTGGTGTTCAATCAGCAGGATAGCTGACCCAGGCATTCACCGGTACGGTACCCGCAGAAACCAACAGAGAGTAATGGAAAGCCTACAGGCAGAGTTCGCCGAGATGAAAATCCGCATGAATCAATTCATGGATGTAGTTCAAGGGGTGGCTCAGGGACAGCAAGAGCTCAGGCAGATGATAGAGAGGAATCCCGCTGCTCAACCAGAGACGGTGACTGATCCTCCAGCTGGAGAAGCTAATGGACCCAATGGACCGGGGCCTATCCCAATCCTACATGTCACCTCCGGTCAACAGCCTGTTCATGATGATCAAGACGATCAGTTCCCCCTACTGCAGAAAGACTTTGGTATGGGTCATGGTGTGGACCCCATGTTTAGAAGATTGGAAGAGAGGTTGAAGGCAGTGGAAGGACAGAATCCTCTAGGAGTAGATGTTGCTGACTTGGGGTTGGTCCCAGGTGTGAGAGTGCCACCGAAACTCAAGGTCCCGATATTTGACAAATACAATGGCAACTCTTGCCCGAAGACCCATGTGCAAGCCTATTTCCGTAAAATGGTTTCATACTCCGATGACGAAAAGTTGCTTATGTACTTTTTCCAGGACAACCTAGCTGGCGCATCCCTGGAATGGTATATGTGGTTGGACAGACCCCACATCCGTTGCTAGAGGGATTTGGCTTAGGCTTCCGTGAAGCAGTATCAGTATAATGCAGACATGGCTCCGGACAGAACTCAACTTCAAAATCTGTCTCTTAAAAGCAAAGAGTGCTTCAGAGAATACGCTCAACGCTGGACAGAAACAACTTCCCGTGTTCAACCTCCTATGTTGGAGAAGGAAATGGCTAACATGTTCATGAACACTCTGCCAGGACCTTACTTGGAGCGCCTGATGGGTTGCAATGCCTCCAATTTTGCTGATGTAGTCTCTACCGGAGAGAGGGCGGAGAATTACCTGAGGACATACAAGACCCAGAGTGGAGGTGGATCCTCATCAGGGGTGAAGAAGCCATTCATTCAGGGACAGAAGGGGAGAGAAGGGGATGCAAGTGCCATATCTTCTTATCAGAACAGGGATAACCGGAGGATCAACTTTCAAAACTATCATTAGCAACCGTATGTTGCGGCTGTGACCATTCCAGCTGTAGCACCACTACAACAACAACAACCACAACGTCAACCAGCTCAGTACCAACCACAACAACCGGGTAACAGACCTGCCTATCAACCGAGGCCAAGGACGATGGACCGGCGTTTCGACACTCTTCCAATGTCGTACGCTCAGTTGCTTTCTAGTCTTCAACACCTACAACTTGTGCAGTTGCGCACTCTGGCTCCTCCCGTTGGTAGGCTTCCGGTGGGTTATGACGCCAACGCTAGGTGTAGCTTCCACTCTGGGGCACCTGGCCACAATATTGAGAACTGCAAAGCTTTTAAGCACGTAGTTCAGGACCTCATTGATTCAAAGGCCATTAACTTTGCACCAGCTCCTAATGTCGTCAACAATCCCATACCCCAGCATGGTGGAGCCAACGATAACATGGTTGAAGGAGAAGTCAAATTAGTCTCTGCGGTCAACAATGAAGATAGGGATAGTGATTGCGACATCGATAACTGGGTGCGTCCGAGGATCCCGGGTGAAGTTCTCAATAATTGGTCTTCTGAGGAGATTGTCCAAGCCACTTGTCTGGAGGAGTAATTTTCTTTGTTTATTCATGCATATCCAAGTCTTACGTTCTTCCAGGGCGTAATGACTCATTGTAGGGCTCATCTATGTGACACTTGCATTTTTTTATCATAAATAAAGGACGTCTTTTTGCATTCAAATATTTCGTTCCCTGTCTTTCTGTTTTTGCAGTTTTTCAAAAAAAAATGGCAATGTCTTGTTTAGTTTCCACTCTTTTTTCTCACACTCATAAGCACATAGCATCACTCATGCAGATGCACATCACCGGATCCTATTGATAACGGTTCTGCTATGACTCGCTTCGACTTTGAAAATCCAATCTTTCAAGCTGAAGAAGAGGGTGATGAAGACTGTGAACTCCCTGAAGAACTTACCAGGTTATTAAAACAAGAGGAAAGGGTCATTCAACCGCATCAAGAGTCTGTTGAAGTGATTAATCTCGGCACCGAGGACGCCAAGAGAGAAATCAAGATAGGGGCTGCTTTGGAAGACAATGTGAAGAAGGGGTTGATTGAATTGCTGCAAGAGTATGTTGACATCTTCGCTTGGTCTTATCAGGACATGTCAGGGCTTGACACAGACATCGTGGTACATCGCTTGCCGCTCAAAGAAGGTTGTCCTCCGGTCAAGCAGAAGCTCAGAAGAACAAGACCAGAGATGGCTGTCAAGATAAAGGAAGAAGTGCAAAAACAGTTGGATGCAGGGTTTCTAGCAGTCACAAATTATCTGCCATGGGTTGCAAATATCGTTCTGGTACCTAAGAAGGATGGAAAGGTACGGATGTGTGTTGACTACCGGGATCTGAACAGGGCTAGTCCTAAAGATGATTTCCCCTTACCTCACATTGACTTTTTGGTGGATAACACGGCTCAGTTCTCGGTATTCTCCTTCATGGATGGCTTTTCTGGCTATAATCAAATTAAGATGGCACCAGAAGACATGGAGAAGACAACATTCATAACCCCCTGGGGCACCTTCTGCTACAAGGTGATGCCGTTTGGTCTGAAAAATGCCGGAGCAACATATCAGCGAGCGATGGTGACTCTGTTCCATGATATGATTCATCATGAAATCGAGGTTTATGTTGATGATATGATTGCCAAATCTCAGACAGAAGAAGAACATTTGGTGAATTTGCAGAAACTGTTTGAGCGTTTGAGGAAATTCAAGCTGAGGCTTAATCCGAACAAGTGTACTTTTGGGGTAAGATCTGGAAAACTACTGGGTTTTGTTGTTAGCGGAAAAGGGATTGAGGTGGATCTGGCCAAAGTGAAAGCGATACAGGAAATGCCTGAGACAAGAACAGAGAAACAAGTCTGTGGTTTCTTAGGGAGGTTGAACTACATTGCAAGGTTCATCTCTCACCTAACAGCCACGTGTGAGCCAATATTCAAATTGTTGAGAAAAGATCAGGCTATCAGGTGGAATGATGATTGTCAAAGGGCGTTCGAGAAGATAAAAGAGTATTTGCAGAATCCTCCTATCCTTGTGCCTCATGTCCCAGGGAGACCGCTGATTATGTATTTGACAGTACTAGACAATTCCATGGGTTGTGTTCTCGGTCAACACGACGAGACAAGTAGGAAAGAGCATGCCATCTACTACCTGAGTAAGAAATTCACAGATTGCGAGTCGAGATACTCAATGCTTGAAAAAACATGTTGTGCACTTGCATGGGCTGCTAAGCGATTGAGACAATACATGCTGTCTCGCACAACCTTACTGATCTCCAAAATGGATCCAGTCAAGTATATATTTGAGAAGCCAGTTCTCACCGCTCGTTGGCAAATGGTACTGACAGAGTACGGCATCTAGTATACTTCCCAGAAAGCCATCAAGGGGATTATTCTTTTAGACTATCTTGCTCAACAGCCGGTTGAAGATTATGAGCCGATGAAGTTTGATTTTCCAGAAGAAGACATCATGTTCCTCAAGATGAAAGACTGTGAAGAGCCAATTGTTGAAGAGAGACCTGATCCAGACGAAAAGTGGACTTCAATGTTGGATGGGGCCATCAACGCCAGAGGAAGTGGAATTGGTGTTGTCATTACAACTCCGAAAGGTGCCCACATGCCTTTCACCGCTCGTCTGACTTTCGAGTGCACCAATAATGAAGCTGAGTATGAAGCCTGTATCTTGGGTATTGAGCAAGCCATTGATTTGAGAATGAAGACTTTGGACATCTTCGGAGATTCAGCTCTGGTAATCAATCAAGTGAATGGTGATTGGAACACTCTCCAGCCTACTCTGGTCCCCTACAGAGATTACACGAGAAGACTGTTGACTTTCTTCACAACAGTAAAGTTGTACCATATACCTCGTGATGAGAACCAAATGGCAGATGCACTTGCTACTCTATCCTCCACGATCACGGTGATCCGTTGGAAACATGCTCCCAAGATCGACGTGATGCGCCTTGATAGGGCCGCGTATGTGTTTGCTGCTGAACTGGTAGTTGATGACAAGCCCTGGTATCACGACATCAAGTGCTTTCTGAAGAATCAAGAGTACCCTGAAGGGGCATCCAACAATGATAGAAAGACTTTGAGAAGATTGGCAGGCAGTTTCTTCTTGAACAAAGACGATGTGCTGTATAAGAGGAACTTTGACATGGTTTTGCTCAGATGCGTGGACAGACACGAAGCAGACATGTTAATGCAGGAAGTTCATGAAGGCTCCTTCGGTACTCATGCCGGCGGACATGCAATGGCTAAGAAATTATTGAGAGCAGGTTATTACTAGATGACCATGGAATCTGATTGTTTCAAATATGCTCGGAAGTGCCATAAATGCCAGATTTATGCTGATAAGGTGCATGTGCCGCCGAATCCTTTGAATGTGATGTCTTCGCCGTGGCCTTTCGCTATGTGGGGCATCGATATGATTGGAAAGATTGAGCCGACCGCTTCTAATGCGCATCGCTCCATCCTTGTTGCCATCGACTATTTCACCAAGTGGGTCGAAGCAGCGTCATTTGCGAAGGTCACCAGACATGTGGTTGCCCGATTCATCAAGAAGGAAATCAGTTGTCGCTATGGGATTCCCGAAAGAATCATTACTTATAATGGTTCTAATCTCAACAACAAAATGATGAAGGAGTTGTGCCAGAACTTCAACATTCAACATCACAATTCTTCCCCTTACCGCCCTAAGATGAACGGTGCTGTTGAAGCGGCAAATAAGAACATAAAGAAGATTGTGCAGAAGATGGTCGTTACGTACAGAGATTGGAATGAGATGCTACCCTTCGCCTTGCATGGGTACCGTACTTTAGTACGTACATCGACCGGGGCAACCCCTTACTCCCTTGTGTATGGTATGGAAGCAGTCCTACCTGTTGAAGTGGAGATTCCTTCTCTAAGAGTCCTGTTGGATGTCAAGTTAGACGAAGCTGAATGGATTCGGACAAGGTTCAATGAGTTGAGTCTTATCGAAGAGAAGTGAATGGCAGCCAATTGTCATGGGCAGTTGTATCAAAGTCGGATGAAGAGAGCCTTTGATCAGAAAGTGCGTCCTCGATGCTTCCAGGTCGGAGATTTGGTGTTGAAAAGGATCCTTCCTCCTCAGACAGATCACAGGGGCAAGTGGACTCCTAACTATGAAGGACCGTATATTGTCACCAAGGTTTTTGATTGTGGGGCCTTAATGCTTGCAACGATGGATGGTGAAAACTTCACTTCCCTGGTGAACTCAGACGTAGTTAAAAAATACTTCGCATGAAATAGACCCGCTGGACAATAAAAAGAGTAGTCCAGGCAAAAATGGGCATCCCGGCGAACCAAGAAAATGAAAAAGGTTCGGGCAAAAATTAGGGATTAAAAGTGAAAAGATTGTACACCCGGTAAGTTGAAAACCTGAAAAGGCAACTTAGGCAAAAATGGGTATCTCGGTGGATTGAAAACCCGAAAAGGGCGATCCAGGAAAAAGTTAGGGATTAAGCGAATCACTGCGTTTTGAGTAGTTCTGAATCTCATCTCGTGTCAATGACTGGAAACTTTTGAAGGATAGGAAATAGTCCAATCACTCTTTCAGAAAGCTGATCATCTGGAGGATCTTGAAGACGAGCAAGTCATAGTAGAATTGGAACCCAATAGAAATCCATTTCACATTGCCATTAGATTAATATTTGTTTTTATCTGTTGTGCGATTACCTCTTTCCAGGGATTTCTTCCTGATGTAAATTCCTATTCAGAGGACGTTCAATCAATAAAATCATGTTATTCAGTATATCTCTGTTTTCATTTTCATTTTCTTATTTTGTTTGCAAAAATGACGTCCGAATTTTTTGATAAACATTGCATCATGACACATAAGAGCTTTACAGGTACATGCTTAATAAACATTTAAAATTGCTGTAAATTTTAAGTGCTTTGGATCGTCTATTCAGAACAGGTACCCTCGGGACATTTCCTTAAAATTCCCTGCAGATGATCGTGAATGTTTTCCACCAACAGGCGAATTCGGTATCTTATCCCTGCAGAGCTAATTAGAGCGTTGGATTCTTCAATCCCCAGCAGGTTCTCACCACTGTACCTCCCCCCAAGCGGTGGTTTCAGATTATACACTCCCCAGTAGAGTTGACAGTGTCAGACTATATACCCCCAACGGAGTTGACAGTGCCAGACTGTATCTTCCCAGCAGAAGCGGCTGCTCCTCAGAGTTTGAGGCCAGATCGATAATCCCAATGCCAGATCCATGGTTTCTTTCCTTGAAGCAGAACCTCGGTACCGTATCGGTGTTTGCTTCCCCTGCTGAGTCATCTCTCGCAGATCGTGGTTGCCAAAACCACTATCGCTCTTCCCAACAGCAGGTTTTCAGTGTCGTTCTCTCCCCAGTCAGAATCTCGGTATTTCGTCATTGCTAGAACACCGTGTAGCGGGTCATTTCCCCATAGAATTCTTTGCGTTGTACATCTCCAGCAGCCTTGCCAGGGTCCAGAAGATGGTGATCATTTCCCCAACAGATCCCCTTGCCTCAGCTTGGCATTCTACCCAGTATTTCGCATCCCTGCATGTAGAATCATATTGCATTGCATCCTCCCAAATCGCGTAGCATTTCCATTTTCATAAAGCATTACGCCCTTGAAAACTTCAAACATACGCATGTAAGCATAAAACATCCTCGGTATCCCAAGTGATAAGCCAGAAGTTGTTTCTAGTACTCAGACTGAAGATTGTTCATGACTTACCTTTGTTATCCCCAGCAAGTGTCATTGGCCCATGCGCCGCCTCTATTATCGTTCCCTATTTTTGCCGATGCTGACAGGCATGAAGTTTCCGGTATTCATACCGAAGTGGCGTTCAGGCCAATTTTCCGATGTTCAGATTGAAAAAGTTTCCGACGTTAAGGTCGATGCAACTTGTGGCGTTCAGGCCAGTTTTCCGATGTTCAGATCGAAGAAGTTTCTGACGTTCAGGTCGATGCAACTTGTGGCGTTCAGGCCAGTTTTCCGATGTTTAGATCGAAGAAGTTTCCGACGTTCAGGTCGATGCAACTTGTGGCGTTCAGGCCAGTTTTCCGATGTTCAAATCGAAAAAATTCCGACGTTCAGGTCGATGCAACTTGTAGCATTCAGGCCAGTTTTCCGATGTTCAGATCGAAGAAGTTTCCGACATTCAGGTCGACGCAACTTGTGGCATTCAGGCCAGCCTCTCGGTGTTCAGACCGATATTAATAATCTCATATCTCCCGATGTTCAGATCAAAGTCATTTCCAGTATTCAGACTGATGAGCGGCATTCAGGCCATGGCTATTTCTATGTTACCATTTATTTTGGTATCCAGGTTAACATTCTTTTTCGGTATTCAGACTGATGAGCGGCATTCAGGCCATGGTTATTTCTGTGTTACCATTTATTTTGGTATCTAGGTTAACATTCTTTTTCGGTATTCAGACTGACTCTCACCGTACCAGACGGATTCTTCTTTCAAGACCACCTCTTTGTCGATTCTGACAGGCATTGTTACTTCACTTCACTTCAGTGCAAATTTTCGGGCTTTTATTGTATTCAATCCCTTGATACCTCGAAAGCACGAAAGCCGCTGTTATCTTCTTTCCAGGTCTCCAATTGATTGAATAGGGGCAGCTGTAATACCCCAAAATTTACCCTTCATTTTTCCTGGAAGCATACGCTTTACACCTCATGCATGCATTCATTTTTAGGTCATTTAGCATTTGCATTTCATCATGGCAATCGGAATCGGATCCAAGAAGCTTGAACATCATCCAGGACACTTTGTGGGCTCTATTTAGCTGATCAGTCAACACAAGGGAAAGACTTGAGTTACTTCCAACAGGGGTCTATTCGTCAGTCAAAACGTTAATCTTGAAGGAGCAAAGGTTTGTTCATGAGCTGTCATGCTCGCTAGGCGAAGCCCACGTGTTTTGAAAAAAAAAAAGAAAAAAAAAACGGAAAACGAAAGGAAAAAAAAAGACGAAAAACGAAAAAAATAAATAAATAAAATAAAATAAATAAATAAATAAATATATATATAAAAGAAAAAATCTTGGACTTGGACCTCTCTCATTTGAGCCCACAGGTCCACAAAAATCAGGTTATAAATTCAGAGTTTCAGTGAAACAAAAGGCCATTCTATTCCTGTTACCCTATCTAGGAAAAAGATAGTGAGAGAAGAACCCTGGGGAAAAAGGTAGTGAGAGAAGAGCTAACAGAGTTCAGAGCAACCTCCAGGCAACTCTGAAAGGTTCATTCTGACTCACACACTTTCAGCTCAAGCAAACCCTAACATTGGTTTGCAAATCCAGCCGTGCCATTTGATTTCAACCGATCTCTCCAATCAGGTTTGCCCTTATTCCCATTACCTTTGTGCTTTGAAGTTGAATACTCTGAATGTTTGAGGTATGATGGATGAATTTCATTAGGTTTTTGCCCACGGGTTCATAATTATGTATGAATGTATAAATAATGCCTTGAATGCTTAATCGTTTAATTTCTGAAGTGTATGCCACAGGGTTTGAGGTTTCTTAAACCATACTGTTATCCATGAAAAACCATACTGTTTTGCTCTAATCTGACTTACGTTTGTCATAGCATGTTTTCTTCTAATCCTTATCTTGTTTCACTAACCCTTTTGTTGAGTTTTTGTGAAGGCTCACATGACTTTTGCAGGGATAGCTCGCTGGATATTCCACTTTGCTTGTGGGATACCATTTGGGAGATTTATTCTGATTGCCTTGTTGGCACATTTACTTTATACATGTTTGTTTTGTATGTGTTCGTATCCCCGCAGGTAGCGCGGTTCCTTCGTCAAGGACTGCCTTTTTGCATGAGCATCCCAAACCCTAACCTTTCATTGATTTTCTTCTCCTAAACACACGTTTACTCCTTCTACTACATGTGAGTAAGTCTCCAAAGGTCGAGCATCCGGTAGATTGTGTAGTAACGTCGTCCACCCCCAAAATATAATCCTTAACCCCGTAGTTAGCCGAACTACGGCTTGCTCTGATTCTCATTTCAGATGAGATACGTAGGCATAAGACGCGATGTCTTAGCGAGCACACATCCCCCCAACCCATAGGTCAGCCGAGCTACGAAGACTCTGATTCTCATATTCATATGAGATACGTATGCAGTGGATGCGACATCCGCGCGAGTCATTTTTATTTAACCCCTTTTTTAGTAAACAGCACAAGATAAACTCACACCCTTTAGACAAGAACTACAAAAGTGGATCTCGTAGAGTACTATAGATGCGTAGGGGTGCTAATACCTTCCCTTCGCATAACCGACTCCCGAACCCAAGATTTGGTTGCGAGACCTTGTCTTTTCCTTTCCTCTTTTCAGGTTTACTTCGAGCGTTTCCTTTCCCTGCTTTGGGATAAATAACGCACGGTGGCGACTCTTCTGTCATTTTCTTTCGCCGGTTGTTTTTTTCGCACACTGTATTTTTCAGGTTGCGACACCTACATTAATAGGACTTCAGACAACCAAAAATCATAAAGAATGGTGAGGAATTGTGAGAGAATCGAAGAGATGAAGATTCTGAAAAATCACATTTGAGTTGATCCAATTCCACTTAATCTTGATCTGGATTTGATTGTTTTCTCTTCCTCTTGCTTGCAGAAACCAATTGAGATGAAAAGGGAAGTGAGTTTATTGAGTTTGAACTTCCAAATAGAAGATGAAGTTCAAGCTCAATTTCAAGAGAAATCTTCGGAAATACTATGGCGGTGGGGGCTTGAATTGGTCTAGCAAAGCTTGGGCAAGGTTTTGATGAAGTTCTGATCATAATTCACTTCTATTTATAGGCTATGGGATTGATATTTGCACACTTCCAATTTTGGAAAAATTTTAATTTCTCTCTTGCATGGATGCATGGGCGTGCACTAGGCCCATGAGATGATGTAATCTGATCCATAGTTCAATATTCATCATGCTGAAATCATGTTAGAAGTCCATGCAAATGTGTATGAAAAATGGAAGTTGAAATTATCCAAATGGTCCCTTAACTTACACCCATGTGCAAGTCCCTTATACTTTGTCCAATTCAGATGATTTGGGGCTTTTTGGAAAGTTGAGATCAAGGGGAACAACTTTCATGTTGAACACTTTTTCATTTGAAGGTTGGATCATGATGAATTTTGAGGTGGAAGTTTGGGAAATCAAACATATTTGAAAATTTTCTAAGTCCCAAGTCAAATGTTCACTTCTTCCACCTTGAATAACTTTTTATATGGACTTCAAATGAGAAACGTTCCTTCATAAAAGTTGTAGATATTTCAAACCTATTCAATTTGGTAACAAATTGGACCTTGTTATGATTTGGCATGAAGTTGTTATACATTTTAGAAGTTGAGGAAAATCACTTGTTCAATGGTATTGGCCCAAAATGACCTATAATGTTTCCTCTTGGCACAAGCATTTGCAAGTTGAATTTAAACTTCCTCCAAACATAAAAGTTGAATTAGACATCTTGAATTTGATCATGGAATTTTAATGGATTTAATCTCATTAACATTGAGCAAGTTATGGTCTTGGGAAGTTGACCTCCAAACTAGGGTTCAGACAAAATGACCTATAATCTTTCACCATACAAAATGAATTTCCAAGCCAAAATAACTCTTGACTTAAACATGAAAGTTGTTTGTAATGTCATGTTGAGTAACTTTGATCTTGGAATTATCTTTATATGACAAAAATTGTAGGAGATAGGGTCTAGGGAACCCCAGTTTTGACCAGTTGACTTTCTGTGGTCAACCACCATGAACCATCTTGCTAGCTTGACATTCTTTTGACTTTTGGGACTCATGGAGGATCATATATTCATAAGATGATGTAATTTTAAGTATCCATTTAAATATTTGATCAATTGTTGAAGAAACTTGTTGAAGAAGTCACACAAGATACCCAGATGAATTAGGGTTTTCAAGGCAAACCAACTCCATACTCTTGATGAATTCTTGATCAAAATAACATGTTAAGATCATGGGGATCCATATATGATACTTAGAGCCAATGTAAACCAATTCTTGATTGAGCTCCTTGCATTGAGGGTCTCAAACCCTAGATATGGTCTTGATAGAGCTTGTTGAGCATACACACTACCTACAAAAGCAACAAGCTATACATTGACATATTTTTGGTATTTTGGATAGTAAATAAATGAAAATGAGGTATGATACAATCAAATGTGCTTGGTGATCTCTCCCAATGCATACCTAATGAATGAGGGTAAAGGAGGATGCCAAGATGTGATCCTAATGCATATGATGAGATATCATGAGGGATCCTAGGGTAAAATTTGGGGTCTTACATACTCGGCCAATGGTTGGACGAGTTATTGAAGGGACGTTTTTTTTATAATTTAAATACATTATTAGGATTATTAATAAATGCTTTTATAATAATTTTTTTATTTAAATAATATAAATTAAAGTTTTTTTATAATAATGTTTTTGTAAATTAAATATTTGTTTTAATAACAAAATTATAATTATTATAATAAGGAATATAAATAATTATAATAAATAATAAATATTTTATTGATATACATGGAAAAAAATATATTTTATTTGTTATAGTGACCGCCGGTTCCACATCTTGTGCCAACTTTTTTGTGTTTTCCTTGCCTAAGTCTTCTGGTCTTTGTCTTGGGGGAGATGGAGATGAGTCGGAAGACAGATCTTGATGTTGATCTTGATGTTGATTTTATTGTTGTTGTGATGTATTGGGACACATATCCATACCATTGAGTTCTTGAATGGAAAAAGTAGGCATATCCAGTAGATGATCATCGGTGAGATCAAAGTCGGGTAGTGAATGTGTTGGTTGTGTGAAGGTGTTGGGTTAGGTGTGCTCGATTGGAGGATAGTAGACATCATCAGGGTTGTATGTAGAAGTGGGTTGTGTGAATGTAGTGCTAAATTTTTAGGGTTGAGATTGGGGGTTTGAGTTATCAAAGTTTGGTTGAGGAATTGGAGTGTATTCTATGGGTGGGCGTAGGTTGGTTTGTTGTTGATATTGTTGGTTGTAAAAGTAGTTTGTTTGAGGGAATGGAGTGTGGGGATTTTGGTGTTGGTTGAGGTGGCATAAAATGTGTGTTGTTGTGTGGTCTGGGTGTGATGGTAAGTTTGTTGGGCTGATGAAGATGGTTAGCCCCAAATTGGGATGTGTAAGTGGGGGGAATTTCATGATGTAAGGGTGATATAGTTTATTGGGTTGAAGAAGAGACATGTTGACGGGGATCGTTCAAAAATTGTGTCGGAGCAACGTGCGTAAAAGCAATTGACAAAAACCAATTCATATATTCTCTACCTGGCTTAGACTCACCAAGTACCAAGTTACCTTGTAATACCAAATGTATTCTCTTTTTCCATTCTTTGACCTCTTCTTTGTTTAAATCTTGCCAATGTTTATCCCAAGCTTGGACCATAGTCATATTATGGTGTTCACTTAGACATCTTGGTTGAGACGGGATATGTTGTTCAAATCCAAATTTGAGTTTCACCTGATATGTCTGATGCATATCAACGGTAAAGAAACATATTATATATGTTGTTTCACTCCAGACTCGGTTGTCACTATAATTAGGCACTGGGTATTGTATGTACGGCCTCCATATAAACTGTCATAAGTAATATAATTATTATAATCTAAAAAAGAAGTTTAGATAAGTTGCATATTGTAATGAACCATACTTACATCATTTTCTTCCATTTGATCAATTGCAACCCGGTACCCACGAAGATGATGACCAGGATTATTTTCGTAATGCATACCTCGTTTGCACCATCTTGCATTTACAAATATATATATATATATATATATATATATATATATATATATATATATATATATATATATATATATATATATATATATATATATATATATATATATATATATATATTAATGTGATGTATAATTTACTAAGAGAATAATAAAGTGCATTCAATGAAATGGAGTACCTTAATGCATACAGATATGATGGAACCTAAGTACTAATTGGTGAAAACAACGGTATACGTGTGAATGCCCAGACACTGAGTAACACAACACAACCTCCTATGCTCTTCACTCCTTTTTGGGCTACCTTGCACATATGTCTATATAATGTTGCCAGACAAGCATAACCCCAACTATATGTGTTACATTTTTCCAGGTCTCCTACTAAAGGTAACCAAGAAGAATGCAATAAATTGTGACTCTTATTTGGCATTAAAAAGTAGCAATTAATAGTAAAATATAGACTTTTGCATGAAGAATGTTTTCCGCTTCTGTCGGGGAAGAGTTATTTTTTAGTTGTGTTAATAGAGCTTCTAACCAAACAATTTTGACAGAAGCCCCATTTTTATCTGAAGCGGTCGGTTCGACGCCTAAATTCTCCATGTAAACATTGTTAGTTACATTTGTTAGGCCATTAACAGGTTTACCATTAATTTGGAGACCGAGTAACATACTCACATCCTCCAGTGTAATAGTACATTCACAAGTTGGTAAATGACAAGTATGTGTCTCGGGTGTCCATCTCTCTAACAAAGCAACAACTAGTTTAGAGTCTATTTTTAAACTTGCTATCTTTGCTACATTAGCAAAACCGGCTAGTTCTAAATAGGGTATTATAACAGCAATTTGTTGAATATAAGTATGGGAATGGACCCGAAACCTAGTGTCTTCCTGAAATTCAAATAAAAAATGATAATGAATATTTTTTGTTATGAGAAGATGAATTTAAAAAAAAAAGTAATGAATACGTAGACTTACATATTCTGCAATTTTCACTATTGTTCCACAATGTGATTCTCCCATCCACAACAAATACATTTTATAGATATGAAATTAAAGAAAATATGCTGCAATGCAAAGATTTGAAGAGAATATTTGATAAAATATTTGAAGGTTGAAAAGATTTAATGAAAATTATTTGATGATGAAAGTCTAATTTATAGGGTTGGAAAAATATTAAAACAATTGATGATAAAAGTGCAGGTTGATTGAACACAACACTGCATGCATGCAAAAATTGGGTTGATTATTCCCTTCAACGATTCCCTGGTTGATGAGACGGTGCACTGTAAAAGCACCATGCGTTCTGACACGCCCAATGAATGGTCGAGCTAGGCCTGCAACCGTTTTGACTCGTCCAACCAATGGACGAGCTATGCCTGCATGCGTGTTTACTCGTGCAACCAATGGGCGAGCTATGCCTTTCAGTCTTTTTAGCTATCCAATCAATGGCTGAGTTAGGTTTTAGG